>NC_089312.1:1474050-2145300 GCF_036669915.1 Pocillopora verrucosa
AGCTGTGATCTGGTTCTTGCAATTTCAACATTTTAAGAGAGGTGTCAAATATATTAGGTAAATCTATGCTATGTATGATCAGGCTTTACTTTTTTTTTTTACGCTGAGGACAATAAGACTGTATCAATAGAGAATTACAATCTTCAGTTTCTGTAACATAAGGCACGTATACATACAAGTGTTCAAAGTTCAACACATATTACTTAACCCTTTCACTCCCAGGAGTGACTAAAATGTGATTTCTCCTTACATTATCAAAACAATATCAAGCAAACAAATAATGAGAATAAAGAAAGTATAAACAAAAAGGGATAATAATTATTTGATCCAACACCAAATTGTTTGAGAACTAACATTATCAGAGAAGTATATCACATAGTAAAGAGAATGCCATTGAGATCTCAGGAATAAAAGGGTTTAAGACCTCACAAAAATTAACAAGGCTCTTTGACAATACATGTAGTACTATTCTTTGTCATTTACCTGCCCAGCAGACATGTAGAATGTTTTGGCTGCCGAATTTATCACCTGTGCAACAGAAAGGAAAGGTTTGATACTTTGCATGGATACAAAGTGTGTTATTTTAGTGGTAGGATTTTTCTTACACCCAAAATGTTTCAATAACTATTTAGTTCTCATGAGGGAAATGCTGTAGCCTTGTGATTAGTGTGCTGAAGTTCAGGTCAAGAGGTCTAGGTTTGACACCATGGTAGGTCTGGTCATTGTGGGTATCAGCAGCTTATCAGAGAAGCCTGATGAAGTGCTGGGGGGGGGGGGGGACCTTGCAATGTACTAGCATCCCATCCAGGGGGGGAGGAGGTTAATGGTGATACTTCAAGTCACTTCATGCTGCAGAAACCAGGAAAAGCTCCAGCAGGACGGGCCACTTGGCTGGAGTACAAACCTTTTTTTTTAGTTCAACATATACAATGTACATACATAATTTTGTTACAAGTTTTTGGCATGAACCCTACATCAGGAGAATAGGCAACATCTTACCACCTTGACCAAAAGAATCTAGTGCCATGTCTTATAGATGTGAAATAATGCAACTACATTGATTTTTTAACCAATTATTTATGAGTAATTTGTACACTGACCTGATCGATAGCTTGCATTGCAAAATTAAAAGTCATGAACTCACAGATAGGTCTAAGGCCAGCCTAACATCAAACATGAACAGGGGAAAACATTACAAATAGGTTATACAATGTATAGCTGATAGAAAAATGCTTAATTCAGATTTCTGCTCTTAGTTGGCTTGTTAGCTCAGCTAGTAGAGCACTGCACCAGTACTGCAGATGTCATAGGTTCAAATCTAGTACAGGCCTGAATTCTTGTCAGGCCTTATTTTCACCACTGCTTATGTAGAGTCCATTATTGCAAAGAGTGCCTTCATATTTATTTATTTCTGTAGTTCACACACATCATTTTCATTTCTTCACAGTCATTCATACATCATGCTGTGCAAGTAAAATGTATGAGAGATGTTTACTAACCATAGCTGCCCCCACAGCAATACCAGCAAAGCCCATCTGCAATGATTTACAATACATAAGTTAGATTTTAATTTTTCCACAGCAATACCAGCAAAGCCCATCTGCAATGAATTACAATACATAAGTCAAATTTTAGAAGTCTCTAAAGACATGCCATGTGCATAGTTATCCCTTTTATTCTATTGCTAAATTATACTTTTATACTGTGACAGTGCAACTTACCTCAGTGATGGGAGTGTCTATTATTCTCTTATCGCCAAACTTTTTCCACAATCCTCTGCTTACCTGTTGAAGAAGTTTTTGAAATCACATGCTAGACAACATTCCTCTCAGTGATTTAGCTTTACAAACCATAAGTGACAAGAAAAAGCACACTAGTTCAGTATACAGCCCAAGGAGATTAACACTCTAACTCCCAGAAGTGATTAACATGCAACTTCTCCCTATTATACCCATACATTATCCAGAAAACAGGTAATGAGAACATCCAAAATCATCAGGTAGAAGTCATGTTGATCTAAGACCATATTCTTGTAACTAATTTACAAAGAAATGAGTAGCAGCTTAAGTGAAGAATAAACAACCAGATCTGGGAAGTTAAAGAGGTAAAGACCCTGAACCCAATGATTAGACTGAGAAAAATAATATTGGAGTATGGAAGCAATGGCCATAAAACAGGGAAGGAAACTGGGTACAATTACAATTACAAATAAAGAAATATGGCAGTGCAAGAACACCTACTCACATAATAAACCATAATCTTAACAAAAATCATCAATGAAACAATTTTTTTTATCCATGTTAAACCATGTAAAAGTTCTTTTAAGATGAGAATTAGGATGCAGACTGTAAAGATAGGCTGTCGACATATTTTTTTCTATTGTTGGTTTCTCTGAGAGAAAATTACCTTCTTGCTAATTAACAAATAGATTCCAAGTTGCCATGCATCTGTTAAGTAATAGATCACAGATGACGTCAAAATGTGGTAAGAACAGAAAAGTGGCACACAAGGCGCAGCTGAGTGTGTCACTGATGTTCTTACCACATTTTGACGTCCTCTGTGATCTATTACTGAACAGGCGCACAGCAACTTGGAATCTATTTGTTTTATATAATAAAGAATTAAAATATACAAAAAAAAGGTTTAAATGATGACATCATCTATACATCTGTCCTCTAATAGATCATAAGTGAAAACCAATCAGAATGCGTGCATAACTGAGCTTATTATATAAAACGAAATACACAGCTAGTGTTGCACAGTAAAATGGGACGTTCCTGACACCTTGACCTGTACCTGAGACTGTTGTGATTATCTTTAGAGACAAAACAACAAGATTGTGCAAGACTGAAAACAATTGTTAATACATAGCCACCTTGTAAGCACCATCATACATGGCCACTTCTTCACCCAACAAGAAAACTCTATCGTCCCTTTTAATCTCCTCCTCCATGGCAGAGTTTAGGGCATCTCTGACAGTCATCTGTTAAAACACAATCATTGCACCATTCACAATACAACCCTTCGCTGTTAAGTGCATAACATTTAATGCTGTACTTCAGGTTACACAAGTTTACAGTATGTGGTCAGTTTTGATAGATTTACATTTATAATACATTGTTGTGTTCTTCAAACAGGAAACAACTCCGCTGAAGACAAGACCTTTAATACACAACAACTAAACTGTAGCTGACAAGAAAATTATAACACATGCAGTTTTGAACAAAAATGAATATTAATAGATTCCTTGACAGTTCAGGGTTACGTAACTCCTGTGAGGTTTAAAGTTATTGAAAAATTCAAGCATGATGTATCTTCACCTCTAGGAAGATATTAAAACGACTCATTAGATTTGCAAATCACATCCAAAACTAGGAAACTCAGGTAATACAAAGAATTTAAAGAGCACCCTGCTCTATGACAAACTCATTGTCTCTATGATACAAGTGATAGTGTCACATTAGACCTTACAAATATCTACAAGTAGTCTCCTTGCAAATTAAAGAATGTTTCTCTCTCAACTTGTTTTTGCCTTACTTTTTTTTTCCTTAGTTAAGAACATGGTTCATTTTTGTTGTTCCACAGTTTGTTGCACATTAACTTTAAGTAATCATTGTCTGTTCTGGATTGTTTATCTCTTTCATCTTGTACAACAAACCACATGAGAAATTATGTAAAGGAATGTACTAAAAATAACTAATACATATGTAAAAAAAGCACCAATTTTGAGTGATCATGACATGATCAGAAAAATCGACCAGAAATAAAACGGGTTGAATATGATAGGTTAAAGCACGAGTCGAACATTACTCTTCACGTGATTAAAGAGGGCGAACAGACGTACTAAACAAAATGCATCAAGAAATTTTTTTCTCGTTTTACACAATCGTCAATTTACCGCACGATATTGTCATTGTCTTTTTTCTAGGTGGATAAGAGATGAGTTGACGAAAATCAGTGGATAATAATCTTTGATTCAAGCACAGTCAATTAGTGGGGTATGTCACTTGGCCCGAATAGCTAGTAGACCTATACAAACTCACCGTTGCCGAGGCCCTCGGGGTTGTGCTAAAGGCATTGCGGCAAATCGCTGAAAAGACACCCTGGAAAATGACAAGGAAAGTTCATCAAATAAAATTCAAGTTTCAAAGGATTTATCCTTTCAAGGGCTAAAAGACTTACCTTGCCTCGAGCGCTTGCAAGAGACCTTACGAGCGCCATGTTTGAATACAACTGTTGCGCAGACAAAGTTTGGACTTGTGAGCATAAATTTGTGTGGGCTGTTCAAATACTGCAGGCGCAGTTTCCGTTAACGGAAGTCGCCGGAAGAAAGAAAGTCCTGGAAACGAGCGGAAATGCTACATTACGCAGGCGCAGAAGAGCTTTTGACGTGGCCTAGTTCTTGTCACTGAATCCACGCGAAAATAAAGAAGTGAAGTGTCTTAGAAATTTGCCGGTCATTTCGCGATCATGGGGCTTACAATTTCAAGTTTGTTCTCCAGGCTTTTTGGAAAGGTTCCAATGAGGATTCTAATGGGTAAGAGTAGATTAAAATGTTTTGAGAACTTCCATCTTTATCCGTTTAGTTTGTGATACGATGGAGTCTCGATTACACAAGTTTCTTGTTAGAAGTACACCACACAGCTGTATTCTCGAATTAAATGTAGATGATTGAATAAAAGTTTAGACGTTTTTGCGTAAAGAAAAGCCAGATAATTTCCCTTTACGAATGGTGCCCATAAAATCGACCATTTTCTTGGCAAATTATTCACATCATTCTGTACCAATTATGCCGGTGGTGATACACGTAACCTCGTTCATAGAAAATGTATTTCGGTGTTCATTTGACCTTTTAATGTATAACTTTGAAAGGTGCTTAACTACCTGAAAGATGCTCTAATACCCGAAAGAAAAATTTCCTCCCTTTCCCTATGACAAACATAATTAGCAATAAAATGCAACCACCTCCAAAATTGTTACGTGTAGAATTTTCAATAAAGGGTAATGAAAGGTACGTGTACAGTTCATGCAAATATTTTTTTCAAAATATAAATTTCTAGATAATTCATCCATGGATCACTTTTAAGGAGTCATATTTCCACTACTGTATCTTGTGATACAGGTTGTTTCTCTCACTCACGCACGGCCCAGGATTTTGTATGATACTCATCTTCATCCACTTCCTGCCTTCTGTCTTGTTCCAGTCTTCAACAACAAACCCCATCCTCTTTTTCCTCTGGTTCTAACCTTGTTCAGAGTTCACATTGTTGTTCTTCTGTCTTGCAGTGGGTCTTGATGCAGCTGGTAAAACAACAATCTTGTACAAACTTAAACTGGGAGAAATTGTTACAACCATCCCTACTATAGGTAAGAACCCATAATCTGCAGGTTATTAAAAATAAACTGAAGAAATAAGAAAATATTGTCAAGTTACAGGAGAGCATTCTCTACAGCTGGAGGGTAATTAACCCCTTAACTTCCATAAGTGACTAAGAGAGAATTCCTCCTTACAATATTAATACAATATCAACCAGAAAAGTGATGAGAATAAAGAAAACTAACAATTTGGGGATAATTAGTTGATTCAATACTAAATTCTCTGAACTAACATTATAAGAATTGTATAGTTGACAGTATGGAGAATTGCAAATTTGGTCTGGGAGTTAAAGGGTTAAAGGATCATTAAAACCTCAAAAATTAAGCTGGGGAGTTCTGCACAGTAGTTTTAAAAATTCTCCAGTCTTGAATTTTCAATGAAAGCCTCTTTTGTAAGATGGTTGAGGGTGATGGGGTAAAAATTAAACAGCAACCTGGTGAGTGAGTGAGCTCTTTCACTTTGAGAGTTTATTTTCTTTAAATGACAAGTTGGTTTCTCAGGTTCTTACTCATATAATGAACCAAGATGCAACTGCAGAACTAGGAGGTGTTTGTTCATGTGTCACAAGCTTGTATTTGTCTTTGTTTCAAAGGTTTCAATGTTGAGACTGTGGAATACAAGAATATCTCATTTACAGTATGGGATGTGGGCGGCCAAGACAAGATTCGGCCTTTGTGGAGACACTACTTCACAAACACACAGGTGAAGATTCTGGCTCAATACCCATATTGATTTGTGTTCATCTGGCCCAGCTATTCAATGGGTAGATGACAAATTGTCATGTAGAAAAATGACCTTAAGCTGGTTTGAGGAATTTTGTTATGGTGGAAATTTGTTGGCTGGATTATCCAACATTATCCCTTCAAAATGAAACAATCTTTTTTGGTTATCAACTGTAAGTTGATGAAGGGGCAAACAAAATATATAAAGTTGACTTACTGAGCTTCAGCATTTCCACAGAGCAATCCACTTCAATCAACCTGTTGGACGATATTTTCCTTTTGGCTTTTTTTATGATGGTTCACAAAAGCAGAAATCAAATTAGTTTGAAACACTTGTTATCCAAGAAAAACAGCCTCAAAAGGTATTAATAATGATATTCTTGTTTTATTTGTTTTTAATCTTCCAGGGACTGATATTTGTTGTGGACAGTAATGACAGGGAAAGAATAGCTGAAGCTAATGATGAACTACAAAAAATGGTAAGCCATTACTGATTCAAATTTAGCTGACATGTTGTCTGAGATACAGTTTTATTGGAATTCTAAGGAGTTACATTTTTTGGACTAGTCAACACACTGGGTTCATCTGATGTGCAGAAGCAGTATCAATCCTTTGCATCTTCATGTAGATATTGACTGGTTATGATTTATTTGTTAACGATTTGGCTCTGGTTAACATAGCAGGTAATTTAGTGTTAACAACTGGGTTGAAAACGTAAATTAGCCACTGTAAAGGGTAAAAAAGCTGATGTTTCAAGCGTTAGCCCTTTGTCAGAGTGATTGAAGCTCTGACGAAGGGCTAACGCTCGAAACATCAGCTTTTTTACCCTTTACAGTGGCTAATTTACGTTTTCAACCCAGTTGTTAACACTAAATTACTTGCTATACTCTCCCACCGACACAGCACCACAGTTTCTTTAGAAACTCACCCCTTTATTCATCTGGTTAACATAAATTGTTGTTCATATCTACACAGCTTCAGGAAGAGGAATTGTCTGATGCTATACTACTGGTGTTTGCAAATAAGCAGGACTTGCCAAATGCTTACTCTACCTCTGAAATAACGGAAAAGCTAGGACTCCACAGTGTCAAATCAAGAAAGGTTAGTAAGAATTTTGCTGTAATTTTTAGCTGTAGGACTCAAGTGGCATAAGTTGGTCATGATTGGTCAGTTTACACAGTATCTCAACATATTTTCTTGTATTTTTAGTGGTATGTCCAAGGTACATGTGCAACTCAGGGAACAGGGCTGTATGAAGGACTGGACTGGCTCTCAAATGAACTCACTAAGTAAATGTTCCAAAAGGAAACCTCAAAAGTTTTTTATACACAAAATATTGTACACTTTTGTCTGATGATTTCCCTTCAACAACATTTTGAAATCAGTTTGCTGAAAACTCTGGCCACTTATTTAAGGTACAGCAATTAAGCAAGCAAGTCTGTCAGCTTATTATGCAACTAATATCTTTGTTTAGGCTGTAGTCTGTGTTTTGCCAATCCTAAGCTGTAAACTCACTTAAAAAACTTCAAGAATAATTTTTTTTACTCCAGTTTCAAAATGCCTGTTATAGAGTTATCAGTTCATTTATTAAATGCAATGGCACAGTGCCCAGTTAGAGGCTATTTCCTTTATTGTGGAATAAATTGTTGTAGGTTTGCTATTAAAAATAAAGTTAGGATAAAGTTTTAATTGACTTAAAAATCAGAGTCTAGTTTAGTTTGAATAATATGTAGTGTAACAACATTGGCCAGAAATTATTTAACAGCAGTTGGATTTCTGTCAAATAAAATTGCATTACCACAAATGTAGACTCTGTTAGACATTACACAATCTGTTTGCAGCGCCTTAATTATTGTCATGTTTACATAATGTAATTTGGTGATACAAAAATAATAGGAATGGAAGTCTGGCAAAACGTACAGTAAAGAAAGAAAAGAGAGAAGAGAAGGTATTTACAGGGGTGGCAAAAGGCCTGCTCTGGAAAATAGTTTTTGGCAAATTAAGGACCTTGGCTACCCGGCCTTGCATTAGGCAGCAGGTTTGATTTCAAAACTTAAGCTTCTTCCATTCTGATTTTTCATTGTTAGAATTTAAAGAGTAGCAAATAAGCGCAAACTAATTTTAAACACCAAAGACAACAATGAAATTGTGAAATTTTCAGTTGAAAGTAAAAAATGATCCATGATTCCATTGTTTTTGCTTTGCCACCTTTTGATTGGTCTATAAAGCTCTTGCCAACCTCTCAACCAATCATAGAGATCTAAACCTAACAGTTACTTGGTCACATGCGTTTTCCTGCACTTGAATTAAATAACATGGGCATGTGGTTTTGCTTTAAGCTCATATGGACACTTCAAGATAATTTTCCTTTATATTGATAGCCTGTTTTCGTCACTTTGGTTTTTAAGTAGAAAAAATCTTAAAGCCTGGTTTATTTCTCTTGCTAATACTTAATTTGGGCATATTGTAGCATTTTACTTCAGTAAAGATACACCTTTCTTCATCTATGTAAGTAAAGTGTTTGAGAAAAATTATTAAAAAAGCAAATAAAAAGGTTGAACTTATCCTAGTTGAGTATATCTTGTTGTGGGAGATAACTAGTTGGGAAATGTTGACAAGTAAGGGGTAGAGAACCTACCCTGTACCTTTTTCACACTTTGATGATCCCTGTTGACGTAATCTTTTGAGCCCTAGTCTGGAAGAAGTGACTGGTTTATAAATTCTCCTCACAGTATTACTCTTCGATCAAATGAAAGGTCATGAGAATAACGGAGATGATCACCAATCCAATAAGCTCCAGATTGTTAAACAAATTCTCCTTGTCATGACCAAAGGAAATATACAGAGAACAGAGAGGAGAACATAAATACTAACGTTAGAGTGTAGAGGGTTGAAAGCAATCTCTATTGATGTTAAGTTTTTTTTATTTCATCCGTTGCCTGGACCACTTATGAAGCACATATTTGTTTAAAAAACTGAGAGTGCATCATCTGTTATAAAAAGTGTCACATTCCAAAATCAAGCTTGATAAGAAATCTGTACAAGAAGTATGTCTTTCTAAATGCTGAAATGTAATATATTCCAAATTGCTTTTGTTTTCTTTACGACATACACCAGCCTCGCTTTCCTAAATTGAAGTACTTGCTTAATTGCCTAATTTACTGATTTTGGATCAAACTATCAAAGAGCTTAAAGAGAGAAATCTTCGTCCAGAATTTAACAGTTCTGTCAAATAATTATTCATCTTGAAATATACCAAGTGCGGAATTTATGAATGAGAAAGTAGATTATTTGAGCCACAGGAAAGCCAGCAATTAAGAATATTGATAGGTATGCTGTGTAGATCAGTGGCTCATCACCAGACTCCAGTGAAGGATACATGCTGGGATTCAGACGCAGATCGACCTTCACTTCCGTTAAGATGAACACAAGAGTGAACATAACGTATGCGGCACCGAATATGTAGGCATACACGACGTGCAACAGCCTCACGGGAATGTAACTGGCCAGTGTGTCGACAATCATCAGGAACACGTAGAGAGAGTGCCTGGGTATGTAGAAGATCCAAACATAGGAGGAACGCTCGTCAAAGAAAAAGGCGAAGTACGCAACCGTGCAGACGAAAGTGCTGTTGGAAGCGAGGGTGTGTAGGACCCAGAGCACCTCGTGATGCCATGAGAGATGGTTTTCATATGGATCCACTTCAATGCTTTCGTCTTTTTCGCCCGGTTTTAAAGCGCAAGAATTCGAATCGCCTGTGTGATCTGGAAAATCCGAATGGATTATGTCGTAGCTATCGTTCTCTTTGGATCCGCATGCCGAACGATGGAATGCGGTTAGTGAACCAGTCAGGAAATATAACGCGGTCACCACTAGACTCCAATTCTGCAAATGAATGACCCAGGTTCCGCTCGGATCATCCAGGCCGATCCAGACCAGGTCGGCTACCGCCAGAGCAGCGTAGATTAAGCGGAGGAAGGCGAACAGTGGTCTTGGTAGGCCCTGTGTGCAAGAAAAAAACAAAAACGTAAAAAGACAGTTCTGGATCTCGTTTTCATTACTGTCTAGGTCCGGAAACTCGTGGAATATGAATGTTGACTATGGAATCATGGAAAACTGCTGATTTTTTATCAGAAAATTAAGCAAGGGATACTATGATGAATGTCATTTATCAAATTCAAATCTCTTTCTTCAAAGTTATAAGAATAATTTCAGAATATTGCGTTTGTGGTTCTGTGCATGTTCTTGCACAAATATCATACGAAATATGAACCAAACTGGTATAAAAGCGTTCAAGAGGTGTTGATAGTGAAAGAAACTTTTCTTTTTTATCACAAGACCAATATCACCCCGCTCACGCACTTCTTTAGAAAAAACCGAAATGGAAGCTGATGGTTTGACGTAAACCGATCCTCAAAAATCTATCCTACGCCACGCTAACGAGGCTCTGTTTCGAATAAATGTTATCGGGAAAAAATGTTCACTGCTGTTGTGTTCGATGAATTGTGAGATTCTTGTTCTGTCACGGCGAAAAAATAAATGAAAAGTTTGAAGAATCTTTTCTGCTATAGTACAGCGCGCAGTCTTCCGTTACATAGTTTCACAATTTTAAAGGTTTGGTGGTCACAATTATAATGAAGTACTTTTTGATTGTGTGGTCGGGCCGGAGGGAACATATTTGGTTCTCAGTCAAGATTTCGGACCAAATGTTTTTTCCCGTTTGGCCCTCCCTTTAAGTCAATAAGGACAATAGGTACCCGAATTGAACATTTGTGCTGAGGCCTTTCAGTAATAAAGAACAGGTTACTTTGTAAAATAAGTCGCCGAAAATGTCTTATATCAAGAGAACAATAAATCCCCGTCGAATCTCGCGTCTAAACTGATTTCCTATATCGTTTCATAACTGATATGCATTTTCTTCCCAACCAAATTATTGCTCTTGACGCTTTTAAGAATGAAAAACAAATAAACAAAAAGTTTTGTAAAGAGATGACAGAGGTTCTCGCTAAAAAATTCAATCGCTCTTCTGTTGCTCTTGATAGCGAAAAGCTTATGAAAATTTTTAAAAGAACTCATTTTACGCATTAAATGGTCCATTGTTTGCCGCTCAGTAGAAGTAAACCCAAAGAAATCTCAAAAAACCTCACAGAACATTATCTGGAAAAGCTTTTGCTTTTGTCGTTTTCGGCTCGTAATTTTCAAACGTTTCTCTGCATGTGTTATTCAAACATTGCGTTTTGATTACCACGGCAGGAAATCGATGGCAAGCGCGTGTTCTGTTACTAACATTAGAACTATTCTAAGGACTTTGGACAAAGGTGCATGCATTGTTTTGACGCATTTGGACTCAAGCCCAGCTAGACTTCCATGCACCCTTAAGGCAGCGCGCAATTTTTTTAAAGTTGATCTGAACTGTTTCATAACACGAAATTTTGAAATCGAAGAGAACAACAAACTTAAAGGGCAGCTATTTTTATTTTTAGAAACTCTGCCTAAGTGAAGTGCCGAAAGGAAGGAAAACATTTTAATTGCGTGGGGGCATTTTGTTCTTCAAACCAGTTAAATCGAATATTCACTCACTACTCCATGTTTACTGAGTCAACAGTTGAAACGTTTGAGGAGACTTTTAAAGGTTAGCTTTTAAGAAGCTTCGTGAAGCGACATAACGAGACAGAACGCATCCAACGGTTTTAAGCGCAGTGGGTAAGAAAGACATTTTAAATTCTTTTACTAATGAAGAGAATTGAAGCATGAGGGACCTATTATTCAAGGCAAGCCAACCATAAAATCATGATGCAACTGAATAAAATTACCGCGTTTTCCTGGAGAAAACTGATTAACGTTCGGTCACGGAATTCTTTCCCATTTGTCCGCAAAAAGTATATTCGTCGCGATAAAAGCTTTATCCTTACGGATCGATCGCATTTTGACCTGTTCCGATGAAAATTACCGCGTTTTCGACGCCACAAATAAATCTAATTAATTATTATTATTATTATTATATATGCAAATCCTCAGAATAGTTCTCGAAAAGGTCGAGGCAACACAACATTGTAAGCCACCTAACATGGAGTTTGAAAACCTATTTGTTCAACTTATTTTTTAGTTCAATTTTCTATTATTTGACTTTCGAGATCATACCACCTGCGGCTAAGTTTGAATATTTTGTCCTTGTAGTGCGAAAATTGAGATTACTAAAGCGAAATTTAGCCATCATTGTAAGTCAGTATATCTGAAACACAAACACTGAAATTCTCTTAAACGGAGAGCCCAGATTCATCTTGATGAATGTCGTAAGAATTCTGGCACGTTTAGTTGCGGCGAAAAGAAGTAAAAATTTTGTTTTCAAATCGCACCTCAGTTCATGACTTCCGCTCATTTTAACATTTCGTTGAGTGCGCTTAACTTTGCCCCACTTCACTAATTTCTGAAAGCCTTTGAAAATGAGCTTATAACTAAGAAAACTAACTTACCGGAGCATCAGTGAAAGCTCTGGAGTCATTGTATCGTAATCCAAGTTTTCGTATCCCACATTCTTCGCCAAGGGCTTTACAACATCCCATACCGAACTACTTCAAAGCAACGTCCTCTAACGTCAGAGAGAACATACTTTGGGTTTATTAAGTCTGAAGCTAATCTGCATATTTTACCTTTGGGCGGGAATCCATAACTTAATGATCTTTCAAGCGCTAACAATGTAAATTGAATGCTCATTCAAGCTTGAGTATTTGAAGGGTATTTAAACTGAACAGCTGGGAATTTAACGCGGCAAAATCTGTGACAAAATTAGTCTTCGTCGGTAAACGTCTACTAAGTTACAAGACTCCTTTCATGAGTAAACCAAGACGAAATTGCTCGATTTGAACGTATAGATATGGCTTTCAGCTGCCGAGTTAGTTAAAAGACCGCTAATTAAATATTCTTTTTTTCTCTCATGAGTTCCCGAGTCTCGTTTGTGTTGACTTCAGTCGAGCGTAGAGTTCTTTTATCAACTTTCAATCTCCCTGCCAATCTTCATCCTAATATGCATAACGTGAACATCAACGCTTCAATGATTCACTTAACTAGAAACTCCCAACGATGGCTGACTTCAGAAAGTGGTTAAGAATTGTATTGACTGAGGAATTTCGAGTCAAAAGCCTTTTCCTGTGGTTTTCAAGTCCAGAGCTATTTGCCGAATCACCGGTAAGTTTGTACAGTAGGTTGAAAACAGACAAACAATTGCATGCAACTTGAAAGCGAAATCGATTTTAATTACATCAGGGAGGTTTCAGGATTGTTCAGTGTGGACACCACAATTATTTAAAAAGTTTTGATATGCTCTCTATTTCCCTTTTATAGTTTGCTTTTAAAAACGAATTGTCAGATTTTTGGTTCAATTATTGCACTATCCATAGTGAGTAAAGTAAAGAGAGAGATTCCAGACTGTGAGTAGGTCCCTTGGGTTGTAGCTTTGAGGGAATTGTTGACTGCAAATGTTTTAGACACGCATTCTTTCTGATCAAGTGTTCGGTAATTCATTTAGCGAAGTAGTTTCAGCGGTCGAGGAATTCTTGTTTCAATCGACAATTTGGTGACATTCCCTGATTCTCACCTTCTAGTTTACTAGGCTAGTATAGAATGTTCTAAAACTGGAAATTTACATAAATTCCTTCCAATAACCTTAAGCTGCGTAGTTCGAAATCTTTTGGTCAAGAGTATTTTTCAGGCCCGCTGTTTTAAATTAAATTCGTATGCTGATGTAGTCTAACCGAATCTCGAAGAAATCAAGACAACCTTCGACATTTCTACGGATTTATTTGTGCATATGATTTCTTTCATTGTTCTCGATAATGTTCAAGACAAAGAGAGCCGAAAATTCTCCAGGAACGGAGAGTACTCTTTTTTCCATTCTTCAATTCTTTTTTTTTTTTTCTTTTTTTTTTTACCAAATTCGAACACACGTCATAGGCAACCGAATAACTAATCTTATCACTGGAAAGCCATAAAGATGCAGACGATAGCGCAGGAAGGAAATGGATGTTTTTTTATCACGCTTGAATGATTCCTATGCGCTTTGGCATGCCTCTTGTGTGTCAGATTCCCCGCTCGCGTTTGAACCAATCAGAGATCCTTACAGTTTGACGTAAAATGAAAGGAAACGAGGTGTCTCTGGCAGAGCTGCGACCCGACAGCTCTTCGGATTCGATCGGCTCTCACGATGACATCCGACAATTGTTGTCGAGAATGTAAACCTGCGGTAGGTAGAGGACAATATTCCTTTAGTTTTATACAGAAAGTTTCAATTTGCAATAACAATTCATTTTCTTGAATCTTTTCCAGTGGTTTCCACCATCGTTGTTTATCATATATCGTCTGGTTATTACCGCGTGGTCTGTGATTATCACTGTGGAAAGCACGTTTGCTACGCCTAGCTATTTATGGTTGTTGCAGTTGGATAACTGGAGTATCTCGCTAAGTTGCCTATATTTCGTTCTCGCCACATTCCTCCTGATCTACTACGCTGTTAAAACATGCAAAAGTGAAGAGAACAAAGAAATCCCTAAGAAAACAGAAAAAAGCTACTTTGCTGAAGATGAACGCGAGAATGAATCCGAGCTGTTATGGACCGCAAACGAGGAAGACGAGTTGCACAGAGAACTCCCGCGTCGCGAAGAAAGATTACCGTGTTACCATGCAGTACTCTGGGTCTTACAAACTCTGGTGGGAAACAGCATATTAGTTGTCATCCTTTGTTATGTCACACTGGAAGAACAATTTAACGTATTAGAATTTGCTAAGTTCCTGTCCATCACTATTTTCATGGTTGCTGAGGCAATTTTCAGTTTTGCACCAATCAGATTGCTTCATTTTATTTATTCGTATGTGTTTTCATTAACATACGTCCTAGTCGTTCTTATGTACTACTTTGTATTTGTCGATGAGCGTGTCTCCGAGCTTCCGAGCTTTGTGAACAGAATAGACGACCCTCTTTCTTCAACAGTGGTTTTCATGATACTAATCGTTGGACAGCCGTTGTTTCAGTTGTTATACTTTACAGTCCATAAGCTGAACTGTTATGTGTACGTCAAGTATTTTAGTTACTAAATGAACATTAGTTATCATAAGGGCGTAGTTGATCATTTTTTTTTATCATCGCAAGTTAAGTGAGATAGGCCAAGTCCAAAAAGGTTCATAGTACTATTAATGAGTAGGTTTGGATGGTAAGTAAGTATCCCAAGGTCTTTTAATCTAAGCGCAAACTGCACGTACGATGCTTCGGTCACATGAAGAGTTGCATACATGAAATGCGCGGGGATAGTAGAGCCACTAACTAAGGTAGAATTGTTCCCTCTACCCACGGATACTACCAATTCTCTTTCAAAACATGCCTTTGATGCAAGACAGTGTGTGCACCCGAAACTCAATGCTAAGCATGCAATTTCTTCCTTTGTCTTCCCTTGTAAATACGACTAACATTTAATTATAATGTAGGAGATGTGATTAACGAGGCGATTTTTGGCTCGCCTTTTAGCGGTTTTGAGAATATATTCTTTAGACAACTGTTTTGTAGCACAGGATGTGTAATTTTATCCTGTGAAAAAATAATAAAGACATCATTATCATTGTTTCTTAAAGGAAAAATTTTGAAGCGCCTACAGAATGTGGTTCCTCTTTCGGGTGAAGCAACCCTATTTAAAACCCATCGTGGAAAGTACACCCCCCCCCCCTCCCTTCCTTCGGCTCACGAGAGAAATTCGATCGATCACTGTGTATAAAGAGGCATTTTGCTGCTAAAAGTACAATGTAAACAAAGGAAAGAAGCGGTAATGTTGGGAATTAAGGTTTTATTAATAACCGCTCTTTGTTTTCATGATCGAAAGTTTTCTCAACAGTGCTTTGATCAAGACAATTGCGTTGAATTAACTTGTTTTAATTGTGTAAATGTCACACAACAGTTTGTTTGACTTACATTATTCCATCTTTGAAATTTTGAAATCAAATATTAAATGGAATCGCGTATTTGTAAAACTAGAAGTATTAAGATAAAAAATTTCAATATTGGTCATGCACATTTAGCCAATTCTTTAGGCCCAAAAACATATTATCAGCGTAATATTTCATACATAAACGGAACTTTCCTCATTCTTTTATTGAATGAAAAATTTATATTCAATTAAAAATAACTGCCAAGAATAAGATGAAGAACTTGCTACACAAACGTGATAAAATCTCTCATAATTCTACAGAACGTTAACGATTAACCACTCATTTCACTTCCTTGATTGACAGATAGGTCCGTACTTGACGTCCCACGCTTCCGGTCAGTTTGTTGAGAAGCCACTCAATGTCACCGACTTAAGTTTTTTTCAGAGAACCACACTTTACGATCAAATGAAAAATCTTCAGTTGCGCAGGTAGAAGGCCGCCAAAACACACATTTGAATGTGTAATCGGGAATTTCTGTTTGACTTTTTTGGCAGCTCTATACACAAAATCAACTGCCTGTTTGTCTTTAATAATGGAAACATCTTTCATTTTCAAACACTGGCAACATTTTATTTAACGTTGCACGCCTTTAATAGAAAATCTGCGAGATTTGAGTATATTTGAACGGAGACTTTTATGAAGTTATAGTGTTTTAATCTTGTGAAAAACTTCACCAGGGTAGCACAGAGAGGTAACATGCAAAATGTTGTTCTCAATTTCATCTCTGATCTTCCTCGTTTACTGTACTTACTTCAGCCAAGAAAGAGAGATGAGGCTACAGCATGGAGTAATTGAGCATGGTAGGTCACCAACTTAGCTGACAAACTATAAACGTATTGTGGTGCCTTCTCGTAGCATTTTGCCATGGTCCTTTTCGTATGGATGCCATCGGAGTTGAGCCAAAGGCCTCAAACTCAAAAAAGAATTTCAGAGAAGAATATGCCACATAAAAACTGGTAATTGATAGGAGCAGATTGAGATTTTATAGTCTTTCTTTATTGCTAATCCGTTCTGCCTCAAAACGTATTCATGAACTTCAGACATCTTAGTTGTGAAGCTTACGTTTCTGAAATACAGATTTTTATCGTGAAACTAAATTAGTTACTTGTTAAGAGATAAGAGCCCGAGGTTGGCGAGGTCGAATGAGCCCAAATTATCGTTTAACAGACCAATGAGGTTTTGTTTTCATCATCCGGAGCTAATAGTAAACTCGAAAAAAATAAAGGCGTCTTCCGTTTTTTTACTCCTCGCCTCTCGTCCGACTCGTACCACGAACAAGCAAAAGCTTTGTTAATGTTTTAACCTAAGTAAGAAGAGAAAAAGACGATGGCCAAATTTATCCAAACAAATGTATCTCCTCTTTTGTTATCCCGACGAGGATGTGAAAAAATTGTTCAATGGTCGATTGCTGACACAAACTAAACGGGGGTTTCGTTTGCTCTGCTTTATTTAAGGAGGGTCAGGAAAGAACAATTGATTCATGTAAATATCTTATTCAAACACTAACATTCACACAGAAAACGTGTCAATATTATTTCGTGAGGTATTCATTATTGTTTCTTTATTCGGCAGAGTTAAAGACCTCCGATGATAAAAACAACTTAAGGACCAAGAGAGCAGGTCTGCACGTATAATTGAACGCCAGTCTAAATTTTGTTTTGCTTCTCTTAGACTGGAAGAATATTATTAATATGTGTACAAGAAACACATTTGCTCAGAGTAGGAGCCGTCGATTTGAATACGTGTTAAATAAAACAGGCTTAAAGAGATAAATCGCTACATGCAGGATACACAGTGAAATAACATATTTCCCAGATGAAAGCTAGATGCAAACACTGATATAAATTAAGTATTTATTAACAACAAAGGATTACATCCTGCGCATGCGCGCGACACAATCACGTACTCTCACGCAGCGACTTACTCAGTTTGATTTAGGTTCTCAATGCTCATCTCTGCGCCCGGCAACTAACACGGAAAACCGGTATCTAACAGTCTAAACTGATATCTAGACTATGTACAGCCGGCACCTACCCTCCCAAAGGGGCAACGAATACCAAAAAGGAACTTTGTTGTCCAAAATGCTCACGCTTTGTCGTGAACAGTAACTGCAAGATTTTCTCGGGTGAAAAGAAGTAATTATCTTGATTTTCCTTGTTTCTTCACAGCTTGCAAAGATTTGATCAACTATTGTCACGTCTACAAGCCTTACTGTAAACACGAAGACTATTCAGACTTCGTGAAAGTCAATTGTAAGAAGACCTGTGACCTCTGTCCGAAAGGTAATTTTTGATCATTCAAGGGCTTTAAACGCCTGGCGTCCTTAAAATCTACTTGAATTATATGTCTTTGTTTAAGTTACTCCTTCCCAGAGTCACCAGAAATAGTGGACAGAGCTCCTGTTTAAAGGCGTATCATCGAAAATTCCCAGTAAAGAAGGAAAATAGAAGATACCCTTAGAAAAATGCACAACTTAGGAGGTATACGACATAGCAAACGTGTATCTGGTAAGGTGACAGAACATATCGTGGAAAGAATAGCTCAACAGAGTAAGAATTCTACAGACGTCATTTCTTGAAGGGTGCTCACTGTTCTTACGAAGGGAATCGGGAGGTCTTTTCTCAAGTCACCACCAAATAAAATATTCACCTATGGTAATTGCAAGAGCCTTCCAGTTACATACGTTGTTCTTCAAAGGCTTTCTACAGTATCATTTTCTAGTCATCTCAGCTCTAAGTCAGGTCTTCAAAGGGTATCTATGCAAATTTTTCAGATTATTAAGCGTCCCCTACCAAATGATCCGCCACTCAAATTGTCCTCATTGCCAAGCTGTCTCTATCAAATGGCATGCATCCTCCCGACAGTTTCAAGCGGCACATTTTCATAACTTTTCCTTTAAAACTGTCCCTAAATGCCTCATGGTCTCCAAAAATGGTAACTTCCAACAGTTCCATGCACGACATCCTCATTACTTTCCCTTTATAAGTTGTCTATTCTAGAGTGTGCCTCAGTCTGAGATTGTCCATAGGGCAACACTCCCCTGACAGTTTATTCCTTTCAAGTTGCTCCTCACCAGTTCGAATTCACATCGTCCCGTTACTTTCAAATTTGTCGCAGCTGCAAGGCTAATACCGTATTTTTCAGCTATATATATTCATGAGACTTTTAGGTTACCATGCAGTCGTTTCGTACCCACGGTCGTTTCGTACCCAGTCGTTTCGCACCAAGCCAGGACCATTCGTATCCAGTCTGTTGAGTCGTTTTGTACCGTACGAAACGACTCAACTGACATATCAATAAAGTATGTTTTCCTTGTTAAGTATGTTTAAAATAAGGCCAGTTTCTTATCTTAAATATCATTATCGACTCAAACTGGATAAAGGGGATAAGTTTCTAAAGAAACTGTGGTGCTGCGTCGGTGGGAGAGTATAACAGGTAATTTAGTGTTAACAACTGAGTTGAAAACGTAAATTAGCCGCCGTAAAGGGGAAAAAAGCTGACGTGTCGAGCGTTAGCCCTTCGTCAGAGCCCTGACGAAGGGCTAACGCTCGAAACGTCAGTTTTTTTACCCTTTACGGTGGCTAATTTACGACTAAAACTGGGTACGAATCGACTAACTTCGAGTATAAAACGACAGTGCGTACGAAGCGACTGGATACCTTTGAGAACTTATTGTTGTTTCCTCTTCACAGCATGTTTCGACCGTGTTTCCTACTGCCACGTAATCAAGAATCGATGTAACTACCCTGTTATTGGAAGCTCAGTGAGGCGCTTCTGTGCAAGAACCTGTGTGGTGTGCGTAGGTATGAACGGCAAATTATAGATCACTTCGAGTCATTGAACAAACAAACAAACAAGCACATAAATGAACAAACTGGGTATTAGCCAGGTTACTTTTGAACTCTAGACCCAAGGCAAGCAAATAGTTCACGTTATTGTGGGTACTGCGTATAATAAGCTTACTGGATAAACAGAGAGGCTCAACGATAAAGAGGTCTCTTCAAGCTACAGTTAAATGACCGGGTGAACTCTCAGCTGTTGACAAAATGGTGAAGAATACTGAAAGGCTCTCATGGCTGCTTTAGCCCAATACTTTATAGTGAGTTTAAAGTACTCAGTTAACGGTAACTGCTGGGATTTTGCGCGTTAGCACTGAGGATTAAGTGAATCCGGAAGCAAATCCTTATTTATTTTTTTTCTGACATTAAGCAATAACTGCACGATAGATTTTGTGTCACCATCTTTATATGGCGTGACGTTTCTTGGTGACCAGTATCACATAAAAAAAGCTCTCCTGCTCAGCACCTTACCATGAAAAGATTCCCAGGTTCAATATATTTATCTTTCGTTCGTTTTCTTCAATTTCTAGTCACACCACCAACTATACCACCGACAACGATTCCTCGTACAGAGCAGCCTATTGACCAGGGTAAGATGACAGTTCAAATGTCACAACAGCCAAAAGTTTCATGTGTTCCCCAGTCCACCCCCGTGATCGATCTTTAGTTACCGGAATGATTTGATTTAACACCCGGGGCGCCTAATTCCCTGTGGTACCTCTAGGGAGGGTACTTATTCGAAACAGGGCGCCTATTAGGGATAGGGTGCCCTTCTTTAATTTTTTGGTTTTATTATTTTTTTTTTTTGAGGAACAGCAAAATGTGGAAAACAAAGCCTTGATGTTTATTTGAAAAGGAATAATAACAGGAACAGCAAGACCACTGTTTTGGCAATGAGGCCTTAAGAGAGCAATTAAAGGAGGGTGAACCACGCTTGATCTCAATGCAGACGTACTTTAACAGTGCTATCGCTGAAAGAGAATAAGGTTGCTTATTAGGATGGGGGCGCTTGATAAAAATAAAAACCTTAAAGGGAGGGCGCTTATTAGAACGAGGGCGACCAACTCCTTAGGATTTACGATCCTGTCACAGAATGTTCAGCAGATGGCTGGGGATCGAATCTCAACCACTGGGAAGTCAAATTTCTCTACATTCCACCATCTTGACACGCGATGTTAAGTTCTCTCTGTGGTCCTTTTCAGTTTCACGGGAAACAAACTAACTCATCCTGAGATGACCTCTAGGCGAGAAAATAAACATTACTCTTTTCCCTTACCTAGGAAGCGTGGAATGTGGCAGGAAAGCGGTCGGTAGCAGAATTGTGGGCGGCACAAACGCAAGGCCTGGGGCTTGGCCATGGCAGGTGACGATGGACTACAAGGGACATCCTGGCCCTCACTGGTGTGGTGGCTCAATAGTGACTCCGCATTGGATAGTTACCGCTGCTCATTGCTTTGGTAATGGCGATGACCCCAAGAAGTACAGCATTGTTGCAGGTAGAGGAGATTTGTTTTCATTTTCATTTTGCGGGGTAAGGACACTGGATTTGCTGTCTAACAGTGTTTCTACCCAAACAGCACCAATGACTGGGTTCTAGCGAGCTATTAGCAATATGTGGTCACCTTTGTTGGATCATTATCTCGTACAGTTCTTATGAGCTTGAGACAGCAATTAGTTCTGATCACTCCTGTCTGTGGGAAAAGGGGAAATGATCCTAGACTATGAGCATTCCCCCCATTTCGGCGAAGTCTGTCGCGCGAATAAAAAAAATCAGTTTGAGCGCCCTGCGGAACTCTCTTAGAGCGCCTCACTTCCAGATATCGTCGCAACGCGCTGACATCAATTTTTTTCACTGATTTTTCCACCCCGAAAAGAAGAGACAACTAAAAGGATCCAGAAGTTACTTCCATTTATTCTTTTCCCTAACCCAACATTAACGCCAAGTTGCTATCAGTTGACTGTTTTTGGGTAAAGGGGGGGGGGGTAGGTTCGCAGTTGCCCAGATACTGACATTAATTCTAATCTTTAAGGTGAACATGACCTTAACGCAGTAGACGGATTTGAACAAAATACGACAATTGAGGAGATCATCACACATCCCAAATATAACAGGATTGCAAATCATGACTACGATGTGGCACTGGTCAAACTGAAGAACCCCATTAAGTACAACAATCACGTGAGGCCTGTGTGCCTAGCTAAATCGGACTTCGATGCTGGAACGAATTGTTATGTAACTGGGTGGGGCTACACCTCTGAGGATGGAAATATTGCGCAGGTTTGTGATAAACAGACTAGTCCATCCAGCGTAATAACATGCCGATGTTACGATGAATAACTTGTGAACATATCTCAGTCGTTTAGTAGAAAGATGTGCAAGGCGAATTCCAGGCTGAAATAACAACAAAATTGGCTGAAAATGGTTCGGACAAAAATTTTAGATGAGGGCTTACTTTGAAAAAGTCGAATTCAGAACAACTATGTAATCAATTACTATCATACTTTCAACATTTGTGTTACTCACCATTTCCAGATTTTGCAGCAAGCGAAAGTTCCTCTCGTGTCTCGTGAAACCTGTCAAGAAGGGTACGACGACTTGGGATACAAAATATCAACCCGCATGCGTTGTGCAGGCTACAGTGAGGGAAAAATTGACGCATGCCAAGGAGATAGTGGAGGGCCGCTAGTCTGCGTGAGGAACGACAAGTGGTATCTTATGGGTGTCATCAGCTGGGGACAGGGATGCGCGCGCAAAGGAAGATATGGGGTGTACGCTGATATGATGGATCTCAAGTTCTGGGTGCAACAGACCATCAACAAAGTATAATCATTAAAAATCGATTAGAAATGTGAACACGAAATATTGTTCTCCTTTGTTTTTTATTAACTATCGAGAATAAAACGGTTAAAAATACAAGGCTATCCAACGGTGTATTTACTATATAGGATTTAAGGAGCTTGGAAATCGAATGAAACAAATTTTCTTAGGTCACAGATCTTCATAAACGTAAATGGATATAACGTGAATCTCTCTTTCCTGGAACTCACAGGTTCTATTTGAGCCCCGTTGATGGCTCAGCTCACATATCGTAAAACAGGTTTTGGTTAGTCATCGTGGTAAATAACACTTTCAAAAGAGAATTGTAATCGTTTTTCTCTTTTGATGTGGTCACTTCAGATGTAGATCGTGACTTTTCGACTTACTGGTAGTCTTCTTCAGGCGATGAGTTCGATTTAGTACGCGTAACCTATACTCTGTGGCGCTCAGCTGTGATTGAATGGAATTCCACGACTGCGATGGTACATCTTCGGATCAGATTCACTCTGTGGTCCGCTACCGCACGGCACTCCTGCTGTTGTGGTTTTGACTCTTTTGACTTCGATACGTTTTCTCAGTCAATTAAATGGCTCATCTTATTTTTGGCCAAACTCCCTGATTTTAACTGCAGTTAACCTGTAAAGTTTAATTCGTCACTCATCCACGAAAAGTAACTTTGAATTTTATTTCAATAATTATTTGCGAATGAAATAATTAGCCAGCTACCAAAATTACCAAAAACAAAAATAACAATTTCGTTTTCTTGAACCTCACCTATGTGCAGTTCTCTTAAACGTTCTAGGAAGCTATGGAACTTGACTGTATACAAAGGTCTCAAAGGCAAAAAAATTGTGGTTTCGGAAGCCACAACTAGTAAGGAATCAATCTCGACCTCATTTCTTCAACTTGCCTTGTTTTTATCCAATTTCCTTTTTCGTTATCTTTTACTCCATCTCCACCTTACAAAGTTAAGTAGAATTGATTGCCCCTATACGAATCCAAAGCGTTTTGATTCTATTCAGTACACTTTAAAGAGAACTACGTTCGTTTTTGCAGTAACTATAATACGCCTTGTCTTCCACTATTTTCAAACGCACATTCTGCCTTGCGCCAACCGCAATTATCCTGTTGCGTTGATGTCACGTAATTAAAGTGCGGCTCCGCTCCGTTGTGAAAGGGGGAAAAATACTTGAATAAACGTGAAAAGAGAAAAGATCCTAGCGAATTACCTGGGAAAAAAATGTACCAAGCAACATCCCAGCGGATTTATTTAAGGCTTACTCCTTTACTTAGTCGATGCAAGACGGAAAATCAACTGACAGTGAATCAATCCGCCGAAAATTTGCTTGAGTCTTGAGGCTAAAATCATTGTGATTGTTGACTACGTGATCTGAAAGGAACTCGAATAATCTTATCAAGCGCGCAAAATATGCCGGGTGGGTAGTTTCCGCTTGAGGACTGAAAGGCATTGTGGATGGTATATTTGGGGGTGGATTTGAAATTGAACGACCGCCGACGGCTCGCTCGTGCTGTCTTTGTTTAATAACATTTTATTGTGTTCTTAGAAATACACAGGGTTTGTCCTATAGAGGAATTATAACATCAAAACATCAATGGGTAAGTGAGATCGCAAATCAAAGCCAATAATTAATTTTTACAATCCTCGAATACTTCGCGATTTTAAAGTTTAGAGCTCAGAGCATTTCGAGTTGTTTTCTTTCTGATGTGCTTTATCTTTTAGACAGGGAATCCTCGCTTCGCTGTTTTCGATGTAGGAAGGTTTGCGCAGGTGAATCGCTGCGAGTGAACGATCAGCTTTTTCATGCCGACTGCCTGGTTTGCTTGGGTAAGTAAAACAGAAACGAACGCAGATTTGGAGCGTAATTTTTGCTTCCAATCGCGTATCGCGTGTCATCGCTATTCATTCGGCACAGAAATTTGCATGTTTGAAATTCACGTCATTTTTTTGTCTTAAAAATGGACGATCTGTGGCGGTTCAAACAACTGTTTTCCGGGATTAGAATATTTGATATGTTTCGTCCAGAAATTAAGGTATCTACCGCGAATGACCGTTTAGTGTTTGTCGTCGATATGTGCCTGCGGATACCACATAAGGCCTGACATGACTACTTGCTTTAAAAATTGTCTTAAAAGGTTCGTATGGCAAATTGATATTTAAATAAATAATCAAATGGCTAGCGTCTGAGTGGTAAATCTTTTAAAGGCGATTATCAGATGTGACGCCTTATTTTCCGATCCGCTGTACTTTTCATTTCAAGATCTTGACCTAAGGTAAAAAGGCAATGAAATCGAATTTTCTCTATTGAAAATTGCACGAAACGTTGGCAAGGGCGCTCATTATTATTCATCATATTCATATGTAACTCAAGTCGTTGTTTATATTTCCACCCTCAAAGCTAACAAAATAAAACTACAGGTATTGTTTGGTGCCATTAAGCGTTGTTAAATACATTGTAATTATTTGTTCGCCGTTTTTAATTCGTCGTTAATTTTAAGTGTGTTGGAGCCTGTGCCAGTTTGTGTAGACAAGCTGAACTAAAAGTTTAACGTTCGTGTTAACTGGTCCGAGAAATGCATATTAACGGTTTAACGAATGTTAATAGCTTCATTGTTTCCAAACTATGAAATATCTGGCGAAAATTCGATTCTCGAAAATCCATAATTAAACCTTTTTGTGAAAAAAGTCGTCAATTAGATTTACTGAAATGATAGTAAGAACCCTAGCTTCGAACCACAAGTTAAACCATTAAAGTAAAAATATTTAGTCGTAATTTGATATCACTATCTTTTAGAATTAATTAAGCCACAAGTGATATTGTCTTCACTAGACCTTGATCGATTAATCAATCATTTGATGAAAGGGATGATTGAATTACAAAGCGGGAAAGATAACAGTTCCATAGGGAAGGATAGATAGTTATGTTGAGTCCCTTGTGCAGATTGTGAAGCAGACTTCCAGACCTGATTGTTTTTTATTAAAAAAAACAATAGGTACAAACACAAGGCTTTTTACAAGGTTTTTTGCTATTGCAAAATTTTAAGCAATTGCAAATATGTGTCAGTGAGAGAGACATTTCTTATCAAAATTCTCTTTGTATGTTCCGACCCTTTTGAAGACTTGTCATTGAAGACAAAATGATTCGTGTGGAGAGAATAATTAAGGACATTTTTCATGCCTTTAACATTAAAAAAAAAGATGACAGTGCACCTTTTTCTAAAAGAAAAGAGTATAATTATGCTTAGATTCATTGGTGTGAAATTAAGATTTCTAAGGTTTATTTCTATGCAACTGTGTGCAAATTTAGATGCTTTGCCAGAAGGTTGGCAGCCTGAGTGAATTCTTTGTCACTTCCTATGGCCAAAGGCTAGACTGGTTTCCAAATTCTAACATTCTTTTTTTATTTGGCCTGACCAGTCACCCATACAGTAAAACCACTTTCATCAAGCAAATAATTTTAATTGTAAGATATTGGCCCCATTTGGTATTCTTATAATCTAGGACATAATTACCTTGTGTAATAACCAATTCAGCCTGTAGTGGTGTCTTACAAGGGCAAGTTAATGTTAAGAAGCTTGCAATCATTTATTCAACCCACCATGTTTGATTTGGAGATATAGGTGGTGGGTGGAGGGGGGTAGGGAAAGGCAAAAAGATGCCAGCCCAAAGAGGCTGTTGAAAAGCAAAGCACCCCCCAATTAGTTGCGCATCACTGCAATCTGGAAATTAGCATGTAACTGATCCTAATGAGCTAAATTAAAACCAGAAGCACTGTCTTGCGAAAAAAACAAAATACACACAGAACTGGTGAGTGAAATGGTGAAACATTTGCTTGAGCCAGGAAAGAAATGGCTTTGATGAAACCTCCTCTGTAGTCACAAATATGAGCTTATATTTGCTGCCCTCTATATTTTTCAATCAACAATCCTTGAGTGTAGCTGCTGTTAATTTATTTGACAATGTTTCTTCCATTTGATTGTAAATGATACTTTGAAGCAGACAAACTACTGCACTCAAAGGTTTACCCATTATAATTTGTTTGATGGAAAGATGGTATATTATATTCTGATGGTATACTATATTTTGTTTTTTTTTCTAATCAATAATAGAAATGGCTTCACAAAAACCTTCTCTGCTGATGCAAATACAAGTTGATATTTGCCCAACTCTATACCCTCCAAATGACAATCCACAAAAGCAAATTAATAAATGAAGATTAAAGTGATCTTTGCAAGGATAAACACTACTTAAGCAATAGTGAAAATAAGGCCTTAAAAAAAAGAAGGTTTATTTTCACTACTACCTAAGTAGTGTTCATTACCACAAAGGTTACTTGCATCTTCTCTATTACATCATTGCAACTTAGAATCCTTGCTATACTAGAGATACATGCATCCATTATTTGCCATACAAAAATTCAATGTTATAACTATCAAGTTGTACTACCACTTCATCATGAAAACAATTGAGATAACATTCTGATTTGATTAAAACAGTGTGTGGCAAGGACTTGGAAAATATTGGATTTTTTGTGGAAAGCAACCAGTATTACTGTCCTGAAGACTTCCAGGAACGCTTTGGCACAAAATGCTTCATTTGTCATCTCTTTGTGGAAGGAGAAGGAATCAACATTGGTAATAATGCATATCATTTGCGCTGCTTTGTTTGCACTGGTTGCAGGTGAGGTTTTTTTTAATGTTCTTTTATTATTTATACTTGAAAAACAACCTTTACCTGGGACCATTTAAATTTAAAACAAAGTAACAGTGATTGTCAAGCATGAGGGTATATTAGTAATGGTAAGACTGATTGGAGTTCAATTCAGTCTGTAATCATATGAGTGATTAACAAAATCAGATGATGGCAAGTATGAGAACAAAAATCTCATGGTGTTGTTGGTGTCATAACAACCAACCTATTTTGCAGTTGTGGACAAAAAAATTATGGTTTCTATTGCAAATGTCTCCCCTTAGATTATAGTAATCACAATATATTTCAAATATAATAAAACAATACACTCTACCTGTTCATGCAATCCTTCATTTGATGTCAAATATAACTATATTTCTTTAGACTACTCTGACACACCATCTCTTCCATGTATTCAATGTATTCAAACACCATCTTTTGCATTTGTTGTAGAAATCCATTTCCTCCAGGAGAGAAGGTTGTTGCTAAGGGTAACCATTACCTCTGCCAACAGTGCAATTCAAAGGAGATAAACAATGATTCAAGAGTACGCAAACTTGATAGTAAGTTCAACTGAAAATTGTGGTAAGGAAAATTAAGTCAAAGCAGTTTAGAAAAATTTTATACCAAGATGTCAGACTGAATTTAAACTGCTTTGTATACATTTATGGGATAATTAGTTTTCCTCTGATTTTTAATGCTGTGAATTTCTCTTTAGGGTGTGCAGGTTGTGGAGAAGATATTCGCAGTGGCCAGTCATTGTTAGCTCTGGAGAAACAATGGCATCTTTGGTGCTTTACATGTACAAAATGTGGCTGCTTGCTGGCTGGAGAGTACATGGGCAGGTTAGTTCAATCACATATAATATCTATTTTATTTTCAGGACGGTTTCCTGAAAAATTGAACCAGGCTGTTGTTACTTAATTGTTTACAGTGCTGAGCCTCAAGGTTTAGAGTCAGTCTGTTTTGTCATAAGTTGTGTTCTATGGAGATCAACCATTGCAACTGGAAACACTTTAACTCAGCCCTGTAGCAGTTGATAATCCAACACATAAGGAAAGGTGACATTTTTTCCTAGTGAGTCCCCAATTCTTGGACATACCATCTTCTTTACGTTTCTTGAGATAACTTCTTCTCTTTGGTTACTAAATTGTGATGGATGGGAGGTCTACAAGTCTGTTGTTTTTTTGTTATTTTTAGGGATGGAAAGCCTTACTGTGAGAAAGATTATCAAGCAGAGTTTGGTGTGACTTGTGCTGGCTGTGGTGGATATATTATTGGAAAGGTCCTACAGGTAAAGTAGCTATGCAGCCATGTTCAAATTTGTTGGATAAACACATGTCCAGGGGGTTAGAATTGAACAATGACAAGAGGCAGGGGTCAGAATAAACCAGGGCAGGGGGGGATGCTGGCTTCAAAGATGGATGAGATAAAGATGGATTACAAATTTTATGTTTGAAAAAGCTATACTTCACTGTACAAGATTCACAAATTGTTTTGTATTCCTTTAATCAGATGATAGTTGTTGAGTATTTTGTGGAGGGCCATCAGATAGTTATTCCCTAACTGATTAGCCTTGGGCCATTAGTGCAGCTCTCTTTTCCTATTCTCAGTCCCCATTCTGTTTCCCCCCCCCCCCCTCCCCCTCCCCCCTCCCCCCTCCCCCCTCCCCCCTCCCCCTACCCCCTCCCCCCTCCCCTCTTCTTGTGGCCCCATTCCTCAGTTATTTTTTCTAAAAATAAAAATGCTGGCTGATTTGTTTGTTTCAGGCTGGTGAAAAACATTATCACCCTCATTGCTCACGCTGTGCAAGGTGTCATGGAGTGTTTGGTGAGGGTCAAGAGATGTTTTTGCAAGGTAAGGATCTATTGTGAAAGCTTTATAGCCAAAATCAATCCATTATCTTGAGGATTCTTTTTATGAGTCCTGTGAGTGAGCTGACCCAGTAATTGTGATCAATTTTAACTTTGGTTAGAATTTCAGCCTATTTCTAAACTGAGACTTTAGCCTACTCAGGGTGATCAAGGGGCAGGCTTTCAAGTTTCATCCACATCAGTGGGGTGGGATGGGGTGATTTTGTTGTAAAGTTACCAAACATTTAGTCACAGTCAGGCTGACAACTCATTCTTGTCTCACACTGGTTTTGAAATGAGAAAATAATCAGAAAAGATCTCAAAGACTAAGCCAGTCAAGTTCTCTTTGCTCATATGATGAGGCCCATTGTGTGAACAGATGATGATCTATCTCAAATTTGTTTACAGGATCTGAAATTTGGCATCCAGATTGTAGCTTTGCAGCAGCTCAGAATGGTGAACTGGAAACAGACTCTGTGAGTTACTTATCTAAACTAAATCGCAAACATGCTTTACAGAAACGTAACTTAAATTCTTTCGGTTATTGTTACAACGGTTGCAATTTATGATTTCTAGTAAGTCAATGCGAGATAAAAAATAAACTGTTTAAATTTTTTTTTGGTGGGAGATGCAAGTGTGCAGCATACTGGACTTCTGAACGAAGGTTTCAAAAATTAAGCTTAACCATGGATTATTGTGTAGTGTTCTTGGACAAGCAAGTATGAGTATGAGTGAGTATCAGGAAAACTTAGCAAAATACGTGGGGGAGCGGGGTGCCTGCGGTGGGATAGCGCTCCTTGAGAATTGGTTATACTCCTGGTTAATGGTATGACTCACCTTAAGACTCTCTGCAGCTCCGTAGTAGAGCATCCGCGTGCAGAAATCCGCAAATCTGGGGTTCGAGCCCTCGTGGCTACTTAGGTTTTTTTTTTGTTTGTTTTGTTTTGTTTTTTTCTTCTGTGTCCCACGCTCGTGACAAGAAGTGCAACATCTTTCTTTAACCCAACCTAATTTCCTCATCTTTTTTTCCCAGGGAGGTCCACGCAATGGATATCAGTATCCTGGTAAGGGCTTGAATTGTTTCTATGAGATGTAATCCGTGATATGCTTTGGTTCTGCTTCATGTCGTTCTGTGATTGGTCCAGAAAACTCGCGCCAGTTCCTGAACGAATCAGTTTAAAAACTTAAAAGCAATCGCGACTTGGTCGCCCGCGTTTTTCCCGCGCTTTGGGCAGTTTGCTTGTTTGTACAACGAGTTCTCATTGGCTTCTCGCGATAGTTTCCTCTCTTCTGATTGGCTGTTGTGACAACTGTGATTTTGGTTTTACGACACTCAATCAAAATGTGCTCTCTATGTGATATTACAAGTTAGCCACCATTTCCGAACTATCATGCATAGCTATCTATTTTCGCATGTTTTCTTTAACATAAGTCATTCAAGTTTGATTAGGCAAACCGTCACATTTTCCATTTGAGTATAAAAAAATAAAGAAAAAAATGAAGTGTTCGTTACGACAAGCAGAAAAATCAATAATCAAAAGTTCGTTGCGTTGTGCTACCTTAACATGGTGAAATGGCATAATCGTGTAATAATAATGTTAAGTATCTTTCGTATATTTCCAAGTTTATCAACTAATTTTTGTGGTACATTTTGTAGAGGAGGAAGCTCCCCGTCCCTCCCCTCCCACAAGAACTTCAGCAAGTCGCGTATCAGAATGGAAAGCGAAGTACTCGCCTCAGAAAGAAGAACAAACTTACAAGCCAGTGGCGACTTGGAGAGCAGAACAGGTGAGAGAATGAACAAGAATGTTACATGAAGTATATACCAGTCCGTAGAAACCATGTCCATCATTATAAGTAAATGCCAGACTTGGCTTTATGTAAAACAAATAAAATTTTCCTAAGCTCTGATCTTGGTCAAGTAAGGGGTAACTAACGAATGATTTCTCCTTTCGGTATCCGTAGACTGTCATTTAGACAAGTTATGGGAATAAAGAAAAATCATCAGTTACTGGGTCCAATTGTCTAACTTTCGGAACTAACATTTAAAGAAATGTCTGGCAGATACATTGTAAGAAAAAGTATGGATTTGAGAATTCAGGATTGAGAGGGTTAAAAATGAAATTAAAGACCTTAATATTTCTTTAGGTGGAACAATCTCGGTATCAGTCAAGTTATACCTCGAACAAAGACACTGGAGCCTGTAAGTATTGGAACTGTTAATATCGTATTATCATGAACTGTAAAAATGGATGCTCATGAACCCCGTGACTGTTATTGCAATGCCCTAATTACTCAACTAAACGCCGCTGATAGAAGTTAAAAGACGTCACACCGTCCTGGAATAAACGCTGCTCCCATTCACAAGAACGCCGCGTTTACTCGAAGATAAGAAGGAAATAATAGGGTTTAAAGGGTAGTGGCAGTGAGCTCGAAATTTTTTTGCTCTTTCTTGGAGCATTTATGGTAGATCCTGAACTAAGTTACGGTTAGTTTTTAAATTTTGTTTTTGGAGGCCAAGGGTTACGGTTTTACAAACTTGTTATTTTTACCCCTGCATCTAGATAACAGCAGTTCATACAGAGAGATCACTGCCAGGCAAGAGGTAGGAACGCATTTTTATTGCATTGGTTGCACTTTTGTATCAAGCTTAGTCAGATAAGCTCACCTATCTTCGGAAGGTGAAAGTAATTTTATTTTGAATGTTTTGGTAGTTTTTCTTCTTAGTTTTGCAGTTACCTCTCGTTTTTTAAAGTACAGTTTGAGTTTTTAAATTGTCAGCACTTTTTAAACTTAAATTAATGGTGGTCTGTTGTTGTTGCTGTTTTTATTTGCTGAGATTCTAGCAGCGTAAGCCTAATTCACTTTGTAAACTAAATTTATCGTTGCTGCTGTTTTTTTTGTTTTTGTTTTTGTTTTTATTTTTATTGCTGAGATTCTAGCAGTATAAGCCTAATGTGGTGCCTGTAGTTTGTATCTCTTCAATCACTGCTTGATTTAATTTTTATTTCAAGGCAAGTCTGAATGAATCACCACGGAGAATAGGTAAGTATATGCATCTGTTGCGCCACCGACTCCTCCCTTAACAATTGAAAATTGACTGTTGTTTCTCATGAGCCAAAGCGAGGTCGTTTCTTATTGGTTAAAAAACGAAGTCTCACTCTTTTTCATGAAACGGGAAAGTGAGACTAAAAGCTATAAACTCCGAACATACCAATTAACAACCGAAGGTTTCTTGATATACTCCGATTACCACGCGAAAGTCTCTCGATATACTCGAATGACCACCCGAATTATTTTTCCGTAGGTTCGCAAGACTCGTTAGATATGGCAGAATTCGAGAGAAGTGTCGACAAAAAACCTCAGGTAGGTGGTATTGGGGATGAAGGGGGACTGTAAGGGAGGGGCGTGGAACCGAGCACGATTGTGTGAGATGGAGGGCGCTTGACTAAGGTGTAATCCGTTCATCTTTTTGCACAGAGACAAAAAAGAAACTCAGCCTAGATACAAAAGTAATGTCGGGTCGTTGTGTACGGCTCGTTTGTTGCGTAAATTTCGTGAATAGTTTTTTTTGGCATCTCAACAGATGTCCAGGAACGATCGACTTGCGCTACCTGAGTCTAATAGGCGATAAAATCACGGTAAAACTGATCAAACAGTTTACACGGGCCGGACATATAACATTCGACTGACAACAACTTTTCACTTAACTCTGACGATGACTTCCGCCAAAAGGCTGTGGAAACGTCAGTCATTACACTCGACAACGTCCTTCTCAGGAGTACCCAGTCCCTCACTCGGACGATCAGACCACAAAATTAAGTGTAATTGATTTCTTTCGTTTTGTTTTCCCTGTTCATAGATTTACGCTTATAAAGATCTCAAAACGACAAACTACAAGTTGCCACGAGAAGCGGATAAGACGAAACTCGAGGTGAGCATTTCAATATGTTGTTAGGTAAGCCGCATCGACAACAACAAAGAAAACAAGCATGTCGCAACAAATGTGTTGGTCTTGGTGCTTTTATTTCTACTCCGTACTCTGAACGTCAACAACTCGAAATCACAAAATTTGGCATATATTTAAAAACATTTTGACGGTTACCTAAGGTAATTTTTTCGTTTCAGTCTAGGTGAAATTGCACTCCAACGTCACATACTTAGATAAGACTTTCTCACGTAACCAAATTTGAAAATTTATGTTGAGTTCAGTCGAAACTTTGGTAGTTCATGAAAGTTGCATACAAAATGTTTGTTTAAAAATTAATATGTCATCCGTCGTCAAATATGGATCTTTCCTTGTTTTAGTTTACTTTGAAGATTGAAAGCTTTTGATTTGTGGTTTTTCAGAATTCTTTATCTCAACGTTGTATTTTTTCAGACGTATCTCACCGATGAGGAATTCCGTGAAGTGTTTACAATGCCGAGAGAAGAGTTTTACAAGCTGCCAGCCTGGAAACAAGTGTCTCGCAAGAAAGAAGTTCTGTTGTTTTAGATATGGTCTGTTTCCACACCATTTATTTTGGATGTCACAGCTTCTAAGCTGTATTCTCTACAAAGAGCAAGTTTCAATCGATTGTCGGAAATAATTCGACTCTGCATTGGTTTTGCTTCAAATCGCCATGTGATTGGTTCAGAAAAATCGCGCCACGTTTTCAATCAATCAGGTGCAAGGCTAAACCAGTCGCGGCTTGTTTGTCCGCGTTTTCCCGCGCTTTAGGCTGCGCTTTGCTCTGATTGGCCGTTGGGATTACTTTGATTCGGTTTTACGACACTCAATGCAAAGGCGCTTCATTTGCTTAGAATGAAAAGAATTTTTGACGCATGGGTACATTTGAAGAATGTTACAACTTCTTTTGAAAATGTTTACAAAGTTATGATATCAGAGTCGATGTAGAAGGAAATCTTCAAACTTAAATGAAAGATTTCTCGGCCAGATATGTTCTGGATGGAAAGCTTCCTCCTCCTCGATTATTTGAATCAAATTGCTTTTCCCGAGATGTGCTACTCTTTCAACTAAAAAACTAAATGTTTCTTGGAGTTATTTGTTTTCGACTTGTGAACCAAGATTTACCATTTTATGTTCTTAAACTGAAGAGTTTATCTCCACCCATTCTGGATTATTTCAGGTAAATGACCAGAAGTTTAAGCATTACGCGTTTACAAATAGGTAAGGTGACAATTCTAGGTCAGTGAAACTTATTTTGAAGAGTTGTTGGGCGTGCGAGTTTCTTTCCAATCGGAGAACGGCGCGTGTACTCAGTTGTTACGTTTCTGGGCAACAATAGCTTGTGCAAAGATCAGTTTCTCAGATGCTAGTTCCCCGACATGAAAATCAATTAAGTTAGAGTCACATCTAAATTTTAAGGTAGATTGTCAATCGCGGGCGGTAGTCCAATTGTTTCACAAATTCTCGAATTTTTAGTAAAAGAAATATATGAAAAATTTAATTAAGAAACATTAAAGAATTTACCTTAAATCACGTTACATAAGTGGATTTGAAATTAGAAAAGGTCATCTAGAAATAGTGGTTGGTACTTCTAGGGATGTATTTTATATATGGCTCGTGAGCCGGTAAAAAGGCCAAGAAATTTATTATTAAAAATGGTGGTTAAAATTAAACACGTATCCACTCTTTTACAAATGTTAATACGACAGGAAAACTGGCCGCCAACACTCCTAGCTACTTAGCATGCGTTACAGACCTTATCTCTTATCTCTGTTAACTGAACGTAAGTCTGTCACGCAGGCTACCAGTCACAAATGTCTGTAAGTTTGGAAAATCAAAATTGTTTATCTCGGCTAAACAACACCTTGAGAAAAGAGTGGAAGTTTTCAAATAACAAGAGTGCATTTTGTAGATGCTATCACAAATTTCCCGTTATTTCAATTCAATAGCTACATTTTTCGTCGCCATTTCTGAAGGATGGTTCAAACCCTTTTAACCAATTTAATTTGGTTAGTTACCTGAGACATGTGTGATCGTTTTCAATGATTTAACACGTTACAAACTTGATTCCAATTCTAAAGATTTCTGTGCGGTTTCGTTCAAGTGAACTGTTTCTCTCTACGTACGCCATTAAAGTAATTTTAATTCAAGATTGTAATAACTTTTACTTTCAAAACTTCTACAAATGCTTCAACGCTATTTTGTGGAATTCCTTATTCAGCAAGATCATATAGGAGATTTTTGGTTGGGAATAGTTTTTAAGTGAAGCAGTATAATTGTGTAATTTTGGGAAGATTTTAATTGAATAACTGTATTGGTGAAATTTAGCTATAGCGCAATTATAGTGAAAATAAGAAAATAACGTACAGCTTATACTCAGCTAGAAATTCTTATTATATCTTTGAATCAATAATAGTAACGCAAAGTAGTTATAAATGAATAATTTTAACAGATTCAATAATTTTAATATCGTCATAGCTCTACAGCTGATTTACAATAATGTTGAATAAATACACTTGAATTTTTTACATGGCTTTACTTTTTAATTGACAGCGTATTTTATCCAGTCATGAACGTCGACGCAAACGTAGTAATGTCCGCACATTTTTCAGGGACAAAGCGAAAGGAAGTCGTGTCTTGTACTCCATCTGTCTCAAAAAAAAAAAAGAAACAAACAACATTAAACCGCACATACGGTGCAGAACATTGTTCAAACATGGATTACAATAACGAAGCAGAATTTCTCTCGATGCATATTACGAATCATTCGTTTATTAAGTAAACTCGACGTGAATTCTAAAACGGAGTTTTACCGTTTACAAATCCAAACATCGAAACGCTTTCCGAGATCTCACTTGAACCAAAATGTGTAGAAGGCTGCCTAATTTGAGTACTTTCGCTAAAAATTTCTTAACATGGCAATCTTCCGGCTTACTTTCATGGGCCTCAAACAGAATTAGATTCCGTTTGTCCATTATGAATATTATGGGAATGCTAATAAGTGCCACCTGCTGCATAAGATAACTCCTATACTGAAATTTACTATGGAAAAACTTTTCTTTCCCAGCAGGGTTCGATTTTCGTGAGCGCAAACTTGTAAATTAAGAGCAACATCCGAGGTTTCAATAACAGTTAACATACGCGGCTGCCGATGGCGTAGTAGGCAGCTGTGCCCGGAGAAGAGACCGTCAGACGGCGAAAACCAAACAAAAGAGTGTGCTCGCAGGCTGAAAACACGGTGGTAATTAAGATGTCTTATAGGCGGCCGTAAACCATCGATGATTAACTGACCTTTGTTGAAACCACGTCAACATTGGATCAACGAGGTGTACTTTGAAGTTGCATACGACATAATTTGCATTTTTCCCCAGTCTTTTTAGTTTCCATGGTTTCAATTATAGCCCTGACACTTCGCGAGAAAAATTAACAAACAGGAAAAATATTACTCAGAAAAAAGCCTTGAATAGGCCGGGTAGATTTGTCAGCCGGACGTTTTCTAGTCATTAAAGAACATAAATTCCACGTGAGGAAGGTAGGTTTTACTCGTAATGAATGGTTGACAAATTTTCATAAGTAACCGCGATATCTCGGCGGAAGATTTAGTCCGTGTTCTTTGAATACACTAAGAATGATGTTAGCTTAATATGCATTTTTTTTTTCGTATCAACTCTCTCAAAACAAGTGGGAAATAGAACTGTAATAAATGTAACTGATAGATTCTTCTAACCAGCTTTTTTCGTTTTGGTTTATAATACCAGGTTCAGCGTCTGAATCATCCAGCTTTGAAGGGGTTTTTTTGACGTTGATATTTTTCTGTCTGAGTAGATGAAAGCGAAATCCCGAGGAAAATTTAACTGAAATAATTCAATTCATGCTTTTCGGACCTGACCATTAGACCATTATCTCTCATCGTGAAAATTTCTATTCCAAAAACAATGGCGTCTGGTTGTCTTTTTGTTAACGAAGCAGCGACATACCGGGATATCAACAACATGTTATGCTTAGCTTTTGGCAACAGTACATAGTAAATTCGTTTGTCTGGCTCTCGTGTCGACCTGGTAAGCGAAATAAATCGTCAGAAAAACATGAAACAGTCATGAAAAGAATTCGAACGCGAAGTCAGGAACGCCGGTCTTGGAATCCTTGCGGGGAGACTGTTCTTTCTTTCTTGGGGGGTTGACAAACTGAAGGAAATTAAGGAAAATAATACACTAGTGTCCGAGCTCGGATATTAGTTTCCGAGCTTGAACTCTATTGTCCGATTTCTCATACAAAAGTCACCTTTTGGACACATGTCCAATTTTTGTCAAAAACAAGTGTCTGATCTTGGAATCTGGTGTCCGATTTTAGACACTAGAGTGCGATTTTGGACACTAGTGTCTGGTTTTGGACACTTGAGTCCGATTTTAGAAACTAGTATCTGATTTAAGACACTATTGTCTGATTTAGAACACCATTGTATGTGTATATACATATATTTGTCTTTGAAACAAAGGCAAAAGTGAACTATAGTTTTTGCAGGATGTGTATCCCATATCCACGAACTTGCCTGCAGTGTTTGAGGACCTTAATCCGTTTAACGATGTGGTAGACACTCTAGTAGCCAATGCACCTAAGTACGACGATAACCTGCCTTGGGCTAAATCGAAACGTCTTCGTCATAAGCACCAGTATGTAATAGGCTATCGTGCTCATAAAATTGAACCTTTCCCTCACTCACTTTTATTTACTTCAGGATGCTTGTCCTAAAACGTTGTTTGGTGCGGCAGCTGTGTCGCCATCCAGAGGTCAGCGTTCTTTGCCTACTGGCCGGAATATTGTATATTTACACAATTTTTTCCTCCTCTGGGAACCCGAATCCTCGTGTCCTTCATCCTCGATTCAATAAGGTAAACAATTTATAGCATACAACTGAGACGAGTTCGTAATTGTTCCACGGGGATATTGCATCAGTAATACGTGCCGAAAGTTTTCCTTTCACAAAAGCTGCTCGTTATCAATTCCGTGAAAGAAGTTGTGTTAAGTGGATAGTACATGGCGTCACCTTCTTGTATCGTTATTCAATATGAAAATGAGCCCTTCGTGTTAATACGTGTTAAAAACTTCGATTTCCAAGCTGATACTCAATGTGGGCCTCTCGCTCATCATATATCATGCGATAGATCGAATTTAAAAACTAGTAAGTGTTGAACAATTTCAAATTTTTCAGGAATAGATATAATCTTCGGGGTCCATTTAAGATTAAGCTTCACCGTCACATATGAATGACGTCAACGACGCCACACTACCCCGCCGCCGCCCCCCCCCCCCCCCCACCACCACCACTTCCTCCTATCGGAGACTTTGAGGAGAGTATGTGATCATAAGTATATGCTAAGAAAATGGAAAGGGGAACGCGTGCGGGATTTGCGCATTTTGTACTTGCTGCAGGAAGCGAGGTAAACACACTCACAGCGAGCCGCCGCCACTTCGCGGCTTGATAATTATCCACCACCAGCCACCAACACTGAGACGAGTGGTTGTTAACTGTCACTGCATGTACCAACAGGATCCGGTGATGGACAAGGCAATTACTGGCCTTTCAGAGCTAACACCGAACAACTTTGACGAGCCAAGGCCTGTTTCTCCGATAACGTTGGAGGTTAGAAGCGTTGTAAGGCTGAAGTCGCAATAGCTTACGGTACATTTTTCCTCAAACCCATGGAATAATTAAATTTTGCAGAAAATGTCTAAGGAATTTTATATAGTTCCCGTTAAGATCGTCACTAACATTAGAGAGCCATTTATTGATATTACAAATTACAAAGATTTTCCAGTCCAAAGGGTTCACACAGCACAATGTGATTTCCTAATAGCGTTATGTGACTAACGAGAAAAACAATAACAAAGATGACATCATACCACCAACAAAAATGACCACAAAACTAATATTGCCCAACAACGGAGAGGCCAGAAGAGTAATGGTTCATATGCAGGTAATTTAGTCTTGAATTGAAACGTTTTCATTCAAACCTCTTTGACACTTGCTAGACGTCAATTTCAATTCATGAAAAAATTTGCGGAAGGTTATTTAGGATAGGCTCTTTGTAGAACAAATTGCAAGGATCAGTTTATCTCCTCCAGTTTCCAATCTGTTGTTTGAGCAAGAATTTCAAAGTATTTCACTTCTTGCCTACTCTGGTTAAACTGATTTTGTACTAGAGTCAAGTGACCCAGAAGAATACAGGTGACGTCATACCGGCCGAGGTGACAATAGCAGAACCTATAAGGAGTCACGTGGCGCAGAGTCCGAACAGTGACGTTAAGCCAGCCGAGGGGACAATTGCAGAGCCTATAAGGAGTCATGTAGTGCAGAGTCAGAACAATGACGTTAAACCAGCCGAGGGGACAATTGCAGAGCCTATAAGGAGTCATGTGGTGCAGAGTCAGAACAATGACGTTAAACCAGCCGAGGGGACAATTGCAGAGCCTATAAGGAGTCACGTGGCGCAGAGTCAGAACAGTGACGTTAAACCAGCCGAGGTGACAATAGCAGAGCCTATAAGGAGTCACGTGGCGCAGAGTCAGAACAATGACGTTAAACCAGCCGAGGGGACAATTGCAGAGCCTATAAGGAGTCATGTAGTGCAGAGTCAGAACAATGACGTTAAACCAGCCGAGGAGACAACAGCGGAGCCTATAAGGATTCATGCAGTGCAGAGTCAGAACATTGACGTTAAACCATCCGCGGAGACAACAGCAGAGACTACAAGGAGTCGTGCAGTGAAGAGTCAGAACTATGATGTCAAACCAGCCGAGGAGACAACAGCAGAGCCTACAAGGAGTCATGCAGTGCAGAGTCAGAACGATGACGTTAAACCAACCGAGGAGTTAACAGCGGAGCCTATAAGGAGTCATGCAGTGCAGAGTCAGAATGATGACGTTAAACCAGCTGAGGTGAAAACTGCAGATTCAGTGAGGAGTCATGTGGCGCAGAGTCAGAACGATGACGTTAAACCAGCCGAGGTGACAACTGCAGAGCCAAAAAGAAGTCATGCAGCGCAGAGTCAGAACGATGACGTTAAACCAGCCGAGGAGACAACTGTAGAGACAGTGAGGAGTCATGTGGCGCAGAGTCAAAACATTGACGTTAAACAAGCCGTGGGGAAAAGAACAGAGCCTATAAGGAGTAATGCAACGCAGAGTCAGAACGATGATGTCAAAGTAGCCGAGGAGACTACAGCAGAGCCCATAAGGAGTCATGCGGCGCAGAGTCAGAACGATGACGTCAAACCCTTCGGGGAGACAACAACAGAGCCCATAAGGAGTCATGCAGTGCAGAATCAGAACGATGACGTTAAACCAGCCGAGGAGACAACTACAGAGCCAATGAGGAGTCATGCAGCGCAGAGTCAGGACGATGACGTTAAACCAACGGAGGAGACAACTGCAGAGACAGTGAGGAGTCATGTGACGCAGAGTCAGAACAATGACGTCATACCAACGGAGTTGACAATGGCAAACCCGTCCTTACAAACTAAGGTGGAACCTGAAGAGGAAGACTCGTATACTCAGGTAATTCAGTCTGAAGATAAAAAAAAATTGTTTAACATTTGTTTTAGATTCTTTCCTTGAAGTCTCACAAAGGTTCTGCCAAACCCCCTCTTTTCATGGGACAAATTGAAAAGAGCATACTTAGAAGTATCTTCATAGCACTTCCGTGAACTTACTTTCATGTTTTTTTCGGATGACGTTAGTTCCTCAAAGCTCAAATTTTTACTCCACATTTGCCCAAGAAAAGAAAATGTCCGTGCATCATTCGTTTTAGATTGAGGCTTTTGATTTTATTTCTTTAACCCGTCCGCTCTGTCTCCTCCCCCCTCCCCCTCCTCCCTTGTTACTTTCCTTTGACCTGCATTGACCATTCCCATAAGTCCTCCATCTTCTTTTCTAAGCGATGATCCCGGCTAATATCTCACCTGAATTATTTACTCAGGAGAAAAAAATGGAAATGCCAGGTGGGGACATGAAATGTGAAGCAAATGAAAGTTGTCAAGGTTTTCGAGTTGAAAGCCCCGAACAAGCGAAAATCGTTTGCAACAGATATGGTCCCCGTTGCAAAGGCTTCGTTTATTCTTTGAAATCTGGTAAATTCATCCTAAAAGGCGCGTTGACGGATAAAATAGTGTTTTCAACTGAACATGACCTCTATGTAAAGAGTGACTTCGCGCAAAGTAATAAAACTTTGCAACATGGCAGCTGTATTGTACCGTTGGATCAGTTCCAGTCTTTTTCTGACGGATGCCGCTTGCCAGAGCTTGACCCAAATGACGAAAGTATAATACAGCTTATCTCCCGACCAACCCCAATTCAGTGCCCAGGCTTCCAGCTGACACGCTACGAGGGAGGAGTTTTGGAACTTACGGACGAAATCAGTAAAGGTAAGGAGGCGCAGTGAAGCGGAGGTAGTTAGTGCACTGCAATCTAGCTCCAGGTTCGCGCTCAAGATCTCTCCCCTCCCTCTTGCCCTCTCAGGGCATCAAAGAGAGATAGAGAGACCCTAACTCCAGATCAAGAGATCGATGTTTGAGCCCTTTCCTCACAACTGTCTTGAGTTCTCTGCTGAGTCATTTCACTCGCGATGCCTTTCCTCTCACTTCTAATGAATTATAAATGGTATTACCAAACTTAAAATGAAGAAATTTTTAGGAGGAGTTGTAGGGAACGTGCGATGGACTCAGAAAGAGAGGCAATTCTCCTTGTCGAAAACAGGGTCACAGGTTTAGGAAAGAATTGACGGACCCGTTCTTACTAAGTTTTAAGCTTACAACACAATTGAAAGATATCCGAAATAAGCATGCTAAATGTATTGCTTTAGGGCTGACTGATGGAAGTTCTTGCTTTTACAGTCGAAAACATCACAGCAATTACCTATCAACCCATTCTACGCCCTGATCACAAAGACTGGGGATTCGTATCGGGAGATGCGGTTAATCTTCAAACACATGAAACAAAGTTCCAACTGGGCTCGGAATTCGTCCGAGTTCAGCTTAGCACTGCAGATGGCAAAAAACACGTGGAATACCACGCCCAAGTCATCCCCAGATCCTTGACACAGGCTAACAGCAAAGAAGGCCTTCCGCTAAGCGTCGTCGTAATAGGATTTGATTCATTGTCCGCAGCTCACTTCCAAAGGGCTCTACCTGAGGCATACAAGTTTATGTCTGAGGAGCTCAACTCATTGTTTCTCAAAGGTTACTCTATCGTCGGTGATGGAACCACTCCTGCGCTAACAGCGCTCATGACAGGTACGAAGACAAAACGGGTTCAAACAGGCAAGAGATAATTTTAACCGAATTTTTGCTCCGAATAATATTAGCCGATCAATCACGTCCGAAAATTTTCAGTTATGATTACAATCATTCTTATATACCGCTGACTTTAACTCAACGCATCATGTTGCCTCCACTGTAGGTAAATTTGAATCAGAGCTTCCTGAAGCTCGACGGCAGTTCCCGGATACTGCATCTCTAGACCGCTGGCCACATATATTTAAGGACTTCAAAGAAAAGGGTTACGCAACATTGTTCAGTGAGGACTGCCCGGCGTACGGAGCGTTTAACTATCGACTTCATGGCTTCACAGAGCCACCTACCGATCATTTCTCACGTTTCTTTTGGGAAGCAGCTCACCTGACATCGGCGCATTGTATCCACAGTAAAAAACAACACAGGATTCATTTTGATTACATGAAGTCTTTCCTCGAGGCCTACAGAGGGCGGCCCAAGTTTGGTTTGTTTTTCCTCACTGACATTTCACACAATAATTTGAAATCTATTTATCACTGCGCTGATGATTTCTCGGCCTTGTTAAGGGATTTATCTGAAGAGAACTTGTTAAACGACACTTTGCTGGTTGTGATGTCAGATCATGGCTTTCGATACGGCGACACAAGGGCTACATTTCAGGGCAAGCTGGAAGAACGCCTTCCGATTATGTCTTTGACATTTCCACGTTGGTTTCTTCAGCAGTATCCTGAATTGATCCACAACTTGAAAGAAAATACTGACATTGTAACGTCACCTTTCGATTTATATGCCACCTTTAAACACGTTCTTAGCTATCCCCAGGCTCCAGCTAACTTAACAAGGGGAGAGAGCTTGCTCACCACTATTAATCGATCACGTAACTGCGAAAAGGCTGGAGTCGCCGATCATTACTGTCCATGTATTCAGTGGAAAGAGATCGACACGCGTGCAATGCACGTGCAACGTGCAGCTCAGGCGGTCGTTGATCACGTGAACAACTTAACGGCGTCTGATCCTTTGAGTTTAAGCCTATGTTCGCGTCTGGAAATAGACAAAGTTTCATCAGCTTATCAAAAACTTCCAAATATTAAAGTCGCCCAATTCCTTGGTTCCAACGACGTGCACGGAAGAAAGCCAATATTCTCAAGAGATGTCCCAGTTAATGAATGCTTATATCAAGTACAGATACAGACTGTCCCAGGAAACGGGTTATACGAAGCATCAGTGAATGTGCTGGACGGTAAATATCGAGTAACCGGCGACATAAGCAGGATTAACTTGTATGGCGAACAGCCACGGTGCATTCTTGAGAAGAGACCAGATTTACGAAAGTTTTGCCTCTGCAAGGATTACGGCGGATAATAACTTATAACTAAAAGCTTTTCGGAAAATAACTGCGGGAGGAATTATCTGCGAATTTTTTTTTTTTTCAATCACGCTATTTGAATATTTCTTATAGGCAACAATTTTGTACAGCACATTTGCCACCCTTCGAAGCAGACTTGTGCAACAAATGTTTTTCACCAATTTGAAATTTCGAAGATCAACAATGGATAGTTTAGAGCTCATCATATGCAGTTACCCTGCTCGGAAAGTCATAAAGTGTGAGCTGGTCTCAAAAAGCAGAGCTAAAAAACTGAAACAACACAAAAGACAAAACATACAAAAATGAGTACATTTTCCGAAATATATTAATATGTCTTAGTGCACATTCCTTTTTAACAACTTTTATTTCTTCCAATGAAGAGATGAACATAATTCAAACTCTGAACAAATCATTTTCTTCGTGTATGCCTAATAACCGATCCAGTAAGGGTATACACTACGATATTTGTTGGTAAGAAAAAAAATTAACTACGGAACCCGCTATATGATCCGTTTTTTTTACTCTCGCGCCATTAGCGGTAGCCCACAAGTTGTCTAAATTTGCGTGTTCGTTCTTCTGAGAGAATGTATGAGAAAGCTTCGAAAACTGACTACTGCCTATGGAAAAGAACTGAAAGGAGAATAGCCACTGTTGCGCTTTACCGGAAGCAAAAATCCAACACGTTTAGCTTGCCTGAATGGCTTTTAGCTGACGCCAGGAATACAGGCACATGGACCGGCATTCGCAGGAAAACATGACGGAACCACCTGTAATTATGTCTTTTCCATAATCAGTAATCAGGGAAATCTTTCAAAGCATTCCCTGACATTTTGTTTGACAGCAGAAACCACACAAACAGCAGCACACATTTTCCCGCGATTTACACTAATCACGTGCACAGACCTACGAGTCCAGATTGATCTTTCCGTTTGCTATAATCGGTTATATACTTCCAAAGGTTTCTGTTTGGCTATTCAGTTAGAAACCACTAGATCGATGATGCTCTCAAATGATAGTTCTAATAGTACTGATCTAACTACTTTATATCAGTGTCACTTCATCTCAGTGATAAATTCCCTAGCTATCATGGTGTTTTGATTTTTAAGAGTAATCTACCTAGAACCTCTGAGTATTAAAATTCGTGGCTAAAGAATTCTTCTACCATGGAGTCATAATCTATGGGAAGAGTATAGCCAGCGGTTTTCGCGCCTAGCGCAGCCGCACCAATAGCAGAACTCTCGCGGAGCTTTACCAGTGAGAAGCGTTTCACTTGGACAGCGGTGTTGCTTGGAGAGCAACTGATGCCAGTTAAAAAGCCTACAGAGGAAGATAAAGGATAGAGATCGCATAAATTTCCGAGTTAAAGAAAATTTTGTATCATCATGGATAACTCCATTTTGTTGGAGCGATCCAGCTCCATTTCGTAAGGGTCGTTCGTTGCATAATTCCCCCACGTGATCAATAAGAGTGCATTCAATGGAGGGCTTGTTGGTATGGCGGGATCTCGTCCTACAAACATAGATCGTTTTCCCCGGTAGTATGAAATGCATTGTTATTATGAGGTGAAATTTTCAGTAAGTACCACTTCGACCACAGAGTTACCACAGAGTTACTTGCTTTCTTTTAATTTCAGTCGCAGCTGAAGGAAGCAACTGTTTTCATTTCATTACTTCATTTTGTCAACGTATCTTGAACAAATAAAGCTAACAGCCATTTTGAAAGAAACAATGATAGCGACTGGGCTGAAAATGAACTGACGCCACATTGAATTGCCACTTCTGACTAACGGCAACCCTTCCAACAAATTTGTTCAATTCAGTATTGTTCCTTATAAATTTGAAGATCATAAACTCCCGATATGGCTAATCAAAAGGCTACTCAAACTTCACATATCTATTCAATAACCTCTCTCTAAAAACTCTTGGAAATTTAATCCACAACAATGCATTCTTAAGCACGGTTTGCTGGGTCTCAGAATCTGGTGTTGAATCCGAAAAAAATATCCTATTTGAAAATTCTTCTGAATTCTAGTTCAGTTTCTCTTTGACAACGTACCAAAATGTTTGGGAGAGATGAAAGTTCTGATGACTCTAAGGAGACAGAGGGTTATAATGTACCAATGGACTTTTGTTCTCACCATCTTTAAGAAGATTCCAGCTTTGCCAGACAGCACCAACACAAATGATTTGAAGCCCCTTGCTACTTTGTAAAAGAGTTTCTTGACATTCCTATGAATGAAATGAAACATTCGCTAATCTTCATGTGAACTCTCAGTATATCATAAACCTATTTTGGCTCGTTGATGAGGAGCATAGCGACTAAAATCGATGCAACAGTGATATAAAAAGAAACGTCAATCAGCTCAGCGGTGAAATGTTGAGCATGCGCAAGCAGGTCAGTGTTTGCCGGCCATGTGTCAATTTCCCGCGCAAAATTACTTACCAAGAGATAAGAAACAACCTTTATGACGCACAATAAGCGGATAACACTAAAATTTTCGAAGAAATCGGTAAAAGGAAACAAAAGCATGGAAAAGGAAAACAGGATTGTTCGAACGCAAAGCTTATTAAATTAAGGGTATCCTATTGATTTTAAATTTTATTTTGATATTTTTCAATAAAGTTATCGTTTTTAAAACATCATGAGTCATTGCTTAGTGTGGTTGTTTTAACCCTGAGAGACAACTTGGTTCTGACAGCCTGAAAGCATGCCACCTAGCAAGACCCAACCATTACGACTTTCAAACATGTGAAGAAGTTTTAACCGGCCGAGGAACCGGCCGACTGTTACGTCCGTTATGAGATTCAAAAAATGCTTAGAAACGTCCTTCACTTCCATTGCTAACATACTTTTTCAGCACAGTCACTCGGTTGATCACTGACACAAGAAAAGGCTTAAACAAGATCTGATTTTCTATCCTCTCGATTTTAGGTGGTGTACTACCAAATTAACCAGGCAGGTACCAAGAATGTTCAACGAAAAAATAAGTTACCTGATCCATGTGCTGAATAACAGCTTTCACATGTCTACCTAAAAGTTCGCCAGCTAGGAAGAACAGATGCTGACACAGAGGGTCTTTATCTTCTAATGCACCTGTATCACACATCCAAAGAAAAGAACATGTGGGATGAGAGAAATTGTTAGAAAAGTACAAAATGTTTCATTGTGGTCACGATATCTGAGAGACTACCGTAACAATTAGTTGGAGATCCACAAGCGCGTCAAAAGGGCCGCGTAACTGGTGAAGAATCAAAAGATCTCTTCGGCATTACAACTGATAAAGGGCTTACAGAACAGCATGTGTCCTCCGTAAGTTAAAAATTAACAATCAGTTTACTGTAATAAAAAGATTTGGCAAGCTCATATCATCTGAAACCACCCTAGCAAGTCTTCAGTGTTATGGAATTTTATTCACAAACGGAACTCTAATAGACTGCAACTTCATAGCGAAAATATTCCACGAGTAATCAGTTTTTAAAGCCTTAAACTCCGTCAAAAACAAGCTAATTATACATGAGCTTAATATACAAACCATCACTCTAACTATCTTGGAAAAGCCTTTATTTTGTTAGTTGTCATGGCTATTTAAAAGATATGCTAAACCAATTCTCGCTCTTTTTCAGCAGTCGTCCAATATTTTCTGACGGTATCACGTAAACGAATACAAAACCACTAAAGTGAGCCAGGGTTTAATCCCCGTGCCGGAATGAATTGAAAGTTTCCTCGAAATGATTTTCACAAACTCTTAGAAACACATCTTCCCCATGATATAAATATCCTCACCAACTGCTACAGCTTTACACAGCCCAGAATAGTACGCCTTGTCAAACTTTGCATAGAAGTGATCCAACATTCCAAACAAATTGTCTATCTAGTGTAATAGAAATGCAGCAGTACCATTGATCAGCTACAATGAAAATTCATACCTCAGGTTCCAATGAATTTTTCCCTCTCAAAAAAACCTTTATTCTTGATCTATTTCAGAAGCTGAAATCAATCCTAATTGGAACCTTTCCTTCGTGATTCTTAACTCCCCTGGGTATCTGTCTGTACAACTCTCTCTCGGGCGAAAAGGTTTGTTCCCAAAAACTCCAAAATTTGTTGATTTTAAAAACAAGGCTCTTTACAATACTCCAATTCTTTTTAAGGCCCCTTCCTTTTTCCCCTGGGCAAATAAGGTCTCAGACAAGGGGCTAACGCTTAAAACGTGAGCTTTAGAAACTCTTTACAGTGGTCAATTTACATGTACATTACCAACTCAGTTGATAAAATCAAATTAGCTTGTTATACCCCCCCCTCCCCTCCCCTCCCCCACCAACACAGCACCACCTTACCCCCTTCACCCTTTTGAGCCCTAGGAGTGACTTGCATCTTATTCCTCTTTACAATATTACTGTGAATTAAACATTAAGGTCATGGTGATGAGAATAATGAAAATTATCACCAACTAAAAAATGTCTTGATTGTTAAACAAATTCTCCTTGTCAGCACCTTAGGAAATGTCTAGAGAGCAGTGTGGAGAACATCATACTGTAGAGGTTTAAACAATGATATGGGTTTGTTAAAGAACCTGTGTATTTTCTCATACCTTGAAATGTTCAAAAACCAGTTTCTTTACGTAAGTGATGTCATGCTGCGGGGGTACCAGCCCATCTTCAGCATTGAACACTGCTTTGATGGCCATGTGTGATATACAAAATGCTACAAAAAAACAAACAAACAAATAAACTCCTTTGTTGAGTGTTAAAGCTTCAAATTGATTGGCACATAACAAGGTAATAGTAATCATGGGTTGGTTGATTCCTTTAAAAATTTACCTGATCCCTCATCACCAATCATATGACCCCACCCACCACAGTTGAATGTTTGACCATTTGGCGTCAACATTTGACAGTTAGAGCCAGTCCCCGATATCAACACAATGCCACCTGCAAAAAAATGTTTTCAAAGTCACTCAAATGCATGAAAATATTATTTTACTGAGGAGTAGGGATGGAATCAGTGAATGGGTAACTTGGAACTGTTGAGGAAAATTGACATAAGGCTGAGGGTTAACCAGGTGGAAGAACAGAACCCTGGTGACTTCATGGTACAGTACTTGTTCAATCAGCCCTTTATACCCTAACATCAGTATCCATATTCTCTATACTGTTCTCTATACATTTCCTAAGGTGCTGACAAGGAGAATTTGCTTTACAATCAAGAGCTTCTTTAGTTTTTGATTATTTACTTTATTCTTGTTACCTAAATATTTGACTTAAGGATGATATTGTTATGAGAAATTGGATGCTAATCACTCAGGGGGAAAACGTTGAGCTCTGCTAGTGTAAACCATTAGGCTCAAGGGCTCACTCAACTTGAAAAGTAACCATCCAACTTGTGTCTTTAAAAATCTATGGAATATTACGTTAACCCTAATCAACAAAGAACTGAATTCATTATGTTTTTCCATCACCAAAGAAAACACTACCTGCTGTTTCTAGTTCTGTGTCTAATCTATCAAATCTGTTCAGTTGATGCATTTAAGCATAATAAGAATTTAAAAAAAAGGGTACCTTTATCAGATGCAGTTGCAATAGCACCAACAGTGTCGCAACACATGTGATACTTTTCACTACAGCCTGGGTATTTTGAAAACATTGTAGATATAGCTTTCTTCTGTATTTCGTCTTTTTCCATTCCACTTAAAGATAGTCCCTGAAAAGAAAAAGGATGTTTATTTAGAGAAACCAAGTGTTAAGTGCAATAGTTTCAAGAAATGCCGGTCATTCACAAACCCATGTGAAAAAATATTAAGGAAAGAAAAATTGATTCTACACCAATCATCCAATAATGAAATCTAAATGCAACAAATTTTGGAAAATATCCTGCAAAAAGTGGAATTTAAAGAATGAGAGAAAATATGCTAAAATTTGATAAAGTCAGCTTGATTTGAACGGAGTAGTAGTACTTTAACTCTTCAACTCTCAGAAATGATTCACTCGAAACTTCTCCCTAGAATTTTCAAACATTATCCAGCAAACAGGTAATGCGAGTACTAAAACACATCAGGTAGAAGTTAATATCCTGATCTTACACCAAATTCTTTTATTTTTATTTACAAGGAAATGTGTAGCAGCTAGAGGGGTGAATTCACAATTAGATTTTGAGAGTTGAAGGGTTAAAAGTAAGTTTAAAACTATCCACAACTGGTTGGAAACAATTGTTGGGAAAATCACCAAATGCACCTGCTCATCTAAAACACTTTTTTCAGAAAAAAAAATTGTTGTCCTTCACTCAACCATACTTACTTACCAGAGAAGCTAATGGTTTATTGACATCAATCCCTGCAGATCTTTTTGCTTCAGTTACCATCTCATTTACTCTGTTCAGGCATTCATCCAGACCAATCAACTGTTGGAAATGTTTGATTTTCATGCACAAAATGAAACTAAATTTAAATTCTGTGGCCAAGCAAAAAATTGGGAGTAGAAAAGCAATACTTAGTGGCTCTGCAGCTTGCAGCAACAAGTGTATTAGGCTGAATTTAAAATGTCAGTTGAATAAAACAAAATAAGTACTGTAAGTCCATCTCTGAGGACCAATTAATGGATATTTTTCACATCATAAAGGGATTGAACTTAGTTGATGTGATTAAACTTAATTTGACATCTCGTTTGTTTCTCTTTTTACTGTTCATTAATTTTCTTTTGAAAAAATCATATCTAAAAGCTCAGCATTAATAACATGTTTTTATCTTGCATTATGGAGGCATTACTTTCAAAGTTGTCTTCATTTTGTCTTTAAGGTAGGTATCTTTTTATGTTGGCAGTTAACTTTTTAATTCCTTAAAGATGTACACTGTATTGCATTAATTTTGTTTATTAGACCATGGTTACTGGACAAGGCAGTAGACAAACCCACAAGCATCTCTTCAAGTGGTCCTGTGTTCCAAATTTTTGCCACCTGATCATTTTTAATCTTGTAAATGTTACATAATTATAAGCACAATCATGAGAGGAAAAAATTGGTATTTACGGTTTGATTATGAGATATCCTACAGGTTTTTACACACCAAGACTTGGGATTGTTTATCTGGTAGCCACAAGCTTAGTTTTTGTGACAGATGCTTAATCCTTCCTTGGCAAAGCATACATTACTCTTCAATTCAAACCTTTTAATTGTAATTGCTTATAGCCAGTCTGGAAAGTGACTCAAGGTACTAAAATGAAAAATTTTCAGACCATACCCAATGATTTGTGCCTTGTCCTGAGCTGCGGCCAACAATTTGTCCATCACTTGAAAGTATAATGGCTGTTGAGCCTGTTCCACCACTGCAATCAAGGATGTCAAGTGAAAGAATGTACAGAAACATGTCCAAAGTGATTTACGATAAACTGCTAAATTTTCCTTTCAGGTTGTCTTTTACAGGGAGAAAATGATTGCATCAAAGTCACTTTGGTCTTATTCCACCTCGTTTTCAAATCTGAATGATTAACAAACAGTCCATGAGTGCAAGTTAGATATGGGATGATAAATAACCACCAAGATGCATTGTGCAAGTTGACTATCTCAAATAAAAGTAAATGGAATAATTGTTTCATTAAATTTCATTACATTCTGAATGTTTGGATATTTTCTGAAAAAATATACACTTGGCATAATGCATTTCCATAAAGGGTGACTCAGATATATCAGATGATAACAGGAGTTGAGGGAACTAATCAGAACCCTACAGTTGAAAATTAAACAAATAAAACTAAAATTTAACTTTCCAAGCACTGTTCACGTCACAAAAACATCTGTAAAGGATTTAAGCACAATTTCTAACACTTAGATGTTGGCCTCAAAGCAAATTACTCCACTTCCTCCACACTTTAATATCAATATTTGTTTAACATTTTGAACTACCCTGCCAATACAGGTGATCTGTAGCAAGCACTGAGAAGAAGGACTTTCTTACACTTTCTCCATCCCAAACATGTCTTTGATCAGACTCATGCAATTCCAATTTTTATCAATGTGTCCCCTAAGGTTGGCAGGTTTCTTATCAGTGAAAAGAGTTCAGATTTATTCCTTTGCAGAAGCTTAGATTCTTTGGACATGGTTTAAAGATGCTGACAAGAAAAAAACATAGGATTTTATTTTTTAAGAAGATGCTTTTAAAAAGTTCAACGGGGTGGGGGAGGGGGGGGAGAGGAAGGAGAGAGAGTTGTAGATAAAAATGAATTATCTCCATCCCTCTTTCTTTAGATTATTGTATATATAGATTATTGTACCTTGTCCCCTTCCACAACATGCCTTTTAAAGCTTCGAATAACAATTTACTTTGCACATGAGTGATCTTCAGCAGTAGTGGGACGCCAGGAAAAATTCAAGCCTGTACGGGATTTGAACCCACGCCCCTTGCAATACCTTTGCTGTGCTCTATCAAGCTGACAAGCCAACTGGGAGCTGGTCATTTTTTTCTGGTTTGCGCTTCTGAGAGCTAAGCAGTTCTCAAGGAACATAAAAATTTACTGCCTTGGAACAAACGTGGCCTAAGGGAAATGAATCCAATGTATCCAACCATGCTCCGTTTCCTCTCTTCTAGCAGGCGCCGTAGACGCGTGTACTGATGAGTGTTGCAAAAATTCATTCGATGCCAGCAAGACGCAATTCCAGATATCGGAATTATAGTCAAAAGAGGCTACTTACCCTTCTACACCACCGTAGTACGATTCGCTTTGAACAGATGCCATCTTGGAACTAAACTTGAGGATCATGGGTAGATTTCGTTACGTCACGCAATCCCTAATATCCTACAGAAATCACGCTACAACTACTGGACGTCCTAGAGGGACGAATTTCGTATTTATGGAAATGGGAGGCCGAACCAAAAGATTTAAACATCGATGAACAATAGCTGGAATCGTAGCAAGGGAGAGAAAAGAGGTGTGATTTATTTTGTAAGTACAGAAAGAATTAAAATCCACGGCAACATCCCTGCTGTTGTGATTGATTCGGCAGACATAAAAAAAAGTAATGTTAGATGAGAAAAGCTGACTGGAGGCTCCAGTCTTAAATTTGATCAATTAAGAAAGTTAAGTTGAGTAAAGTTGTGATTAGTCCAAAGAATGTGTAAGCGAAATGTTGAAATAGTCTTTTCCCCATGAAAGCGCTAGTTATTATTTGCGGATTAGTGAAGCTGATATTTATGCACACAACATGCTTCGGGGAAGTGCTTCAAATCAAAACAAATCTGGAAATGTCTCCTGCAAATGCATGCTACGTAAAAGCAAGAGATAAACACATAATTTCTAGCTCTTGGCAGTAGATCCTTTTAATTCATTTTGTCTCCTGAAAAAACATATATGGGCAATTCTTGAATTGTCTAGAACAATAATAGACTCAGGCAGAGTGTGGTTAAGTGACGTCACGTGAATCCCCGCTGTGTCACTCAGACTATCATCACAAGTCAAATGACTCATCATTCCTTAGTTTGTCTTAGTTTCCTCGGCAGTCTGCGACTAGGCGTCTTCCCACTACCCATGGAAAATATTTCAGGTAGTTGCGAATTCTTCCTGAGAACTGCGTAAAGTTTCGCGAACAGTTTGCAGTTGCAATTTCATCATAGCTTCCTGGGCGGAGGGAGGCATTTGTAAGAGTGAAATACTCTGTTTAGGAAGGCAACACAGCAACCTCGACCGGGGCTCCAATCTAGTTCTTTCGATGCCGAGCCCAGTGCGCAAACACATCAGGGCACCTTTTTTACAACTCTCTTTCGGCAGAAAGATGAATCTTGAAATCCTGCGGCTTACAATTCCGATGATAAATACCTGAGCTGATCGTACACTTTTTGCCATAAAGTAGATAAAGCTAAAATCAGGGTCTTTCTAAGAGACTGTAGCTTTGTGATGAAAAAAAATCACAACTTTTGGAAAAATGATGAAGAACGCAAGGGAACAAATAAATCAAATTAATCATTGGAGTTTTTTAACCACCTCGACACATTTAAAGACTTGAAATAGCCGACTCCTGTGTTTCTTTATTTTCAACTTTTTTTCTAATCTTAATGTCGTTTGAGCATTGTAAACTATTCTAAATTGGAAATGAATGCGTTCTCCAGTTTCACACCCACCACTTGTTCCAAAAATAATCCTGCAATTTTGTCTCGAAATAGTGCTCTGCGGTCAAGGAATGCTGAAAACATTTTAGAAACAAATGCTAATCCGGTTCAAGTTTATAAGACAATGTTGTTTACACATGAATGTCAACAACTCTGACGCAAATATAAGTCTGCAAGTGAAGCAAAAAGCATGGGTTTGTCATGCACAGAATGTTGTAGATTGTTTTGGTCGTCATTGCCAAATAAAGTACTAAAATTGAAAATTTCAAGACGTTCGGGATTTCCTTTCGCCCCGACAAACGTCATTGTTTTCATGTGACGTAATCCGAAAGCTAAAGTAAATATATCTTCAAATCAATCATAGTCACCTTCATAACCTTAGAGTTGAATGAAAGCGTCACCCTCACGCAAGGTTAAGAAGGGTGAAACATGGCACTCTTTGCTTTTGTAGCACTTGCTTTGACCTCACTTGCCTTTAGCGAGATCAGTGCAACCTCGAATACTACCCTAAAATCTTCAGACGGCGCCTATAAACTGCAATGGAGATACAACAACAGCCAGTTGATTTTCACTCTCACTTGTGAAACAACCGGTTATTGCGCGGTGGCGTTTAGTGAAACAGCCGATGGCAAAAACATGGTTAGATATGATATAGCCGTGACAGGATATGCCACTGGCGCTGGATACGTAGATGTGAGTAAATCTGCAATATTTTTCCTTATCAGTTCGTCTTTTTATTATTTTTGTTTAACACATGAACGTTTGCGTATATTTTGTTAAAATGCTTTGGCAGGCATTGAGATCACGCACGAATAGTAAAATAATCCTTACAGCCCGTATTGAAATCAATAACAAATGAAAACCATATATAAAAAAAAACCGACATTAAGTCTTTCTTAGACTTCAGTCGTGTTCTGAGCGAGTTCATTAAAGGTTCTCAATCTTTGTCAGTTAATTGATATTTCCCCAGGGGGTTGTGTTTAAAGGTGCTCTCAGGTCTCCACCTGGTCTTTATTTGGCTTAGTGCATTTTCCGGAAAGTCTTCCTTTAAGTTGAGTTCAATACAATAAAAAGAAAAGTGAAAAAAATTATTAAACTCTGAAAAATGTACTGTTAAGTTCGGCGAGCTGGTTTGTCACTCCTTAAGTCGCACAAAAAAGGTTTCTTTATTAAATTATAAGAAGCGAATATATTATACTCCATTCCTTTGTTATTCTAATGTTTCCTAGTAGCTCATCTTTTACATTTTCTTAACAATGCATAACTCGCGTATTAAGATTTTTCCATAGGATTATCTAGAAGGACTCTCCATCTGACTGCGTTGTATTAAAAATTCAAAAATATCCTGACCCTTCTAGTTTGCCCTTACTGTCTCGAAGCGGACATGGCTCTTTCCAAAAGGCCTCTAAAAACTTTGAAGCCTTTTTTGACTTAAAAATATGTGCCTACTTATTCTGGCTATAATCTCAACCCTACGCGATATTGAGGGACTTGTACAAAAGAGTTCATAAAACTGCCGACGCGACATCCTTAAAGACCGATCAGTATTTATTAACGCGGGGTGATAATGGTTTTTGTTTCTTTATTGCAAGATTAGATGTTACTTTCCAGTGGACAAATAAAGGGGGAAAGGAAATTAGTGCGAGTTTTTGTTGCTAAGTTATCAACCAAAATACAAACAAAAAGACAGAAAGAAGGAGCGAGAAAACAAAATATGTTGTTTGCGTTATTTGACCACGACCCAGTAAGAAATGTTTTTCTGCGAAATAATTCGTTCCTGTCTTTCAGAGACAATTTTGATAGACCCATAGATTCCATTCCAATCAAGTATCAGACTAGGAGAAAACAAATAATCATTTGAAAAATATTTGTCTTCAAGACGCCCGCGCTCCCGTTGATCACAATAAGAGGCAGATTGCTTGCATGTCTGTACATGTCACATATATTTAAAAAACAGACTAGCTGTATGTCAAGTTCTATGTCGCTTTAAAATTGAGCTTTGCCTCGCGAAATCCGAAGGAATTTTGTACGAATTCTCTTGGTGAACTAATATCTTATTATCTTCCTCTGATTCGCTCTCGTGACGAAGTGATAACATTTTTTTCCAAATGTGAGGATGTAATGTTTCTAGTCTGGTTATTTCACTTTAAGTGTCAGTTATTGTGACCACATCGCGTGGTTGTTCGTATGAAATTTACCGTGGGCAATCTTGCTAATTGACGGTCGACTTAAAATATTTCTAGTCGTAAAATTAGGTTTGTTTGGTAAACTAGTTCCCCATTACTCACTGGCTGATAATTTTGTAGGAAACGATCTGACTCGCTACCCTTTCAACCAATCTAATGCGAAACCAAAACCAATCACGACTCAAGCACTCATTTTTTCCTGGGCTTTTAGCTGACTAGATATGATTTATTTGAGTTATCATTACCCTTCTTGTATCTTTTTCTTTCTTCTGATTGGCTGTCGTGAGTACGTTAAGTTTGGTTTTACAATACTCAATCGACAAGATCTCTAATAAATAGAGATTTAGGGTGAAGTTTTCAGTGGAAGCATTTTTTTAATTCGAAGCATCATGACAAATCTGAGGTGGTTGGACTTTGTTTTGACAGGATTACTGGAGCCAAGGGCCGGGACCTCCAACGAAAGATGTAGCACAAAATTACAAACTCATATCAGCTTCTGAGGCTGGTGGGAAGACTACCGTGGAGTTTTACAGGGATGCTGAGACGGGAGATGTCAAAGATGTCCAATTTAAGGTATTTATGACGATATTTAGTTGCGCGAAGATGACAAAAGTGCTCTAAATTCGCCTTTTCTAGTTTGTATTTAGGTCGATTTGATATTCTTTTGTGCCAGAAAGCCGAGTTCATCGTAACTCGAAAAGGATTCGTAAGGTTGAATTACCACATGATTAAGATGAGCACTTTAAGTTTTAGACTGAGTGAAGCCATACCAGTAGATCAGGCGTAACAGTTCTTGTCGGGTCTGCTGAAATTTCCAGGCGTTGATACGACAGGATTTGCTTTCCGAATGTACAGATATTTGTCGTTTGAAAGAGATATCATGCCTAAAAAGCTTTTATAGGGAGGGGGGTAGGGAGGGCGGAAGTCTTTCAGGGGGGATGGGGGCGGCGTATCTCAGATTCCTCCCTCCCTGTCCAAAGAATACTCCGCAGAAAATATGGAAGAAAGATGTTCTTAGGGAACATGTCTGACCTGACAGACCACCATTGAACGCTTCCCCCCCCTGCCCTCGACAAATTAAACCTCGCCTAAGATATCTCAATCAAACATCTTTTTGCCAAATCTTTTGATAAAATACTTTTGTTTTTTCCTTTGTGCAGAATACTACTGAAGTTAAAGTAATATTTGCCTCGAAGGCTAACAGTGATGCAAACAATAATCGCTTGTCAAAACACGATAAGACCAAAATATTGGATGGGAAGTATAACTTGATTTCTTTAGCGATGGAACCTCCGCCGTTGCCATCAACAACAACCATACAACCATCGGCAACAACGATGCCGACAAAAGAATCGGTGGCTCCCACGACTCCAATGGCTCCTCCAAAATATGCAAGTGTCATGTCTCCTGACGGCTCATTCAAACTCGAATGGACCTACAGTAACAGCAAGCTGATGTTCAAGATGACTTGTAAGACAACCGGTTGGTGTGCTGTAGGATTTACCACAACACCTGATGGAAGAGGCATGAAAAACTACGATATAGCGGTGGCTGGGTTTGCCTCCAATGCCGGATATATCGGGGTTGGTATTAAGGAAGCCTGGATGAATGAACGAATTGATTGACGGACTGAGTGACAAGCTGATTGGTTAGTTAATTTACTGACTGGCGTGGCCAACTGACCAACCTACCGATACACCAACCGACTGATTGACTGGCTGGCTGGCTGACTGGCTGACTGACTCCATGACTGACTGACTTATTGACTGACGGGCGGACTGACTGACTGAGTGACTTACTGACTGACCGAATGGCTGACTAATTGACTCACAGAAAATTGACCGAGAGATTGACTCCATGAATGACTCATTGAGCTAATGACTCGCTGACGTATTGCTAATGAAAGAGCGACAAAATAGGGAATAACAACATGCAATGAACTTTCATTTTAAAGAAAAAACTAAGTAGGGCACGCTAACTTTTAACAAAATCTACAAATATGCACTTTGAAAACAATAGCTTTGGTCATAATTTGCCAACAGGATTACTGGAGCACGTCCTTATCAAAACCACCCAAAGACCCGAAACAAAGCTTCTTCCTCACAAAGGCGAGTGAAAAGGACGGGAGAACCATGGTGGAGTTCTACAGGGATGCTGCGACAGGAGACACCGCTAATGATGTGCAGTTTCAGGTAAGATTCTTTGCCAGACAATGCAAGCTCTAAAATTCGTCCTTTAGTTCCCTCGTTCCCTCGTTCCCTCGTTCCCTCGTTCCCTCGTTCCCTCGTTCCCTCGTTCCCTCGTTCCCTCGTTCCCTCGTTCCTTCGTCTGTTCGTTTGCATTAATCACCTTCTGTCAATCATTATCAGAGCGATACCGAAGTAACAATTGTGTGGGCTTTCCGCGGAACGGATGCAAACGTTGACCTGTCAAAACACACAGTTGCTGGAGTATTAAGTGGCAAATATAACATGATAAAGGAAGCGATGGCAGCAAAGACTGGAACTTCACCCACAAAACCGAACGCCAGTCATGAAATTTTCCCGTCTATTACTATTTTCCTGACAGGCATGAGTGCCTATTTTCTTGCATTTTAACCTCCACGATAATCTTTAAACGTAAAACATAAACATAAAATTATTTCATAATAATCTTGAAACCAAGTAGTAACTTTTTACCAAGTTTCGATAGTAAACCTGCACTGCATTAGTTCTACCTTAGTGCTTCCCCCGTGCAATCGGTCTGTAAAACTCACAGAAACTTCTAAAACATCGCGATGTAGTCACTGCCTTTTGTTTCACTTGCAGGTTTCAAAATTTGCCTAACATGCTTTTTTTATAGCTGTAATGTTTTTTTGTTCACGTTGTGATTACTTTGGTTTTTGTTGTGTGACTCTATGTACCTCGTTCGCGTCAACTGAGTAGGAAAAGTTTGAAATTACTACGCTTATTTCTTTTTTTTGCCGAAGAAAAACGGGAACAGTTTTATAGCATAAAAAATAAGCCTAAATACTCGAAAATAATGAGTTTTAGAACAACGTAATCACATGCTAGACAAAAAATAGTTAATTGTCAGAGGAGATAGGGAAATGCACTTCTAAATGTGACTAATTTAAAACCGCGTTACCCGGAAGTAAAAACCTTTGCCTCAGGAGTTGAAAGTTACTGAAATTAACGAAAAATAGCCGAACAGAGAGAGTAATGGCTGGGTACATCATTGTTTTGTTTACCTTACCAAGTACTGCCCTCTTGGTGAGGAACGATCGCATTGAAGGGATTGATGTGATTTACTCCAACATAAGTGTTACTTTATCCCTCGCTTAAAGCGTTTGGTACTTCAATATATCCGCTTCTGCTTTTGTATTAAAGCTTTTTTTGTCTCTTACTTGGTTTGGTTTTTACCAGTCTTTTTATCTTGTCTATATTTAGTATATACTTAAATAATAGATAGCGTTGAAGGCGCGCTCTGATCGGCTACCCAAATTCCGAATATCCTCTGCTATTCACTTCCGAGTAACGCACGCGGAATTTGCGCTGGAAAAGTTTGTAATTATTGCAGGATACAAGAGTTAGAATCATCTCTTTGCGTTATGTTACATCACTGTTTTCGCGGCTTGATGAATAGTATTTAAATATAAAGCCATATCTGATAGTCAAAGATACTTTCTTCTCATAAGCAAGGACATTATATTATGGTGATTTACAATTTTAGAGGGATCGTGTCATATTTCTTGGGCTGCTTTAGGGCTCTCTAAAATTTCGCCTGTATTTACTTTTCACATCACGTCACGCCTAAAAGACATCCCATCCGAACATTTTTGAACTTACGCCCATAAATTCAAGTCCAAAATCAATTTGTAGTACGACTTCGAATTCGAAAAAAGGTTTGTCTATTCGCGCCAGTCTTACTTGCTCTTTCATACTGAGCGTGGAGGGACCTAGCGGACGTACTCAACATCAGTAGAAAGGATTTAGGAAGGGTGAAAACTGAGACACATCACAAGTAACTATCACAGCAAGGTAAAACTCATATGAAACCACATAAGTACTGTCATTACTACCATAACACTGTTACAGGGACAAGCAAGAAGGAAGGCGAACGCACATTGGTGTTCATTTCATACGCAGTAGGGAGAGACCGCTGAGATAATTGAAAAAAGAAAGAAAGCTGTTATGAACTTTAAAAAAGGCTTTGTGCCACTTTGCTATATCTAGTATTTTATTTACCATTAAAACAGAAGCATTATTCTCGAGAACGTTGTACAAATCATTATTTTTAATGTTTACAAAATTTATAATAAGGAAACATTGACATGAAAGCTTACATAATGAGGTTGCTATTTTCAAAGCGTACCAGATTGTTGATCAACATAAGGATGTTCAGCCTCAGGAAAAAAATCAAATACGTTAAGTTCTCTTTATTTCTAACTTAAAATTTACTCAAGAAATTGGGACCCAAAATTTAGAATTGAGTCAAAAGTATTTGCGATTCAAAGAAAATGTTGTCCCTTCCTACTTGCAGACAGCTTCTGATTATTAACTCTAAATCTATGTTTTACTCATTCAGAAGTGATCTTTCTCTTCTACATAGTATAATAATGTATCTGGTTTCAGCGCATAGAGATAGTGAAAACTCGCAAAATATTTTCAGAGTTTTCTAAGTGTTACATATTACGCTGGCATCCTCATCATGACCACAATTTTCGATTCCCCAGCCTCCATGTGCACAGTTCAATATAGAAGCTTCTCCTCCATGACAGTTTACGTTATCCATCCAGGTGGGGTCAGATCCCTCACCGTATCGCGCGCTATGAGGAGCTGATGATGCACTGGGAAACCCAAGCTCACGGCACACCACATTAGCATCATTCATATCCCAGTCATCATCACACACTGTGCCCCACTGCCCATTGTGGTAAACCTCCACGCGGCCATAACTAGCACCACCATTTACCAAACGGACTGGCGTGTAACACTCCACGCTGGCGTCTCTACTGTGTGTACAATCATGGTCTCCCCATCCACGATGTCTACAGTCATATACATGAGACTCACCTCCTGAGCATGCCAGGTCGTCCATCCAAATTGGACCAGTACCTTGGCCGTGGGTGGCGCCACTGTAGGCTCGATTCGCTCGTGTGTAGCCAAGCTGCCTACACACTACGTTAGCATCGCTGATATCCCACGCATCGTCACAGATTGTCCCCCACTGCCCGTCATAGTAGACTTCAACCCTTCCAACGGCAGTGTTTCCACTGATACGTAAGGATCCAGCGGTAAGAACTAATAACAGAAGTGAAAGAAAAAGTACAAAGTGCATAAATTACTTAAGGTAACTGACATTGTTCTTCTATAACATTAAGTAACCGTTTACCGGATGACTTTAGATGAGAGTAAATTCAGTTCTACAGCCTAGAGCCACCTTACATTATAAAAATCAGCGGGTGGCTCTGAATTGTTAATGGTTTGACTAACTTTTTTTCTTAACTTTTTTTTCCCTAACATAACCATTAGCACTCACGGAACTTGTCTATCGAGTAACACGCACATAAGACTTAACACTAACGGTGTTTCTAAGAGGAAATCGTGTTGCTATGGTAGCGTCATACGTCAAAGCCTCGTCTCAAAGTGGTGAAACATACCTGAACATTTAATTGAAAAATAACTGTCCTACGATCAATCAAAGAACTAATGTTTGAAAAGCTTGTTCCAGGCGTTCAGTTGATAAAACTACGATGGTAAACAGCGTGATAGTACCTGTTATCCAACCCGACCCAAACTCCCCTCATTTTTTTCACGCCGTTTACTGTTGCTCTTAATTTTACCAACTGAACGCCTGGGACGGGCTAGTTTTTTAATTATAATCTTGAACCCCCTTGTGTTAAGGTTTACCTCGATATGCTGCTACAAAACCGTCGTACGTATTTGCGCCATCAGACGAAAACTTTACGTAGAGATTAACAGAAGAACTCGTGATGGGTGGCGGGAGAGAAGATCCACTCATTTTTCTAATCAGAGGCGACGACAGCAACCCACCATCGTACACAGACACGAAATCTGCAGACGATTCAGTACGAAAACTGAAGAAGACAAGTTCTATTACTGCATTGGAAGAAAAATTCCATCGACAATCCATATTGTTGCTATATTGCGAGCCAGCTTGAGTTATTCTGATGTATCCAGATGTACTTGTTGAGGTTGATAACACGCAAGAGCTTGTTGCTGTCAGGCGTGGAGCTGTCGGAAAATAGGAAAATATAAGTAAGATAGGGCTTAAAGAGGTGGAAAAGAAGTCTTATCATGGACCAAGTACGGCCTCGCAAGCGCCATTACTGAAAAGCATGATGGTAAAAATTCCAGCGTGCGTGACATAAGAGGTCCGCAAGTGATCGCTCGAGCTGGGCCGGAAAAAGCCGCGCAGTCCAACGTGAGGTAATACAGAGTAACAAACGCAAAAGCAACAGCCAAAGGAAGTAAATTGACTCGGTCAGTTGAGGCCGGATGGGAAAATATTTGGCTCGAGACATGACATACGGGCTAAGCACAGCATTTAGCCTTCCCGCTCGGGGGCACGGCATAAGAATGGAACGAGACGAAGGGTGTAAACCTGTTAGTCCTTAGAACAGATTAGATATAAACCTTGTGAAGCTCACTGCGAGAAATAAGCTTGAGGCTCTGGCCCTGAAGTGAGAAAGGACGAGCCAACCAACTATCACTATTGTCGATTATTTTACCTTCACATTTCGCCTTTCCATCCCCTACGTATCCTGGCAAACAGGTGCAGTTGTACGAACCAGGAACATTCACACATTGGCCTTGAGCATGACATGAAGATGAACCAGAGCTACACTCGTCAACGTCTGTTCAACAAAAGATTTGAATTTCATGTCATGACACTACGCGCTGCCTATTTACAATACAAGCAAGACATTTGGTTTAATTCTAAAATCAAAAGGAAGAAAATATAGCCAAATGTTTCCTTGCAAACATAAAAGGCTGAAATGATAAATAAAAGAGCTAGATTAGGATAGTTACACTTGTTACTTCGTTTACTTACCAAACTACAAGGTCTATAGATCACTTTAATTTCACTAAAATTAATACTTGGCGGAGAAAAACAGCCAGTCTCTTTATTCTAGCTAATACACGACAAAACCTGGCTGAGTTCATAACGAAAATATTAGATATAAAACACTGTTTTAGACCATTTAATCATTTAATCAATATTTAAACAGGGACATCGCATTTAGTATAGCTAGTTTAAAGAGAGCCCTGTTAGACGTTGGCTATCTATTAGTTACATCACTTATAAACCTGTGCAACTTCTTCCGTTAAGGCGAAATCCAGCTGGACATTGGCAAGAGTACGAACCAAGACTATTCACACAAGTGGCGTTGACCGGGCATTCATGAGCAAATTCCTTGCATTCATTGTAGTCTACGAAGAAAAATGTAAGCAGAATCTTTGTGTTTTTAGTATCACTTCTCAGCTGATATTTAGCATCATTTAACAAAGCTGTGTATTTAGGTTGCTAACGAAAGAATGTAAAGGAGAGAACTGTTACTGTTCGGGGAAGGGCTGTAATTCTCAGTCAAAATGTCAGAAAGATTTTTAAGAATTCCATCAGAGTACTATAATCAAACTATGTTTAGCAACTATAGTTTGTTTTGAAAAAATAATATTCCTTATTATAATGCATAAAATATCTTTGTTAACGCGTAACAAACACATTAATCCCCATTGGGCTTGAAAACATATTTGGTTTTTTATACTCAGATGTAAATTTGAAATTAAACCAAAAAAGGATAAGTAATGTAGGTACGAATCGGGTGCGCTTTGGAGTTAAGTTTTCCATGCAAAAAGACTTTTCAATTTTGTTTTGGCAAAAGACAGCCAAAATTAGTATATGAAGGAAAAAAAACAAATAGGGGTTTAGCAAAGATTTGACATCACCTGAAAGTTATTATAAATAGCACTCTTTTTTCATGGCCAGAATATTGGAACTACATTCAGAGCTTCTAGATTTCAATTTTTTTTCCTTGGAGAGCATGCCTCCGGACTATCCTAGGGGGGAAAAGAGATCGTAAGGCCCCTTCTCCGGGAACAGCCGCCTATTACACCATCGGAAGCCGCGTATGGGAAAAGGTATTGAAACTCGTGCGTTATAAAATCCAGGAAAGTATACGTGTTCCTCTTTTTCTCACAGAACTTTGCTCCGAGTAAATACAATTTTACCATCATCCGGATGACCTACCTTTCTTGCAAGTGAATTTATGACAGTCTGTGCAATTAACATTGTTCCATCTATACTTATGATTTGCAAGGAAACCAAGAGTATGGACGCAGTCCTCATCATGAAAATTGCTTGGTTGATGGCTCGCCCAGTAATGGAAATCAAACTGTGATCCATCACTCCACACGAATGTACCTTCAGTGCTCCTGTCAGAAAGGCCGAGCCAAGAGTGGTCGCCACCATGGAGACTCTGTATGTATACATTTTCTTCTTGACTGTGTATGCTGGGAAGATTAGCCCCAAGAGTGGCGCATGCTGCCTGGCTGCCACCCCAGGAATCACAGGAAGAAATTCTTCTGTAGCAGTATCCCTTATAATAGGCCCATCCTTCCTGACATATGTCTTTTGAGGAAAGGTTAAACGCATTTATTTCAATCACATTTTCTATAAGAAAACATTATGATGCACATGCTTTTTGTTCCAGTATGATTTGTATTGTTTACTCAAGTAAAATTGTTTCTGTTTTTTTTTTTCTGTTTGTTTGTTTGTTTGTTCAGGTACTAATTTGTTTGTTTTCCTTGGCTTGCTTGTTTCCTTGTTCGTTCAAAATTCAAACCTAACGTTGATCGTAAACTTATGGTGCAAACCTCTAACTCACGCTCCAAAACACAGTTATTTAGGATACTACTTAGAAAACACCAATTCACAAAAGTTTACATAATTTCCATTTCTACCTTGTTCTTCATCGCCAGGCGGTATTTATAAAATCTTACAAAGCAATGAGAAGGGAAGAGGGGAGGTAAAGAAAACAAGTGTCGCAAGAAATGCGTCCGGAAACGGACCGCACCCTCTGATTAAAGTAACAAGATATTACCTGCTAATACTGCATATGATACAGTGAGTGGATCAAAGCGGTTGACAAAGACTTCCTTGACACATATTCTAAAGCCAGAGGTGGAGATGTACTGGTGAAAACAAAAATTAAAGGATATAAATACATCTTAAAGAATTACAACGCTTACAAGAGAAACGACAGAACTGCTTGAAAATTCGGTATTTTATCATTTGATAGGTATCCGCACATGGAGCTCTCCTTGCCTTTTACTGCGATATCCTGGATTAATTAAGCAATACGTATAGCTAAGTCAGTTGCGGCATTAAAATGGCATGAAATGATATGATATTCTCGTCCGATCGTTCCTCTGTATGATTAAAAAGTAACAGTTTCTGTGTGCTCTGTTCAGTTGTATCTATTCATTCTTACACGGTTTCAAATTACCTCTATCCAGCTCACTATACCATTGCATTCTGCAGCAGCATTTCCTCCAGAAGTAGAATGTTTAGCAGTCAAAAGTACGGTTGGGGATTTGCTGTAACTACCAATGAAGCTCACATCCTATGGTCGAGAAAATCAAAGGTGAGCAAGTGTGTTTAGATTCAGACGTCAGTAACTCGTAAAACCTTATGGTCGATATTAACTTAAGAAAAATCAATTTGTTCACTGTATCGTCTTTTCATTAGCTAACAGAGAAAAATTGGAGGATGGAAACAGGGTTCTCAGTTACATCAACCATTTCTACCCATAGCGAATGAAGTCAAGCGAATTAGTGATTGTCAAGAGTAACCCCATTTTTCTTTCCAGTGTTCCCTCCGTTTTCCGCTCTCTCGCTTTTTCACTTGTCTCAGCTAAGCGAAAGCCTAGCACAGGTTAGACTTCGCCTTGTTATGCACCCCATTGAAACTTCAAATCACCTTACAGAAGGCAAAGTTATGATTCTTAACAGGCGAAGCGTTGTTTTGAAAGCTGACATCATTGTGTTCCCTAAAGAGCGGTCTCTGAAGAGAATCAAACGCCAGCCAGTTCTGTAGGAAGGTACAAAAAAAGAGAGAAAAATCATCAGTTTTTTTCACGGTAAATTGAGTTTCAGTTGAGCATTGAAATGAGTCAAAAGGACCGGTCGGGGAAAAGGAAAAAATGAGAACTTAGCGTGGAAAGAATCAAACTGCCTGATATGTGAGTTTTACTTTTTAAATGCAAATGCCGAATTCTTTGCGAAATTCTTCTTTCCTGCCGTGTTCATTCTGCTGAGGAAAAGTTTTTATTCCCACCGAAAAATACTTTCGTAACAGAGACTCAATCTGTCAGCTTGAAGACGCTTTCTTTTTCTTTCTTAAATGGCAAATAAATTCTGAGCATCTCCAAAAAACTTGAACAATCGGCTTATTCAACTGTTTGGATTAAACTATATTAAACCGCAATGCAAATTCAGCTAGTTATTCGTATGTTTGATATTACACAAATCGCTTCATAAAAATTACCACCCCGCGATAATTCTACTCATACCTTAATAGGGCTGGTTTGCCCAGCCGAAATATGGTACTTTAAAGTAAAAACAAAACAAAACAAAACAAAACAAAACAAAAAACAAAAAATAAATAAAAAAATAAAAATATATATCCTGTAGTTTCCTGTTCCTATATTTTAATACTTGCCACAGAGATGTCATCATGAACCCCTGCAAAGTTTTGAAACTCTCGTAGACAAATCTTAAACGAACTCGCTGAGACATCTTCCAGCCACACGCTGGTAGCATCATGTTTTAAGCCTGACCTGTAGTGTTCAGCAGTTACAATTACTGTTGGCGAGGCGGGGAACTTTCCCTGAAAAAATAATTCGACGGGGATGTAAGGTGTATATTCAAGCAGAATGAATTCTCCAGATTAGATGATAAACGTGATCTTGCGTTGATTTATGCCAATTGGAGGCCGACCTGCGAGACACAGGAGCCTTCCCCCCCTCCACCTCTTCGGAGCGCGTTTAGGAGTACGCCCCGAACCTGTCAGACCCTGAACCTGTTAAGGAAAATAAATCCGTATTTTCGTTATTCTGATGAAAACAATCGACTTTGAGCATATCGATCATTTAGGAGGCAACGTCCTGACAGTATGTTTAGAATTACGGTGAAATGAAGCAATTCTTTTAAACACAAGAGTACACCAGAACCATCAAGCTTGGGTTCCATTCCAAAAAGGACTCCTATGATACGCGGTACACCCTGTTCAGGCCAAATAAAGGAGTCCCCCCCCCTCCCCCCATCTTTTACAATCCATTATTACAACATTTAACATACGCTTGGAAGGGTAATTGTTTGACAACTAGTTCCAGTCCACCATCTGGAGAACTTTTCTTCACCAGCCACACCCCCAGAGGGAGCACCCTGATATGCGACCCAATCAACGCCGGCAAAGCTATCAGATGGGTAATCATTTCTACCAGCTCGAGTGACACAGGCTGTGAACTGCGTGGTGTTAACACTCTCAACCCAGGGTGCAGTGGCCTCGTGCACGATGGCGGGATCAGAATAATTAAAGTGATTGACAGTAAGTTGAACGTAGATTTTCTTGTGAGGATAAAATATGAAAGGATCGAAGGTTATGGATTCACACTGATTCTCTGCCCAGGAAGGGACGTTCCGAAACTTATGTCTTCCTTTCTGAAGTGGAAAACCTGAAAATGAGCAGAAACAATTTAGTCCATGCCAAATCCACTCAGTAAATGGTACTGTGAGAGGACTAAGTTATTGTTACAAATGTAGAAATTCTCTTGCACTCTTTGGTCGATAATTATTTTCGTTATGAGTTAATACAATGAAATAAATGCTACATGTACAGTGGTTGCTCGTTTCTAATCATCAAGCAGAGTACTAACAAAGTTCCCTTGAAGCAACCAGGAGACCCAGAGGAAGTTTCCATCATGTTGACGCCCAAAAAAGGACTGAATTTGTCAAAAACCAGTTTCATAACATTATGTTCCAAATGTACGTGTGTCTGTTTAGTGACGCTCTCGCTTGAGTTACCTTTCTTGTTAAATCCAGGTCAAAATCTGCCTCTCTTTACCTTCAACCTCACGGTTAACTAATTAGAATCATACTTCTGATACCTGTGCAACTTCCCGGATGATAATAAGAGTAGTTTCCTCTTGCTGTACAAATTTCTTTCTCCAGTAAGCAGAGATTTCTGAAAGTACGGCCGTTGGAGGCACAGACTTGTTCTTCAAATGATGGGCAGCTACTTTCACAGCGACATGTGACCTGCTGGGGACCCAAGGCAACGCAATGACTGTGATATTCACAGCTTACATTCCTACAGGGCTCGAGGTCTGCAGAGAGCAAGCATTTAACGCTGTTATTAAAGAAAGCTATATTGGAAAACGAACAAGAAGAAGAAAACACAGAAAAACACAGAAATGGTTGTTTTATACGTTAATTACCTCCTATGACTAAGTAGTTCACATTTATATTTTCCCTCTGACCACCATAACCTGCGTCATCCTTAATACAAACTCGAAAGTAAGACTTGGTTACTTCCTATCAAACAAAAAGGTCGCACAAGGTAAGTTCTCATAAAAATTCCTTCATCCTAATAAATGAGGTGGAAGGAGGGTCAAGGGTCAAGAGGTATGAAAATTATTGTGAGAAGCCGAGAAACATCAGTCAGTAATCGTATTGAATGGTTAACACTCTCCTTTACTCCAAGACGGAAAAGACATCGTGCATTATAGATTGTATGAAAGTGATAAATGAGCAACATATACATGCCACCATATCTTATTTAACTAGACTGACAGGTTGATGGATGCATATGGATACATGGATGCATGTATGCATTCATGTATGCTTCATGCATATATGCAATACATGCTTGTATACATGCATACATTCATGCATGTATACAAGCACACATCCATACATTCATACATACATGGGTGTGTATGCATGAGTGTATGTATGCATTTAAGCACGCACGCATGGATGTATGCATGCATAAATGTAGAGGAATGAAATGATGGATGGGCAGACGAATAAATGGATGGCTGAAGGAGTCATTCAATTTCATTTTTCGATGATGAAAATAAAACTTATCAAGGATAAAATGCAGTCTTCTTCTCGCTGTAAAGTTAACATCAATTTTTTTGCATAACCTCTACAACCATAGCAATTACGAAAGTGTACAATGGGTTGATATACCTCCAGCCAACTGACTAAGGGACCTTTTGCTTGACTTCCTAGGTTAACAGGGTTGTTGCGTCCATTGAGTACAGTTGTGAGAACAACTGGTGGCTTGTAAAATGGGTTTGTGAAGTTGATGTTCTGCAATAAATTAGAAAAAAAAATCAATTTAGTGGAAGAAATGCAGATCTGATGATCAAAACGTACCTGACATACTAAAAATAATGGCGCTACATTACTGAGAAGACATGAATGCACGCAGTGCCATCTCTTATCTGCACATACCTCGCATAAGGCATAACTGTTTCTTGCATTTGGTGTCTCATATTCAGAAAACACAACTTCCGAGGATTCTTCTGCTCCCCACGAAGATGGATGATTCACATATGCCATCCAGTTCTAGGATTCAGTTGAAATAAAGACGTTGAAAAAAATAATTTTACAATCTGTTTTCTTCCTTGCTCCAAATTCACAAGTGACTCACTTCTTGATGACCAAACTAGCTCGTCTCTCATAATTTTATCCGTATGAATATCCATTAGTTAATTGGATAATAATGAGTGAAGTAGTAGATCACTCGAACCGAAGTTAACTCCGCTTAACTCGGATATTTCAGGCGTTGTTTCCCAGAAGGATGTCATGAAATGGTCTGAAATTGGACAGGCGCAACAAATGCTCTTCCAAGTATAATAAAAACAGAGTAGTGAAACATAACCAATGTTGATGGTCTGGCTGTGGCATTTGATTTTAATTTCCAAAGATATAGGTAAACTAACCACACCAAATGTTCGAAGCTCAAAAATTACTGTTTAAAAGGGTGAAATATTTTCTAAAACTTTTATTGGAACGAGAAGAAAGTTTATTAAAATTTTGTTTGAACATGCCTGCAACAATATGCTTAACCTGAGTTTTATTGGGTTTATATCGAACAACGACCTGGTCCCACATACCACCACAAGGTTACTATGAGGTCCATCAAACGTCCTTGATTCCCTCAGACAAACTTCAAACTGACTTCTGGAGAGGCTTTCAATCCAAACACTCATTGCGTCCTGTAATTGGTTTGAAGCAGTGTGTTTGACAGTTACTTGCACTTTAGGCAGCTGTGAGAAGACCTGATATGCAAAACTCCATCTATCAGCATATTTCATTTCTATGGTACCCACTAATATGGTTAGACGAGCTTTCTACCTCAGCAAAATAAAGGGTTACCATCGCGCTTATCAAAAATTTCTGGGGAAGTGGTTGCCTTCTGATCGTGGTGATGTCTCTCATCAAACGGCTGAGAAGGAGACTACATATTAGTTGAAGACTTTTAATACTCTTGATGAATTTGTGAACATCATGGCGAGACTTATCAACCGAAGTAGACTCCATTTATACATTACCTGAGGAAATGTGACCTGTTCACATTTTGTTCCAGTGGTAAACAGGCCGAAGCTGACTTTTCCATGATAAACTCCCGATTGTGAACCGTGGAACGCGAGCCAATCGATGATGGTGTACCCTCTAGAGCTAAATCCTCCTTGCACCAGACAGGCTTTGAAATCAGCTGCAGTGACATCTTCAACCCAAACAAATGCAATATCGTTGGCAATAGATGAGATATTTCCATGGTTAAGAGAAGCGAACACATACGGAGCTCCACCGGAGAAACGGCTGCTAAATGTCACTGTCTGACAATGGCCTCCGCAACTTCCCTCCTGATTGATGGCAAGTTTTCCTGTCTCAACTCCTAAGAATAAAATTTGAAAACTTTCTGGTGCAATTAACCTATAAGTACTCGGTTACGTGAGGATTACTGTGTAATTTATTGAATGCTACTATAAGGTTTTGAAGGGATTTTCCAGTAGCTGTTTGTCTATTGCAGAATTGAATAGTAAGCGGATACTGATGATACGAGATATCAAGATACCAAGATAGAGGTCAAGTCATTTTACGATAAAATTGCATGTCTCAAATTTTGTCTCATTTTACGAGACACGAAAAAATCACCCGTACAACCCCGCCGTTCTTTTTGATAAATTATTTTCATTTTTTCCAAATCCGCTATTCTAGATAACGATTATAATCTAACATCTAATCTATAATATAACGATCTGGTTTAGTAGAGGTCAAATTGCCTCGAGAGAAAAGCGCTGACCAAGAGCAGTTTTCAAACCATTCTCTACTCCAATAGTCCAAGTTGACGTGCACGTATTTCATCTCAAAAACATGTCAGCCGAATTCGATTAAAATTCAAAAATCTCGTATGTTCATGAGATGGATAACGAAGCATAAAACGAAACTTTCTGGCGATGTACAAATAAAGTTTACTTGGTTGGGGTTGTATCTTTCTTTCGCAAACTTGAATTTACTCATTATGGCGAGAATTCCACTGGAATATCTATTATTCCCGGTCTAACATGTGCAAAAAGTCTGCAAACCAACGCTTATTTCGCGTGAGCCGATCAAACTGCATAATTTAGTCGTACGACCATGCGGAATTTACCAGAAAAAAAATTGTTGATAATTTGAGAAAGAGAAAAATTCCAGACATTTTGATCAAACTAAGTTCGGTCCATAGTTGGGGAAACATTTTTTTTTCTATAAAAGCTCGACTTCTTCTCACAGTGCGTCCCACACCTCAGACTCATGATCAGGCACTTGGTCATCCCATATAATACGCCCGAACTTTTAATATTTTAAGAGAGGCAGTAAGACCCAACATACTACCCGCTAACTGCAGGGATTTTTTACTCTAATTGAAATTTGAACATATCGAGAAGAGAGAAAATGAAAGGTGGAATCACATGCTTTCCGGGTGAACGCATTGTTTCATCCTTCCCCAAAAATAAGTTGATTTATGAAAAAATAAAAGAAACCAACTATCCATTATATCAATCTTAATCATGGCCTTAAAGAAGAACATTCTGTTTACCCATTTTTTAGCTCACTAAGCAGAAGTGTAATTTTTTTTCTAACAGTAAATAACACCGAAGATGACTCGGGAAACTTAGCGATTGTCAAAAGCAAATAAAGACATTGATATACATCGCTTTAGTAAAGAAATTGAACGCAATAAAATACCTTGCACGCTCGGTAAGTAAAAGCAGAGCCAACTCAAAAGAAACACGCCTTTGTTCCTAAAAAACATCATTGCTCTCAAATTTTGAAGTGAACACGACCATTTAGAAACGAACACTGTCACAGAAAGGAATGAAAAGTTGCTATTAGGCAAAAGTGCTTCCAGACATTGAATGACAGGTATCAATCTTATGGGAGTAGACGTTTGTTTCGGTTTGACTGATCGGCATTTTTACTCTTCGTTAAACAGAAATTAAAGAGCACATGGAAACTGATACAAGCTGTAAGCAGCATCCTCGACGAGGCAGCATTTAAAGTTTATCTATACACTACTGAATTCTTTCATCTATCAAATTGAATGTTCTTTTTTTGCAATATCCGAGAAATCGAATCGAATCGCGTAATTTTAAACATGGGGGTCAGTGAACAAGCAACACGTCTTAACTTGATTTAGAAACTGACTTTAAAAGATATTACATCCGTTAAAGTACTTGACCTTGAGCTAAATCAATAGATGGGATGGTGAGACAAGCCAGAACACATAAACTGAAAAACGCAAAATTAAGACCGTTTTTGTGCATCCTTTCAACCTAAATCTCTTGCTACTGGTAGATTCAAATTGACAAGCGAACTTACGTCCGCGATGATGAAAAGTTGCTCATTGGAAACGAGCTCATAATGATATTTATTTTCCCCTAGTCGTTTAGAAATCATTTCAATCTTTAAAATGTTTTCAGTGTGCAAATTGTTGTTGGATGAGACTTGTTTTAAATTTTCAAGCAAACTGCTTGTTCGTTGCGCAAGTAAATTATGTGGTGGCTTAAAGACTCCGGGAATGTGATTCGACCAGCATCAGAAATATGAATTTAAACTGCTCGAAATCACTTCTCGTTCTGTCCGTGACAATTTCTCGAAACTCACGATGTCTTCCAAATATCTATAGTAGTTTTGAGTTTATTTAAGCCACAATGCAGCCGAAAAAGAAGCAAATGCGATTTAGATATAACTAAACGCTTTGGCACCCATTAAAGAGACATAAATTCATGTTTATTGAACGCCTCACATTTTAAAGTCAAAGGCTATACCTATAAAATATACAACGACGATAGAAAAGGTGATGAAAGCGCATGAATACCTTCAGTAACTATAACCTTCAAAGGTTACTAGTGTAGCAGAGAAGACAATCCGAACGCACAATATATATCACGGTTTAATCAAATGAAGTACGTAATCAAAATTACAAACGAAATAAGAAGATCGGTGTGAAATCGCAAATGAGGAGGGCGAAGTAAGATTGAAGATAGCGTAGTTATGATTGATAGTAACGTTGTAGCTGAATTTGTGTGGTTCGAACTAAAAGAAAATGCACGAGAAACTAAACTAAGAAAATATCCCTGACAAATGTAACACCTGCCTAATTAACAATGAAGCGATTATAAAGAGAACTGAAAGCGAGAAATAAATCGATGTACGTTAAAAAAAAAGAAAAGGAAATATCTTAAATGAGAAATAAAGAAAAACTTACTTTGGTTTAGCTCCTAATGATTGTAGATGAATCGCCGATAGCGGATCGTACATGAATGGCAGACAAAATTGGTGGCGTCGACAGCAACTTATAGCGATGAAATCTGGTACATGTGCTTAAATGAAACTGATTGAAATAAAAACTTATTAAGTAATAATCATTAACCAACGAAGAAATAATAGACCGGAACAAACATGACGCGTTTCGAAACTAACAGGAACGAGCCTATCCCTAACACTTTGCATACCAAAATAAGCTCCCCTTTGCATACCTAATAAAAAAGCTACGAGGGATCAGTTTAAGATTACCATAACATCTAAACAAGGTTTCGATAATGTGGTTACTGTATTTCCTCGAATAAGCTCCTGGGAGCTTATTCAAAATTTTGGCTTAAGGGAGAGGCGCTTCATGGAAGGAAGGCGCTTAGTCGAGGGGAGGGAGACGCTTATCATTCCCCTGTACTGATTTCAATCTAGTTGAGGCTTAACAAGGTTTTATGCAAAGCGGCAACAGAGACAGGTTTTCCTTCCATTCCTACTATTTAAGAAAGTCAGGGAGGAGGTGTCTAGGAGTCGGTGCATTTTCTAGGGTGGGTGCTTATTTCCAAGGAAATACAGTCCCGGTATTGCCTTTTCTTTATATTTTCTAAAAACGGCTCTTGGAAATCATAACCACTGCCGCTGAGGCCATCTTCAAATTACTGTTAACGTGTGTTTTGTATCATGTAGAACAATGCAATGCAAATTCATGGAAAAAACGCGCCTCATATGATGAGTTGACAAGTTAATGAGATACCTAGAGGTAAACCATCAGTTGTGACCCTGAAAGTGGATATAAAATTCCAGGTTTAAAGGTTGCTTGTTCTAGAAACAGGCTATTGAAATCTTTTAGAGGAATCGACGAAACTGTGTAACCCAATGAGCTATTTAAGAGCTAATGTCAACATGCATCAGACAAACAGCGGCAAGTCTCCAAAATTCGCTTTCTCTCCTACTTTCATATTTTGTAGCCCAATATGTCCTAATAATTGTGGTGTAGTTTTTTGGTCAAAATATATTTCGTTTTTCGAGAATTGATTTTTTTCGTTCGACCGCTTAAATATGCAAATTTTCATCGTGAATATAGCCTGAGTTGTGTGACCTCGTGTAACGAATTTACTTGACCTCTGATATTCCTGTCAACATAATCCTTTGTTTTATCATCTAAACTTACCACTACAGCACTCTTACCTTAATTATTTATGATTTTATAAGACCAGTAAGCTGTTTCGGTTATCAGATTACGCTTGGGTATTACTTTCTAAAATATTACTCTCAGTTACTGTAACCTGACTAACGTTTCAACCGAGAATCTCTATCGTCACTGTTATTTTTCTTATCATGCCAAAAGCACGCCGCTCTTCGTATACTATGGCTTTCAGGATAAAAGTTCTCGCGGAGGCTAAAGCTGTAGAAAACAGCTCGGAGGTCGCTTGAGATTATGGACTTAGCGAGTCCATGGTGCTCGTCCCCTCGTCCCCTCGTCCCCTCGTCCCCTCGTCCCCTCGTCCCCTCGTCCCCTCGTCCCCTCGTCCCCTCGTCCCCTCGTCCCCTCGTCCCCTCGTCCCCTCGTCCCCTCGTCCCCTCGTCCCCTCGTCCCCTCGTCCCCTCGTCCCCTCGTCCCCTCGTCCCCTCGTCCCCTCGTCCCCGCTTCCCCGCGTTCCCACGTTCCTTCCTCCTTTCGTCCCTCCGTTCCTTCGTTTGTTCGTTTGCATTAATCACCTACATGTTTTTTCTGTCAATCATTATCAGAGCGATACCGAAGTAACAATTGTGTGGGCTTTCCGCGGAACGGATGCAAACGTTGACCTGTCAAAACACACAGTTGCCGGAGTATTAAGTGGCAAACATAACATGATAAAGGAAGCGATGGCAGCAAAGACTGGAACTTCACCCACAAAACCGAACGCCAGTCATGCAATTTTCCCGTCTATTGCTATTTTCCTTGCCGGCATGAGTGCCTTTTTTTCTTGCATTTTAACCTCCATGATAATCTTTAAACGTAAACATAAACATAGAATTATTTCATAGTAATCTTGAAACCAAACTGCATTAGTTTTACCTTAGTGCTTTCCCCGTGCAATCGGTCTGTAAAACTCACAAAAACTTCTAAAACATCGCGATGTAGTCACTGCCTTTTCTTTCACTTGCGGGTTTCAAAATTTGCCTAACATGCTTTTTTTATAGCTGTAATGTTTTTTTGTTCACCTTGTGATTACTTTGGCTTTTGTTGTGTGACTCTATGTGCCTCGTTCGCGTCAGCTGAGTGGGAAAAGTTAGAGGTTGCTACGCATATTTCTTTTTCTTGCCGAAGAAAAACGGGAACAGTTTTATAGCATAAAAAATAAACCTAAATACTCGAAAATAATGGGTTTTAAAACAACGTAATCACATGCTAGATGAAAAGTAGTTAATTGTCAGAGGAGATAGGGAAATGCAATTCTAAATGTGACTAATTCAAAACCGCGTTACCCGGAAGTAAAACCTTTGCCTCAGGAGTTGAAAGTTACTGAAATTAACGAAAAATAGCCGAACAGAGAGAGTAATGGCTGGGTTCATCATATTTTTGTTTACCTTACCGAGTACTGCCCTCTTGGTAAGGAGAGATCGCATTGAAGGGATTGATGTGATTTACTCCAACATAAGTGTTACTTTATCCCTCGCTTAAAGCGTTTGGTACTTCAATATATCCGCTTCTGCTTTTGTATTAAAGCTTTTTTTGTCTCTTACTTGGTTTTGGTTTTTACCAGTCTTTTTATCTTGTCTATATTTAGTATATACTTAAATAATAGATAGCGTTGAAGGCACGCTCTGATCGGCTACTCAAATTCCGAATGTCCTTTGCTATTCACTTCCGAGTAACGCACGCGGAATTTGCGTCGGAAAAGTTTGTAATCATTGCAGGATACAAGAGTTAGAATCATCTTTTTGCGTTATGTTACATCACTGTTTTCGCGGCTTGGTGAATAGTATTTAAATATAAAGCCATATCTGATAGTCAAAGATACTTTCTTCTCATAAGCAAGGACATTATATTATGGTGATTTACAATTTTAGAGGGATCGTGTCATATTTCTTGGGCTGCTTTAGGGCTCTCTAAAATTTCGCCTGTATTTACTTTTCACATCACGTCACGCCTAAAAGACATCCCATCCGAACTTTTATGAACTTACGCCCATAAATTCAAGTCCAAAATCAATTTGTAGTACGACTTCGAATTCGAAAAAGGTTTGTATATTCGCGTCAGTCTTGCTTGCTCTTTCATACTGAGCGTGGAGGGACCTAGCGGACGTACTCAACATCAGTAGAAAGGATTTAGGAAGGGTGAAAACTGAGACACATCAGAAGTAACTATCACAGGAAGGTAAAACACATATGAAACCACATAAATACTGTCATTACTACCATAACACTGTTACAGGGACAAGCAAGAAGGAAGGCGAACGCACATTGGTGTTCATTTCATACGCAGTAGGGAGAGACCGCTGAGATAATTGAAAAAAGATAGAAAGCTGTTATCAACTTTAAAAAAGGCTTTGTGCCACTTTGCTATATCTTGTGTTTTATTTACCATTAAAACAGAAGCATTGTTCTTGAGAACGTTGTGCAAATCATTATTTTTAATGTTTACAAAATTTATAATAAGGAAACAGTGAAATAAAAGCTTACATAATGAGGTTGTGATTTCCAAAGCGTACCAGATTTTTGATCAACATAAGGATGTTCAGCCTCAGGAAAAAAATCAAATACGTTAAGTTCTCTTTGTTTCTAACTTAAAATTTACTCAAGAAATTGGAACCCAAAATTTAGAATTAAGTCAAAAGTATTTGCGATTCAAAGAAAATGTTGTCCCTTCCTACTTGCAGACAGCTTCTGATTTTTAACTCTTAATCTATGTTTTACTCATTCAGAAGTGATATTTCTCTTCTACATAGTATAATGATGTATCTGGTTTCAGCGCATAGAGATAGTGAAAACTCGCAAAATATTTTCAGAGTTTTCTAAGTGTTACATATTACGCTGGCATCCTCACCATGACTACAATTTTCGATTCCCCAGCCTGCATGTACACAGTCTACTAGCGAAGCTTCTCCTCCATGACAGTTTACGTCATCCATCCAGATGGGGTCAGATCCCTCACCGTATCGCGCGCTATGAGGGGCTGATGATGCACTGGGAAACCCAAGCTCACGGCACACCACATTAGCATCATTCATATCCCATCCATCATCACACACTGTGCCCCACTGCCCGTTGTGATAAACCTCTACGCGGCCATAGTTAGCGCTACCATTCACCAAACGGATTGACAAACACTCCATACTGGCGTCCCTACTGTGTGTACAATCATGGTCTCCCCATCCACGATGTCTACAGTCATATACATGAGACTCACTGCCTGAGCATGCCAGGTCGTCCATCCAAATTGGACCAGTACCTTGGCCGTGGGTGGCGCCACTGTAGGCTCGCTTCGCTCGTGCGTAGCCAAGCTGCCTACACACTACGTTAGCATCGCTGATATCCCACGCATCGTCACAGATTGTCCCCCACTGCCCGTCATAGTAGACTTCAACCCTTCCAACGGCAGTGTTTCCACTGATACGTAAGGATCCAGCGGTAAGAACTAATAACAGAAGTGAAAGAAAAAGTACAAAGTTCATAAATTACTTAAGGTAACTGACGTTGTTCTTCTATAAAATGAAGTAACCGTTTATTGGATGACTTTTAGATGTAGGTAAATTCAGCTCTACAGCCTAGAGCCACCTTTCATTATAAAAATCAGTAGGTGGTTCTGAATAGTTAATGGTGTGACTAACCTTTTTTCTTAACTTTTTTTCCCTAAAAAAACTATTAGCACTCACAGAACTTGTTTATCGAGTAACACGCACATAAGGCTTAAAACTAAGGGTGTTTCTGAGAGTAAATCGTGTTGCTATGATAGCATCATACGTCAAAGCCTCGTCTCAAAGTGGTGAAACATACCTGAACATTTAATTGAAAAATAATTGTGCTACGATCCATCAAAGACCTACTGTTTGAAAAGCTTGTTCCAGGCGTTCAGGTGGTAAAACTACGATGATAAACGGCGTGACAATAGCGTAGGAGTGAAAATCGACGGAGGTTTAGGTCGGGTTACGCGACCTGACCCAAACCCCCTCGTATTTTTCACGCCGTTTACTATTGCTCTTAATTTTACCAACTGAACGCCTGGGACGGGCTAATTTTTTTATTATAATCTTGAACCACCTTGTGTTAAGGTTTACCTCGATATGCTGCTACAAAACCGTCGTACGTATTTGCGCCATCAGACGAAAACTTTACGTAAAGATTAATAGAAGAACTCGTGATGGGTGGCGGGAGAGAAGATCCACTCATTTTTCTAATCAGAGGCGACGACAGCGACCCACCATCGTACACAGACACGAAATCTGCAGACGATTCAGTACGAAAACTGAAGAAGACAAGTTCTATTACTGCATTGGAAGAAAAATTCCATCGACAATCCATATTGTTGCTATATTGCGAGCCAGCTTGAGTTATTCTGATGTATCCAGATGTACTTGTTGAGGTTGATAACACGCAAGAGCTTGTTGTTGTCAGGCGTGGAGCTGTCGGAAAATGGGAAAATATAAGTAAGACAGGGCTTAAAGAGGTGGAAAAGAAGTCTTATCATGGACCAAGTACGGCCTCGCAAGCGCCATTACAAAAAAGCATGATGGTAAAAAATCCCAGCGTGCGTGAGATATGAGGTCTGCAAGCGATCGCTCGAGCTGGGCCGAAAAAAGCCGCGCAGTCCAACGCGAGGTAATACAAAGTAACAAACGCAAAAGGCAACAGCCAAATAAAGTAAATTGACTCGGTCAGTTGAGGCCGGATGGGAAAATATTTGGCTCGAGACATGACACACGGGCTGAGCACAGCATTTAGCCTTCCCGCTCGGGAGCATGGCATGAGAATGGAACGAGACGAAGGGTGTAGACCTTGAGGTAAAGTATTTCCGTGTCTAGAAATAATAAGTTACCACAAACCCAAACCATTAAACCTTGAAAGTTCAACTGGAAATAAGCAAAAGAGAAATTCAAGGTAAAGTGTTAATGGCCGAGTGATTTATCACCTTAGTTTGCTTCTATATACTTCGAGAAATTTTAGCATATTCTTCGGTCAAGGTGATTAAGATATGACTGTCACAAGTTATAATCTTCGGAGTTAAACGAACTTAGGTCTTTGAGAAATGGTTTTAATTTCACACCCAGTAGCCCACAACGAGCGAAACTGAATTACCTGTTAGTCCTTAGAACAGATTAGATATAAACCATGTGAAGCTCTTGAGAAAAATAAGCTTGAGGCTTCACGCCCTGAGGTGAGAAAGGACGAGCCAACCAACTACCACTATTGCGGATAATTTTACCTTCACATTTCGCCTTTCCATCCTCTACGTATCCTGGCAAACAGGTGCAGTTGTACGAACCAGGAACATTCACACATTGGCTTTGAGCATGACATGAATATGAACCAGAGCTACACTCGTCAACGTCTGTTCAACAAAAGATTTGAATTTGATGTCATAACACTACGCGCTGCCTATTTACAATACAGGAAAAACATTTGGTTTAACTCTAAAATCAAAGGGAAGAACATATAGCCAAATGAAGATTTTAGATATATGAAAATTCATATATTTGCATTGCGGTGGAGAGATGAAATTAAGAGATCCTCGCAGCTAAGAACACTACTGAAACGAGTAGTTGTAAATAGGACCTGAAAAAAATTCAGGCCCGTACGGGATTTGAACCCATGACCTCTGCGATACCGGTGCAGCGCTCTATCAATTGAGCTAACAAGCCAACTGGGAGCTGGTCAATGAATTGGGTCCAAATAAACATCCAAGTGAATGAAGATTTTAGATATATGAAAATTCATATATTTGCATTGCGGTGGAGAGATGAAATTAAGAGATCCTCGCAGCTAAGAACACTACTGAAACGAGTAGTTGTAAATAGGACCTGAAAAAAAAAATTCAGGCCCGTACGGGATTTGAACCCATGACCTTTGCGATACCGGCGCAGCGCTCTACCAATTGAGCTAACAAGCCAACTGGGAGCTGGACAACGAATTGGGTCAAAATAAACATCCAAGTGAATGAAGATTTTAGATATATGAAAATTCATATATTTGCACTGCGGTGGAGAGATGAAATTAAGAGATCCTCGCAGCTAAGAACACTACTGAAACGAGTAGTTGTAAATAGGACCTGAAAAAAATTCAGGCCCGTACGGGATTTGAACCCAGGTCTTCAGGTTTTCAGGTCCTATTTACAACTACTCGTTTCAGTAGTGTTCTTAGCTGCGAGGATCTCTTAATTTCATATAGCCAAATGTTTCCTTGCAAACATGAAAGGCTGAAATGATAGATAAAAGAGCTAGATGAGAATAGTTACACTTGTTATTTCATCTACTTATCAAACTACAAGGTCTATAAATCACTTTAATTTCACTAAAATTGATTACTTGACGGAGGAAAACAACCAGTCTCTTTATGCTAGCTAATACACGACAAAACCTGGCTGAGTTCATAGCGAAAATACTAGATATAAAACACTATTTTAGACGTTGGCTATCTATTAGTTACATCACTTATAAACCTGCGCAACTTCTTCCGTTAAGGCGAAATCCAGCTGGACATTGGCAAGAGTACGAACCAAGACTATTCACACAAGTGGCGTTGACCGGGCATTCATGAGCAAATTCCTTGCATTCATTGAAGTCTACGAAGAAAAATGTAAACAGAATCTTTGTGTTTTTGGTATCACTTCTCAGCTGATATTTAGCATCATTTAACAAAGCTGTGTATTTAGGTTGCTAACGAAAGAACGTAAAGGAGAGAACTGTTACTGTTCGGGGAAGGGCTGTAATTTCTCGGTCAAAATGTCAGAAAGATTTTTAAGAATTCCATCAGAGTACTATAATCAAACTATGTTTAGCAACTACAGGATGTTTTGAAAAAATAATATTCCTTATTATAATCCATAAAATATATTTGTTAGCGCGTAACAAACACATTAATCCCCATTGGGCTTAAAAACATATCTGATTTTTTATACTTAGATGTAAATTTGAAATAAAACCAAAAAAGGATGGGTAATGTAGGTACGAATCGGGTGCGCCTCGAAGTTAAGTTTTCCATGCAAAAAGACTATTCAATTTTGTTTTGGTAAAAGTCGGTCAAAATTAGTGTACAAAGAAAAAAAACAAACAAATAGGGGTTTAGCAAAGATTTGACATCACATGAAAGTTATTTCAAATAGCACTCTTTTTTGAAGGTCAGAATATTGGAATTACATTCCGAGCTTCTATATTTCAATTTTTTTCCTTGAAGAGTATTGAAGAGCATGCCCCTGGACTACCCTAGGGGGAAAGAGATCGTAAGGCCCCTTCTCCGGGAACAGCCGCCTATTACACCATCGGAAGCCGCGTATGGGAAAAGGTATTGAAACCCGTGCGTTATAAAATCCAGGAAAGTATACGTGTTCCTCTTTCTTTCAAGTAAAAACAATTTTACCATCATCCGGAAGACCTACCTTTCTTGCAAGTGAATTTATGACAGTCTGTGCAATTGACATCGTTCCATTTATACTTATGATTTGCAAGGAAACCAAGAGTATGGACGCAGTCCTCATCATGAAAATTGTTTGGTTGATGGCTCGCCCAGTAATGGAAATCAAACTGTGATCCATCACTCCACACGAATGTACCTTCAGTGTTCCTGTCAGAAAGGCCGAGCCAAGAGTGGTCGCCACCATGGAGACTCTGTATGTATACATTTTCTTCCTGACTGTGTATGCTGGGAAGATTAGCCCCAAGAGTGGCGCATGTTGCCTGGCTGCCACCCCAGGAATCACAGGAAGAAATTCGTCTGTAGCAGTACCCCTTATAGTAGGCCCATCTTTCCTGACATATGTCTTTTGAGGAAAGGTTAAACGCATTTATTTCAATCACATTTTCTATAAGAAAACATTATGATGCACATACTTTTGTTACAGCATGCATGACGAGCTTTGCTCAAGAAAAGAATTCACACCAGGGATGCGTAAAATGATCCATAGGCTTGTCAAAGTAAAGCGAGAGGGCTCAATTAGCAAGTGAAAGCGAGGTGTTTGGCTTCGAGCGTGAAATTAATTGAAGTTAACAATTAAAATGTAAACAGGCGCGAGGATCCGCGCGGCTTGCGCGTTAGGAGTGCTACGTAAATTTAGGACTCTTTTGCACAATTTTCTCTTTAGAAATAACTACGCATTCATGGCATGAATGGCAATTTTCATAACTGCAGAATGATTCAGCGATAAGAACAGCTTAGCTAAGCCGTAGTGTGTCATGGCATTTGAGGATAGCCTGGTTGTAGTGCGTGACATGACTATCAAGTAACAGTTGTTGTACCCAGCATGTTTTGTCCGTGATCTACAGATCTATTGGTTTGTGACGCAAAGAGCGATTATCTGTTCTGTCACGACAATACCAAAATTAAATTGTGTTAGCCAACTTATATTTCACTCTGATCAGACCTTTGACTCTCAGTCGGTGAGCCACTCGGTAAGGACCTTGTTTTCAAGAGAGATTTCGACTGCAGTATGTTCTGGAGATACAAGAGTATCATTTAACACTTGAAACGATTGGGTAGATATTTTGATAATACTTTTCTGGCGTCCATACTAAGGAGCTCTTTCAGTATAAAATATCATTTTAGTAAGTCCCAATCATCAGGTAAGCGCGGGAACTTATCCCGCGAAAATTCTGTGCGAAGGTACGAGTGTATTCGGCGGTATCTGCGAAAAGGGGCCATCGTTCTTTCCTTAAGGTAAGGTCTTAACTGTGTATTACTTCGCGAGGAAGAAATTCTACTCGCTGGCCTATCCAATTTGGCTTTTAGGTAAGGTTGTATGCCTGATAATTTCTGTCTAGAGCTATGTGATGACACGCGATAAATCTCGCTGCTTAATAACCTTTGAGCGGAAAATGATGATGCCCAAACCATTTAATCAGCAAAGCAAGGTTTACCTTTACTTCTGTGCTTTCGAAGCAAGAGAAGGAATTATTTCTGTGATAGTCAGGTGACAGATGCTTAAAATCACATGGTGTATTATCCAACTGTTGAAACCTAACATGAGCCAGATGAACTAATTATGGAATGAACCCTGACATCAGAGCTCAAATATTCCTTCCCTATAAGATGACGCACTCTTAGCAGGTTAGTGTGTTTTCTTACTAATCGTACTGTACAATTTCGCAGTTTCGAAAGCAGAATCCTAAAGATGCTCTCGTTCTTTTGTTATTTCTTACCCACTCTCTCGGGTAATCAGTCTTTAGTTCCCTGACTTATCTCCGTGAGGGAAGAACCTTCATTTTTTTATTTTTTTCCCGGTTTTATCATTCGTATGTGAGTTGTTGTTTTCTGAAGGCAGAACCTTTCCTTTTTTTTTCACCTGGTTCTGTCTCTCTTGGGTAGTCAGTCCTGTTTGGGCTGTAGTTATCTGAAGGCAGAACCTTTCCCTTTTTTTCACCTGGTTCTGTCTCTCTTGGGTAGTCAGTCCTATTTGGGCTGTTGTTATCTGAAGACAGAACCTTTCCCTTTTTTCACCTGGTTCTGTCTCTCTTGGGTAGTCAGTCCTATTTGGGCTGTTGTTATCTGAAGGCAGAACCTTTCCTTTTTTTTCCACCTGGTTCTGTCTCTCTTGGGTAGTCAGTCCTATTTGGGCTGTTGTTATCTGAAGGCAGAACCTTTCCTTTTTTTTCCACCTGGTTCTGTCTCTCTTGGGTAGTCAGTCCTATTTGGGCTGTTGTTATCTGAAGGCAGAACCTTTCCTTTTTTTTTTCACCTGGTTCTGTCTCTCTTGGGTAGTCAGTTCTATTTGGACTGTTGTTATCTGAAGGCAAAATCGTTCCTTTTTTTGTTTGGTTCTGTCTCTCTTTGGGAGTTGTTTCAATTTAGACTGTGTGTTTTCATCTTATGACAAACTAATTTTGAGTATGAATTGCGACATAATTAAATTTACTTGTCTTAATTTTTTTTCCTTTGCAGATTTCATTGAACGTTAACCGCGAAAAGTCGTGATGAAAAAGCAATGTTTGTTTTCATAAAAAAAAGATAGTTTTCCTGTTGAGATGACTAACCAAATAAGTGCACGTTCCGTTGACTGGTAATTTTTACGTCGATGTTGTGTTTGCCTTGGTGGTGTCTGTCCTCAAATCCCGTGATGTTTCAATTAAAAACAAATAACGAGTTTAGGAATAAAATTACCAACGAGTAAAATACCTCTTCTCGTAACATATTAAATTGTATTTACATTTCCAACTCTTGCTTCAGAAACGAGATGTAAAATCGGTCATAGATTGTAAAAGAGATTTGTGAGTAAAGAACTTTTTCTACTTGTCCTTTTATATTTTCTCGCAGCCTTATACAAGAGGTTCGCTGTGTTCGCAGTGGCGCGCCAGGAAACCCCAGCAGGAAAATTTTTTTAAAGATTTTACTCCTTTAATGATATCTTTAAAGTATATTACTCCCTTAGCATTTAGCCAATTAAATGGTTGCGGCGGAGGGTGCAAAAAAACTCCGTTATATATTTCTTTACAGGCTAATATTATCGGAAAAAACCCAAACAAACAAACAAAATGAGGTCTGTTGCGCTGTGTGATCCATGAGTGTTCTCATCGCGGTTAGGGCTTGCTGTTGCTTGCGGTATTATTTTCCGGAGTGGACATACCATAACTACATTTTTGTTAGCGTTTAAAAATCGGAAAAACATGGTTTTGGTAAAAAACTTCATCTTTTTCAACTCTTAACGATTGTCGAGTTGTGTGTATCAATAGAGTGGGTCAGCAAATTTGCATTCTATGTTGCGCAAGGGGCAAGAGAAAATGGTTGACTCCCCGCGAGTGAAGCTGACGCTCCAGGTCGATGTCGATCCATTATTATCCTTCGTAAACAAAATTTCGATCATTTAGTTAAATTATAAAATTTCTTTGGCTTACATTGAGCGCTTTAAAGTAAACTTGAGTTGTTAGTTCCACGCGAGGGTTTAACCTTGAAAAATGCAATCACGCGAGTGAAGCTGACATTAACGCGTGTCCCTATCTGGAAAACATTCGTATTGTGACAAGAAGGGTCAACTTTAAGGTTTTGGGTTACTCTCGCCATGCAATTTGGACGCCGAAAAGTGCCAAAAAAGTAATTACTGAAAATTCATCCGCAACACCTCGGTCGTTCTGTGGGCGCGAAGTCAGTTCTTCTCTTACAGTTAATAAATGTCAGGCGGATCTCAGATCCGCCTCAGCCTCATTTGCATAAATTCTTTTGGTGAGCAAAGCTCGTCATGTTGTATTGTTTACTCAGGTAAAATTGTTTCTGTCTCCAGTTTTCTGTTTGTTTGTTTGTTTGTTTGTTTAGGTACTAATTTTTTTGTTTTCCTTGGCTTGCTTGTTTCCTTGTTCGTTCAAAATTCAAACCTAATGTTGATCGTAAACTTATGGTGCAAACCTCTAACTCACGCTCCAAAACACAGTTATTTAGGATACTACTTAGAAAACACCAATTCACAAAAGTTTACATAATTTCCATTTCTACCTTGTTCTACATCGCCAGGCGGTATTTATAAAATCTTACAAAGCAATGAGAAGGGAAGAGGGGAGGTAAAGAAAACAAGTGAAGAAATGCGTCCGGAAACGGACCGCACCCTCTGATTAAAATAACAAGATTTTACCTGCTAATACAGCATATGATACAGTGAGTGGATCAAAGCGGTTGACAAAGACTTCCTTGACACATATTCTAAAGCCAGAGGTGGAGATGTACTGGTAAAAACAAAAATCAAAGGATATAAATACACCTTAAAGAATTACAACGCTTACAAGAGAAACGACAGAACTGCTTGAAAATTGGTTATTTATCATTTGATAGGTATCCGCACATGGAGCTCTCCTTGTCTTTTACTGCGATATCCTGGATTAATTCAGCAATACGTATAGCTAAGTAAGTAGCGGCATTAAAATGGCACGAAATGACATGTTATTCTCGTCCGATCCTTCCGCTGTATAATTAAAAAGTAACAGTTTCTGTGTGTTCTGTTCAGTTGTATCTATTCATTCTTACACAGTTTCAAATTACCTCTATCCAGCTCACTATACCATTGCATTCTGCAGCAGCATTTCTTCCAGAAGTGGAATGTTTAGCTGTCAAAAGCACGGTTGGGGATTTGCTGTAACTACCAATGAAGCTCACATTCTATGGTCATGGAAATCAAAGGTGAGTAAGTGTATTTGGATTCAGACGCCAGTAAATCGTAAAACCCCATGGTCAATTATTACTTAAGAAAAATTAATTTGTTTATTGTGTCTTCTTTTCCATTAGCAAACAGAGAAAAATTGGAGGATGAAAACAGGGTTCTCAGTTATATTAGCCATTTCTACCCATGGTGAATGAAGACAAGCGAATCAGTGATTGTCAAGAGTAACTCCCATTTCTTTTGCAGTGTTCCCTCCATTTACCGCTCACTCGCTTTTTCTGGCAATTGTCCCCACTAAGCAAGAGCAAAATTACCTTACAGAAGGCAAAGTTATGATTCTTGACAGGCGAAGCGTTGTTTTGAAAGCTGACATCATTGTGTTCCCTAAAGAGCGGTCTATGAAGAGAATCAAACGCCAGCCAGTTCTGTAGGAAGGTACAAAAAAGAGAGAAAAATCATCAGTTTTTTTCACGGTGAATTGAGTTCCACTCGAGCATTGAAATGAGTCAAAAGGAACGGTCGGGGAAAAGGAAAAAATGAGAACTTAGCGTGGAAAGAATCAAACTGCCTGATATGTGAGTTTTATTGTTGAAATGCAAATGCCAAATTCTTCGCAGGATTCTTCTTTCCTGCCGTGTTCATTCTGCTGAGGAAAAGTTTTTATTCCCACCGAAAAATACTTTCGTAACAGAGACTCAATCTGTCAGCTTGAAGACGCTTTCTTTTTCTTTCTTGAATGGCAAATAAATTCTGAGCATCTCCAAAAAACGCGAACAATTGGCTTATTCAACTGTTTGGACTAAACTATATTAAACCTTACCTTATAAACCTAGTTATTCGTATGTTTGATGTTACACAAATCGCTTCATAAAAACTACCACTCCACGATAATTCTACTCATACCTTAATAGGGCTGGTTTGCCCAGCCGAAATATAGTGCTGAAAAGTAAAAAAAATACAAAGCAAAAAAAAACAAAACAAATAAAAAAATAAAAATATATATCCTGTAGTTTCCTGCTCCTATATTTCAATGCTTACCACAGAGATGTCATCATGAACCCCTGCAAAGTTTTGAAACTCTCGTAGACAAATCTTAAACGAACTCGCTGAGACATCTTCCAGCCACACGCTGGTAGCATCATGTTTTAAGCCTGACCTGTAGTGTTCAGCAGTTACAATTACTGTTGGTGAGGCGGGGAACTTTCCCTGAAAAAATAATTCGACGGGGATGTAAGGTGTATATTCAAGCAGAACGAATTCTCCAGATTAGATGATAAACGTGATCTTGCGTTGATTTATGCCAATTGGAGGCCGACCTGTGAGACACAGGAGCCTCCCCCCTCCACCTCTTTGGAGCGCGTTTGGGAGTACACCCCGAACCTGTCAGACTCTGAACATGTGAACCTGTTGAGGAAAATAAATCCATATTTTCGCTATTTTGATGAAAACAATCAAACTAGAGCATATCGACCATTTAGGAGGCAATGTCCTGACAGAATGTTTAGAATTACGATGAAATAAAGCAATTCTTCTAAACACAAGAGTACACCAGAACCATCAAGCTTGGGTTCAAATCCAAAAAGGACTCCTTTAATACGCGGTACACCTATTCAGGTCAAATTAAGGAGTATCCCCCTCTTTACAATCCATTATTACAACAGTTAACATACGCTTGGAAGGGTAATTGTTTGACAACTAGTTCCAGTCCACCATCTGGAGAACTTTTCTTCGCCAGCCACACCCCCAGAGGGAGCACCCTGATATGCGACCCAATCAACGTCGGCAAAGCTATCAGAGGGGTAATCATTTCTACCAGCTCGAGTGACACAGGCCGTGAACTGCGTGGTGTTAACACTCTCAACCCAGGGTGCAGTGGCCTCGTGCACGATGGCGGGATCAGAATAATTAAAGTGATTAACAGTAAGTTGAACGTAGATTTTCTTGTGAGGATAAAATATGAAAGGAGCGAAGGTTATGGATTCACACTGATCTTCTGCCCAGGAAGGGACGTTCCGAAACTTATGTCTTCCTTTCTGAAGTGGAAAACCTGAAAATGAGCAGAAACAATTTAATCCATGCCAAATCCGCTTAGTAAATGGTACTGTGAGAGGACGAAGTTATTGTTACAAATGTAGAAGTTCTCTTGCACTCTTTGGTCGATAAGTATTTTCATTATGAGTTAATACAATGAAATAAATGCTACATGCTCAGTGGTTGCTCGATTCTCATCATCAATCAGAGTACTAACAAAGTTCCTGTGAAGCAACCAGGAGACCAAGAGGAAGCTTCCATCAGGTTACCGCCCAAAAAAGGACTGAATTTATCAAAAATCAGTTTCATAAAATTATGTTCTATATCTACGTGTGTCTGTTTAGTGATGCTCTCGCTTGAGTTACCTTTCCTGTTAAATTCAGGTCAAAATCTGTCTTCCCCTACCTTCAACCTCACGGTTAACTAATTAGAATCATACTTCTGATACCTGTGCAACTTCCCGGATGAATATAAGAGTAGTTTCCTCTTGTTGTACAAATTTCTTTCTCCAGTAAGCAGAGATTTCTGAAAGTACGGCCGTTGGAGGCACAGACTTGTTCTTCAAATGATGGGCAGCTACTTTCACAGCGACATGTGACCTGCTGGGGACCCAAGGCAACGCAATGACTGTGATATTCACAGCTTACATTCCTACAGGGCTCGAGGTCTGCAGAGAGCAAGCATTTAACACTGTTATTAAAGAAAGCTATATTGGAAAACGAACAAGAAGAAGAAAACACAGAAAAACACAGAAATGGTTGATTTTATACGTTAATTACCTCCTATGACTAAATAGTTCACATTTATATTTTCCCTCTGACCACCATAGCCTGCGTCATCCTTAATACAAACTCGAAAGTAAGACTTGGTTACTTCCTATCAAACAAAAAGGTCGCACAAGGTAAGATCTTCTCATAAAATTCCTTCATTCAGTCAATAATCGTATTAAGTGGTTAACACTCTCCTTTACTCCAAGACCGAACTCAAAATTAACCAACCTAGTTTAAAAATACATCTTGCATTATAGATTGTATGAAAGTGATAAGTGAGCGACATATACTTGCTACCATATCTTATTTAACTAGACTGACAGGTTGATGGATGCATATGGATACATGGATGCATGTATGCATTCATGTATGCTTTCATGCATGTATGCAATACATACATGTAGACATGCATACATGCATACATTCATGCATGTATACAAGCATACATCCATACCTTCATACATACATGGGTGTATATGCATGAGTGTATGTATGCATGTAAGCACGCACGCATGGATGTATGCATGCATAAATGTAGAAGGGAATGAAATGATGGATGGGCAGACGAATAAATGGATGGCTGGAGGAGTCATTCAATTTCATTTGTCAGTGATGAAAATAAAACTTATCAAGGGTTAAATGCAGCCTTCTTCTCTCTGTAAAGTTAACATCAAATTTTTTTGCATAACCTCTACAACCATAGCAATTAAGAAAGTGTACTATCAGTTGATATACCTCCAGCCAACTGACTAAGGGACCTTTTGATTGACTTCCTACGTTAACACGGTTGTTGCGTCCATTGAGTACAGTTGTGAGAACAACTGGTGGCTTGTAAAATGGGTTTGTGAAGTTGACGTTCTGCAATAAATTTGAAAAAAAAATCAATTTAGTGGAAGAAATGCAGATCTGATGATGAAAACGTACCTGGCATACTAAAGATAATGGCGCTATATTACTGGGAAGACATGAATACACGCAGTGCCATCTCTTATCTGCACATACCTCGCACAAGGCATGACTGTTTCTTGCATTTGGTGTCTCATATTCAGAAAACACAACTTCCGAAGACTCTTCTGCTCCCCATGAAGATGGATGATTCACATATGCCATCCAGTTCTAGGATTCAGTTGAAATAAAGACGTTGACAAAATCATTTTACAATCTGTTTTCTTCCTTGCTCAAAATTCACAAATGACTCACTTCTTGATGACCAAACCAGCTCGTCTCTCATAATTTTATCCGTATGAATGTTTATTAGTTTTTAAAACTGGTTAATAATAAATGAAATAGTAGTTAGTTAGCCGAAGTTAACTCCGCTTAACCCGGATATTTCAGGCGTTAAGAATGTCATGAAATGGTCTGAAATTGGACAGGCGCAACAAATGCTCTTCCAAGTATAATAAAAACAGAGTAGTGAAACATAGCCAATGTTGATGGTCTGGCTGTGGCATTTGATTTTAATTTCCTTGGGTATAGGTAAACTAACCACACCAAATGTTCGAAGCTCAAAAAGTATTATTTGAAAGGATGAAATATTTTCTAAAACTTTTATTGGAACGAGAAGAAAGTTTATTTAACTTTCGATTGAACGTGCCTGCTACAACATGCTTGACCTGAGTTTTATTGGATTTATATCGAACATCGAACTGGTCCCACATACCACCACAAGATTGCGATGAGGTCCATCAAACGTCCTTGATTCCCTCAGACAAACTTCAAACTGACTTCTGGAGAGGCTTTCAATCCAAACGCTCATGGCGTCCTGGGATTGGTTTGAAGCAGTGTGTTTGACAGTTACTTGCACTTTAGGCAGCTGTGAGAAGACCTGATATGCAAAACTCCATCTATCAGCCGTATTTCATTTCTATGATACCTTCTAATATGGTTAGACGAGCTTTCTACCTCAGCAAAATAAAGGGTTATCATCGCGCTTATCAAAAATTTCTAGGGAAGTGGTTGCCTTCTGATCGAGGTGATGTCTCGCATCAAACGGCTGCGAAGGAGACTACATATTAGTTGAAGACTTTTAATACTCTTGATAAATTTGTGAACATCATGGCGAGACTTATCAACCGAAGTAGACTCCATTTATACATTACCTGAGGAAATGTGACTTGTTCACATTTTGTGCCAGTAGTAAACAGGCCGAAGCTGACTTTTCCATGATAAACTCCCGATTGTGAACCGTGGAACGCGAGCCAATCGATAGTGGTGTTCCCTCCGGAGCTAAATCCTCCTTGCACCAGACAGGCTTTGAAATCAGCTGCAGTGACATCTTCAACCCAAACAAATGCAATATCGTGGACAATAGATGAGATATTTCCATGGTTAAGAGAAGCGAACACATACGGAGCTCCACCGGAGAAACGGCTGCTAAATGTCACTGTCTGACAATGGCCTCCGCAACTTCCCTCCTGATTGATGGAAAGTTTTCCTGTCTCAACTCCTAAGAATAAAATTTAAAAACTTTCTGGTGCAATTGACTTATAACTCCTCGGCAACGCGAGGATTACAGTGGAATTTATTGAATATTTCTTCAAGGTTTTGTAGGGATTTTCCAGTGGCTGTTTGTCTATTGCAGAATTGAATAGTAAGCGGATACTAATGATACCAAGATAGAGGTCAAGTCATTTTACGATAAAATTGCATGTCTCAAATTTTGTCTCATTTTACGAGACAGGAAAAAAATCACCCGTACAACCCCGCCGTTCTTTTTGATAAATTATTCGCATTTTTTCCAAACATTTATTGCTTAGGTCTGTTAGCCGTCATCATTGGAACAAAGTAGTATACCATTTTTTCCCTATAATTCTGGCCCATCACCGGAAATTCACAGTACCCGTTTATTCGCTCATTAACCATTTTGCTTGAAGAATGGAGAAGTAACCCATGATTCCCCTTTCTAGGACACAAAGTGTGGAATTTATTGAATGTCAAACCATATCAATTTGTAGATGTAGTGGATCAGTAGAAACGAGGGTTTGGAAGGAGTCAGCCATTCTAGATAACGACACGGAAAGCATGCACAATACTTTATAATTGCTAAAATTGTCTCACATCAAAAGCTTGAGCTGAATCTGGGTAAACTGAAATGATCAAACTCATAAGTTACAATACAAATAGGTCCAAATGAGAGCAAAAACATTAGGAATCGAAAAAGAGAGAAACGAAGTGAACAAACCGTGCCTTTAACCAACAGCAAGGGTCGTCAATAATGATACCCTTCGTGTGTGGGACACGCCCTTCTGAGTGTGCGTAGGTGGCCTGGAATTTTTCATACAGAGGCCTCGAAAGATATTGATATATAACAGCTATCAAGGCGACGATCACGAAAGGTTATGGAAAAAAGTCAACCATTCATTACATACAGATAAATAAGACACGAGGAGTGTTAGATGTCGAAAGCCGAACCACGCGCGAGGCTGTTTATAAATTTAACACGTTCCTTGATCAAATTGCTATGTGTGTTTGACCAAAATGATTAATAAGTGGTTACGTTTTTCCCTTGCTGCAGGTGAATAAGCCGAAAAGGTGAGTCTCCTCACTTTTTTTAAGTAAGAATCGATGAAATAAATGCCAAGTTTTTGCGTTGATCTAATTAAGTTAATCTGGTCTTTGAAATTGAAGTGTCATCTTACAGTTAAAAGCAGAGTGGAGTATAGCCAATTATTTCGTCAGTGAATGACTTCCAGCGTCTAAATTTTCATTACTACAAAATTCAATTGGTACTAAAAGTTGATGTATACCGTGTATAAAATCTCGTATGTTCATGAGATGGATAACGAAGCATAAAACGGCGATGTGCAAATAAAGTTTATTTGGTTGGGGTTGTATCTTTCTTTCGCAAACTTGAATTTACTCATTATAGCGAGAATTCCACTGGAATATCTATTATTCCCGGTGTAACACATGCAAAAAGTGTGCAAACCAACGCTTATTTCGGGTGAGCCAATCAAATTGCATAATTTAGTCGTACGACCATGCAGAATTTACGAGAAAAAAAATTTGTTGCTAATTTGAGTAAGAGAAAAATTCCAGACTTTTTGATCAAACTAAGTTCGGTCCATAATTGGGGAAACATTTTTTTTTCTATAAAAGCTCGACTTGTTCTCACAGTGCGTCCCACACCTCAGACTCATGATCAGGCACTTGGTCATCCCATAATACGCCCGAACTTTGAATATTTTAAGAGAGGCAGTAAGACCCAACATACTACCCGCTAACTGCAGGGATTTTTTACTCTGATTGAAATTTGAACATATCGAGAAGAGAGAAAATGAAAGGAGGAACCACGCGCATCCCGGATGAACGCATTTTTCCATCCTTCCCCAAAAATAAGTTGATTTATGAAAAAAAAAAAAGGAAACCAACTATTCATTATATCAATCTTAATCATGGTCTTAAAGACGAACATTCTGTTTACCCATTTTTTAGCTCACTAAGCAGAAGTGTAATTTTTTTTCTAACAATAAATAACACTGAAGATGACTCGGGAAACTTAGCGATTGTTAAAAAGCAAATAAAGAGATTGAAATACATCGCTAAAGTAGAGAAATTGAACGCAGAAAAATACCTTGCACGCCCGGTAAGTAAAAGCAGAGCCAACTCAGAAGAAACACGCCTTTGTCCCTAAAAAACATCATCGCTCTCAAAGTTTGAAGTGAACACGACCATTTAGAAACGAACACTGTCACAGAAAGGAATGAAAAGCTGCTATTAGGCAAAAGTGCTTCTAGACATTGAATGACAGGTATCAATCTTATTGGAGTGGGCGTCTGTTTCGGTTTGACTGATCGGCAATTTTACTCTTCGTTAATCAGAAATTAAAGAGTACATGGAAACTGATACAAGCAGCATCCTCGACGGGGCGGCATTTAAAGTTTCTCTATACACTACTGAATTCTTTCATCTATCAAATTAAATGTTCTTTTTTTTTTTGCAATTTCCGAGAAATGGAATCAAATCGCGTAATTTTACACAGGGACGCAACCTTTTAAATGAGGGTCAGTGTACAAGCAACACGTCTTAACTTGATTTAGAACCTAACTTTAAAAAACATCATATCCGTTTACGTATTTGACCTCGAAATAAAACAACAGATGGGATAGGGAGACAAGCTGAAACACGTAAACTGAAAAACACAAAATTAGGACCCTTTTTGTGCATCCTTTCAACCTAAATCTCTTGCTACGGGTAGATTCAAATTGACAAGCGAACTTACATCCGCGATGATTAAAAGTTGCCCATTGGAAATGAACTCATAATGATATTTGTTGTCCCCTTGTCGTTCAGAAATTATTTTCAATCTTTAGGTGATATCAGTGTGCAAATTTTTTCGGATAAGACCTGTTTGAAATTTTCAAGCAAACTGCTTGTCCACTCTGCAAGTAAATTATGAGGTGGCTTAAAGACTCCGGGAATGTGATTCGACCAGCATCCGAAATATGAATTTAAACTGTTCGAAATCACTTCTCGTTCTGTCCGTGACAATTTCTCGAGACTCGCGATTTCTTCCAAATATTACGTAATCGTATTCTATTGCCACGAACGTCAGGCTCTTCGTGAAAGCTATAATAGTTTTGAGATTATTTAAGCCACAATGCAGCCGAAAAAGAAGCAAATGCGATTTAGATATAACTAAACACTTTGTACCCATTAAAGAGACATAAATTCATGTTTATCGAACGCCTCACATTTTAAAGTCAAAGGCTATAACTATAAAATATACAACGACGATAGAAAAGGTGATGAAAGCGCATGAATGCCTTATGTAACAAGCCTATCCCTAACATTCTACTTACGAAAATAAGCTCCCTTTTGCATACCTAATAAAAAATCTACGAGGGATCAGTTTAAGATTACCATAACATCTAAACAAGAGTTCGATAATGTGGTTACTGTATTTCCTCGAATAAGCACCCGGGAGCTTATTCAAAATTTTGGCTTATGGGAGAGGCGCTTCATGGAAGGAAGGCGCTTAGTCGAGGGGTGGGAGACGCTTATTAATCCCCTGTACTGATTTTGATCTAGTTGAGGCTTAAAAAGGTTTTATGCAAAGCGGCAATAGGGACAGGTTTTCCTTGCATTCCTACTATTTAAGAAAGTCAGGGAGGCGGTGTCTAGGAGTCGGTGCATTTTCTAGGGTGGGCGCTTATTTCCAAGGAAATACAGTCCCGGTATTGCCTTTCCTTTATATTTTCTAAAAATGGCTCTAGGAAATCATAACCACTGCCGCTGAGGCCATCTTTAAATTACTGTTAACGTGTGTTTTGTATCATGTAGAACAATGCAATGCAAATTCATGGAAAAAACGCGCGTCATATGATGAGTTGACAAGTTAATGAGATACCTAGAGGTAAACCTTCAGTTGTGACCCTGAAAGTGGATATAAAATTCCAGGTTTAAAGGTTGCTTGTTCTAGAAACAGGCTTTTGAAATCTTTTAGAGGAATCGACGAAACTGTGTAGCCCTTTGAGCTATTTATTTAAGTTATATCCAAGCGGCAAAGAAGTCAAGAGATACAAACGTGACATGGTCATCTTTGCATTGAGTTCTACATTGCTCAAGTAAACCAAATCAGTTTTGAAATTAAACTCGCCCAGACTTATAATCACGTGATCTCATTTAGTATGACAGGTTATATGGTGCGATATTCCAGTCCGCATTCACAAGACATTTCCCTGATACAATATGCGACGGTTCGTATTGTTTTCGGGTTCGTTTTCACATACCTGAAACAGAAATTCGGATGATTTTTCATGCGAATGAAACGCTGATTTACCTGTTATTTTGGGTGATTTATAGTTGATATGTCACTAAGTTATAGCACCTGTTTTAGATCTGCTTTGACTTTTATGCAGAGATCAGGTAGTATAACAGTGAAATCGATATTAATTAAATTTCGGTTTCGATCATCAGGAGCCAATCCTTGAATGGACCCCTAATGACCTCACGTTCAGCATCCATCAAATTAAAGGCGTCGTAATTTTCTGAAGAGATAAGTAGCCTGTTGCTTTTTGTGTCATAGACTTACTCGATTGATTACTGATGCTCCTGTGCATTTGCTCCTTTAAATGACGGGTTACAGTAATTCTCGATGTCTTGAAAATGCCATCATAAAAATGTTACGTGCAAAGAAACAGAATTTAATTACTTTAGGTCATGCAGATAAATCAATTCTGCTCCCATCGCTAAACACGTTTGAGCGTGTTGCTCAATAACTAATGGCAAGTGAACTTTTTCAGCTCCAGCTACATTAAGCCTTACGCTTTGTTCTTGTCAACACACTTTCCGTCTCCAGTCCAGATGTTTGAAGTAAAATCACATTCTGAACGAGTTGCGGCTGTACATTATTCATGTTTGCGCAAGCATGTCTTGTCATGCTGCAGGTATGTTTCCCTTTCAGGTGTTTTTGCGTCGGTCAAAATAGATGTGATAATGAGTATGATCTTAAAGTCGTAAAATGCATATCCTTCAAAATTCAAGCGTAGAAGTTATGGATGTTACTTAAACTGGAAACTGATATCTGTCGCAACTACAATTTGTATCAGAATAAAGTCAGAGATCAACTAAAAAACCCTTAATAAAATCTTTATTTATCGTCCATGATGATTGCTTTGACGACTGAGTTCCTTAAAACTGGTACTCAGACTGCCTTTAACGTGTTGTTATCCGCCAGTTTAAATTGTCATGTGGATTTCCGCTGCACTTTCGATTCCGGTTCTCCGTTCCCTGTTCTTCGTTGTATTTTACCCGTTCCTCGTTCTCCGTTCTCTTTTTCTTGTTTTCTGTTCCCTGTTTTCTGTTTTGTGTTTTGTGTTTTGTGTTTTGTTTTGTGTTTTGTGTTTTGTGTTTTGTGTTTTGTGTTTTGTGTTTTGTGTTTTGTGTTTTGTGTTTTGTGTTTTGTGTTTTGTGTTTTGTGTTTTGTGTTTTGTGTTTTGTGTTTTGTGTTTTGTGTTTTGTGTTTTGTGTTTTGTGTTTTGTGTTTTGTGTTTTGTGTTTTGTGTTTTGTGTTTTGTGTTTTGTGTTTTGAGTTTTTTCTTTCCAGTTTCCTGTCCTGTTACCTATTACCTGTTCCCTGTTCCCTGTTACCTGTTACCTGTTCCCTGTTTCCCCGTTCTTGGCATAATATAACCCGTTAAAATCGAATCGTTTTCATTGCTTAAACACAAAGCATTCAAATAAATTTAAAAGGGAAAACATACGATCATTAATTTGACTACCAGTCTCTCCCCAGAAAAGATTTTTTCTAAGAGCAGAACGGACTAAAGTCTCACAGGTAACCAATCCAGCCTAGCGCCGTTACAAGGCTAATGCTAATGAAAAGTCCCTTTGTTTTGCTTTTCGGTTACTTTCGTGTACATTTTACTTAAATCTATTTCAGGCAGGTACACATGATAGGATGATGTGAATCAGTTTACTGTGCATTGATTTACGCAAAAGAATAAGCGAGTGACGCAGGTGAATCAGAGAAAAATGAAACATACTTGTCTCGGCTGTGGAATAAAACAGACTGAGATAATTAAGCTAAATGAAAGTTTATCTGAATTACGGTTTGAGGCCGGCTCACAAGATGAAACAGGAGCGGGTAATAATTCCATATCGACAACCAAGTCTGACTTTATTGACTTCAGCCATGATGATTAATAACTTATCTTCAGTTCATTCATTCATTTGATCTGCTGCTGTAAATCTAGATTATACAAATTTCGAACAGATGGCTTCATTCCACGTAAACATTATATCTCCATGTAAAACAATAATTAATATTCACGCGTTTCGTCTGCGTCCAATTATGAATACAACACGACGAGAAAACTCTGGAATATTCTTAGAGGCGCCCGCGCCTTCACCCTTACAATTTTCTTGAAAATTGCATGTCATTTAGAGTTTTCTAAATTCTTAAAAATTAACTTCTTTTTACGAAAAAGTAAATACTGCTTCATCATTGCGAATACAGTGACACAAACACCGCCTCTTTGATAAGTTAATGTATGCCTATATATACTTTTTCCTTCATTCAAAGAGTCTTGCCTCCGGAATGCCATCAAGACTGCATTACTTTCCAGTTTTATTCATACTCTGAGCCAAAATTGCCGCCCGCTCTGCGATAGGCACAAATCCTTCCTCTTTCCTCCATTTTTTCAATCTTGCTGCAAACCAGTTCTGGAACAAAGAAAAACCCACAGAATTCAGTTGCTGTGTTTTGTTGACAGGAAAATTGTAATAAATGAAAACACCGAAATATGAAAAAACCTGTGAGGCCCATTTCTAATTACATCTTTGCTCAGCCGGTTTAATTGAAAATAATTTTAATTAATATTTTGAGAGGCAAATAGGAAAATTCGAAGAAAGAAGTATATAAACAACAATTCTCAGTTCATAATTTCAACGCCATATCGAAATGCAATACATTTTCAATTTTTAGCACAATTTCAAAATTTTCTATTGCTGGATTTCAGCTTGTTTCTATTATTTTTGCACATTAGCGCGTATTCGAAAAATTTTCAAGAAAATTCTTTTCAATTTAAAAATTTTGTTTTTTACAGCGCCTTTTATAAAAGGAACCCAATTTGTTTGAGAATTTTGTGGCAAGTCATGCATTCAAGAAGCTCACCGTAAGTATCGGTTGATGAAAACTGTTGGTTTAACTTCAATGATTTCGCAATGTCCAAGCTCAAGAAACAACACTCGATTTACCTCTCACGTTTGGACTAAGAGTTGCCACGAAACCATAAATTTCTTGTGTTATTTGAATCTATCACTTCCCGAAATATGCGCAATTCAATGGCAGACGAAAAAAAATATATACGACTCGAAATTTAATTTCCTTTATAACTTCGCATGGCTTTCTTAAGGTTTGCCAGGAGCGAAATCTCAGCACGAATTTTTTTTATGCTAAAAGTTACTGCCTGATTCTTTTAAGGCGATATACCTTGCAGAATAACCTAAGAAGAAAAAGCAAATAAATCGCGTACCTCTATTTCTTCTTCTGTGATACCAATATCGGCAGCCAGAAGTGTCATACTCAATGAATCAGGATATCTACAAGATTTAAAAGCGTCTTCTAAAGCTGTAGATTTTTCTTTATCTTCGCCAATCCTTTTCAAAATATCGGCCATGGTTTGGTTTTTCCTTGCACAGTCAGAGCCCAATTTCGTGACAGGAGCCGGAATTTTTGATGGTTTACGGTTAGTCGAGTTAAAGCGGCATTTCTTTGGCAGCGTTTTGATGGTTATAAAGAACGAACCTTTAGTGCAAATTTTTTCCTAAACAGGTGGCTTGCGGACAACCGGATTGGTTGGTTGGTGAATAATACTCTTCCCTCATCTACATTATGTGTAGCGTCATATCATAATTTCGTAGCTGACCCTCGAATAAGTAACATGTTGACATGAAGAAGAAATGAAAATTGACCGCGACTGAAAACATTTTGAAACGCGTACAAAAATAAGAACATTTCTTTGCTTTAGGGCAAGAAACGAAACTTAGCAAGACAATATTAGCTTAGCATCTTTGTTACAAGAAAACCGCATAATGAAATATGTATTTCAATCTGACACTTCTCCTAAATTTGGCTAACCAACATATTTTACGTACGATTTCGCTTTCACTTAGTCAATCAATGAATATAACACTTACAAAAATACCTCTATTAGACTTAGTTTCTGTGCATTTATCGTTCATTCACATTTGGTCGAGTGAAAATCAACTTTTATTATTTCTTTCTGTTTTATTTGTTTTATTAATTAGCACATCTTTAGATTAGACTGTCGCAAATTCATTCAAATACTTGAATGTATTGTTGAATATGATGCGTTAATTTAGATAACTTTCTCGTCGTGTCCTTACGTTCAAGAACCGATCAAAGCAGATCTTTTGTGAGATCAACTTTCTAAACCGTAAATGTTAAGAGCTTCCTTAACTTTACATTGATCCATAGGTGTTAAAGGTAATCCATCGATGCTTATACAACACCCGTGTTAGTATTTTTGATTTCGCGCAGACCGCACTCTTGAACTATTTAATGGTTGACAAAACCGCGTGAACACATTTCGTTCGAATTTTAACAGACTTCCCACATCTATTAACCATTTTGATGTACTTTGACTCACAATCCTTCCCTCGAAGGAAAATAACGTTCTTTAAAATTAAGACCGCTAAGGGACGGGGGGGAAAGGTTCAGAGGATTTCGTTAAGACTCGATAAAATTTACCAAATCCCTCCCCAAGGTTCTGTTATAATCTTATGACACCCCCCTCCCCCCCCCCCGCTCATTGGTAGTCAATTTTTTACAGTCCCCCCTTGACACTCTGTTGGCGACAAATGATTCACCCTCCGTTTTCCCTGAAACCATACGATCCCCAAAAAATCACACATCCCCCTCCCCCCCCGCTCCAAACGATAATAATGACTGGTGCCTTTGTAAAAGGTAATTTTGGAAAACGGAAACAGACAATGTTGTTGAAAAGTCCCATTTATTAACAAGATGAACAAAAGTCTTCCACTATAACCAATAATTCTGTTATAATATAATAGCGCAATCTCTTCTGAATAATGTAACGAGAAAGAGATTGCTTGGAAGGGTAGTTTCTGAAAGTCCACCTGTCTTTTAGATTGAGCAATTTCGTTTTGTGTACGCATGACTTTTAGAATGCGTGAACTATCTGTGAGGACTGGTCCACTAAATCGAGCGTGTTCTCCAAGGAACTGCCTTCAAGTATGAACCATGAAATTGTATCTACTTCTCCTGTGCGTCGTCCTCAATAAAGTCTTTGGCTTGTTCAGCGGTAATCGCGTCGATATGACTGACTTTGTTTCGGAATTTCACGCCGTAAAACTTGTCAGCGGACTCTAACAGCTCGGGTCTGAATGTGGTAGTGATAAACTGAGCTTTCTCAGCCAATTTACGGAGCATTTCTTTGGACAAAAGAACCAAAATCTCTTGTGAGTAACTAAAATAACGACAACCATACGAGAAACTCTGTTTTTTAGGAGGGAGGGACTGTTTATTGCTGGTTTTCAGTGTCACGCCATTCAAAATAGATCAAAATAAAAAATAAAAACCGTTCAATCGATTTAGTCTAGAATCTGGAAATAGAAAGAAGCTAGATATGTAAAGACTCTCGCCAAGATTCAGGTCACAGCAATTTTTCTAACGGAAGATATGAGGAGAAACGTTTTTCCCAAATTTATAGAGATTTGTATGGAGCCGCCATGCTGGTGCCCACCTAGATGGGCACCAACATGGCGGCCGGAAACCAGCAGAAACATCTGTCACTGAGTTTTGCTACAAAAGCGTGAATTTATCTCTCTAAGAACTCATAAACGTAACAATAATACTTTATTCTAATACAAGAACTGTTCAGATAGCTGAATTTCCCTAAATAAGTCACCTTTTAAACCAACATAACAGCTCTCTCGCTCGTCATGTAAAGGCCACGTCACGCAAAAGCTTAGAAATTCAAGAGTAGTCTATCACTAAACCAAGAACCCATTTGGAGTGAAAATTTGTCTGAATATTAGTTTTTAGCTGCTCTAATACATCATGAAAGTAAAATCTCAGGAGGATCAATGGTTCTGAAGTCTGAAATTTAGTGACGTCACGTGAAAACCAGCAATTGTCCCTCACGATTTGAAGTGTACTTCTCACTACCATATCAACTGCCTTCTCTGGGCATAACTAACCTCAGGAAAAGGCTGTACAGGCTTGCATCTTCTCCAAATCTACCCCTAACGTCTGAACAATCCGGTGGACAGTTCTTTTTGACATTAACAGATATATCTTAGCTGCCACCCCACAGTAACAAAATTTTACAGCTTAAATAAATTACATCTATTCGTCTTTCTGTTTGTCCGTCCGTCTGTCTCTGTTCGTCTTAATCTTGTCAGTCAGTCAGTCTATAGTTTGTCTGTTAGTCTGTCTGTCCGTCTGCCTGTCAGTGTGTCTATTTAAGGGACAGCTGTGGTAAAACAACTGACCATTAGTGGAGGTGAGAAAGCAATCTTTAGTCTCGGTCTACACTAATGAGCAAAAGCCTGAAAAGTACCTGCAACAGCTTTTCTGAACTGAGGATCCAAAGCCTGATCAATCTCATCGAATAAATAGAAAGGCGCCGGGTCACATTTTTGAATGGCGAAGATCAGTGCTAAGGCTACTAAAGACTTCTGTCCCCCGGAGAGCTGATTCATCTCACGAGTTTCGGCGGATTTCCCGGTAAAAGACACCTACAAACACACCAATGACACCGATGAGTTTAGGAAGACTTGAGTGGCAATACCGTAACTCTATGACTCCAAATATCAAATTAGGGAAGTCTCCCCTAAAGCTTGCACATATTCCTTGCTCAAAAACTGAGAGAATTTAGTGTTACATCAAGAAAAAAGTTTTAAAAGCTGATAAGTTTGTATTTTCTCGCAACTTGCCTATTGAACTTAGCGGAAGGTTAAATATTAATCTTGCGTGGGAGTCAGAGGATTAGCGAGGGACAGGATCACAAGGTTATTACAGAGTTGTGTGAAGCGGTTCGAGTCAAACTGACTGGGATCACTGAAAATTTGTCCCAGATTTTTGCGTACAAACTACTGCTCGGCGGTTGTGAACAAGGAAACAGTTCACGACAATGGGTATTCTACAAGTTCTACGTCAAAGTAAAGAATTTTAAGTTCACATTCAGGTGATTTTACACAGCGGGTAACTTTACCTTGATACTTATTCCAGTAAACTGATCCACAAGAGGCACAGATCTCTGTGACTGAGAAGCCTCGCTGTCTTCCTCCTCCTCCTGGAGTCAAGTAAAAAAAATTATATTAAGAAACTAGCAATTTTCTCATTCGATTTACGGAGTCATTCAGTTACCTTGCGATATACGTCTCTCCTTCTTTGCCTTTTTACTTATTCTAGCTGACAATGATGTCAGGTACGAATTACATTTAATTGAATTTTGTACCTTTGCATTGCCGATAAACTTTCACGTCCATTTGGGGATAGACGCAAGGGCAATACACTACCACTCGCGATGATAAGAGAGGTGTTGGCGGAAGATACTGGAGAGATTATATTAAATGTTTACACATCAAAAGAAAAGCAAAGTGTAAAACAGAAAAACAAACAAAGGGAGTGAGTACAGCAAAGCAAAAGTGAAGGGCGGACATTGCAAGGACGTCACCACGAGAGTCAAACAGATTTCAGGCGGCTTTGTCTTGCCACCATGTCTTTTCGTTAATACACCAAACACGAAAAACGTCAAACTTTACCGTTTGTTCCACCGGATCTGTTTTCATCACCAAAGTAGCTTTCCCATGAGGAACAAGCTGTTTAAAAACCTCAGTAAAGTTGTGAGACATCTGTTGATGTAAAACACATAAAACATAAGCATGAAGTCACAAAGTTCAATAATAGTCTTTAGATCCTATAAAATGAGTTAACCACTCTAAAAAATTTTATCAATTACGTGAGCGTCTAATGTGTAGCTTTTTGTAGTGCTTTCGATGAAGTTCCGTTGTAAATCTCTGAGGATCCTTCTGTCTTTGACCGCAACTTCCGACAAATTATATTTACAAAGGAAAATAAAAGTATCCTGCCATCATCATCGTCTTACTAGCATTTGGAGGGATGCCAGGTTGTTTTATGAATTCCAAAATTTAGTCTTTTTCTTGATAAAGGTGGGGAGAGAAAGGGGGGAGGGGTCATTCGCAAATTAAGGCTCAGGAAATACGGTACCTGTTTAAACGTGAAGAGAATTGCCTCGTGTTTACGGAGCTCCAGAACATCCATCAAGTCCACGATAGACTAGTAAAGTAAATGATAAAACTCAAAATTTACCAGTAAACGACGCAAAAAGGACTGCTGTTTTGCTTCTTTAACGCGTTTTAAAGATAAAAAGCGAAACCCACAGCTGCATGTAACGACTAAACATAACGACTCTTAGGAGTGGAAGATTCATTGGTGTTAGTGCGCTGGAAACCGCTCCGAGAGGTCCTGGTTCGAGCCGTGATTAGGGTTCGTGTGATGTGTTTTCGAGAAAGGTCTTACGATCTTTCTGACCCCATCCAAGGTACCTGGCTGTCAAGGACACTCGATGAAATGTTAGGGGTACCCAGCTATGGACTGAAATCTCGTTCAGCAGGAGAATCAACAATCACGTTTCAGAAACCGAACTGAGTTCCGGCAGTTAAGACCCTGAACACTCAACAGGGACCTGGGAGGGAGGGAGATAAGTGGTAACAAACTCGGAAGGGACAAAAATGGTTCAAAATAAAAAAGTCTTTATCCGATTGTAACCGAGATTGTAGCAATGTAATTGTGTACCTGGTATCCTTTATCAAGTTCTTCCTTTCGTTTCATTAACTTTTCCTTCTGTTCAGAGAAGTTAACAAACTGATCCAACGCTTTCTTATTTACATGGCTGTACTTCTTCAGTTCCTCATTACACTGATGCAGTTTCTTCCACAACTAGAGAAAAAATGGAAAATAATAATGGTAATAAAAAAATTTTAAATAAAATTGCCGTGTTGCACGAGACTTTGGCGGGATTTTTGTTTTCTGAATTCAAAAAAATCTAGAGTATTTCGGGAACAAAATTTGTTGCGGTTGGGGAATACTGAAACTTCTAATGGGAGCTTATTTTGCAGTTTTCTTTTCAAGCACCAGAGCTAAAGTCACGTAAATATACTTTTGGGTTAACTATAGTAATTACTTTTTTCTCTTAGTGCGCTTGCGAGAGCAACTTTGATTTCAAAGAGTTTTTGTTTCCTATACAGCCCTCTCGCCGACAGACAAAAATTTATCTTCGTCCATACTTCCTTTCATAAAGATTTAAATTAAGCTCTTTAATTATTGTCAACTGCAACTTACCGCTTTTACCGGAGTTTTTTGGTGCTTGTCAAATGCATCCGCTGGAAGGGATCCTAGCTCACGGATCTTTTTGGTGCAATCTTCTTTCTGTAAGATCACACTCAAACCTTTAACAATAGGCACGTGGTTTCCTTGTCATTTTATTTCAATAATTTGGTCTTATCCTATGGTAATCTATCACGGTTATCTTATGGCAACTCTCTAATTGCCAAGTTTGCAGAATCTCTTCACCAGCTCGCTGAGTAAAGCATTAAATTTACCAATTAACAATTATAAAACCGCAATTCACACTTTTTTGTGTCTGATTACCTCTTCCTGTAGTTCCTTCTCCCTCGAAAAAACACTACCCATCAAATGGTTTTAAATTAAAAAATCTAAATTCAAAAACTGGCCTCAAATATTCTTACTTTCTTCATAAGCAGACTCCTCTTGTGAGCAATTTTCTCCATGTGTTTAGCATCATCATCGATAGCATCCCTTTTTAACTTCTCAACGCTCTGGGTAAGTCAAGATTTACGTGTTAAGTTAGCTCATTTGCAAGGCACAAGTTATCTTCATCGTTAACTGTGAAAATTACAATTAAGAGCAAATCAAATCACACCTTTCCCCCGCCTCCTACCAAAAAATTACACTAAATTGCCGTACCTTCCACTCATCCAGCGAGGTTTGTAGCTCTGACTTTCTATGGGTGAGATTTCTTATTTCTTCTTCAAGTTCTACATAGAGAAGGTCGTACAAATGCGACTGTCAGGACTGTTCTAAGCAAAGACGCTAAGGGTCGAACTGAACATGAACACGTTTTGGTCACAGAAAGTTACACACTCTAGCACGCAACACTGAAAACTAATGAACCTTAGTTGTCGTCCGTGACGATCTCAACTACAATAAGTGACCAAGACAGAATTTTTCCTAAAAAAATTCAATACAATATCAAACAGACAAGAGATAAGAAAAGAGAAAAATACCAGCTAAGGGATGATTAGTTGATCCAATACCAAATTCTCTGAACTAAGATCATAAGAATTGGGTATAATTGGATAGTAACGAGACTTCCTACTAAGATCTTTGAAGTGAAATGAATTCAAAGGTCACCTGTGCACCTTGGAAAGGACTTTTTATACCTTTTTGTTGAGCTGAACTTTGAGATATAACCTCCAACACTGTATGTAAGTCACTCTTGAGTGTCTCCAGGTGTAAATTGCGGTCCTCCAGTGAGATTTCCTCGAGGGACTGCGGAAATCGAAGAAGCAAGTTATTCAAGTTTACTACCATGCACAGTTTCCATCTCAGGGTTGATAAAATTAATAATTAATACTATTTAACACTACCAGACTGAAGTAGGCTCGATTACCAACCGCTGTCCGGGAAATGAGCCCGTGCTCCTTCCCCGCAGAGGCCTTTTCGGGAGGATCAATACCAGAGAAAACTATAGTTAACAACCCTTAAATTAAATGATACCTCGTCGAATATCCACGTGGAGCGTCGCTGTCACAATACACTGATTATGTTAGGCTTGCTTTTGAGTAATTTATCATAAACGCATTTCGAATCTAAGCTAAAGAATTCAAACCGGAGAACAAAATAATGAGTGGCGATTTTCATTTTCCTTAAGTACAAATCTCTATAAAGCGCTGATATAGAAGGGGGCCAAAAGGGGTTGTAGCCAAACCCTTCTAGTTCTCAAGGAAGTTTGATTAATTTTTTTTGTCTCTTGTAACAGCGAATGCCCTCTAGTTCGGCTAAATTTTGGCAGAAATGGAAGAGTATAACAACACTATACATTGCCACCAACTCTTTTACATTAAACTTTCACTGAAATTCTCTTATTCAAGAACTCAGTAGCCACTAGAAAAGACAATGCACCGCACCTGTTTCAACTCTTCTCGTTTTCTTTTCAAATTGTTGTTGAGTACATTTTCCAAGGTGTTCTTTTTGGCTTCGAGCTGAAAGAAACAGGCAATAGAAGAAAACCTCGGAAACGCGTCATTATCTTAATAAAGTCCGCTATGATGAGTTAATAAGACTTTTGGTACACGCCCTTGCTATTAGCAGCAAATAATCCCGAAGCAGTGATATAAACCCCTTCCCTAGTGGCGGCCATGTTTATCTTTCTTTCGGGCACGTTTTGAAACGTACTGTAGAGGCCGAAAAAAGGCTAATTTACTTCTATGTAATAAAATAGGAATTGAGTCCGCCATTCATGAAAGAGATCTACACAAGATTTATGCCATTAGCATTTCAACTCAAATTACTACCCAAAAATTATTCACTTCCTTATGCTATCTGCATTAAAAGCGAATCTTTACCTTTGTTCTGTTTGACAGGGCGGTTTTTAGCCTCTCTTGGAGAGCCATAATTTCACCGTTTAAATTATCCACCTGGGAAAAATCCAAAAGAACAACATCACATAACAGGTAAAATATAAGCAAGAAAGCTTTTTCAAAAAGCAGAGTTACATTGTGTTCAGCCTTACGTGGAGATCTACCAAAGTAATGAACACATAAAGTAACGAACGAGGTTGAGAGAAACTGCATTTTTTATTTTGACGTGATCTTTCACCTTTATTCCATGGCCATCGACAAAAAAAAAGAAAAAAAAGAGAAAAAAACGGATTAGAATGTACTAAAAGAATGGCCAGCACAAAGTGATATATTCCCTACCTCTTCTTGATCTTGCGAACTGAGTTGTGACACAAGAGCAGTCCCCAGTTCCTCCTCTAAAGCTCTCATGGTGCTACGCATGGATTTCAGATCTGCTTCAAAGTGTAACAGCCCTTGCTCCTGCAAAGTCAACAAACACACATTAACAGTTCCGCTTACGATACTCTAAGTTAACGGTGTCGATTTGAAACTCGATTCACAAAACTTTCGAGAATTAAAATCGAGTTTCGAAGCTCGAGTTTTGAGATAGAAACACAGACAGACAAAAGAAACAAGGTAATAATACTTATACAGGAATGGTGTTAACGAGAATCTACAACTGAAACCCTTAATTCAAAATGAAACAAAAAACCAGGACTACAAAATTACAACAAACCACATTACCATTTGTACCATAGTCACTTACTTTTGACTCCAGAGTTCGTTCAGCTGTTTTCTTTTCTTGAGTTTTAGCTTTCACATCAATCTTCTGTTTCTCGTATGTTTCTCTGAGGAGTGAATCATTGTGGAATAGTTTAAATAATAATGACTGTGCAAAAAAGTGCCAAATATCAACTCAAATAACACGATGTATGTATATTAACCTTAGCTGCACTTGTTGTGTTTCTACTTTTTGTAATTCTCCAAGTGCGACTGTTACATCAGAATCAAGTTCTGAGATTTAGTTAAGGATATTTTAACAATGTGTCTTTATGATAACAAAAATGAAGTTGATTTAGCAATGAAGGATGCAGCTATTGAATGGTTCGTGTAATAGATTCCGTTTTAAAAGACTTTCACTTCCAGTGCCTCTCTCAATCCAGGAGAGTAAATTAGTTCCAGAGAACTGTCAGAGGAGACCTGACAAAAGCTGCGGTGGGGGGAGGGGGTTGGGGAGGTTGCCTGCAATGGCCTTGCATCTAATCTCAATAAAAGTTACTCCTGATCCCTTTGTGCAAGAGAAACTGGGTTAGGTATACATCACAGTTACACAATCACTTGTAACCTTAATCAATAGTCAAACTTTACAAAAATGCCAAGAGACCCTTTCTTACAGAATACAAATAATTTTGTGCCAAAAGTAAACTGCATTACAAGAGGATACTTTCTAAGTCAGCTTTCAGTTGATCTCTTCGTGTTTCTTCTCCTTCAACTTTTTCTTGTAATTTCCAAATACTGTCCTGTAGCTCCAAGCGAGATCTTCTGTTCCCATAGTAACCACCTGTCAGGGCACCCCTACGACTAACTTGGTCACCTATGACAAAGACATGAAAGAATAAAAACACAAATACAGAATTGTTCATGCACATCTACAGCTAAGATACCAGTGCTGATAGCATTTATCACTCAGATAGTTGTATTGTGCATAGAAGAAGCTACATTGTACAGAAAACACAAAAGATGCATTTTGTCACACATATAAAAAGAATATAGTTTTTCCAGAGACTTTCACAGCTTAACTTTGTCAAATATCAAATTAATCTGACTTTAATAACTGAAACATATGTGTGTATGTCCATTTAAAAATCTAAGACGTTTAATTTAGAGCAAAAACAAATTGTAATAGGAAATATTAAGTATGTACCTTCGAGAGTAATACAATCCATATTTTCACTTTTGGAGAACTGTGAGGCAACTTCAAGATTGCGGCACACAAGAGTTTTACCAAAGACTAGCTGCATAGCTGGTCTAAAAGCGTCCTCAAACCTCAATTTGTTAATCATTGGAAGGGCATCCTGAAAATAATTGTTAAAACAATGAGACATCTAGTCATTGGACCAGATATAGTGGCGCCTTTTTTTTTTGTTTTACTTTTATAACAACTAGCCCCATTTTCCTGTGTTGTCTCCTCAGAACTCAAACAAACCTTTAACTTAAAACAGGGCAATTCACATGGAGACAAGAGAATGATGTATTTTGTTCCATTCAAGAATAAGGTGAATGTGCAGTTAGTAGTACAATATAGCTCAGTTGTCAAAGATGATATCAGACAACCCTCAATATAACTTAAAGAAAGTCTTGAATATAAAGGTAATCATAAATTAGTTGTTAATCATTATGATTAATTTTATCATTTCTTTCAAAATGTACTTCAGGGTTACTAACAGGTGTGCTGGGGTACTGTTGCTCCTTGCTGAGGAGTCTGTTGAGTGGCATAAATGTGACTTCTCCAGGTAATTTATGTTTGTTCATGATGGACAAGATCTGTGCAGCAGTTTTATCTGAATCCACCAAGATGTGAAAGAGCCTACAAAGTAAAGACAAATATTTATGAAACCAATTTTTAAAGGGGGGGGAAGGGCTGGTTCAAGGGAGTAATTTATCTAAGAAAGGAATGAGCAGTGGCTTTTTAACTTAAAGAAATACTTGGAATATGCCAAAATCAGTTGGATATTGGAAAGAAATTGAGAATGTTAGCCAGCCTCTGACGATGCAAGATGCAGTGACCTAATTACTACTGAGTTGGAGTCCTGGACAAGAAGTACAGGTTCAAGACCTTGCTTCCCCAGTCCCAAATGTTATTTATCAACAAAATTTATAAGTAGCTAAAGCACAGTGTGCATTTATTACCCTAAGATAACCAAACATAGGATCACAGGAAATCCTTACTTATTTCCAGCTGTAACTTCTACTGCAGTAAAGAACTGTTTATCACATTGAAAATTCTCAATAAGTGGGCCATGGACTCCATCAATGCCTCTCTCTTGAACAATCCTCTTCACTGTGTCAATACCATTACTGACATGCTGTGGTAACAGAAATAATCATGAACATCATGTGGTAAGTAATGCAGGGAAGTTAAAATGCATGTTCATGCTTACATGCAGTACATCAGACTCTTAAAATCACTATCAAAATCAAACGCAATCACACAGTATGAGACACATAACCTGACATGGAGAAACTAAGTGCCAGAGCAAATGGTCTCAACTCAATAATGTCCAGATGTAAAAGGCAAAAATGTGTTAAGTAATCTAATTGAAGATTTAAAGTAAAACAAAAAATCAAATAAGAGAAGCTAACAGAGTTCTCTTTGGCTCTTTGACTTAAGTTTTCTTCCCTTTTCTAAGTTCCTATCACCAATGTTTTGGTGAGTGATGAGACTCAATAAAAACAATTAAAAAAGATTAACCTCAGACTCAGACTAACCCTAGCCCTAACCAATTAATAAAAACTTTCTTTTCTTTTCTTGTAAATTTTCCTCACAAGTTCACCGATGGGTCTCAAAGTTGAACACCCTACCCCACACTCTGCCTCTGTGTCCACGAACATAAGTTAATACATGATCATGAATCTAAGTGTGTGCACGTTGCAGAAATTCTTAAAAACATTAAACGAAACAATACTCACACATAAAAAAGTAAATGGAGGAGCACAAATTGGATTTCAAGTGCTACAGAATAGCTTCACGATAAATTGTTTCTCACTGATGACTCACAATCATGCATCATGAAGAACTGACAATTTAAGCAGAAATAACTTGGCCAGAAAACAGCACAATGCACATGTAAAGTTATATGTTCAAAGATACATACTTTACTGACAGTACTCCTTAAATTCCTCTCAGTTTTACTAAGTTCCTCTCTTGTGTTTTGCATGCTTTGTTCAATTGCAGCTTCTTCTCTCCATAACTCCCTATTGTATAGTAATAATTTCACTGTCACCACAGATATTACATATTGTAATTACAGCTTTTGCAAGCTCCAGATCATGCCAGTTACCAATGACTAACCCTGTCTTTGTGTACCCATTTAGTCATGCACTATGGATGTTGCAACAAAATCTAAGTCTTTTACTCCACCACTGATTTTCTTCACCCTTTTAACATCTTTGTCCAGCATCTAATTCTCCCTTCAGTCATACAGCAGAATCATTCATTAAGATCACAAGAACAAAGGACATGATTGCCAATCTACGAAGCTTTAATTGTTAGATGAATTCTCCTTGTCAGTACCAAAGGAAAGGAATGAAGAAGAGTATGGAGAAAATGGATACTGATGTTAGGGTGTAAAGTTTTAATGAATTGGAGAGGGATTAGCATCATGGTAAAGTTTCATAACATCAATGAAAAATAATCCTCTTACTTTCTACTGTTTGTAGTGTGATCTCTTGTCTTTTTAAATTCTGCATGTCTCTTGTTTGCTTTTTCAATATCTTGCCTTCTCTTTTCCACATTGTCTGTTCTTTCCTAAGAAAAGTGACGCACTCTACCCATTAAAATAATGGCAAACTGAACTCCTCAAAAAAAAATTAATGCACTCCAGATACATGTACATCACGAAGTTGCATTGGTAACAGCATTTTGGGAAGGTCAGTTCAAATGAATGAGTTTGCTTGTCATTAGTAGCTGTGTAGTATTTCAGTGCTGTTACACTGTAGCCTATTCTTTAAAACAATAAACCACCAACAAAAGGACTACCTCAAAGGACTACCTCATACATACTAATGAGGCAGGTGTCTCAAGCTTATGCACGCATGTGCAATTTTTTTATGCACATGATTTTTTAGTCGCAATTGCATGCAATTTTTGGCATGTTTTATTTGCGTTTTTTGGTTAATGTATATGCAAGCAGTAATATACTTTTTCCTAATCTGCAGTTATGTGAATACATCATTGGGGTGGCCTTCCTATTAGAAGATAAATAAATCAATTTATTGACAACATGATGTCAAGGGGTATTGGAAATCAGAGAATTCTCAAGCTACATATTAAATAAACTTCTCCAGCTGAATTTTGCAGGCCTGAGCTTATTTTATTTAGGTGTGGATGATAAGGAAATTAATTTTAGTTGTCACTTAATGGCTGTTCCCCACCATCATGTCCATGTAACCACTTATTAGTTGGTCTGGACAAAGTTATGACTGTGTTTTATTGCGCATGTATCCCCCAAGATAACAAAGAAAGGGTGCCCATCTAGTAAAAATAATGTAAAAGGAAACCAGGAATTTTAAATAAATAAATTAACTCATTTGGCTCTCACCTGTATTTCAACTGTTAGTTCTTGTACTGCATTCCTTAGTTTCTCAACATCTGCTCTTACACCAGCAATCTATGAGAAAAGAACAACACCACTTCCATTAAAAAAGAGTGCTTTCTCATACCATCAAAGTGATACTAATATCTACTTGAATAAATAAGGATGAATGTCACAAGCTGTTCTATCTTTTCCAGAGAAACAGCCACAAATCATCATGTGTATCACACGACTATTACCACCTGATTTCAGTACTGACTACACCATAGTACCCTTCCTTAAACAATTTTGGATTTCATATCTTCAAGACTTGCTTTGTTCGCGCACAAAATTGAATGGAGAAGAATTCTTACTGGATATAAACCAGAACACCAAGGTGAAAAATAGGAAAAAGGAGAGTTGTCTTTGTTTCAAAAAAAGAAAAAGAAAAGAAAAAAAAGAAAGAAAAACAGACTCTCAAATACTTTTATTCACTCTAGGCTACTTACTTGTGACTCTTTGTTAGCTATGGATTCTGCTAGGGAGCTTTTCTCCTGTAAAAGAAAAGTAATTGTGAGCACATGATGATTGATATATAAAAGTAAGCTGTAAAAGCAGTTTATCTAATTTGCAATGAAAGTTATGAATGATGCACAGAAAATGTATTTTGAACATTCAACATGATACCTCAGTAATCCATCTATCTCTTTCTTCAGCAGTTCTGAACTGATTTTTACGACCTTGCTTGGCATACAATTCTGTACGTCTTCTTTCACAAGCTTTCACCCTGAAAATCAGATTAATATTCACAATTTTGTAATTATCATACATTTCATAATAAGTGTTACCTGAAAACTAGAACATGCAAAGTCACTTTTATAACAACACCTTGCTGTAAAGATTCATCATTAAGACAATGTTCATATATATCCTCTGCAATGAAAATAACTTTGTTTCAATGTGGCTGGGGAATTAAAATAGCACACCTTGTAATGCAAAAAAAAAATTTAAAAAATCTACAATAGTGTAAATATTTGTAAAATCTAGGAATCAATTTCCTACCTTACAGAACATTCATCTTCTTCAGTTTTGAGCCGTATGTAGTTTGGTAAAAGTTCACTTAGTTCTTCCTCTTTTGACTGGATTGTTTCTTCCAATCTCTCTAGTTGTTCTCTGTGTTGAATCTGAGAAAAATAAAAAGTGTTCAAGATCCAAAGAAAACTTCACCTATCCATGCAATTGAGTATGAGTCTCTCTGTCCCACTGTTTGTTGCTATTGCAGGAATTTCAATCAGAGCAAAATTTCTTCGAAAAGCTTCATTGAGGAACTTTGTCTTAATCTGTTTGCATTACTTTTGTACAATACCACAAATTTATGTTTATTTTCTGCTATTTTCGTCCATGACTCTTAGCTCATTAACTTGTCAATAAAAAAATCTTTGTGATATCATGACAGAAAATGTTTTTCCATTCAGTCAGCAGAACAGCCCATTGTGTAGTAAGAGCAACTAAGTCCTTATACATGTAGACAGTTATCTTCAACAACAGAGAGTGATGTTTTGACAACCTGAGCTCAAGTCTTTCTTAAAGTCAAGAGATGACCCACAGATTGTCAGACTGTGCAAGTCAATGAATGGCACTTTAAAAAGGCTTTCTTGGGACTGGAACAATCACACTTAAGACCAAATAGAGTTGTTACTAACAGAAATAATAAACTGAGCTTTTTTCCTGTAGTTACATTTGTTTTAGGTTTTGGCTGACCCCATAGTCTTCATCATGATTGACTAAAACCTGGATTGGCAACTGAAGGCACTTGCTTGGGCCTGAGGCTAAGGGAGACATTCAGATCAGATTACTATTTAATGGAAGAATCACCTTCTGTGCACTATCTTCTCTGACATTCCTCTCCAGGTCTTTAATGTCCAGCTCCAGTTTTGTTCTTTGTTTGACTTGTTCCTGGCACTCTTCATCAAGCTGTTGTCTCTCAGAGTTTGCTGCTGTCATGCGATCCATAACTTCACGCAGGCTCTGAGACAGGGCCTTTAGAAAGAAAAATAATTTGACTGCTATACAGACCACTCTGGTAAGTGCAAGTATTAATGACAAGAACATAATAACACATGTGCATAAATTATGAAATAACAAACCTGGACTTTGTTACTGGCATCTTTGATTTCCTTTTGGAGCGAGCTTGCTTTGTCTGTTTCCTGTTGTCTGGAACTTTCCAACTGAATAAGAATCAATACCAAATAAATAGCTAAGTGATCAGTGTAATAAGACACTACTTGCTTAAAGGATAGCATTGGCATTCTAGCTGGGTTTAGTTATTTTCAAAAAATGGTAATGCAAGAAGTTTAAAGAACTGAATTTGAAATCTTCAGATCCCAGGATCAATCATTCCCTTTACTACTTTAGCGGACTTGGTTCATGTTAGTTCTGTGTTAAAATCCTCTCTTATGCCACATAATTACCTGATTGCATGTGCTTGGCCTTCCACCAATACGGTTTTAGTAAAATTACATTCAATGTTTTTCCTTTTTTTTACAAACTTATGGTGTCCCTATCAACACAGCTGATCTGCTTCAATATTCTCTAGTTTGGCTACCTAATTATATAATTCTTTTTTTTTCTTTAGTTCTTTTGGTTCTTCCACAGTTTCAACTCAGCCATTGTGTGATATCTTATTTCCTTCTATGAAGAGACAACTTCATTAAATTGCAAGGCTGATTGATCAAGTACTCACAACTACACAAAAATGTTCACTTTAGAAAAAAAAAACCTTCTTTATTTTGCAAGTTCATGATGGAAATAAAAACAAAATTAGATAGGAATTTTTTAGCAAATCAGTATTCCTCACCGCATCCAGTTTTTCCCTTGTTTCCCGCAACTCTTTGTCATGGATTGTGTACTCAAGGCACCTGGGAGGTAAGAATTTAACTTTTAAGATCGATTTTATTGCACAACTTACTGTCACATGATTATCACAGTAAAAAGTTTACATCATTGTCTTTCTACTACTCACTAAACCAATTTCTATTAGAGTTGCATTGAATTTACCTTCTTTCTTTGTCCCATTTCTGATATGCTTTGAGTTCTTCTTTCTCTTCATCCAGTGTCTCCAGACGTTCATCAATCTCTTTCAAAAGCTCATCAATCTTTTCTTTTTTCCCCTCTACAAATCAAATTCAGAAAAAAAGGAATGGGAAGCCATTGCAATCAAACTGAATGATTGTAGTTTGTACTTGAAGACTGAGTGGGAAGGCAGACAGGAAAATATTTAGCTCAAGGTAGTGACCTACAGACCAAGCACAGCACAATTCCTGCATCATGACTTAAATCCACGTTTTTTTTTTTTGTTCCAGCCTGACCTTACGCAGTCAATAAACATTTGTGTGACATTATATTTATCAAACGGTGATAATACCAGTGTCTTTAAGAATAGTCTTGCTTTCCTCCTTCCTTTCATCATAAACTCTGGTTCCTGCAACTTCTCGCAATAGTTTTAGTCTTTCATGATCTTTTGCCACAGCTAGCTGATTGATCTGTAAAAAAATAACAACTATCAAGCTACTGAAACATATCAAAACATTTACAAAATCTCCATCATCAAGCTTCAAAGTGAACAGGAAAGCTAGAAGATCTAAGTGCTTCAAAATAACACTTTGGCCTTGCAAAATTACTCTGGTGCAAATGATAACAAAGTTAATACTACTGTCATTAGTGATATTTGTGTTCAGTCAGGTAGCTTAAGGCATAACCACAGGGGGGAGTACCATATGCAACAAAGTAGGTACAGTCCACTAACAAGCTAAAAAACACAATAAATAAAATTTAATTCAATGACATTAACTACTGGTAGTGCTAAATAAATGAAAGCTAGTACTATGAGAACACGATAAATTATCTGAGAGCCTGACATTTTTCCTTACCCTTCCTTGTTTGACTATGTAGTATGGATTACTCCGAGAAAAACCAGCACTCTCCAGCAGATTCATCACATCACTCTTGGTGACATTCTTTTTATCCAGAAAATATTGGTCCTTTTTGGAACCAATCACCCGTCGCAAGGATACTTCCTCTTTCTCAATCTATAAGGAAAAAGAACAGGAAAGGCAAGTAATAATCATTCTGATCCACAGCAACTGTTATTGTTCACTAGATGTTTATGTCAGTGTCAGTGTAAAAACCCTGTGGAATGACATTGATTTCAATCAATCAAGTACAGATGACACTTAAGCCTTTCTCTTCTGAGATCTAAACATCAGGGCCCAGTTGTTCAAGAGGTGGACAATGTGGTCAGATCTCTGCACTGTCTGCTACACATGCCTGATAATTTCAGCTCTGAAAATTGGTGAAAGGAATAATTATACAATATCCTTTATTTGTATCTTTGTTTTTTTCGTTTTTCATCACTTTTCAGCTTAAAGATGAACTGGTTTTGTTTGCAGAAATTCCTTTTTTTATCATTGCTAGGAGTGAAAGGGTTGTTATAACCTTGTTTTCCCTCTGTTCCATATAAGTTTACATATTTTCTACACAAAGGAAAATTTAACTAAAACTTGATTGACACTTACTGGTATTCTGTTATCTGTATTATCAAAGATGAGTTCCACATAAGCTGACAACACACGTGGCCCAGTACCCTCCTACAGTTAGGAAATTTAGACAGAGTGCATTTCTATAAATTTACATTAGCATATTGCATGAAAATTTTACAGGTTTTAATTTTGCAGATCATTCTCAATGCGAAAAAGTAAATTCTGGCTAAAATGCAACATAAAATGCAGCAAAAATTTTACTTTATCCAGTAAAATGAGAAACTCTGTACGCAATTATATTGTATAAGTCTTTCTATGAAATTCACTCAAAATGTCCTCCACAGCAATCAACAAGTTTGAAAATTTGAAAAGATTACATTCCTGTTCCTTGTTCTTTAACTGTTGCTTAAACAAAGAATCATAAAATAAAATAGTTTTTATCAGAAACTTTGGTTTCCTCAAAACATAAAAAAAATTAGTTTCCATAAAACAGATAAAATTGTTGATCTGCAAAATAAGTTAAAACTCCAACAAAATTTTGATGTTACAGGGGAAATGTATCCCTTTGAATATTAAGAAATCTAATAGCAGAGTCACTTGTGTTGTATTTCTACAACTGTTTCTGTTTCAATTACACCCCCAATTTCATTTTGCAGACAGACAAACAGATCTATTGGTATATTTCATGTGAAAGTTCACTTACATGGAGAAGGGCCTGCCGTTCCTCTTGTCGAAGATTACTGAATTCATCAGCGCTGAGGACAAACTGTATTGCTATAAGGAAAAGTTGAAATTATTGGTTTATATACAAACACTATATAACTGTGTTGAAAAAACAGACAAACTTACCAAAAAAGAAATTACTTTTTCCTGAACCATTCCTGCCAACTGTGATAAAAGAAAATTAAAGGTTCAGATGTAAGCAAAATCCAACCAAAAGACATACTAATCCTCAAGACTTGACAAAATGAAAACTCTTAAAATTTTAATGAAAAAAATTACAAGAAATAGAAGAGATTTATGACAGATATCAACAATGAAACTTCAGATCTAAAGAAAATCTATTTATTACTGTAATTTTTGAAAACATAGACCTTGTAACATCGAATCCTTACCAATAATATTGTGCTTAGGACTGAAGGGTTCTATGATGGTTTGATCACGATAGCTTCTAAATCCTTGAATAATAACCTGCATGATCAGGAAAAAGAAAAGAAAGCGAAATTTAGAAAGTATGAGCAGTACAATTTGTTCTTCACCATAAAATATCTTTATCTTACTATTATATCAAGACTTGTATACAATTAGGTTTACAGATACCTCTTATCAAACATGTTAACCCCATTATCACTGCCATACCATTCTTATGACATTAGTTCAGAGAATTTGGTATTGAATCGACCTCTTATTAATATTTTTTCTTTATTCTCATTGTTTGTCTGCTTGTTATCATATCAGTACTGTAGGGAAAATTTTGTCTTGGTCATTCTAAAATTGTGGTTCAGTTGTCTGCATGTTTTTAAACAGATTTTGAAGAATACAGGCATGTTGAGAACAATAAATTATTGGCAATGAATAATGAGATTTTAACTGCAAAAAAAGTGGTAAAATTTCTGCACAGCCCCATACTTCATTATGCATTCAGTTCTTGAATAGAGAAAACAATGACTAAAACAATACATTGCCATTGGGAAAACAGATTTGTTTTACAATAGTATGGGGCTGTGCGGAAATTTTACCAAAAAAGCTTTAGACTTAAGCAAGCTGTGGAGGAATACAGGGCATTTAACTGGTATATCATGGGATTTTAGTGTTCTATTTATCAACCATGAATCATTAATTGCAAGAGGAACAAAATCATACAAGTGTTTTGGCACAATGTTGTAAAAAGATTGGCAAAGGCAAATTGAAAATACTACAATGCATTTATCAATCAACTGTTACTCGCGGAAAGTAATTTTGCAAAGTACTCTTACGTAAATTTTATTTCTTTTTGTACATTTATCATATTTCTCTGAATTATTACCATTTCCTTTTCGATTGAATTATAAATCACTATGGCAATAAATGGATCAAAACGATGGCATACCACTTAAAAACGATAGAAAAACGCGTCAAGACAAGAAAAATCAGTACTGCGATATTTGAAAGAACTAATTTAACCCAAGCTTCCACATTTGTTATGATGATGGTGTGACACGTTAACTAGCTTAATTAACCGAACAACAGAAACTACACGATTTTCCTCCTTTCTCTACCGAGGGGCTTCGGCAATTATTTCAACAAACAAAATTCTCACAAGGAAATAGTGAAAATTTTCAGTTTCTGATGTCAGCCATGATCAAAGGCAAGTCTGGATGTTAATACTTTTCAACGATCTGCTAAGCGTGACATTCACCAGTTTGACAGCTACACGTTCGTATCAAGACCTTTACCAATTTCTCAGCGTCCAACATTCAGTTAAACGCTAGCGAAACAGACCAAAGATAAGAAAAATGCCTTACCTGCTTAATGTACATAACTGTCCCGTTGCTTGAAGGCTCCAAGTAGCAAAATTTAGTGAAAAATTAAGTGTAGGGCTGAATGAAAATCATGGCGGAGCGACACATTTTGGCGCGAATATATTCAGCTGAATTCTGATTGGTTAAAAATAAAGATCCCATCGCTCTCTGCGCTGCGTCAAAAGAAATATATGTCATGTAGGTGAAATGATAAGTCCTGCAACCAGCTCCAGAATTACTTCCGGTTTTATTTCGATAATTGACTGCAACAGAAGGCCTTCAATAAAGTGTTTAAAACCACTGTGGGTTGACCAAAAGTACCTTTGGAATTTCCAACACAGTTAGATGTTGTCAATACAATATTATTGCAATTGTATTTACTGAAATTGCGCATTTAATGTGCACAACACAATGAATATATATATATTATTTATATATATATTTAAGTGAAGTAAAGAGCTATATGATGCTGATGATGTTTCTTTTCTTTTTTTTAATTGTTCAATTCATTTCTTGTTCTGACTTGTTTTGTTGTTATTTTAGGAGTTTGGTGATAGATGAAGGACAAAAGATTAGGAATTGAACCGATTTAAACCATAGCAACATATGAATACATTCTATGTTCTCCCATAGACTATGATTGTAACAGATCATATGGGCAAAAATTTTTAATGTTTCAAGCACGAAGTGAGTCAATAAAACAGTAAACAACTTTTTTTTTGTTTGAGGAAAACTTCCATTTTTTATGTCCTCTTTCACTATCAAATATATTACTTACTTTTTATAAACACCAGCTGGTATTTACACCCAGCTAATCTCAAAATTGGTGATGATTTTTCTAGATTAAGTTGCTTCTCATGGTTTTCCTTGATTAGCATTTAAAGATCATGCTGACATCAACAATGACATTAAAAGTTTTTAAAAAAAATTGATGTTACCCCTGAGGGATGGGCTGATGAAACTGAAGTTAACTCATGCAAAAACAGTGATGATCAGTCATTTTAAAATTAAACCATGACAGTTATAGGTATTCCATCTTCACTACACACTGATGGAAGGTCTATTATCAAAGAAAATACATAAACAAAAAAATCAATGTATCCTGAAACAAGCACACATCCCGCAGATTTTTTTAGCTGTAAACTCAAATGATGTTTCTAGTACACATCATTATGCAAAGGATGAAGGAGGACCAGAGGGGTCTCTGTCTAGGAGGGGTTCTCAAGTTTGGGCTTTTAACTTTTCACTTAAAATTATACCACATTTGCAAAACTAATCCCTCACAGAACCATGCACATGTTATTCAGATTATTAAGTCTACCTTGTACAGCATAGAGTATAGTTTGTCAACTATTCATATCTATAAATAACTTCTAATAGCCGCTGATAATTTGATGCCTCAGTAAATATAAAATATTATGCCTTTGCTAAGAAAGTGTCAACAATTGGAAACTCCGTTCCTGATCCAGAGTGCCAAAGTTAAGTCCTAACTGGACAACACGTATTTCCAAATAGTTCCTTTTTGGAGTGACCCTAGGGAGGGAAAAATGAGTTGAAGTATGGGGAGGGGGGTGGCTTGGAGGTTGAATGTTGGTCACATGTTACCTTAACATACAGCCGACCTGAAAATTAGATGACAATAATAATAATATCAATATCAATAAAATAATTATGTAAAATAATAAAATTAATCAAAATGACAACCTCAAGGTATTAGAGACAGTTCGCCGAAAGTGTCTTCATTTACCTCTCACACAATTCATTATAACAATGAGTTAGTTGATATCATGAAAACTTCCGCGATCGGAGTAGCTGCGGTTGAAAGATTCCTCATAGTCGTCATCCCTAGGATTTCTTCGACGCTGAAATGCGAGCAAGCCAGTCGTAACCGCCGAAATTAAGACCAAAATTAGCCCAGCAATTACTAAAATAAAGTACACCCGGTGTGGTTTTTTTAGTATGTGGCCAGAGTAATTTTTCTTCGACCTCAAGTCAATGACTAGGGCGATAAAGGTAAACACGAGAAGAGTTAAGAAAACATTGGTGAAGAATGAGCCGTAGCGGAGAATGAAGCGACAAAATGGAATCCTCTTTAACGAACACTCTCGGCTCCCAAGCAACCTTGCTATCAGGAAGGATGTCGTAAATAGAATCAGTAATCCATTCACGATCATCACCAGGAACAACACGAAAAAGGGGCAGTTTACATCGCTCGACGAACCAGTAGATTCGAAATTTGACCAACATGACTGACTGGCATTCGCTTTGCCTACTTCCGCCTCCAGGAAATTCACCGTTAAAAAGCAAATCTCTGCCGCCAAAGAAGACGTACAGGCCAGTGCAAATAACGCTCTTGGATTACAGTTTCCCATTACTTAAGCTTTGTGAGGAAAGATACTTCTGTAAGAGGACGTTCGTAATTTTAGTTTCTCTATGAAAAGCGCGTGACAGATCGAGACGATGACGATCGTGTTACAGTTGCCGCTGGTCACTTGTGAGCTTTCGATAATTTTGCTTTCCTTTTTCTTCTTCTGTTTTGAAGAGTGAGCTATTCTTTCGATTTTGTCCAACTTTTCAGCGGCGTCCAAGACATTGAAATAAATTTTGATAGAAGTGATAAGAGAACTTGAAATCCCATAAGGAATCATCCATAATTCGTTTCAGGGAGCGGACTGGTTGCACTAATTAATACAGTTAGATAACACAACGATTTAATCTGACCCTAAGACGTGTGCACTCATCCGGGATATATTAGTTCTCATTGTAGTGCGCAAGTCCCTAGAGGCTATTAAAAACACAGTGACATCGTTACACCGGTAACATCTTTAAGAAAGTAAAATGAAACGTTCTGAGGAACTAAGGTTCTAAGGAAAAGAAAAATGATTCTAACCCCTCTAAATGTGCCTTTAAAAGAATTGATGGTCACCTCCTCAACCTCCCCCCGTTTGAAAAAAAAAGGACGGGCATACATGTTCAACTTTAAATTCTTATTTACTAATTAATCTCAAAATCTGCATGTAAGAACAAAGAAATAAAATGCAAAAATGCAAGCTACTATAACTGAGTGAATGTTTGTTTGTATCACTATTCGAACCCTTTCATATCCTCAGCGATGTTCTCTACCACCATTCCTTCCTCCTTTTCCTCTGTTACCTCTTCTTTCTCTGCCCCTTCCTATATTCGGTCCCCTCTCCATCTTCTTCTTCCTCTGCTCCCTCTCCTTCCTCTGCCCATCTCTTTCTCTCCTTCTTCTTCTCCTTTTGCCCTCTCAGGGTCCTTTCTATCCTTCTGCTGATTCCTCTGGCTCCTCTGTTCCCCCTCCTTCCTCCCTTTCCTCTTATACCTCTGTCTTACCTCCTTTATTCCCTTCCTCTGCATTGTCTTTCCGTTTCTTTCTCCTTTCCTTCACTTCACTCTCCTCCCGTTGCTCTCCTGTCCTTCCTATGCTTCAACAGCCCCTTCTCCTTCCTCTGCACCTCTTCTTCTTCCGTTCCCTGTCCTTCATCGCCTTCCACTGCTCTCTCTTTTCATTCCTTTTTCTGCTCCCTATCCTTCCTCTTCCCTATCTGCTATTTCTCCTTCCCCTCTTCCTCTGCTCATTCTTTTTCCTTTGCTTCCTCATCGTCCTCTCCTTCGTCTCCTCCCTCTACTCCAAAACACGATTAATCACACAAACCTCTCGCATACGGGATGCAATTTACAAACCGCATGAAGGAACTTAAGCTTATCTGCTGCAATCCGTAGAAAAGAGCGAGGCTAAACAAAAATATCATGACTATTGTAAACACAACTATAAATTGACATAAGAAAAATTTCCGTGGAAACACGATTCGACTCCAAAAAACCAATGCACTCAAGCAACCGTAAGGTAAACCGGTCAACAGAGAAAAGCTGTTAACTTGTGGAAGGGTGCCAAGAAAAATAAGAGCAAAGAGCGAGCCAATTAAGAAAGTAAGCCTTCGCCCAGGATTCTTTATCGTTCGTCTGCGTATCACGTGTTCAACCAGAGCCAGGCCCGTGATACCGCCGACGGCTGGACCTGCTCCGGCCTGGGGCGAGTCATGCTTTGTAAATAGGGAGCCAATCTGAAAAAAGAGAGGACTAAAAATGATGAAAACTGCAAAGTGCGAACATTTTTTATAGTTGTTACAACAGATGCAACAGTATAATCTTAATCAAACTTTGGGCACTAAATCAGCCTTTTTTAACTACGAAATTTTCTTTAAAAATAATCTGGAGCTGAACTGGCTTTTACTCACTCCCAGTTACTCTTAATCTATAATCTAGCTGCTAAGAGAATCTAAAATTAACCTAAACAAATACTGAATAAGGCATAAGCCCTACCAATTGTCCGCCCACGCCAGCAGTATGATACACCATTGTTATGCGCAACCATCCCATAACGTTTTCCTGTCCCCAGCACAACCTTATTTGTATAAATGTGATCAGTAGGTAGTCTAGAATACCATGATGTAGATAAAGTGACGTCACGAATCGCCACCATTGATTGCCTCGACGTGGAGCGAATTGTGCGACGTAATTGTCAGCTGCAATATCACTGCCCAGAATGCAAAGCTGCCTTAGACAGTCGACCTGACAAATGATGAGTCAAGAAGTATATCGGTCATGAAATTCCACAAATGATTTACACCAAATTTTAGCACAACATGAGCTAATTTTCAACCATTAAGCCAATGATTTAAATGGTGAGCACTATTGCAAACACGTTTATGTAAGTTAGGTCTCTGCATATACAGAGCATCCATCTTCAAAAGACCCCTTTACTTTTACATGGAGTCCATACCACGCTTTTATTCCTGTTGCCGCCCAACCTTTCCTAACTATTTCTTGTTGATTCATTTTTGAGTGTGCACGACGCGATTGTTAGATTTATAGGTACAAATAACTGGATATTGCACAGGGTCGTGAATCGTGCGCATGTGATGACATCCTCTCCTAAGAGTCGATCTGTATGTAATCGGTAAGGTTGTTGTGCTTCAAGAGAGCCCTCTGTACCTGTGTGCAGTGGTCAAAGTGAAGATGAACTCGACCCTTCATAAACCAACAATGCTGCGGACTGGTCAGCGTACACTGCCCATCTTCTTTACAGCAAGGTCGCAAGATATGCTTGACGGCCGATTGTGGTGAAGACCGCTGGCTACAACGTACTTCCCTCCAAGTCGCTTTGTTGTTTGAGAGAATGCTACATTCTCCCTGTAGAAAAAGAATCACTGAACTGAGTTCATGTTTGTATTTTCGAGGTTACACGGCACAAAAAGAATTGGCTCGTTATTCATACGTAATGCAGGCCTTGCGATATGTCAATTCCACCAAAGATGCTTTTAGATTATGTCGGGAATAGAGGTTTGTTTTCTGAGACGTTCACATCAGCGTCAACCTCGATCTCATGTTCTGAGGGAAAGCAGACGGCATATGGAGCCGCCGGGGATATTAATTAGTTTTGTCGTGGAAACAACTTCGAAACGAAGAGACTCTCTCTATTAAGTATTTATTCAATACATTCTCAAAAAAAAGGAAAAAATTTGCAGGGTATAGCTAGGCATGCGGCGCACAATACGAACTGATCAAAAGCACTGGATTCCATTTTGAATCCGAACATTTTACCTTCGTTGTTGTCCCTGCTGCGTTCACTTCCTCTACCTCACAGCAGCCCAGTTTTTCTCCACCTTCCCCAACGTGCAGCTGCAAAGCGTGAACCATGTAGACGTTAAACGCGTAATCTTCCCTGATGCACGGCGGGTAGAGCGCCCCCAGGGATATCAACTGTGCTCCTGGGGGGCCAATCAAGGGGTTCGGTCGTTCACTGTGAGTAACAGTGACATTACCACGAAACGTGAAAGGCTCTGACAAAAGAAATGAAGTGTAGAATTCAGGTGCTAGTGCATTGAATCCTTCGGCAGAACTGCATGATTTAAATTCTATGAGTTAAGTTTTAAATCAGCTTATGTCCAGGATTGAACTCAATCACAATGTCGCCCAACGCCCCCAACCCCTCCCCTGAACAAACGGCTCCGTCATAGCTCTCATGGACAATCACAACTCCTTCGCCTGTTATTCAAACCAACTATGAGTTTCTGACTTCACTTTCACTGATGACTACCCCATTTTTAGGGGTTCACTAAATGACTTCCCCTCCGTAATACAGATATTGACTGTAACTTACCTATTCTGTAATAGGTCCTTGGTGACAAGCCTATTTCAGTGAAAGTTGTTGTGTAGCACAACCAGATCAACATAAACAATTGTGTCAAGGAAACTGCGAATGTGAAGTAAGGGCGAAACCGACTGACCGCTATTGGCTGCGGTCTTTCCACATTAGGTCGTGAAGTGGCCGTTGATTCATACTCTTCTGTTGTAGTTTCTAATTAAACCATATAATGAAAAAAGAAATAGACCTCATCATGATAAACAAAAAGTGCAGTTAACAAGGCACTGTTTTGTTGTTCTTTCCAACTCTTCGGGTAGAATTAGAACGTTAAGTGTCTCTAACCTATCAGCTTCTTCGAGTTCCCAGATATTTTCCAGACCCTCATTAATTCTTCTAAGAGGCCTTGAGTAACGCGAGCCCTCGAGAGATCCGCCTTATTGGTGCCAGACCTCTCAGTAAACGTCTCATCTCAAATCTTCTCTCGAGCGAATAAACGCACGGAAGCGCACAAAAGAACACAGAAACGCGCATCCAGCAGCATTAACATTGACAGCTTGCACACAGTCTTTATTGTCTGCGACCGTTTTTGATCAATGACACCAAAAGAACATAAGCTGAGCTCATTGTCTTAGATCCTAGTGCGCTAATCGGTGAAGAATTTGAAACAGGAAGCGCTTTGTTTCATGGCTAGGAATCTTTCTTTAGGCAACTTGCTCACTTCATCTATACTTGAGGTGCCATACGCCACAAAGATTTTAGATGTTCAGCGGCTTTCAGTTTTCGAAATATTTCCGTTATGGTGTAATATTTTTTTCAATGCAATCTACTCGTTTATCGTATTTTTCCGTATTTTTAGTTTGTTTGTTTTTTTTTTGACAGTAACTGATTTAAGATCAAATCTAAGAATTTCAATCTCACCAGAAGCCCTAAATTAAAAGGTATTACCAAATTCACAAACCTAGACGACAAGAAAGTGCTACTGCAGTATATATATCTCCTCTCGGAAATATTACCTTCTTCACCAGATTCAACTTCCACAGGTGTCGTCATTTTCGGACCGGAGACGTTTTAGACGAGAACAGATTTTTCGTCACCATTTTTTCTTTATGTTGACACCAAACACAAGCGTGAAATACGAGGTAACACTGCCACTGCTAAAAGCAGTTTTTCCTTCAGCGATAACAAATTATTTCATTACATCATAGAGATTACGTCACATTGTGACGTAACATTGGCATTTTAATAGGCTCGCGCAAAGCTAACCTCATTCCCAGACCCACGACCGTTTAGGCTCACGCCACGCTTCGTTTTCCTGAAATCTGACTCGCTAATAAAACAAACGCAGAATCTCATCGTGATTTTTCACTAAGTGACCTCTTGGTAAGTACGTGGTCTACTGGGTTAACTCTTGTAAACACTCACAGTATGCAGCTGTTATTCAAAAATGCGTAAGTATGTTTTAATCTGAAAATACTTTAGCTTTACAAGTGGGTGTGGCGTTTTTAAACTTTTCGACGTACGTAAACTTAAACATGCATGTTTCGCAACCATTCATATAACTTCAGTTTGCCTTATTAAGGACTATGTAAGAAAATTTTAACTTCTCACGTTTTGAATACAGTTTATAAAAATTCATACAGCAAACCGAAGAAACTTAAGTAAATAATATAAAAACAACTCCGTCTTCTCGTTTGACACTTACATGACCATATGGTCATGTAAGTGTCTTGATATGAACACTATTTCCAGTGCTGCCAATCACCAGCTGAGTTCCGTCATGTGACACGTCTAAGGCTTGAATGGGTTTACCCTCCCCTTCCACACTAGCAATTACCTGTTTAAGAAAAAACAATAAATAAATCACAAAATGACTTGATAAATAATTTGCAAGTGATGGCCCATTACACTAACCCTTCAACCCCTAAGAGTGATTCGCATGTAATTTCTCCTTACAATATCACCCCTGAAGCAAACATAAGGGTGTCGGAAATGAGACTAAAGAATCTGCTATGTTCCGAAACTTCACGTTTTATTTTATAAAATCAACTTAATCTCCCTCTCTCTCTCACCATTCTCTGTCTCACGCTCTGGTCTCTCTCATTTTAAATATATAATATGATCCTATTGTTCAATCATCTGTCACTTATCGCAAAAAGTCAACCGGAAATCAATTAACGCTGAATAATCTCTCACAAGGGCCATGAGAATAAAGGGAATGATCACCAACTAAAAAAACAGATTGTTAAAAAAATTCTCCATGTCAGCATCTTTAGAATGTACAGAGAACAGTATGGAGAATATGCATACTGATTATTAAGGGTGTGACCTCAATGTGTAATTCAGGGGTGATATTGTACGGAGATGTTCGTATCCTAAGGGTCAGAGGTTGAGGAAACTGTGTTAAGCACCTTGTTTTCACTTCTGTTGATGATTTTCAGATCATTGGTTCCACTTCCTCCTGCAGCGATAAGATCATAACTAGAACAAAACCGAGCCACGTACAGGAACTCCCCGTGCTCAAGCTGACACGGAAATGGAATTGATTCTATCAGTTCGCCGCTGCCATAGTCCCACACCTACGATATAGATAAGATTAAATTGTAACTTTTATCCACTATATTAATACCTAGTCGAGCAAACAGTGGATAAGAATTCAGCAAAATATCACCTTTCAAATTCCTAATGAGTCTCGAAAATAATCCGAGTATGTTATGGTTCTGTTTAACAACGCTTGGTCCAGAAAACTCATACCACCATCCTCTCAACCAATCAGATGACAAACTTAAACAACTGGTGACTTATTAACTCACATTTTCCCGCGCTTCGAGCCCTGCGCTTGTTTGTAGTTTGTGTTCCAATTGGTTCCCAGAGACATTTCTGGTAGGCTTTTATGACAATTTTGGTTTCGGTCAAACAACATACATTCGAAAAACAAGTTAATCAGTGTATTTTACTAAAATTCCAAATTCTCTTGACCAACAAAATCCGGTAATAAATAGCAGTTTGCAAGGACTGCCGAGGACGAGTCTCTTTAAAACCCCAAGATGGTGTGTTGAAAGAAGTTCTAACTACGTCACGTCCCGTCATTTTTATCGTATCGCAACAAAACTAAATTGTTATTTGAAAAAGAATAGCTCTTCTCAATCTTCGATACGGTTACCAGAGCCGGTACAATTTTTCATCAGATATGGAGCAATTTCCTCATGGTAATTTACATAGTGTTTCTTTGATCTTCCAAACAATTCATTGGCTTCCTAGCTTCCCTCTGTAAATTTTTTTACCTTAAATTCTTCTTGATTGTCCACTACTCTGTTATACTTTTAGGATTGCCTTCGTAACAAGCGCTCGAAATTTTAATTTGGAACAAGTTACTTAAACCGGCACGATAAGAGAAGTAACACGCGCGAAGAGAAGTCACACCCGCGAGAAAGAAATCACACGTGCGCGTAAGATGTCACACACACGCTCCAATCACATTGCGCCTATTTAAAACGCTGCCAACCTCGTCCCCAAGATCTCGCTTCATCCAATGTCGCGCAAACTACTTTTCATATTACCTGTAGTGCATTACGGGCCACCCAAGAGGCCGTCAAAATAGAGTCTTCCCACATGTCAATTCCATCACCACAGATGTACGGCCCGTGGATAGAGCGAACCACTTGATGTACTCGTACATCCCACACCTACCATAAGACAAAAATAAATTTCCTTTGTTCTGACTGGACTTTGTTTTGACTTTTAGGAAACTCAGGGACATGGGCCTCTCATGAAAACTGGAAGAGGATTCAGTTCGTGACTGACCTTCAAACATCTGTCCCAGCCTCCAGTCAGAAAGACGTTGTCATTAAAAGGGTGAAATTTCACAGCGAAAACTTTTCTTCCATGGCCTACTCCTGGGGCAAAAATGTCTTCCTCTCTGGAAATTCAATAACAAGTACAAAGTCATGAAGAAAATGACAGTTTAGTGCGTAATCTAAACATACAACCCAAGAGGGGGGGAAGGGGAGAACATTTAAAGGGAATTTCATGAGGGGATGTGCTGTCAAGTCAAGGCTGTTACATCAAGTTGCCATGAAAGTTTTATGGCAGCCATTAATACTTCTGGGGAAAAGGGTTTTGCTCAAGAACACAACACAAGCCCCATCCACACTTTACCACCCATACCTCTCAATCTGAAGTCCAACATCAGTCCCCCTGGTCCTTGACTTTCAGAGTCACTGAACACTTCATCCTTGCTGCCCCCTCCCTCTCCCTCTCCCCTCCCCCTCCCCCTTCTTCTCCCCCTCCCTCTCCCCTCCCACTCCCTGCCTTGTTTATGTGCACATCCACCAATGTTTACACTTATTCATTAAATTGGCAGATTCATCCAAAGCTGTAGTAGTTGTAGTCCCATCTAGCACTATGTGGGGTAGCTTAAATACTGTTAGTTTCCCTATGCCATAAAAAGTAAGGTACCCTCTGTCAGCCATACTTGTATGTAGCCCACTTAATGTATTGTATCATTATTTTAGTTCTTACTGATAAGTACCAGTAAGTAAAATGATCAAACATAAAAACCTCACTCTGTTACATCAAGATGACCTGTTCCTCCAAATGTACGCTTCAGTTTTAGTGTGCTTGAGTCATAAACTCGTACATCTTTGTCCTTCATTTGGAAGGGGGAAAAGGATGTTATGAAAAAAAAAAAAAAGACAACAGTTATTTCTACAACAGATAGACTGATGCAAATCACATCAACAGGTTATCAATGATTAACAAAATGCTGAGGAGAAATCACACCTAACGCTGCTTAGAAACGATTCTGTGCTCCTTATTTAGTTGCAATGAATCCACACCTTTACACTGAAGATCACCTTAACCCTTTAACTCCCAAGATCTGATTGTTAATTCTCCCATCTTACTTCTGCTCATTCCCTGGTAAATTGGTTACAAGAATTTGGTGATAGATCAAGATAACAACTTCTACTTGTCTAAGTTTGAGTTTTCTCATTACCTGTTTGCTCAATAATGTATGGATATTATGTATGTTGCATGTTAATCACTTCTGGGAGTTTGAGGGTTAAAGTCAAATCTCATTGAAATACTAAATGCTATCAAAAATGAAAACATGTTTGTTGCAGTGAAAGAGAAGACTGTAATCAGTGCAACCATTATGAATATTGCTGTGAAGTCCCAGTTAAGGTATTGGCATGGCCTTTAGAGTCATGGGAGAGCATGCATCTGAATAAATGGCTGGCTGAATGTTAAGCATGGTGAATCTATTGGGGAGAATCTTTTTGCAGACGACAGCTTAATTCTGTTTCTTGGAAACACAGGATCAATGACCTTTACCACCATCAATCTTTTTTTCTAATTGTACTCTGCACAGCACATCCACACATTCACCATGGTGTCACTGATTCTTTTATTTCTTTCCATTTTCTTCCAACACCCAATGTAAAACAAACCTTGACATTCCATGGGTGATAATAATGTTGCAGGTTTCATGACCTACCTTTCCAGCAGTTGCAAAGATCCTGCCATCATGTGAGAAATCCAGAGCACTTATTTCATTGTGAGGCTCCTCAATTTTCTTAAAGGATTTCCATGTTTCCAAGTCCCAACACATCATCGTTCCATCAGCACCTTATGTAAAAGTTGAAGTATTGCAATCTATTATAAACTGTTATAATAACTATTACATAATTTTTGTCAGTACAATTTGAATCATTTCAGGGCTTCAGCTATTTTATCTGTTGAGCAATTTTATATTTGAGGTTATATTTGCAACCATCTAGTAATAACAATCATCAGCTGAGTAAAATCTACAGCTCAGAAAATATGGTGGAATATCCACCTCACCTTGGTAGATTTCTTTGAAAAGATAATGTCTCCAACTAAATGCAAATATATAGTGGACAGTACATTCCATGAATCTGCCATTCACTTAATACTTCATCAGCTGGAGTTTATTATCAATTTACATGGATATGTATGGTAACTGAGCGCTACAAGCTCAAGGCTCTTTCAAAGTTGCCATTCTGTGGCCAAAAATCAGAAAACAGCTGCCAGAAATTTTTTGACTTTTAAACATGAAGAAAATTAGAGATAGTATACCAGAGTGCTCCAAGCTAAAAGCTTTTTCAAAGTGGCCAATCTGTGACCAAAAATTAGAAAACAGCTGCCAGAAATTTTTTGATACTTAAAATTAAAACAAAATTACTGATAGTGTACCAAATATTGTTTGAGGAAAAATGACATTATTACCTGCTGTGATCAACTCATCGTCTTTAAATGGAAAGAATTTGACAGATGTGGTAGGTAAACCATGCAAAGAGCCATGTTTTAGCAGTTTCCTTCTTCCTGTGTTACACTCATACACCTGTTACAATAAACATGATACATATGCAGGAACAGAAAATATTAAGATTTACCATCTACAGAGCCATGGATCATACCAAGCAAACTCCCTGATTTCTGTGTTTCTGTCAGAAGTAGAGCATTAAGGGTAGTTAGGGTAGCAATCACCAATTAGGGGCTAGCTCGCAAACCTCATGGTTTCAGTAATGATCAAAGCATGCTTTTAAAAATTGCCTCCTAATCATATGTAATTTTCAGACCATTTCGCTGTCCATAATATCCCTTTTGCAGGCAATAAAATATTTTTAATCTGTTGTTGTTGTCAATAGAGATTTCTTTAAACATAAATCAGCCTGATGGTCAAAATGCAAATTCTCCTCCTTGATCTCCATGTTTTTCTTATAATACCATAAAAAAATGTGAAAATTTGTTTAAGATAACAACAGTTTTGCTTTGGTGATTACTTCCTTGATTCTCATGACCTCACATCAAGAAATTATACTGATAAGGAGAGGAGAAATTTAAAGCTGAACTTTCTCAATACACCTGTGTCTTTACAAAAATATTTGCAAAAATTGACTTAATTGTTTCAGATTAATTTGATAGTCTTTCAGTCATGTCTTCCCCTTTCTCCCATCTTAATTTGCCCACCTATTCATACCTTGCTCCCTAGATCAGAAATCAAATTCTCTAAACTGAAGATTGTGGATAATTACAAATCTTTTATACCCATTTCAAAGGAAAAAAAATGCACATTTCTGACACAAGGTAATCTATTATTTGTTTACCTGAATTGCACCATTGCCACAACCAACAACTAAATTCTGCTGCTTGGGAGAAAACTTGACACTGTAAACTCCCATAACATCATCAAAATCTACTTGAACCAATGAGTTATCTCCATTGGTCACAGAATCACTGCAATACAAAATATCAACCCAGCAAAAAAAATCAGACCTTGTAAACTGCAACCAATAATAAACCATTTGCACCAAAGGGCCTGACCCTTTAACTCCCAGTTCAAATTCGTCATCCTCCTCACTATTGACCATACAATTCTTATAATGTTAGTTCAGAGAATTTAGTATTGGATCAATTAATTATCCCTAAATTGATAATTTTCTTTATTCTCATAACTTACCTGGTTGACATTGTATTGATAGTGTAAGGAGAAATTCTGTCACTCATGGGAGTTAAAGGGTTAAACATGTTTTAAAGCTGTTTTGTTTTATGATGTAAATTTGTTTTCCTAATAGAAACTGCTTGATGTTTATTGACTTAAGATTTAACACATTGAAGATACAAGTTGGTGACTACTTAATAGTAAAATGGAGAATTCAGGTTTTCAGTTCTCTGTTTTGGATTTTCATTCAGTTAACCCTTTAACTCCCAGAAGTGATTCACATAAAAATTCTCCCCACAATATCTATACATTATTCTGCAAACAGGTAATGATAATATTCAAACTTATTAGGTAGAAGCTGCTATCTTGATCTAGCACCAAGTTCTCATAACTAATTTACATGGAAATGTGTAGCAGCTAAAGGGGAGAATTAACAATCAGATCTTGGGAGTTAAAGCATTACACAGAAAGTTTTACTTTTAAATTAAACCTTGGTTATTGCACATTCCATACCATGAGAACCGTAAAGTTCCAAATTGATCATTAAAAATAAATCTTATGCTGCTGGCAATCATATTAGGGAGCCATTCAGTAAATGGTGCAACATCTCTCTGGGTTCAATGGGTGATGACCTCATTTCAAAGATTTACACTCTTGCCAGTCATTTTTTGAATTTAAATGTCATTTAGAATGGACACTGCGATAGGAAACTTTTTATAAAAACAAAGCTGAAATTTAGGAAAGATTCCTGTTTTTGTGATAACATGCAACTTCTTAGTCCCTCTTATTTTCAAATTTAATGGTGCTAATTTCCAGTTTGATGCTGCCAATTTCCCCTCAAAGGTCAACCAGCGTCTCAACTGCATGCATGCAGATTTTCCTGTTAACTGATATTTACGTAGTAAAACCATTCGTCAATCTACTTAAGATAAAAGTTATGCCGCAATTTTGCTTGAGATCTGTATATACCAAGCTTCAAACGATTCAAAGCGTCGTAAGTTGAGTACTCATTCCTTACTTTACCTGGAGATGCTCTTCGCGATATCTTTCCCAGCGTTCAAGGCTTCTTCTAACCTTCGTCGAGTACTGGAAGACATTACAACCTTTTTAAAGCTTTCAAACGCTAGGTAGAGTAAAAGTGATCCATAACCCTCTGTAATGCAGCCATAAACAGTTACTCTATTAAGTCTGCGAGTTACAGCCTAAAAAGTCAAACTTTCAACGAAACAAGTTTTCCCGGAGGAGGTGCTGAAGTTGTCGTTTCCAGGCTTCATCCATTTCTAAGTACATGAGATGGACTGGGCAAATCTAAACGGTCCACGCGCGAGGGAGACACTCCCTCTTCACCCCCACCCCCTCCCCCCCTTTTCTGGACAGGGAGGGACTTCAGCATCAAGATAAATAGAGAGTACTACATGGGCGCGCATAGATATGGAATTTCTCTTCGAGTGTTTAGCTCGATAGCTCACGAGTGAGCGCAGCGCACAAGTCTGTCGAGTTGAACACTTGAAGAGAAATTCCATGTCTACAAACAACCACGTATTATTTTGCTTATCATATAAACACAATAGCCCTTTACTGACAAGAAAAGCCGACTTCATTTAGAATGAAAATAAATGAAACGAAAATCCCCGAATAACAATCGTAGAGTGCGTTAGCACTAACTCTAAGGATGGAAAAATGCGTTGAATCACCATTACAAAAACAACACTGGTCGTAATTTTCAACTGAAAAAATCTCATTTATTGACTTTGTCCTTACCGACAGAAGAAGTCTTTAAGGTAAACGGCCAAAATCGGCCAGTGGCAAATCTTCCAGTTGACGATTTTCATTCTCACCGCGAGAAATGCCAACACCAAAGCTATTGAATACATAACTTTCTTTTTTTTTGTATATTGGTTTTTCCCCTTCTAGAAAAGTTTGAACCAATACGGATTTTTCAGTGTTTTAGCCGCCACAATCCGAGAACGTTCCGACAAACTACCTTATATTGAGAACCGGGAAGGCTTTGCCGATCATTTATCAAATTGTCCGAGTGGCTCTAAAGGCGAGTGACGTGTCAGCAGCTGATTGGCTATATCAACACACGTGAAAAAATACGAAATTTTTTCACGAGTGTTGTTACAGCTTTTCTCAGGGCCGGAAATCCCTGTATAACACCGCAGTTTATGTCATAAAAAAATTTTTTCGGAAATTATGACTAGGTATCAATGGAAAAGTAACTTTGATATTCATAGCATAGATTCTTGTTTTACAATAAGATGTTTTCAGTTTTTTGAGGGTGCGTTCCTTTGGGAGAATCCGAATCTGGATTTCTGATCTGTGGCGTTCCTTTCGAGCAAATCCATTTTCAGATCAGTGGTCTATCAAATCCACTCTGGACAAGAATTCATCTGATCACTGATCTTCATGACCTAAAGACGAATCATTGGATCATTGATCCAACGTGTTCCTTTGAGCGAAGGATCCGAAATTAATCATTTTGCCCAGCGGCGCTCAATCTCAAATTAGGTTCTTCATATATTGACCGGAAAGATTGTTGGCGATCGCTCCACAAATTCTGCGATAAACACGAAATAAAATCAATTTTGTAATGTTAAATCGAGCGGCCACTGATCGCAGGCATTCAGGGTTCCCAAATATCCGTATCGTAATCAATACTTGCTTCTGTAAGTCAGAAGCAGATCTCCCACCACTCCTTTGCCCATGAGGCAGACCTAGGCAAGTAGCTAACAGGCGTTCCATACAGCTGACTGTAGTTCTTGACATCCGAAAATGACTTAAAAAATCTGAAACAATGTAGATTAGATTAATACGTTCGAAGTACTTCTCAATGTGGACATGGCTCTGCCTCTCCCTTAAAAAAAAAAAAAAAAAAAAAAAAAAACAATAGTAATTCTTCATCTTGACAACTTCTCACTTCTTGTAGTATTGAATCATCCGAAAGTTCCTTTATTAACGAAACAACAGCTGTTCTATCCACGACGGCCATCTTGTTTCCGTTTTTATATTTAGCGCATAATTCCGCCTACGCGCTCTACAATTTCGCGCCTGCTGTCATGGTTACTGATCTGGTGATGACTTTGATGCAACGTGATCTGTGTGATCTTGGATCACAAATCCTAATCTGGAACCTCGTAAAGGAACGCACCCTTAAATTTCCCATAAAGACCAATCTAGGCCTACTGCTCAACCGCTGACTGAAAATCAATCGGGATAACTCTAGGGTCGTAAAAAACTCGGATCAGCAGAAGGAAGGAAAACTTTCACTTGCTTTACCTTTTCATTGGATTAAAATTTTTACATGTGATACCGATATTATAGTCTATTCAATAACATATACAACCATACTAGAGTATTAATGTCCACCCAGGAACATATCAACTGGAACTCTCACATCCCATATAAACCCTTGGAGACTTCCTTTGCCCGTATTTTTTCTTCATTTGAGAACCTAACCAGCGGTTGCGGTGTGCTGGCTAATCGTAGCAAATGAAATTATTGTGTAACCACGCTCTGTCACACGCGATTACGAGAAACGTTCATCGAGTGAAGACAGTCAAACTTCTGATTGTGATACTCTCGCGGACGTGGTGAGAACAGAGTATATCGGGGGAATTTTGAAAACTAAGACTGTTCTTAAAATAAAATGATATACAGGCAGCGTAGGTAGGTATGATGCGTGAGGAAGCTCCTAGTCCTAATGCTCAATCTTGTTCCCAGTGTCCTCTCTTCCATGTACAAATAAACAACCTTGGGGAACCTGTAAGTGAGGCGGCAGTTAACGGCAGATAACATTGGGAAACAGAAAAACTTGTAAGGTATGAGTACAATGTTAAATTTAGCTTATTTCCCACGATGGTAGTAGTGGTTGGGTATATACCTATATATTTTATATTCATCTGGGTTTCCTTTTCAAATTCGATGGAGTTACCGCTATCAATTAAAAGAACTTCAGTAGTTTGTTTTCATTTTAAATTTACATTGGAATGTCTCAACTGTTAAAATGTTTCCATTGCCATTAAGCATATCTTGAACCAAATGGATATCTCAATGAAACCAATGTTTCAGCAGTGATGCTCTCCGGTAAGCTGCAATTTAAGCAATTGTAGAAAAGGAAGGCAAAAATATAGGTTTTGACTTCATTCAAACCTGTGCTTCCCAAATTCTACCAACTGAAGAATTTTTCGTGAATGCACCATGGAAAGTTTGAATGGATGAATAGTTAGCAAATCCTTCTCCTTTTGAGATGGCTGTCCCTTTGTCAGCCAAAAGCATATGAGAGAGTTTCCTTACTAAAGAAATTTTACACTTAATAAGTTATTTGGGTAACAGAAAATTTGGAGTAAAATAGATTAATGTACTTTGATGAAAGCAAGGTTCAAAATAACAGCCGGCTGCCGGCGGCAGCCGCAACTTTTAGCGCACTTATCAGCGATTTTTCACCGAAGAACTAGAATTTCATAGCAAAATATTACGCTTACTGATCGTCCAACTGAAGTAAAAGTCGCTGTCATGCTATGATGAACTTTTCATGTTAGGCAATTAAGCAGCCAAGAAATGCGCTTAAAGCTTTTCGGAAAAGTAAACGAGTATAAAGTTTCGAAATTCGAAGCGTGCTACGGGGAGTATTTTTGTTTACAGTATTCAGCTTTCCACGTATTTGTTGGAGCGTGAAACATGCAAGTTTGTGTAAACACCGTCACATTATCGCATTTACGTTTCTGCACTTACATACTACCTTTAATCAAGATTTATTTTCTGCCAAATGCTGTTCAATGTCGTTTGCAAAGCCTTCTTACACGTTCAAATTAAAGTCGGTACTGTACAGTACGGATTTCCCATGGAGAAGCGCGACAGTTTGTCTCGACGAAATTGTATATTTCACGCTTGAAGAAACACCGAAAAATTGAGCCGTTTGCAACGTTTTCTTAGAAAAGGAATTGCTGCCACAAAACATGTTGATCAAAATAAAGATTCTGATGCTGAAATTATTTTAAGCAATTTAAGGTAATTATTCCTTTCAGTACTGTTAATAAATCATGTTGAGTGTTGAAGACATGTGCTGACTGCTCATTTATTATTGACAGTTAAGAAAACAATGAGCCTTGACAAAAGCCTACAAATTCACGCTAAAAGCTGAAGAATTATTTTCAACCCTGAAAGTTATGGCTTTACTTCGAGTGAAAGACCAATAACTTGAAGATTAAAAACAGGTAAAATTATACAGTTAGGAAACGTTTATACTCATTGAGAGGATTGGATGTAGGAGTGTTGATGAAAGAAGTTAATTTTTTTTATTTTTATGGCTAATACCTCATATAGGAGGCGAAGCCACACATGTCGTTGAAATGAGTCAGTTAGTTAGTAGTTTCCTGGTGTTACTGATTGTTTATTTCAGAGCACTAAAGAAGACGATAAACATCTTAAAATCATCTCAGTATGGTGCGTAAAAAATCTAAGCTTTTCCTTGCAGAAATATCTTAAAAGGTGTGATTGGGGCACATAGAGGAATTTACTTTCTATCAAGAGAAAGCATTTTAATGCTTGGATTAGGAAATTATGCCCAGTAGATTGGAAAGTAAAGGTTTTTTTTTAGTCCTTGCCGTGACACTACACATGATGATAAAATCTCTGAAAATAATTTTACACTGGTGTCTCAGGCACGTATTTGATGACAAGACTGTTCATGGCATAAATATCTGGAAAGGTGATCTCTTAGTCATACAAGCTCTGAAGCCTAATTTTATTTATTTGAAGAGGGAGCATTTTACCATTTCAATCAGCAATTTATACCCAAAAGAGCCGCCAAATTTGAGAAGGGAAGCAATGTCTTAACTAAGATACCTTGAGTTTAGCATGTGGAAAAGGGAATATTAATTTTAATCAACAGAATAAAAACAAAAGGAGCATAGTTTAATCATTATTTGGGCCTAGAGGATAGACTGATAGAGGAACAGTGAGCTTTTTGAGCTAGCAGATATAAATTATCGTAACTATTACTGTTGTTAACATTATTATGTTTAATATTGTTAATATTATTGTAATCAGTATATTCTTGAATCATCTTTCACTTGTGGAACAGGGTACTTGTAAATATGTGGGGTGCAGTTGGCTTTCTGCACCAGAGACAAATCTTGTGCAACACTACCTTCTAGTATCATTAGACAATCTTGAATTCTTTTTGATACTTTATACAAATTGTGCTATATCAGTAGCCGCATGAGGTGTTAAACTCCTTTTTTTGTGATTTTTATCATTGTCTTACCTTTTAACTGGATTCTCTATTGAAGTCTATTGGGAATCTCTTTTGTAGTGTCCACTGGAAATTTCTTTTGTCCAGTTTTTGTACTTTGGGTTGCTCCACTTGATAGTGACAGGTGGAGTGACTTTTCCGTTTAGACAAGTTCATTGAATAAATTTTTCACACAGTGACAACTATAGATGAAAGTTTAGCATCACAAGGACAACATGTAGATTGTGTGAACTGGTTGTGTGAGGCTATGTAAAGGGACTTGTTGGAAATGCACTTCTCTTTGTAGGTCCTTACTCATGTGAAGGTTTTTCTTTCAGGGCTTTTGCTAGAAATTCCACTGTCTGTGAATCCCTTTGTTAGTGACAATTGTTATAGTAGAACTTCCTTTCCTGGAAGAGTATTACTGTTTGAAACATATTTTACCCAACTCACCATCCAATTTCTTTGTTTATTCAAACTTAAGACATTGCTTCTGAAACCCTGTCAAATATGTGCATCTGGTTGAGTAAATCTCTTTTTTTTTTGTATGCTTCCATTTTAGAACACTTTGCATGGCAAAAAAAAAATGTCCACTTCTGGGAAAAAGCCATATCAGTGCAAAACTTGTAACCAGTATTTTGTAAAAAAAGGAAATCTACAAAGACATGAGAGATCTCACACTAGAGGAAAGCCATACCAGTGCAAAACCTGTGACAAGTGCTTTCATAGACAAAGAGATCTAGAGGTTCATGAGAGATCCCACACTGGAGAGAAGCCATACCAGTGTAAAAGCTGTGACAAGTGGTTTAGTTATAAAAGAAATCAACATAGACATGAAAGATCCCACACTGGAGAGAGGCCATACCAGTGCAAAACTTGTGACAAAGGGTTTGCGCAAAAGAGTGATCTAACAGTACATGAAAGATCCCACACAGGAGAGAAGCCATACCAGTGTAAAAGCTGTGATAAGGGGTTTAGTGATAAAAGAAATCTACATAGACATGAAAGATCCCACACTGGAGAGAAGCCATACCAGTGCAAAACTTGTGACAAAGGGTTTGCACAAAAGGGTCATCTAACATTACATGAAAGATCCCACACTGGAGAGAAGCCATACCAGTGTAAAAGCTGTGACAAGTGGTTTAGTGATAAAACAAATCTACATAGACATGAAAGATCCCACACTGGAGAGAAACCATACCAGTGTAAGACATGTGATAAGTGGTTTACACGAAAAGAAACTCTAAAAGCACATATGAGATCCCACACTGGAGAGAAGCCATACCAGTGCAAAACTTGTGACAAGTGCTTTGCACAAAAGGGTGATCTAACAGTACATGAAAGATTCCACACTGGAGAGAAGCCATACCAGTGTAAAACTTGTGACAAGTGGTTTGCACAAAAATGTCATCTAACAGTACACGAAAGATCCCACACTGGAGAGAAGCCATACCAGTGCAAAACTTGTGACAAAGGGTTTGCACAAAAGGGTCATCTAACATTACATGAAAGATCCCACACTGGAGAGAAGCCATACCAGTGTAACAGCTGTGACAAGTGGTTTAGTGATAAAAGAAATCTACATAGACATGAAAGATCCCACACTGGAGAGAGGCCATACCAGTGCAAAACTTGTGACAAAGGGTTTGCACAAAAAATTCATCTAACAGTACACGAAAGATCCCACACTGGAGAGAAGCCATACCAGTGCAAAACTTGTGACAAAGGGTTTGCACAAAAGGGTGATCTAACAGTACATGAAAGATCCCACACTGGAGAGAAGCCATACCAGTGCAAAGCTTGTGACAAAGGGTTTGCACAAAAAATTCATCTAACAGTACACGAAAGATCCCACACTGGAGAGAAGCCATACCAGTGCAAAACTTGTGACAAAGGGTTTGCACAAAAGGGTCATCTAACATTACATGAAAGATCCCACACTGGAGAGAAGCCATACCAGTGTAAAAGCTGTGACAAGTGGTTTAGTCATAAAAGAAATCTACATAGACATGAAAGATCCCACACTGGAGAGAAGCCATACCAGTGCAAAGCTTGTGACAAGTGGTTTACTCAGAAGGGAAAACTACAAAGACATGAAAAATTGCACTCTGGACAGCATGATGAAACATTTACTTGTTGGATTTGTCAGGAGGAACTGAGCAGTGAATCCCAGCTCATTAACCACTACGAAGAACACATGAAGTTCCCTTGATTTTATTGTTGATAAGTCTATCTGATGTAAGTTTAAGATTTAAAGAACGTTTGAGTTTTGCAGTAAAATGAATAATTTTGATTTCTCAGATTGACTATCTTATAAAGTGGGACGGGTGTAGTCTATAGATATTTCGTTACTGTTATATGGATTTATCGGTGCGAAAAGAATCATGGTACTGTAACATGGCGCTGGTGTAGATTAAAGAAACCTGTTGAGTTTATCTGCACCTATCAGGATATTAACAGGCCATTATTACAACAGGTACAGCTATTACACCTGCAGCAGGCCAAATGCTATATGCTATGCCACTTTACAATCTGCATCTAATGACAATGTCATTTATTTTTAAACAGAGGCTGACTGGTTTTCTTTGTCAGTAATGCTCTTCAGTAAGCTTACAAGCTAATGCTTTGTTTTCTTAGCAATGTCTTTGCTTCCTCTTTCCTTTAATTCTTCTTTAAGCTGAGGAACTGTCATTTTTGTAAAGTCAACTGAGCTCAAAGGCACAGCAGAGTGAGTTTGAGATGCAACAGTACTTTAACCACTTTGCAGATTAGATAGAGGTGTAGCAATTTCAGATGGTACAGTTTTTTCTTTTTCGGAATATGTCCTCTTCCCAGTACTCTAGTTTGTTTCTGATAGGATTTGGGCTCCCATTCCCTTTTTCTTAAGTGCCATTAGCATGACTCTTGATGAAGAACATCTCTAATAGAGTCCCACTTGTTGAATTTCCAGAAAACAGTGGACCCATCAATGTTCCTTTCAACTCCTTGCCCTGTAAATGTTGTTACTACTTGGTACATTTGGAAAAGCCATGGGATATATGGGAAAACATAATATGAAGGTATTGGGTAACTCTCTTTCACTCGTAACCTTCCCTTAATCCTTTGAGAGAAATGAAATCACTCACCTATTGTTTTGCTTTCAACCAAAACTCTGTGGGGCTGGTATTCGGTTGCCAATTACTGAGATTTTTTACAGGGCTGCAAAGTACACCTGTATTTTTATGATCTTTTCAGCAGTTTTAGGCCTCAAGAAATCATTCATTTTCTCTGGAAGGTGATACAGCATTATTTTCTTATCATTTCTTATGAGACTTATCCATTCGTGAACAGAACTTTCTTTGCCATTTGCATTTTTCTTTCCCAGACATCAAAAGACACTCCACAAGACCTTCTACTGTGAATGAACTTATTACTTATTTAGGTGTGCCTGTTTGTTGATCAGGTTTCCAATACTCTCCTCAATATCCCAATCATTGACTTCTGTTATTAAATTGGCAGTTAACACTTATCAGTTATTCTTAAAAGGAGGTGAAGTTCATCAACAGTTATATGATCCAATTCAATGTCCAGAAGGGGTTCCTTACAACAGCCATAATCATCCTTTGATTTTTTGGACATTTCTTTCAATTCTTGTAAAGACCTTGAAAGTGGCTTTGAATTGAAATAACTAACATGCTGATCTGTTTTCCATCTATCATCCTTTTGGATTTAACACCATGCACGTGCATAGTTAGCTGTTGCTCCATTTAAACCTAGCATGCGGAGAATGAATTTATAATTACCGCAATGCATGGTCCCTAATTGCTCCTTCCAACGGAGCATCGTAATCTAACACAAGCTGTAGGCCAGGGGAAACTTGTGAGGTTTTCTTAGAGGGTCCTCAGTGATAATTCTATGCCATTCTTTTTGCAATGGATAGGGTATTTCCAGGGCGAAAATTGGTTTCGTCTCCAAAAATTTAGCTGCATATCATTATTAAATCTGTTTATCAAACAAATTTTAAACATGTTTAAGCTTTGGTGTGAACGGGGTATAAGTTCCGGTTTACTGAACTCAACTACTTTTGCATATTCATGCTGACAGTTCTTTCTGTCATCCGACATTTTTTTAAAAAACCCGGGAAAATGTATTGTATTCCAACTCGGAAAACAGGAGGAGAGGCTACCTAGCTAGAAGAGAAATTTTTAAAATGGTGGACGAAGTATGTGTAGCGTTGCAGTCGTGTCTTCCGTTGTGGTTATGTCCTCACACATTATAACCAATAGAATGCAGTTTTACTTCTTCCAATCAAAGTGCGTTGTGATCGTGTCTTCTGCGTGTCACTTCCCAACTTGGGGAGGGATGCAAAGCAAAACCCGATTTTCCATTTTTTTTCCAATGAACTCTGGAAAAACGGGATAAATTCTGTGAAATTCATCCTTTAGGTGGATTCTATCCTATTGACTTGCCATAGCCACCTTTAGCCCCATTTTCGATTTAATCATTGTGTGAATTTGTCATAAACAGGGTAAAATAGGACAAATCCACCCAAAAGTGCAATAAATCCTACAATAATTTAGAAACAGTACTTAAAAAAAAATCACAATCTACTACTTCAATTTTTTTAACGGAGGGCTTAGTGCGATACGGCAAAAACCAACAGTACTCAAAATAAACAACTGAAGGCCAAACTTCTGTGATTGAAGGAAGACTTCGTGACGCAGACAAATAATCACAACTTGGACTTCTCAGTCGATCTCACCTCCGGCAGATTAGGTGAAGTGTCAAAAATATATAATTTTATGTCGACGAACCATAATCTATGATCTTCAACTATTAAAGAAAATAAAGCAATTGTGATATGACGCCACATTGTGCTTTTGTCTTAGCTTGTGGCTAAAATGTTGTCATTGAAGTCGCAAGTCGAGCAATGAAGACTGTAAATAAAGCAAGGCTGCAAATAAAACGTGAACTATAACGCATCCTTTAGTCGAAAGTCGCTTTGTTATTCACGCGCAGCAAATTGTTCTTCCAAGTTTAGGTTACAACAACGATGCGATCACTCTGCGTTAACGAACGATTGAACTTCAAGGAAAGCAATATGAGAGGTCAATGACCCGGTTCGCAGTGATCATGCGAACAGCATGTTTTCCTCAGATCAGTTACCGGAAAGTACTGGTCAAATTTTCCACTTATAACGACCCCCTTGAATGAGTACTTTTGCTTGAAGACATAACTACAACGGAGTCTCTTAACCAGTCCCAAGCCGCGTGTCGCTCGATAGATCGCAGGATATGATTGGCCACTGTATCACATTACGTCAGAGGACATATCTGCAATAAGAGGACATAAGTGCAACGGTACAAATGTCTCACACCTGCCACTCTCCTCTCGTGCCTCCCTCCGACGGCTTGAAAACGCAGTCTCCTGTTGGAAGGGCCGAGGAGGAATTGGCTTCGACTGAAGCGGCCGTTGAAAGAGGGGAGGGGGAAATGGTAGGGTGTATACTTTGTGGCTCAGTTCCCCTAATCCCTTACGTGGTTTAGTTTCGAGCGCGTGCAGGCCTTGGTCCTCACATGATGATTTTCAACAACGCATGTGTTCCACCGTGGTGATATATTACGGCTGGTTTCATAAGTTTATTCATTCACTCGTTCATTCTTTCATTCTCTCATCCATTGTTTCTCAAATGTACCATGGGTGCTTTTCACCGGCAAAAAGATTAAAAAATTCGGTTAGGTTGTTGTAATAATGAACCCACAGAACCCAGTGAACCATTGGATAGTTACCCAAAAAAAGATCCACGTCTTAATAAGCACCTTTCCCGAAATAGACACCTACCATCTTGGTAAAATAAGAAAATACTGGTACTTCTTAAATAAGTACCCCCCCCCCCCCCCCACCTCTCTAATTGAAAATAAAGTTGTTGAGATTGTAAAGCAAGTCAACTTACAATAACTAAGCAACAACTAGCGAGCACACTAATTTATTTTCAAATCAAATGCACAAAAAAAAGAATTCCAGGTCATGTTCACAAAATTATTTACAAGCTACAGTGCATTTTGATGTTAGTCAGACGGACGCTTCAGGTTACTGCATGTATAACAACAGCCTTCACTTACAAAAATTGATTTAACTAATGATTTTTACGTGAAATATCTATCACAAGTACGAGAAAAAAAAGTACCCTGAGAGGCGAACTTTCCTTTTAGGCGCTGGTGTAAGAAAATTTAAAATGTGCCCTTGCACATGACCAAAACAATCGGGCCTCCGTCCACAATCAAGGAAAATAAGCAGCACCCGACAGCAGTTTTTCTTTTTCATATGAGAGGTTCAAGCGCTTTTCGAATGATTGTATCATAAACACAAAAAAAACAATAGCAAAGTAATGAAAGCGGCAAATCTGATTATCGGAAGTGAACTGAAATTAGATTTCAACATTTGAAATTCAAAGCCTTCAGGTGAAGACAACGTATCAAGTGGTCAAATATTCGATTGATTGAGAAGATGGTTGAATCTTTTTTCTTCTGACCAGTCACAGAACAATGTCGTAGAGCGAAACGAACCAAGAACAATTTCGATTGTCAATTAAAAAGATTCATCACATGTAACCTCTAAACCGCTGCTTACCTGAGAGTCTAGTAATGCGCATGCTTAAAACAACAATGAACATGTAGGAGGTAGAGGTCACCATTCGTCTCAAAGGAACAATTTTCTCAAAGAGTTATTTAATTGCTAACCTTATTACTGTCTCTCTCTTAAGATATCAGTATGAACAGTCATAAAAGACTGTCCTTCTCGGAAGATTAAATACAACGGAACTGCATAACGTTACTTATTCTGTTAGCAAATTCTCGTTCACTGAGTAAACGGGGACGGAAAATTAAAAAGGAAGATGGCCTTGGAGGTGTGAAGTGGGAGTAGAATGTTTTAGTGCCAATACTTGACAATTAGTCCTAACACCAAACTAAATGATATAAAAATCTTTGGATGGGAGGGGGAGGAGTGTAAACATGGTATCTGAGCCCCCCCCCCCCCCACCTCATCCCATCCAAGACCCCTTTAAATGACTATTTTATGGGTTGACCGGTTACTTTAAGTCTACAATCTACTGAGTAGTTTTGTGGCTTATTTCCTGGAACAACAAGTACCACTGCACGTGTCTCTATTACTAATTGGATTATTTCTTATCATTATTAATCAGTTGTTAGTATTTCCTCCATGGCCTGGATCATTTTGACTGTGAGGCAAAAGAGCTAAAGATCCTGAAATAAAAAGGACAGATTTCGTATCGGTAAACTAAAATGATAGTATTCTACTTAAATCTAGCGTAAATTATAGCAGCACGACTCGATCTTGCCGACTGACCGTTAAATAAGGCCACCTACTAATGACTTTGGTCATAAGAATGTGATTTACGAACAAGACAATAAGTAACAAGCTCACAGCCCTATACATATGGTACGCGCTTCGTATCTCACGGATAGGACTAGTTTAACACTGGCGGATTACGTGTATAAGCAACAAGAACAAGTAGAGCAGCAATTGTAGGAAACTTTGAACGATCCCGACATAATTTTTTTTGAAAGATTTCCAATTTTGTACCATACAGGAGCAGGAGAAGCGGTGCCGTAATAAATGGTGCTGGGAATCGAGAGGACTTGATGCTGTTTTCTTGGGCAAAACACTCAACTATCACAGTACCTCTCTCTCCACCCAGGAGTAAAAATGGGTACTAGCAGACTCACCCAAGAGGGAGTGGCCAAACTTGTTTTCACTTCATGTTGCGGAAACCAGGGCAATTTCCGGCCAGATAGGCCACTTAGCTCGATAGCTGACTTTTAAACATTTCCCGTCCCGTTTCATACTTTATAAATTACTAACGCTCATTTACGGCCGAGAGGGAGAGCTAGCGGGGTCTACTGTGTTTATGCCCTTTGCTTACTTACCTGTCCCGAAGTTGTCTATTAGTTCTTCATCACTGTCGGCGTCTGGTGCTGCACTGGTGGGTAAGGGTACATAACGCAACGACCCCCCTGGCTGCGGATGCAAAGACTCTTCATTCTCACCGTCATCGCTTTCTACCAGGGGGTCCCTCAGTTGTGCACCGTCACTGTATAAGCGGAGGTGAGTGTAGCGGCTTCGTAAAAGGTTGTAGCGTCTGGAAAAGGAGTACAAGGGAGTTGTTAGCCACAGACTGAAATCGGTCCCGAGTTCTGGGCCTTGAGATATCAAGAAAGATGGGGCCTTTAACTCTCGAGATCAGAGGCCGAATTCTCCCAACTAATGAAAATACATCTCTTTGTTAGCTACTAATGAGAAGTTGATGCTCAATCCTTAGAGATACCTTTCATAGAAATATCGCAAAAGATAGCGTGCCGGAGTGGTTACGTCGCTACAATTGCAATAAAGTTATCCCGGGAACTAGTCCTTTTTCCTGTCACCTGGCTTTGAACTCGTTTAGCACGATTCTACGATTCACGATTCGTTTAACATCGATTATATTTTTGGACTTCGCCAAAACTGAGGTAGGACTGCGCGTGGTCTATCAACAGTATTAAAAGGATAATCATATTTCTCTACGGGAACAAAGAACTCACACAAAAAAAAGTTTCGTTGCGGGGATCATTCCTTCACTCAACTTCATGCGCAGGTCAAAATAAAAGTCATTTCAATAACCTTGTTGTTCCATCATAACATTCACAAACCTGAGGAAATACACCAGAGTCCCAACGAGAAACACAACCACGAGCGAGGCAGCGACGCCAACACCAATGGCCAACTGCGTTCCTGAGCCGGAATCGGAAGACTGTGTTGGATACAAACCACCGCCACCATAGTCTGTGAAACAACAAGAATAACGAAGGTTCTCACCGTCTTGCAAATCGTAATGCACAAAAAATAAACTGTATCATAAAATTAAAAACTACGAGCGTGCTTCATATGTACCACGTCTCCGGCGGTGCCACACCTCAACTTAAGCAAAAGACATGCAAACAGCATTGAGGAAACTTAAATTGGGAGATTAAGATGTTACAACAGCGACGTGTGGTAAAAAGGTCGAAAAACGGAATTAATTTTCCTCCAAGATTTTCGCCTCTAGCTCGATACCTTAATCGTTTCTGACCATAATCATCTTCACTTCGGCATGACATGTAAATTCAATGTTGAGTTCAATCTAAAACCGGGACTAGATTGCTGTCGAGGTTTTGTTGCTAAGCCTCGCTATTGTTTTGCTCATAAGATCCTTTGTCTCGCTACGTTCTTGTTGCCGTCGCCGTCGCCGTCGCCGTCGCCGTCGCCGTCGCCGTCGCCGTCGCCGTCGCCGTCGTGGTTTTCTCAAAGTCCCTGATAAGTCGCCTTCACGGTTTCTGCCCTCAGTTTCGAGAATATGGTGTAAGATCAAGAAAACCTCTACCTGATCAGTTGGCGTATTCTCGTTACCTGTTTGCTTGCTAATGTATGGATATTAAAGGGAGAAGTTACATGTTCATAACTCCTGGGAGTTGAAGGGTTAAAGGCAAAACTCAAGTTCCTCCTCTCATAGATGATATCTCATATGAATGCAAGAAGCTTCTCTCCTTAGTTGCATGCATTGGATACAGTATCACAGATCAAGGTACCTCTATTTGGTAGCACCTCGACGTGTGTGACTCTGACAGTCAAATCCTTAGGCAGCTGGATCTTGACCGAACCCATCTCCACCTTAAACTTCAGTAAATCCACAATCTGAGGAAGCAAAGACAAGTCAAGTCTTGTACCACGTTGATCACTAAGACATCTTCAAAAGCAGAAAATGATCTCTGGCAAAAATTATAAAAAGTACCCTTGTACATCTTTAGCTGAAAAAAAGGGGGAGAGGGGAGGGGGCGGGCGGTACAAAATATTGACACAAAACAAAACAACATAGAGACAAAACTGCAAACGGGTGGGGGGCGAAACTGGAAGGTAACGCTAAAAAAAACCGTTTTGTCTGGTGTATTTTTTCCAAAAGGATCTGGCCTACGATGCCAAATCTTAGGAGTCTTAATCCGAAGGAAAATGGGACTGTTTTGCTGTCTGCATAGAGAAGAGACTGAAATTTGTTTACCAATAGTACTGAGATCAAATTTTATTAAAAAACAGTTTTCCTTAAAAAAAAAAAAAAAATTTAATTATAACTTTGTCCCTTTTGATGTGGTCACTTCGGATGTGGATCGCAGCGTTTCGACTGCATACAGCTAGTCTTCTTCAGGCGATGAGGTGGATTGAGTACGCGTTACTTATATGCTGTTGTGATTAGCTGTGATTGGATGGAATTCCACATTTTAACGATTGTATAATACTATTGCCATGGATAAGCAGGCGACATGTGCCATGCGCAGACGTTACTTTGCATTGTAGTTCGCATCTATATTCATTCTTCGAAGGTCGTTTGCCAGTAAGCCTCGATCCGAATTTTCTTTCGCGCGTCCTCCTATATCGAAGGTGGAATAATGAAATTACAAACACTTACCTCATCTGCTGATTTGCTAGTGTTGGTTTGAGCAGGTACTATAGACACATCACTTCTCGTCGGCAGCCCGCGTAACACAAAGACTTCAAGGCGTTTAGGGTCGACATCCAGCATCTAAAAAAGACAGCAAAAGATTACACGATTATGAAAAATATCTATCGCTACTTTCTCGTCGTGTTTTGTTTGGAGTTTACAATAAAAAGCAAACAAAACCTTTCTAAGGTTCTGCGCTTTCCCTATTTCCTTACATAACGTATCCGAGGGAAAATTTCTCTAAAAAGAAAGGAAATAGAAATACACCAAAATAAAACCCTGACAGCCAAAATTTTAAGAACCAAACCACTCAAGAACAAACTCTTGAAGGACGTGGATGATTCCGGGGGGGAAGGTCACGAGTTAAATGCAAACCCCCATCTCTCTCTCTGTGAAAAATTAGTTTATCTATAAACAATAATCACAAAAATAATACTAAAAGCTAAAATAATACTACTAATGATCATAATGAAGATAATAATAATACTAAAAGACCCTGACGTTTCCCTCAATGTAAATTAGAAGTTTGTCTGAGATCTCCCGCTTCCAAATGGCTTGGGGAGTGTCTTTACGGAGTATTACCTTAGAAAGAGCGGTTTCTAGACGCTTGGCGAAAAACTCTCTCCATTGCCATGTTTTGTCATTGTTTTCATCCAACACCGCGTCGAATAAGAGACGCACAGTGAGAAGATTATCTGAAGTTAAAAAATAAAAAAATAAAAAAATAAAAAAATTTAAAAAAATAAAAAAACCGATTAAGCAACTTTTTCCAGAGACCTTTCGCTTTCGCACTTGTACGCAGCACGAAAGGCATTTTGTTGAAAACTAAGCTCGTACACGACATAAATGACAAGGGTTAAAATACGTTCGAGAAGTGAGTGTTTTGGGCGTATGTGCCACTTCAGTTTGAAAAAAAGAGAGATTTTTCCCGTTATACTCCGTAAAACTGTGATGTGCAACCTACCTATTCAAAACACCCCCCCCCCCCAACACCCCGATCTAGGAACCTCTAGCAAAGCATGGCAGAAGCTTGGGTAAACAGGGTTCTTGTTTTACCAGCTGCCCGAGTAAAGGTTACCGGCTATTTCACAGAAATGTTAACTCAAGCAATCATTTAACAATTATCGTTTGGTTCAATTGTAAAAACCCATAGTGTTGAAAAATACCTTACTTGTCTTCTCCCACCCTTTAATGTAAAGATATTTATCAGAAATGGACGATTTGAGAAGACATGCCTTGAAGAAGTCCTGCTTATTTTGACTTTCTCCCAAGGAAGGAAAGGCAAAAAAGGATTTTGGTGATGACTGAGCGATTTCCAGAGAAGTCTCCGAAAAATATTGAACTTCTGTCAGAACCTTGCGAAACACCCTAAGACCAACAGCCTACCAAGAAATTCTGGTCTAACACGGGGGGGACATCCTTTACGTGGGGCGACGCCAATGGATTACACATTGGAGGAAGAGAAGATGCAAACGCCACCCCTCCTCTCTCCCCCCCCCCACCCCACCACGAGCGGATCCTTGTAGACCTATTACACCTAAACATTAGTATCCATATTCTCCACACAGTAATCTTCATATTTCCTACGGTAATGGCAAGGAGAATTTGTTTTACAATCAGGACCTTCTTACATTGGCGATCACTTCCTTTCTACTCATGACACTTACATTTGATTCAAGGATGTTACTGTGAGGAGAAATTAGAAGCCAATCACTCTGAGGGGTTTAAGGGTTCACTTACCATACACAGTTACTGTTGTACTGCCAATTGTCTGTCCAATCCCATTACTGGCTTGGACAGACACTTTATAGATGCCTGCTTTGTTGTATACGTAGTGCACCTCGCTCTCCCAAGTCAATAAAGGAAGCGTGTTTTTGTCGTTGTGGTCAAATGTCCACATGTAATGTGTTAAGCCAAAATTTGGACTTGATGTTTGCTGTTGAGCCCAGGCAGTGGAGTGAAGAGTGGCGTTGAACCACGCCTCAACGCCAACTACCACTGCGTGAGGCGGTTCGATATCGACTTCTTTAATAAGATCTACAGACAAAGAGAAAAGGCAAAATTATCATGAATCGCGAGTAAAACAAAAAAGACAAACGTGAAAGTTCAACTGGCATAGCCTCTCGTTAAGGACCGAACGCAAAACCATCGCAGTAAACATCTGCTCTCACAACTGCAGAACAGGAGTGTTCTAGAACTTTGCCGGTGCTCATTTTAACTCCTGAGTGGAGAGAGGCACATAAGACAGTTAAACATCCCCAGTAAACTTAATTTGAAGGAGCTTATGAGAATCAGTAAGGGATATGACTTAAAAGCAGATATTATTCTCTCCAAAGCGGTTTAATAATCGAACCACCCAGACACTCGGAGCCTTAATACCAAAGCAACCCGATGATGTCGAGCGATTTTCTGCAGCACGAGGTGACCAGTAATGTGGCTACCTTCAGAGGGTAGGGGGCTGTTATGGAACGTGAAAGCCTTATCGTACTCCAAGCCAAACGTAACCCGTTTCCCGAAATGGCTACTGCTTTATTTCTTGGCACTAACAAACCTTTTTATAATCTAAACAGTGTCAAGAGGCAAGGCATAAGGAGGAAGCAATTCCGAGAAATTTCTAAAAGTGATAACTGCTGTGTGATAAGCTTATAGTAGAATTCTTGTTTCTCTTCTTTCTGAGGGATGTCGAAACTGTTTTAAGTTTTATCTACGTCTTACCTAGGACTATAACTTCTGTGGTTCCGTTATCTTGGCCAGCAGTGTTTCCAGCAGCCACGCTTACATTGTAGGTGCCGTGATGAAGGAAAGTGTGGGAGATGTTTTCAGCATTGCTAAGTCCAGTGATGTTCTTACGTTTACTGCCATCTCCAAAGTTCCATTCATACCACGTGGATTCTGTGGAGCCCTGGATGTTAAAGTAGACGTAGACTATTAGAAGATATCTTTAACAAATTACCACTATTCGCATCTTGAGATTCCGAAGAGCAATCTATTAGTTCAAATACAGTTCATATGTATGGACACTTTGAACATGGACGCCACCATTTTGAGTTCTAAGTAACCTGGCCGTACACGGAGACCCACCACACGGCGTTGTTCTGGTCATTGCAACAACAACAAAATTAGATCAAAGTCAGAATCTGAGCACTTGTACAGCTACCCCTCCCCTAACCCAATATTAATCCGAACTTGTAATCAGCCGACTGTTGTCGGGTTAGGGGAGGGGAGGGGAGGGGTAGGGGCGCAGTTGCTCAGATACTGACATTGATCCAAAAAAATTATTACTCGAGTCCAGACTCCTTGTTTGAATAGCTTCTAATTAGTCACACCTATGACCAACGGAAAAATTGGCGTGAAAAAAATTGAATACTTCGTCTAGGAAATACTTCCGAGGTGGTCGCTGTTGCTGGAGCAAGGCCCAGTGACATTTAACCTGCTTAATTATTTACAAAATTTAAAATTTTCCCCTACCTGTCCCTGAGCAAGAGAGAAGGTCACTTTTGTGTGTGTTTCCACGTATAATTTTCCAAACGTGATTCTGAGATCTGAAGGTGCTGAAGAAAGCAAAATGTTTGTTACCAATCATCATTCGTGAAAGAACACGAAGGCTATCAAGTGAAATGTAAAACGGTGGTATAATGATCACATCACAGATGATCTGCCGGCGAAAGTGGTTTAACGCTAATGGGATTCTGCTCTAATTTATTTGTTAGTGCAATGGTTTAAAAACTATGGATCAGTGGTGCAGGAGAAGCTGTTAATGATCTTTACAATTCTCAGTATCCTAAGAAGTCATAAAAACAGCTATTGATCACAGGTCATGGAGAGAAATTTTCAATAAAGTGTCAGAAGTAATCGAGGATCGCATTGTTTTCCTTCGCTCGTCATTAGTCTGGAATATTCGCGCCGCCTAATCCACCAATCAGATGCAAAACTGAAACCAGCCGCGTCGACGTCACCCGCGTTTTCCCGCGCTTCAAGCGGTTTGTTTGTTTCTATTCTCAGTTCTCATTGACTCCTTGTAATACTCTCCTTTGTTGCGATTGGCCCTAGAAATAACTTTGCTTTTGGTTTCACGACACTCAACCGGAAAGCGTTTTATTTGTCAATACCGAGCTACTTGTACAATTCAACTATATCTCCTGACTGTGCCTTAATACAACTGCCATAAATCGTAGCAACACGTCCTCTTCAGAATCAACGATGCGACCATGAGTACAAAGAGAATTCAACACGGCGTTCACATACCTTTAATTGGACAATTCCTTATCTCTGGCATTAACTTATCTTCGCGCCCGCCCTTGCAGCGATCTCCGACAACTTTCCTGTAACTGTAATAGAACGAAAAAACCTTAACACCACCAAAAATACACTGGAGCGTTCCACTACAGTCCGTTCAAAAACATGGAAAAGTTTTTCTTTGAGATAAAATTGAGGTTTCAACGTGTTGCCACTCACAACATGGACCTTACTTCATTCAACGGGTTTTTCATCGTCCCCTTCCATTATCCATTGTTGTACTAATAGAGAAATTTCCCATTCAGTGTCGAAAATAACTACTTGTTCCATTAGTTTTGCTTCTGCCTTTCTTTGTTTTTTTTACTTTGATTTCTCCTTAATTGGTCATATTTTCTTTTAATCTGATGGTCGTTGTGATTATTTTTCTTTAATTAGTAACTAAAGGGAACTTCTCGTGTTGTTTATCAATCTCACCCACGACTGTGCGGATACGTTTTTCCCTCTGGGCAATGAGCTGGCACTGGAGCTGCGTCGGCCGTGGGTTCACACACTTTAGAGAGCTCTGAGTGTTCGTAGCCAAAGTCACTTGTTTAAAAACAAAATAAATAAAATATTACTATAAACTTATTAGACTTTATGCTGCAATCTGATTGGCTACACCAGTCGCCGTCCGTTGCCGCGCGTCTGCTGACGTCAAAATGTGGTAAGAACAAAAAGGTGGCAGATGAGGTAGAACTGATCGTGTCCCTTATGTTCCTAATACATCATGACTTCCTCTGTGATCTCTTACTGTACAGACTTACGGCAACATGAGTTTATAATAAAGTAGCACAATGTTGCTAATTGCGACTTCTTCTACACATTTGTACTCCTAAAGATCATCGGTAAGAACCTAACCAAAATGTATGTATCGTTCAGTTTATTGCAAAATTCGTGTTAGAGAGTAAAATGAGTAGTGTCCACCAAGTGGTATGACAATTCTGAGTATTTAGGCGTTAAACCTTCATTCGCGAGAAAAATCTGCCAGCCGGAAAAAAAATCCGCGAAATAAAAGACAGTATAAACCTTTTACTTGAACCCATACAGAATCAAATTCTGCACTGCGTTTGTGACTCACCATTCAAAATCGTCTTCTTCACAGGCGCAAGTTGTAATATTGATTTCTCTCTCGTATTCCTTTCCGTTGAAGCAGCAATCTCCGCTCTTGCGACGTTCATATACAAAGTGCTGACCCAGTAAACATTCCCCGTCAATACGCTACAAGAGAAAAAACGAAAGGAAAAATCAGGATGGCCTTAAGTGGAGGAAAATTGCAGTGGGATAACCGCGATCTATTCAACAAAATAGAATCGCTAGATAACTATTTCACTCCCTATCATTAAAACCGTTATCACAATTATTATTGCTAACATTATCACTCACCTTATTGCAATCGTTAATGTTATCGTTCTGGTCAGTATCAATATTATTACTTAAAAGACAAGACCTGCGAAACATTTTGGAAAAAAGTTGCAATGGCCGACTCACAAATTCCACCCTTTACGATACAATATTATTTAATAAGCTCAGTTATGCACGCATTCTGATTGGTTCTCACTTATGATCTCTTGGAAGACAGACGTATAGATGACGTCATCATTTATTTTTTTAAAATTCTTTATTATATAAAAAAGATAGATTCCAAGTTGCCGTGCGTCTGTTCAGTAATAGATCACAGAGGACGTCAAAATGTGGTAAGAACATCAGTGACACACTCGGCTGCGCCTCGTGTGCCACTTTTTTGTTCTTACCACATTTTGATGTCAGCTGTGATCTATCACTGAACAGACGCACAGCAACTTGGAATCTATTTGTTAATCATAATAATGATATATCCTTTTGGGTACTACACCATTTGCTTCAAAGTAACAGCACAATATTTTTGCTTCAGTAAGTTTTGCTTCCATGAAAGGGGAAAAAAGAGAAGAGAAAAAAATACCTCAAAAAAACTTAGGAACCGTTCGGCTGTTATGATTTAGTGCTATTACTACTTACAATGATTACTTCAAATTAAAACTCTGTAAATGGCAGCAGTTCATTGGAGAAACTGGCTTTTGCATTTATGCTTTTGAAGTTTTAGTTCGTCAGCTTAAATCAATTTTTCTGCACTACATTATAATACATTAAATATTACCTAATTTACCTAAAAGTTGTTCTTCTCTTCACTTGAGGCGGTATAACACTACCTAGATTGTCCTAGAGCGCAGTTCCATTGAGTGTAAAAACCATAATGCCAAAGGAAAAAATAACACAAGGAGCAAACGAGAAGCAAAAAGAGCAAACTGAAAAAAAACAAACAAACAAAAAAAAAAAAAGAGCGAGAAAATGAGAGTGACCTAGACGCGATTGGTATCAGATTTGCTTCTGATTGGTTGAGAAGATGGCATGAGTTTTCTGAACCAATCACGGTGCAAAATGAAGAAAACCAAAGCATTCTCAGATAACTCTCGGCAAAATTTTTCAACACTCAATAGAAAACCGCTCTAAGGACGATAATTCTTAGTTGTTACCTCATCGTTGGGAGACCAAGTTGTATAGTTATCTGCTAGGCACTTCTGGTTGAGAACTGACGTGAAGTTCAGTTTTACCGAGAGCCATTTAAATGTGCGGCCTGTATGCTGACCAAATACACTGGTAAATTCAAAATGGAAATACGATTTAATTTCTCTTTCACAGCTTTACGAATTAACTCTTAAAGTTAAAGTTGATAGTAGCGCCAAATTGGTATCTGGGAACCACGGGTTCGAATCTCATCGAAGCCTGAATTTTCTCAGACTATTTTTTGCAGTTGCTGAAATGACAGTCCACTTGCGGGGATCATTGCGTTCGTTGATTTAGTTTCTGTTTTCCTGCGAGGGTCGGTTTCTACATTGCTAGTCTGAGCAGTTTTCAAGGAGCGTGACAACAAACCCACCAGTGCGCATTCCGATTGGGTACCACAAAATCAAATCAAACCAATCAGATTAAAGCAGGTAATTTAGTGTTAACAACTGGGTTGAAAACGTAAATTAGCCACCGTAAAGAGTAAAAAAGCTGACGTTTCGAGCGTTAGCCCTTCGTCAGAGCGATTAGAGGAATTGTGGGTTGTGTATGGATTTATATGTAGAAAGTGGAGCTACGCCATTGGTGGGAATATGGTGACGAAAAAAACAGGAATAAATTAGTTGAATGAAAAGCGCTCGTTGATTCCGTGGGGAATTAAGGGTGCCGATTTGAAATATAAATTTTTGTTCTAGTGTTTTACGGCTTTCCGAACTGCCTAGATGTAAGGAAAGGCCGCAAACTGCCATATGCTGTTTAGAATGATAAGGAAGATTTAAGTGTCTAGCGACTGGCTTGGATGCGTCCTTGTCATTTATTTCCACATCGCGAAGGTGTTCTCGGAATCGGTCACCCAGTCGTCTTCCTGTCTCGCCGATGTATAACTTATTGCAATAAGTGCAAGTTATGCAGTAAATAACATTGGCGGAGGTACACGTAAAGTGATCAATGATCTTAATGGATCTTTTGGGTCCCGATATTTTCTCTACGTTGTGAATGAAAGGACAAGTTTTGCATCGTGAGCGAGCGCATTTAAAAGTTCCAGATTGGTCATTGGTTTGAAATGAACTCCTGGCTAAAAAGTTGCCTATGTTTTTGTCACGTTTGAATGAAATAAGTGGGGGTTGCGAAAAGATAGTGCCAGTCTCTGAATTGTTTTGGAGTAATTTAAAATTTTTAAGAATGATAGAATTAACTGCGTGGTTGTGAGGGTGAAATGTAAGAGTAAATGGAATGCGATCCGTGTTCTCCTTCTCGGCCGTTTGTAGTGCTGCCTGTCGATCGATTTGTTGGGCACGGTGGTAGCCCGCTTGAACGACAGAAACAGGATAGCCGCGTTTATCGAAAAACTGGCACATTGCCTCTGATTTTTTCGGAAAAATCAGAGTCGTCACTACATAAACGACGAAGTCTGAGAAACTGTGAAAAGGGTATGGAGTTCTTGACGTGTGATGGATGTGAGGATGAATACAACAAGTAACTATGTGAATCTGTAGGTTTGTAGTAAACACTAGTACATAAGCCGTTGCCTTCAATTGAAATTTTGATGTCTAGATTTTAGCAGTGGCCGGCAATTCTTGTTTAGCTATGAGATCGTTAATCGTATTTTTGACAATGTTTTGGTTAATTAAAGTGAGATCTTTGTCGACTTTAGCATAAAAGGAGGTGTCAGAAAGTTGCCGCAAAGCTTCTTTTTGATAGAGGTCGGCCCGCCAAACAACAACTGCACCGCCTTTGTCGGCCGCCTTAATGACAATGTCTTTGCGTTTTTTTAGACTTTTTAGTGCCGACCACTCTTCCGAAGAAAGATTGGAAAATTTGGTGTTACGATTGAATTTAAGTTTGTTGATATCGTGGCGACATTTTTTGAGGAAAAAATCTAAAGATGAGAACTGGCCCTCTGGGGGAGTCCATTTAGACTTTCGAATCTGGAGTGTTTCGAAAGTATCTTTGTTCGAGGTGTTAGAATCATCCTCTTTGTCATGAAAAAAGGCTTTCAACTGAACGCGGCGAAGGAATTTTTCAACGTCTTGCTTAACTGAAAATTCGTCGGTTTTTTGTGATATGGGAACAAAATTTAAGCCTTTGCTGAGAACTGATTTTTCTGAATCGGAAAGTAGTAAAGAAAAAAAAAAAAAATCAGTTCTCAGCAAAGGCTTAAATTTTGTTCCCATATCACAAAAAACCGACGAATTTTCAGTTAAGCAAGACGTTGAAAAATTCCTTCGCCGCGTTCAGTTGAAAGCCTTTTTTCATGACAAAGAGGATGATTCTAACACCTTTTTTTTCCCACTTATTTCATTCAAACGTGACAAAAACATAGGCAACTTTTTAGCCAGGAGTTCATTTCAAACCAATGACCAATCTGGAACTTTTAAATGCGCTCGCTCACGATGCAAAAGTTGTCCTTTCATTCACAACGTAGAGAAAATATCGGGACCCAAAAGATCCATTAAGATCATTGATCACTTTACGTGTACCTCCGCCAATGTTATTTACTGCATAACTTGCACTTATTGCAATAAGTTATACACCGGCGAGACAGGAAGACGACTGGGTGACCGATTCCGAGAACACCTTCGCGATGTGGAAATAAATGACAAGGACGCATCCAAGCCAGTCGCTAGACACTTTAATCTTCCTTATCATTCTAAACAGCATATGGCAGTTTGCGGCCTTTCCTTACATCTAGGCAGTTCGGAAAGCCGTAAAACACTAGAACAAAAATTTATATTTCAAATCGGCACCCTTAATTCCCCACGGAATCAACGAGCGCTTTTCATTCAACTAATTTATTCCTGTTTTTTTCGTCACCATATTCCCACCAATGGCGTAGCTCCACTTTCTACATATAAATCCATACACAACCCACAATTCCTCTAATCGCTCTGACGAAGGGCTAACGCTCGAAACGTCAGCTTTTTTACTCTTTACGGTGGCTAATTTACGTTTTCAACCCAGTTGTTAACACTAAATTACCTGCTATACTCTCCCACCGACGCAGCACCACAGTTTCTTTAGAAACTTACCCCTTCAATCAGATTAAAGAAGAATTACCGAAGGAACCAATGACAACTCACGGTAGGCACCGATATCCAGGCCCCAAAGGCGGAAAATATGAGCGAACATGAAACAATCAGAATTTAATCCTGCTTAAGGTGCAACATGATTTAGACACCGAAACAACAAAGTGAACAAGATCTTTTATTTTGATTATTTGCACCAACCGCAAAAATGCAATGGAATGAAATTTAAACGTTTGCAATAAGAGCGTCATTCACCTCTGTTTTGTTTCGGAGCATATTTAAACTGCATAGATATAGGAATTCCTTACTTGATTATAAGAGTTGTTCCTCCCGGCTCAGTGACCATGCCAAAAACAGTCACTGGGTCCTTTCCTAGAGAAACATTTTTCCAAGCCTGTCCTTCAGTGCAACTATACCTGCAAAAGAATTATTTTTTGATTTACATGAGGTTAAACACAAAACAATGGTAGCCACCGGTATCCAGAAAGAAAATTATATGCGCGGCTCCAAGGAACAGGGCGGTCAAAGGTCGAGCATTTCGGGCTGACAATCATGTGCATCATCGCGATGGAAAATAATAAAACAAAGACCTTACCACACTGTGTCAGCGTTCCGTACGAGCGGGACTGCTGCCAAAATACCACCATGATCTCCGATAACAAAATCATGGTAGCCGTTAAATTCCTGTCGAAAATTACCACTTCAAATGAGTAAAATAAATTACATGAGGCCTTTACTGACGGAACAAATATATCCATGTTCAAAACGACGGCTGATCATTAAGAAACTCCCCATATAGAAAAAAAAACAGTTAATTTGAGTCTCTGAGGATAAAAACCATTGGCTTTGCATATTCAGCCTCGAAAAAGAGTTAAAAAAAAAAACAAAACAAAACTATAAGCTGGAACTCAGAATATTGACCGCGTGATAGAGTGTTGTATCAGCCACGAAAATGTATGATCTTATACTTTTCATCGTTTCAATTGCTTAATTCCTTCTGAAATCATCTTAACTTCGATCGCCATTTCAGAGAAGGACTCTTCTCCAATGACTCGTTCTCTCACCTTGGTCCATGATAATCCTCCGTCCCTTGATAGAAAAAGGCCAACCGGTCCTTCACCTAAACCACTGCCTAAGTTACCTGAAGGTGAATATTGAATCATTTGTTTTAAAACAGTTTTCATATTAGTGAACAAAATCTCTTTAATCCTTTCATTGTCGGGTTAAACAATTTATCGCCTTAATGATTGGAACGTGAACGATCGCTATAATTAAAAAATTTACCATTTCTCTCATTTAAAATTTAACCACTTCACTTCATATCAAATCTATCATTCCTCTCCTTCAGAAATTAACTATCTTTCTTATTCAAAAATCCAGGATCACTCGAGTTCAATATTTAAGAGGCTGTCTCTCTTATTTCCACCCGGTCAATTTTGCGTCAAAAATAATTTTGCCTGAAACTCTGTTAACAGAAAGACTTTACCTAGGAAAGAACTAAATTAGATTTGGTTTGATTCGAAATAATTTTCTGACTGCATTACGGGCCATAATTATTTCCCAGTCCGTAGGGACCGTCGCGACGTCTCGAAAATTGAAAAATAGGCATATTTTGTAACGTTGTAAAATATTTGATTCGCATAGTTAAGCCACAGAATTTATATCAGATTGCTTAAAAACCTTTCTAGTTTGCCAAGAAAGTTAGAATTTTCCCTCTCAACATATTTGAAAAGGCGAATTTTAGCATATTCTGACCACTAGAAATCGCCATCGGCCGATGGCCGAAAATAACCTTGATTTAGACGCTAAGTTTTGGGATTTGGGACCTGGTTGACGATTCTATCCTACACAGCCGTTAAGTTTAGACCTTTATAGGCAAAAATATGCAAAAACCCCTGTACGTTTTCGATTTTTCAAAAGTTATGACCGATTGAATCAGCACATGTACGAGCATTCGCGATTTTTTCGCCTACACCAAAATCGAACCACTGGAGCAGATTTCGTCATAAATACAGCTTACCTGCTTTGCAGCCCGGCTTCATGGCTCACTTCAGAGTTTTTCTAATAACCAAATTTGTGAAATCCATGATAACTTCAACAAATAGCTAGGTATTACCTTCGAAAAGTAGGCGGCATCAATCGTGATTCGTGGTATCAAAACAAATGCCGGAATTGGCCACATTTCGCGGTGAATCACCCATTTAACATCGCAGCAGAGCTGAATTTTTTCCAAAATCAGAATATAAACTCTCCATGTCTGGAAGCTGAGGGAGAAATGAAGGTTTTAGGCTTCTGAAGTGAAGAAATAATCGCTTAAATTTAGATCCAGTTCGATGTTATACTGTTCTCACAAAGGTCCGCACAAAAGAGAAGACCGCTGATAGCTTGTGCCGTACGTCGTGCCATATGGTTTTGTTTTGTATCCCAAAGTAATATTTGGGCAGAAAAATTTTGGATGAAAAGAATAAATGCTTTTACCTGGAGTTTGATATCATATAATTAATAAATCAATTTCAAATATCCTGAGCTTGCTTCTCTCGGTTCCGCGTCGATTGTGTCCTCAGAACAGCCGGAGAAATCATGGGTTTATGTGAAATTTCAGAAAAATTTTGGATGAAAAGAATAAATGCTTTTACCTGGAGTTTGATATCATATAATTAATAAATCAATTTCAAATATCCTGAGCTTGCTTCTCTCGGTTCCGCGTCGATTGTGTCCACAGAACAGCCGGAGAAATCATGGGTTTATGTGAAATTTCAGATATTCCTCGCTTCCCAAACTGGTGAACTGGACTTAATGATAACTCCAGCAAATACCTCCAAAATTCAGCGGTCGGCATCTGTCGATACTCTTCTTTGACTCGTTGTTGCGAACTAAACTCGAAAACTAAAGCCATGTTTCGCGCTTAATGTCCCGTTGAAACTTTGGATTGCAGCTGCATTCTCTTCAAGAATCAGTCATAGAACTCCACTTGTAAGTCTATGTGTCGAAGTTTGGCGTTTTGGAATTTAAAGCTGAACGATTGCACTATCGCGCATAACAGAGGTCCGCATTAATCATTGCGGGTGAACCCGCTAACCCTTTATTTTTTTTGGAAGACCTGCAAGTGTAGTATGGCATGCAAGTGCTTTTTCGAAACCAGAGAGGCTTCAGTCTGTAGCGAGTCTTCAGCGAGGTTGTTAAAGCTTTCATTGGACAGAGGATACGCATTGACGAAACACCCAGTGAAGGGAACAACAGTTGCAGTAAGAATAGTAGACGAATCAAAGAACACTCTCTGTATAAATAAGATTGAGCATTTTAGTAGCTTCCACAACTTCGATTCGAATATGGAGATATCGGTGTGAGAGTTTGGAAATGTTATGGCATCGGTAAAGGGAAATACATTCCATATGACGTAATTTATATCAAGCACCAAGGTCAAACGTCCCTTCAAACCATAGAATCTCAAGGGTTTTATGATCTTCCTGAAAAGCGTGTGGTCAAGCGTCGTTCAAAGGGCAGCAAGGAAACAGAGAGTACAACGCCATTGTTTGAATGCTCTGTGTTTGGATGTGTTGAAGTGTTCGAAACCTTTTCGCAGCTGGAGCTGCACCTGGACGTTGGAAAGCATACAGTCAGCAGGTTAAAGCCAGTATGATGCAATCAAAAGGGACTGGGCCCTTAAGTTCTCGTCGATAGATACCGCTGGTATCGAGTGTTCGAGCTGTTCGTTAGATTCTAGTACACCACTCACTTCTCCCGTGGATACTTCGCCCCACTCGTCTTTACGAACAGGATGGGCCGTAAGCAAACCAAGGGGCAGCGTTAGATTTTCAGAGAAGGTAAAAGAATACCTAACGGCACGGTTTAAACTTGGAGAAAGAACTGGGCGAAAGGCCGACCCCGCCCAAGTTGCAGTAGACATGCGAAATGCGAAAAATGAATCAAATGCACGTTTGTTCACTAGAGAACAGTGGCTGACAAAGAACCAAGTTCAGAGCTTTTTCTCTCGGCTAGCAGCAATGCAGCGAAAAGATCAGGGTGTGATCGGGATATCACTGGATGAGGAGGAAGATATCCAATGCGTCCAGGAAAATTCCGAGAGATAAGATCTGGTAGACAAAGTTAACAAAGAGATCAAAGTCTCACATCCAATCTGCTACGATACGTAGGACCTCTGTGAACGTTACCACAATAACACACTTCAGAAATTCAATGTGGTTTTGTTGAGAGCCATCTGTAGTCATTTTGAGATCCCTGTAAAATTGAGAGACAAAAAACAGATCCTCATAGACAAACTGTCGGACGTGATTAGTGATTGTCAGTGTGTTTCCCAGTAGACTTATGTAAACAATGTCTTATACGGTGGCTGAAAGTGTAGAATATGCTCTACAGATACAAACTACCTTTACTTCCGATATCAAGTTCTGACGGCGTTGTTATAGTGTAATATATTATAATATCTAGTAGTCAGTGAAATGTTTCGATGAAATCGATTGAAAATTTACCAAAAGCAACACTTATAACATCTCTTCATACGAAGCATGTGTCAAGTTTTTAACACGTTGGCTGCCGATTTCTCCGGCTATCGACAGGTTGCTGTTCTGTGGACACAATCGACGCGGAACCGAGAGAAGCAAGCTCAGGATATTTGAAATTGATTTATTAATTATATGATATCAAACTCCAGGTAAAAGCATTTATTCTTTTCATCCAAAATTTTTCTGCCCAAATATTACTTTGGGATACAAAACAAAACCATATGGCACAACGTACGGCACAAGCTATCAGCGGTCTTCTCTTTTGTGCGGACCTTTGTGAGAACAGTATAACATCGAACTGGATCTAAATTTAAGCGATTATTTCTTCACTTCAGCCTAAAACCTTCATTTCTCCCTCAGCTTCCAGACATGGAGAGTTTATATTCTGATTTTGGAAAAAATTCAGCTCTGCAGCGATGTTAAATGGGTGATTCACCGCGAAATGTGGCCAATTCCGGCATTTGTTTTGATACCACGAATCACGATTGATGCCGCCTACTTTTCGAAGGCAATACCTAGCTATTTGTTGAAGTTATCATGGATTTTTGGATTTTAATAACCAATTTGGTTATTAGAAAAACTCTGAAGTGAGCCATGAAGCCGGGCTGCAAAGCGGGTAAGCTGTATTTATGGCGAAATCTGCTCCAGTGGTTCGATTTTGGTGTAGGCGAAAAAATCGCGAATGCTCGTACATGTGCTGATTCAAACGGTCATAACTTTTGAAAAATCGAAAACGTACAGGGGTTTTTGCATATTTTTGCCTATAAAGGTCTAAACGTAACGGCTGTGTAGGATAGAATCGTCAACTAGGTCCCAAATCCCAAAACTTAGCGTCTAAATCAAGGTTATTTTCGGCCATCGGCCGATGGCGATTTCTAGTGGTCAGAATATGCTAAAATTCGCCTTTTCAACTATGTTGAGAGGGAAAATTCTAACTTTCTTGGCAAACTAGAAAGGTTTTTAAGCAATCTGATATAAATTCTGTGGCTTAACTATGCGAATCAAATATTTTACAACGTTACAAAATATACCTATTTTTCAATTTTCGAGACGTCGCGACGGTCCCTACGGACTGGGAAATAATTATGGCCCGTAATGCAGTCAGAAAATTATTTCGAATCAAACCAAATCTAATTTAGTTCTTTCCTAGGTTAAGTCTTTCTGTTAACAGAGTTTCAGGCAAAATTATTTTTGACGCAAAATTGACCGGGTGGAAATAAGAGAGACAGCCTCTTAACACTCTTTCTTCTTCAAAAATTTATCGACTCTCTTGTTCAAAATTTACCATCTCTTTTGCTCACAAATTTACCATCTCTCCTGTTCAAGAAGTTTCTATCTCTCTTGCTCAAAAATTTACTATCTCTCTTGTTCAAAATTTTGTCATTTCTCTTGTTAAAAAAATTTACCATTTCTTTTGTTCAAAATTTCACCATCTCTCTAGCTCAAAAACTAACCATCCTTCTTCTCCTTTATTTCACTCCATTGTAATTACTGAATTGTGCTTGAATTCTGAATCTGTAGAAAGTACATTACCTTGAGCCACAATGATTCCCACGGCTGAGGAAGATGACAGGACAGGAGGGATGTACAAATACCATCGGCCCAGCACCATATGAACGTGAAGAGAACATTTGGGCTGCAGAGAGATTTTTACAAAAACTGGTTCAATTCCTAGCCTACCAAAATTCAAAACCTTTGGAAATGTTGCATAAAACATTTTAATATAGAATACTGAATAATAACACTTCAACTATCAAAAAAGGTGAACAAGAAACTTCTCGTAGCAATTTTCTTACGATGACCAGCAAACAGATGACGAGAATCGACAATTTTACCAACTCATACAAAGCCACATTCTCTTAGCCAGTCGACATGGAATTTTACGGCAGATAGAGGGGAGAATTACTTAGCTGATCTAGTGAGTAAGAGAAATATTCAGATGAGTGCTGAAAATAATCCAAGATTGCTTCGGGTTCACTTCACTTAGTTATGTGATTGGTCTACGAAATTCTTCTCGCAGTACCATCCTGAACCAAATGTAAAGGTCACGGCAATAAGGGAAACGATCACCAGTTTAAGAAGCTCCTGATTGTTCAGGTAATTCTCCTTGTCAGCTCCATGGGATTAGAGAGGAGTTTGGAGAATATGGATAGTAATATTAGGGTGTAAAGGGTTGATAAAGAGACAGATATTGGAGTAAAGCTGAAACTGAACATTTAACGCATATAGTTTTTAATCATAAAAATCATAAAAAAAAGTCATGCAAACACACCGGGTGGCAGTTTGTAGGGTTTCCTCTATGGTCAACTAATGGGGCTTTCAGTGGAAACCATTCACCTCCCTTGTTAAATGTAATCACAGATCTAAATTTCGCATCACTTCCTCCATCACCATCTGGGAAGAACACATTCGCGATGTACGTTCCATTGAGACTTTTAACCTACAAAAAACCAGTAACAAAAAAATATTTGTGACAGAGCAAGTTTAAATTGGGTGTCAAAAGTAAACCGATATAGCTTTGGTTTTGCTTTCCTGTGGTGTTTAATTGGTCCAAAAAACCTCAAGCCACTTTCTCAACCAATAGATTCAAAACTAAGACCGATTGTTGCTCGGTCACCCGCCTTTTCTTGCGCGCCTAGCAGTTTGCTTGCTTTTGCCTTACTTTCGTGTTTGATTGCTCCAGAAAACCCACTTTCTCAACCAATCAGATTCAAAACAAGAACCAGTCGTAACTCGGTCACCCGCGTTTTCCCGCGCTTCCCCGCGCTTCAGACAGTGAGCTTACTTATGCCTTACTTTGAAGAGCTAATGAAAACTCAAAGTAAAACAATCAACTGTCCGTAGGCGCAGGAAAATGCGACCAAGTCATGATGGTTTTAAGTTTGCATCTGATTGGTTGAGAGAGCAGCGTAAGTTTCAATGTAATCATGGATTACCTTGGAAATTCAATTGAAAATTACTCTATGCACTTGATGGGTTGCAAAATGACAAGCGTTTATGTTACTAACCCTGTGAAGATCCACTAGTGTTGTATTCTTTCCCCAAATTGGAGTCCTGTCACTGAGGATATTTTCCAAAGACAGAGAATACTTCACTCCAGTGAGATCTGATACATACAAGTTGTAATAATCCTGGCCATCGTGTTCTTTTTCATGTCTTACAACAACCATCACTTCTCCTTCCTTAGCATCGACAATAGTGTACGACTGTGGAAAAAAAAAAAATTACATCAGTGGTACTGACATCCACCTTCTTAGTCGATATTAGAGTTTTATCAAACGATATAAGATCAGGAAAGCCTTAGCCTGCAGAGCTGGCGTGATTTTGGCGAGCGAGTGCTCAGTATTTTCTTAGTGAAATTATACCTGCCATCTTTTATTTTTACAGCAGCGGAAGGCTTGGGAGAGAATGAAATTTGTACCCAGGGGGGTGAGTGACGGTCAAAAGGAAGGAGAGAGGAGAGGATGGGACAATAGAAATCCAGTCCCCTCTCCCCACCGTCCACTCCAAATCAAACATGGCAGGCCGAATAAACGATCGGAGCTTGCAATGCTACGTCGTCCTAAAAAAAAAGGATACCCCAGAATATTTTGACAACTAGGTCAGTAGAAAATATGCAGTTAAAATGTTTAATGTTTTGATATGCCTCGAGTAGAAAAAAACTTGTAATAACCAAGACTACCTCAATAAAGCAGACTGATATGATTTATACATGTAAAAGTGAAATCTAGAAAAAAATTGTTAAAAACTTCAAAAACTACATTTCCTTTATTAAAACATAAAGATCCATTTCCTCATAATTTTCCTTGCATTGGATTAATTGCCTTCTGTACAAGAAGTAACAAATTGCAGGATTATTTCCACAAGTATCTAATTATATAATTTTGAAAATAAGCCTACCTTTTTCTCAATATCAGGAGGGAACTGTGCCTTTTGGAAAAAATTTTTGCTGGAGTTGCTTTTGTAGAAAACATACAAGTCTTCGTTGTAGGTATATTTCTGCAATATCAAAAGATCTCAGACTCATTAGTTGACTTGGTACCCCTTTAAAAATCTTTGACTCACTCAGGGGCCACAACTTTGTCAACTATTTCAATCACTGTCAAGTGTTACCCTCACAAAACAAAGTGTCTTACTTACTGACTTAATCTCTCTAAACACCTCTACTTCACACCAATTCTTTAATCTTTATATTATTTGAACAAGCTATACAAAAATGATTGCATTCAATTGGCATTTTATGTTGGTACAGGCTTCTGAATCAACAACATAATTGTGTTTTGAGAAAAAAAAAAAAAAAAAAAAAAAAAAAAAGGACTACAGTTGATCAAAATCAAGTGAAAAGTCAATGTTTCCACAGTCACAAATGACCAAAATTTTCAACAGATAAGAATAACCAATTAAAAGAGGGTCCTTTATGTCAAAAAAAAGTTCAATTTCATGGATAATGCTGCATTCTTAGTTAGCAAATTATTTAACAGACAACTGATCACAAATTGTCTGTAGTGAAATAAAAAGTCCTTGGACGAGAGATTTCCTCATTAGATCGCGGAAGAAGGATTCACCCACACCAAAGGATGGTTCTGAGGGTTCAACCCATCACAGTAACACAAGGGTCTGTTGGTTTTGTCTTCCCCAAAATAGGTTCTCTTACCTCAACAAACACATATTTCCCCTCCACCTTTAAGGAATGAGATGAGAATGGTCCCAGAAATTTATCAAAATCCTTCAAACAATCTTTATCACAAGGCAAGAAAGCATGCTTTAAAAATGATGTATCTGAAGTGGAAAAAAAAGTTACAGTTGTATAAGCATTTACATTTTCCAGGGAAGTGTACAGGAGACCATTTAAGGGTGCCTTGTCCCTTCAGATGTTACCCTAAAATCCTGCACCAATAAAGGCTGAATAAGAACTTTCAATTGTTAATGCAGTTGTAATAGTTTACCTGAAACATACAACCACCCCTGAACAGCACTCAAGCTACTGTAAGGCACATAAAAACTTGTAAAATTGTAAATTGGTATTAGAAAGTAATAAAAAATGTATTTATGTATGTATGCATGGGTCATCCTACACAATTCAAGCTTTGACAGGATTCAAACTTGTACTTTGCTGATACCAGTTGAGTATTAAACTAGCTGAGGTACAAACCTGTGAGGAAGGCATTTGAATCCTATCACTGGCTAAATTTTTTTAAAATTTATTTTCTGCAATTACTTAAATTGCTGTCAACCTGCCCAGATCATTTCTTTGCCTGATTTTCATTCCCAGGTCAAATGGAATTTATTTCATTAAAAATTGTGACAATCCCTTCTTTTAGGTTAAGAGGAACATAGTGGGAATAAAGCATCCCACCCAAGAACACAAAATACTGTCAGTCTCCCTTGGCTGAAAACATAAATGCATCAATACAAACATACCTGCTGGTTTATTGTACAAATACACATGATGAGAAACACTCACAAGCTAGTTTTCAGGATTTTTTTCAGGTCAGAGGAAGTTACATGTTTAAGTCAAATAGTTTATGTGTAATTCTAGCTTGTTGCACAGTATTGACAAAACCCTCAATCTGAGTTAGGCAAGGATAATTTATTTATTCTTATAAATTCTTATTTTTACTATTTTGTATCATGATATTTTTAGTCCTTTTTTATGTATTTATTATAATTTTATTATATACAGATTTTATACTACATATGTGCACATGGGTTAACACCAGATAGTCTTTTTAGTCTATCTGATCCATTATTTTGCATTTCAAATAAAGCTTATTATTATTATTATTAAGGAGCTCTTACTGACAATTTGCAAGTTCAGAAGTAATATTGAAGTAGATTCATATCAAATTAATATTCAATTAGTATTCCTTAAAATTGTCATTCATAATGAAATAGCAATCTAGACACAGTTCAGGTTTTCATTATTTAGTGAGTTTGGAAGAAATACTAATTAATTTAAAAACAGTGAAATAATTCCGAGAAATATAATTTGTTTTCTTCCAAAGAGGTTCTACGATACAAAATGGACTTCACTTAATTTACTCACAAGTAATACAGTCTTGGCAAAGATAGGCTGCAAACACAACAAATTTAAAACCTGAGCTCATCTTCCTGTACATAACATATATAGAGTTCTTGTTTCATGAGAGACAGTGAAATAGCTTTGAAAGTGTTCTTCCACAGTTGAAAATAACTTTTACTTGTTCAAATTAATAAACAACAATTAATAAACACAATTTATTTTGAAAGAAATTGTGGTATTTGATAAATATCTCAGTCTGAGGTTAATATAATACAAACACGTGCAGATCTCTCTGTATTAAATGTGATTTTAAAATAAGTGATTTATCAATTGAGCTTGACAAGTTTTTGACAGAAAAAGAGATGAAGAAGAGTTACTTACGATACTTCTGTTGGTTCTGAACCTCAAGGAGTAACTCTGACTTCTTGCCACCTTGATTTGGTGCCCTGTATAATTTTTTTTAAAATCAATCAAAAATTCAGCAAATCAGAGACAACTGATCTGGAACATATGTTGATATAAAAAATTGGAGATTTCAACTTCATTGTTTTGTCCCTTGTTTTGCATACTCATCCTTCAATGTGCTCTTAAGAGCTCTCATATTGGCCAGGAACCAGTTGTTCATAGAGGAGATTACACTATCCAATAGATAAATCCTTATCCAGTGGATTATTGTTTTAACAAAATATACTGTACACTGTACATGTACTGTGCTATCCACAGGATAGCACTGTACATGTACTGTGCTATCCACAGGATAGAGATTTTTTCAGTGAATACTTTTACCCACCCCTCTAACTACTAGTTCCAGCTCTTTACTGGCTTCACAAATCAGTGTAACATAATTATAATAGTAATAATAATTATAATAATAATAATAATATAATAATAATAATTAATGAAGGAAACCAACTTGCTGAGGCATTTTTCAGTGGCACCCTCAAAAATTCTAGTTAATTCTAGCTCTGCACTAGTATCTCAGTTCAAGTCTGAATTTTTTTTTCAGGCTTTAATTTCACAACCATTGAGGTTGTATTCATAACTGAGATGATCTTTCCTCTAACTATCACATCTTTGACCTCCAATTCAAATATGATATTCAGATATGCTTCCTTCAACCATTTACACCCTAACATCAGTATTCAAATTCTCTTCACTGTTTTTGTCACATTTCCTCTGGTACCGACAAGGAGAATTTGTTTAACAATCAAGAGCTTCTTTAAATTGGTGATCATTTCCATTTTTCTCTTGAGCTTTATATTCAATTTGAGGACAATGCCAAAAGAAGAAATTAGATGTCAATCAACATTATGATATTCTCACCAATAATGTCTCAAGACATAATCTGCTAGATGTATCCATCGTTCACCATCATTCATGTAATAAATCTGAAACAAAATGAAAAGACACAGCTCAAAAGAAAACCAAACACAGTCCAAAACTATCATATACCAAGGCTCAGATGAAGAAATTTGGTTTTAATAAACTGGGTTGATAAACAATTAAGTTTTGGTCACCATAAAGAGATTTGTAATGCTGACATTTCAAGAATTAGCCTTTTAATTTTTAGAGTGAGTGGAGCAATTGTGGGTTGTGTATGGTTTACAAAGAGAAAAAGGGACCAGGCAAGAACAAAGTGTATGAGTGCCAATTGGAAAGATAATTTCTTTTGTTTTGTGGCTTTCTGTACTGCCTAGATGAAGGGAAAGGCTGTAGACTGCCAACACAATACCCCAGTTCCTTTGGAAATTTACCCTTCTTATTCAGATCCTTTGAGGCTCAGTTACCTTTAAGAGAGAATAGCTAATTCCACAAACCTTTTTGGTGTCCTGATCTTGAGCAACCAAAACTTTATATGATACAGGACTACATGAAACCACATGAGGCGTAAAAGACAAGGGCTGAGATGCAAATGTTTTTCCTTCATCATATGAGATGTACAGATAACTTTTTTTAGGTACTGAGACACTGACCATAACCTAAAAACAAAAATGAACAAAAAGAATTCTCAGTCAAAAGCAGATATCTGAAAAAAAATTTTTGATTGAGAAACTAATTGTCCACAAAGACCAAGCGGTCCAGTCCAAGCCACAGCTGTTCACAACTGTTCACACAAAGTATAGCATGTAAATTTGCACCGAAAAAGGTGGTCAATTTAATGACACATTTTCCTCAGTTCTGTAGGAGGCTGCAACATGTTTGTGATCTAGATTAAAGGTGAAATGAAAGTTGGCGTAGTGTATTATTAAAATAAATACTAGTCATGCTCTTATATATAATACCACCTCTTCCTCTTAAGTTGTCTGAGATGACGCTAGAACCTTTGAAAACAGTTTCCAGGGGTATTGCTTAGTTCAAAGATATAAGCATATACATGTGGTAGGACCAGTTATATAGCACATTTTTTTCTTTTCTGGCAACTAAGATGTTGATTCCTGGCCAACATTTATGATTCTAGATTGCCAAGCAGTGACTTTGAAAAAGCCTGTGGACAGAACCTATGCCCAATCTTCAAATGTGTAGAGACTTAACACTATTGCAGCAAATGCCCTTAGCAGCAAGTAACTAGTCAAATGCTGGCTGGAATTTATTATTGGCAGGCAAAATACTGCATAAAACTAAAAATGTTTCTGGAAAATTATCCAAATTACTGTTTTAGACACTACAGCCTCCAAAAATTGTAATGTTACATAATTTACAGAACTTATCATTTATCAGACTCATTTTTGAATTGAAGTAAAATTATTTTGCACAATGAATTTTCACCAAAAATAAAATGGAAAGCACATGAGAACATTGAAAAGATTTTCTTTGACTCTGCTACAATTTACCAATGAGAGAAATTACACCAGTATGACACGAAGAAAAATTGCTTTCTCAAGAGGGTAGAAGACTGATTGAGGATAGGATGTCAACAGCCAAATAACTAACCATTGTGTAATTGCTTGAGCAAAAATCAATGTTATTGGTGGGTTGATTTTTAAATTTATAATCTTCATGTTTGAAAGTGGTTCCATAGTCTGTGGATCTGAAACAAATGTAAAATTATAAAAATAAAGGTGAATCAAAATGCTCATTAAGGGACATTAGGATGAGTATTGTGTGAGCCATATCTTGGATGGATACTGGAAGTCCAACTGGCCTTAGCATACATACATATTAAACTAGACCCAGAAGACTGAGTAATGCTATCCACTGGATAAATCTCTAAATAGTGGATAACACAGTACATTTTGTGCACACTTATCTTCTCGATAGCAATTTATCAATTGCATGGCATTGGTAGAAAATCTCTTATGCTTTTAAATTTCAAGCAACAACTTTTCTCTTCCTCTCCCCCTTTGTACGGCACACATGATTTCACAAATTAGCCAATCATGTCAAAGAGCTCTTCCCTTGACATTGGAAACTGACGCAGACATTTTTTGAGTACTTTTTAGTTTTTTTTCTGGGAGTTTTAGTTCGTTGTTTTTGAGACTTTGTTCATGTAAATTTGTTACTCCTTTGTTTGGAATTTTGTAAGAAGTTTTGGAGTTTTTATTTTAGGCAAATGTTGTGGCTCATTGAGCAAGTTCAATACATATTTCCTACAGAATTTGCACTCTCGCCTCTTTTTTTGTAAATGTATTTTTTTACGGTGTTGTCTAATACAATCTGAACCATTAATTTTCTATTTATATAATGGAATTCAAGAGTATTGTAATATTTTAAAATAAGCTGACCTACTACAATATTTAAGAAATAACACTTAACAAATAGATTCCAAGTTGCCATGCGTCTGTTCAGTAATAGATCACAGATGACGTCAAAATGTGGTAAGAACAAAAAAGTGACATTTTAACGTCCTCTGTGATCTATTACTGAACAGACACACGGCAACTTGGAATCTATTTGTTTTATATAATAAAGAATTAAAAAACGTTTTAACGATGACATCTATACGTCTGTCCTCCTATAGATCATAAGTGAGAACCAATCAGAATGCGTGCATAACTGAGCTTATTATATAAATATATATATCGCTCGCTCTCGTTAATTAACTTCAAGAAAGTTACACGTAACTGTTTACCTTTGCTCCCCTTTTTTTTTTAATCCACTCACATTCACTTCATGTGACAAAATGATAGCCAATTTGACCTTGATTTCAAACCCATTGGGTATATCTATCATGTCCAATTTTAAAAACATTTAAGTCAACAACTTAAAGAGAGCTGGCTGAGTTTTTTTTTTTGCTTTTTTAATCCATTCACATTTATAGCATGTGACCAAATGATTGCCTTTTTGACCTGCACTAATAATAATAATAATGATGATGATATTAAAGTATGTATTTTAAGAACTACTCCATCACTCAAAGTGGTTTTTAAGGGCAGAAGAAAAAGTAGACTAAATATCTACAAAAAGTACAAATTATTATTTAAATAAAACTAGACCTACGACTATTTAAAAAAAAATTTTTTTTAAAAGTCTCTAAGAGACAGGGTACTTAAGTTCCTACAGGTTGTATAACTAAGACAAATTGCCTAAAAACATAGTTAAGTTCTACAATAAATTCTTGATGAATACCCATGTGTGTAGCAGTCACTAATTTTTATTTCAACCCACCATATCAGTATGAAAACACATTGATGACAAAACAAATGAGCCAGATATCAAAAATATCATGACCGCATTCAAATGACACACAATCAACAGGTGAACTAACCTCCAAAAAAAACCATCCTCACAGATAAAATTTCCACTTTCAGTTTGATTCACTTTTCCACAGGTGTATATGTAAATAACCTACAAAAAAATTCATAGCATTGTCACAAGGAGTCTACATTCAGATTTTCTTAACAATAATTTTTTCATGAGGATTTTCTTCTTTATCTTTACACACCCAAAAAAAAAAAGAAAAAGAAAAAATTAAAAAAGGAGAAACCTCAAGAGAACACAGGAAACCCCCAAAAAACTTTTGATGCAGCAGAGCCTTGCTGGCTAACTAAAATGGCACTGATAAAAAAGAAAGGAACTACACTAGGATAGAAATCCTTGAATGAGGTGTGGCCTACAGCAGGAGAAAAATGAGGGATCCTCAGTGAAAGCCTTTCTGCTGTGAAGTATGCAGGAAGTAGACAGATAAAAATACCTTTGGGTTGTTAAAAATTGACAAAACTTTCCTTTTTCTTCCTCAAGAATAACAACTAATATTAACCCATACTCTACTGTAACAACAAATAGAATACTCTCACATGCTTCTTTTTTCCATCGACAGTGATGCTTAAATCACCCTCCCAAAACCTAGTCATTCCCCCTCAAACCTCTCACCACCAGCTATCAGTGTTAAGAGCTATGATCATGTTGGCAAAGTTCATTGGACATAGGTGCACTTATAAGGTGCAAATGTGTTTAAATGTGTGTACTAAAAATGTGTTCAAAATGCGTTTACTAAATACGAAATGACAAAACACACGAAATGTGTTTACTAAATAGTGTTCAATGACTACAATTACACTCAGAGGAAACTTTGAATAACATATCAATATTGCTTGATTATTTTCTTTTGTAAATATTTGCATCTTTCTTCTTGGTAGTCAAAGTATCAAGCTGGGAGATGCTGCATGAACTTGTAAAAACAATAGCCAGCAAGCCCCTTTTTCTGGCAATTGAACTTTTATTTATAGCCACCAACTCATAATTTCAGGTCAACATGTGTTGCTTTTGAAAAAAAAAAAAAAAAACGGAAACTGAAATTAGATCTCTAACTAATTCTTCCTATTCTTCATACATGACAACTGTGTTCAACACTTTGACATCTGAAATGGTTTGCTCCTTAAGAAAAAACAAATAAAAAAGTACTTTGGAAGAAGGATTAGAAGTGGAATATTATAAGGTGGCTGAGAGAGGCTCTATGTCAACGTTAAGCTACTATGTTTATCACGATATATATTTTTTAATTTTAAATTAAAATGTACATTTATTTCCGCAGTTTGTTAAACTACTTTCAGGCGTTTAATGTCATTGGTGGCATTCAAAGCGTACTCGAAATCGATTTTGGATTATTGGAATAAAGTTTCATGTAAGCTTGAGCTCTATCAGCTTGGAGTTTATATCAGAACAGAAGAGCATGACTAAGCAAAATTAAAATTAACTATGCGCGCCATAGCATGTTGCATTGTAGCACGCTATAAAACTCACCGAACTGTCTTTTCCCGACCAGTGTAAGAAAGCCACAGTATGATTGTCTCCGTCGAGTTCAAACTCCTCTGTTATCCTCGTGTTATTGTGAACACGGACAGAACCCCCGGTACTTCGCCGAAATCTGTATCTTAACTCATTCAACTCTTTGATTTCTCTTTCAAATTGAAAGTTGTTCCCTCGATGGAATCGGAAACCGCCATTGTGGTTCACTCTTGTCAGCGGAATTAGTTTCACTGCACTTTGACTGTTGTCTAGACGAAATGCAATGCAATTTGTGATTGCGAAAAGAGTAAAAGTAAGAAAAGATCGCCACAAGATGTCCCAAGTTTGACATTTACGCTCCATGTTGGTGCGAAATATTGGAGCTGTTTTGCTGCATTACAACCACGCCGCAATACCTACCGTCAGCGGCTTTAGGGGTCGTGCAATTAATCAAGTTAGATTTAATACACCCCCCAACTCTTGATTCTTCCTTTTACTCTGCTTCTAGTGCATGGTTGATCTTCAAAAATGAAGCTGAACAGCAAAGTGACATCCTCGAGGAGAAAAAACCGTAAGGCCCACTTTTCTGCGCCTTCCAGTGTACGAAGAAAACTTATGAGTGCACCTCTGTCCAAGGAGCTTCGCCAAAAATACAATGTCCGCTCAATGCCGATCCGAAAAGACGACGAGGTTCAAGTCACACGTGGCCATTTTAAGAGCCAACAAGTTGGAAAAGTGATCCAAGTCTACCGCAAGAAATGGATCATTCACATTGAAAGAATCCAAAGAGAAAAAGCTAACGGAGCCACTGTCAGCGTGGGCATTCACCCAAGCAAAGTGGAGATTATCAAGTTGAAGCTTGACAAAGATCGCAAGAAGATCTTGGAGAGAAAGAACAGATCAAAGTTGGCCGAGAAAGGAAAGCACACAGAGGAAGAGGTGCAAGCCATGTCAACAGAATAAGTAAGTAAAATTTTTTGGGATCAATTTTATTCTGACAAGGTCACCAGTAGAGATAAATATGGTAAGGTAATTACAAGAAAGTTCATTAGAAGTTCACTACCTTACATGTTTGGGTTTTACAGACGATTCGCATTGGGTCAGTCTAGTTCGCAGATTTTTTCTTTCGAGGACGGCATAATATCCGATTTGTCTCCTTTCATGTTAATATTGAGTTATGTATTCTTCAGACGAAACCCAACACCCAAGGACTTTTTTCTCACTTTGACATGCATATAACAAATGTCGGTAATATTGCAACTATGGTAATTAGAATTGCCATGTACATTGAGCAGGGTTTATTTTAGAAATTGGCCAACGAGGACTCAGTGGGTCCTCTTCTTCAATTTTAGGGAGCATTATTTCATGAAAGGGGTGCCCAGGAGAATAAGTACCCCAAAAGGTGTTACAACACACTTGTCTAGTATAGTCTGAAAGAAAATGGGGAAGAGATAGACAATAGAGACAGTAACAGACAGTATAGTGGCTCTTGTATTAATCTTGTTGTAAATTGTCTTGTGGAATATGTTTAGATGAACCAAAAGTAAGTTTATTAATTCCTTTCACTAAATGAACAGGCATAAACCTTTGTAACACTAGACAGGCAGGGAAATTTGTTAGGGAGGGTAGTTACAGAGTGATGGTTTTTCACTGAGCATATTGAGACATACTGATATTTTTTTTTGGATGTGGTGTAGGTTGAAATGAATGTCATGCTGAAATGGTTTGAAGCTTCTTTGATTTGGATTTCCCTTTGCTCTGTAAAAGAAAAACACAAATCAAACCAGTTTGAATTCATTTTAACTTGAAATAGTTTTGAATTACAGCATACTTGGGTATGTTATCTAATGATTCCAATCTAAAGAATTGCTAAAATGTAAGCTGCCATTCTAAATTTTAGGATCAAGTGTTGGGAACTAAACTGTCCCCTCACATTTAAGCTGACCTGTTCAAACAAATGTGATTAAATATTGTCATTGTAAATGTAACAGAGGCTGAAAACCATATCAATGTTTTATGTTAGATGTGTTTGACTTCTACTCAGTTGATTGTTTTTCTCTTATTCTTTCCTTTTTTAGATGGATTGCTGAAGAAATGCTACCAATCAGTTCATTTTACATCTCAAACGAAACTCAATAAAAATCTTTTGAGACTAAAGGAAGTGTGTTTTTTTTAGAATTTCTGGGTTTCTTCATTTTCTCTTTTAAGTACAATTCACCATTTTTGGTATATCAGTACATCTCACAGAAAATGAGGTACACGTGGGATGGATTTGGGTGTACACATACTGGTCATCAAACTTGAAATCTATCATGGTCACCAGGATACTATTTTGTATCTCTTGTATAGTAATAGTAATAGAGAACCATTCATATACTTGTTTCTCAAACTTTATTCATTCACTATATGGAAATTAGAGATTGATAGATCTTTCAAACTTGTTTAATAGCCTGATTAACATGCCTAGACTGTACATGAGTAAAATCAATAGATAAAATTCCTTTTTTTCAATTTGTGGATGGTACTGCATAATGACACAGTGTTGATTAATAGATGTGTTAAAAGGAATTACCTTGAGGTACTAGAGCAGGGGTCGTAATTGCATTTTACCAGTGTCTGCCAATGGTGGAGTAGGCAGATGCCATACATGTTCAATTATTCAAGTAGCAGCAAGAGGCCTTGTAGACAACAGTAGATTGCAAGGAACTGGCTTAGCTTGGAACCCCTGCCAGAGGAGTTTTTCATAGCAGGAACCATAATGAAAGCTAATAGGCAAAGTTGTTCATGGGAGTTGCTACTGTCATGATTAATCTTGGTTTCTTTCAAAGAGACATAAACAACTTCAAGGACTCGAGGCGCAGATGAACAAATGATAAATATACACATCCATCCCTCACTTTCACAGTTTGCTGATGTTTAAGCTAAAAACCTGCACAATTTTCTGTGGAATGTACAGTTACATATGGTACTTGTGTAGAGACATTCAAATAGAGGTCACTACTGTGTTAGCATATTGTGTATTCCCTCGAGTGCTTTATCAAACTTATCAGCAGGAAGCACTAGCACAGTTCGGTAAGGTTTTAATTCACAATCACTTGAAGCCCATCTTCCAGCTACAAGAGTTTCATCAACATCTGCACTGGCTGCATAGCTGAAGGACAATTGACTTTCCTGCAAGGAAAACCAAATTCACAAGGGAAACTGTTGTCAAACATGCTGCACCAAGAAAAACTACAGATTGATGCACATTATATGATAGACTATATGCCCTCTACAACAAAGCGTCTTGCTCCTGACTGACCAATGACTAAATTTATAACTGGGCTGAGGAATGAAACACAATTTCCACAGGGTAAATAATGATCAATTTAAAGAGCAGAAACGGGCAATTTGGAATCGTGGAAAAATGTCTCAGGTGATATGCAACGAGAAACAAACAAGGTAGCATTTGAAATCAACTTTTTAAAATTGAGAGTGGGATAAAAAAAGTTGCAAACTGACTTGTGCATTCTGTGATTCATGGTTGCTGTTCATGGTAAGAAAGAGGTTTTAATTTCTTTTAGCTACAGCTTGCATGATGTGAAAATTTCCAAAACATTCTTACACATAAAATCCCAATTACACCAGCATTCATGTAACCTCCAATAAATGCATGGGAATTTATTTTCAATATGCTCCTAGAGAGAGGGGAATACTGGAGTGTTAAAAATACTACACTCTATCAATCTAATCTGGGGGAATAAATTGAAGATTCCATTTTTACCCTTTGGAACACTTCATCCTCCACATTAATAAAACTCAGTGAACTCCCTGACTCTTGCGTCTTGACCTTCTTAGACTTTTTATGCATTTTGGTCTCAGTGTCTTTGTAAGTCTTGCAAATCATTACAAAGTAGGAAATTGGAGCATCGTCACCCTACCAAGAGTAATTTCTCAAATAAAAGTTCAAATTGACACATCATTTTTGTCAAAATTGTACAAGCAGAAGAATATTGTAACATAACAGAAGCATTATCCCTCTGTCTAAGGAAAAAATGCAGCAAAAATTTGCCAGAGAATTCTTCGTAGTGGCCTGAGAATTCTCCAATATGCTGCACTCTAACATCTGTATACATGCATATTCTCCATACTGTTCTCTATACACCTCCTAGGATATGCCAGATATGGCACTTTATTTTTGATAAGCTTCAAAGCATCTGGGTTACTGAATTGCACAGTGTTTAAAGAGAATACATTCTCCATCAAAATTAAAATCAGTGGGTGAATAGGGATAAAATTGTTGAGGTTTATAAAAATCAAGCTTAGATTTCCTTCCATAATTAAAAAATGCCTGTAGCAGTCCAAGCAGAGCACTAGAGGGTACTTGTCTTTGCAGATAGGTGTAATCACTGGCAAAAGGTAACTTTCAAATGTATCAGACCATGTTGGTAATAAATGGCATACCTTTTTATGGACCTTTTTCAGTTCAGATCTAACAAATGAAAAACTTTCAATTTAGAATGATAAGAAAAAGCAAGACTAAATGTCATTTCAATAAAAAACAGAATCAACACATCTCCACATTACTCCACCCCCACCCCCCAATTTACCCCCTACACCAATAATTTATGACATCGTGTGAAAACCAAATTCACTGATTGTTTTGTTGTACATTTTTTTAAACAATCTGCAAATAGAGACACTTTTCTTTGAGTTTGCAAAGTTTTGTGGACACCACACTGACAAGGGGCTTGGAAACTGGGCAGACTTCGACCCGTTCATGAAAACTACATTATCCACTGCAGGTATTGAGATATCATGTCAACTTCACACATTATTGTATATTGACTATATGCTCTTGACCAATTATAGTTTTCAAAGTAATTCTTATGAAAAATAATTTCTCACATTTGCAATAAAACCCTCTCACTAAACACTTTAACCTCAACTCATGTACAATAACCACAATCTTAAAATAACAATCTATGACCTGACACTGTTTGAGTTTGATAAAAAAACAATCATTTATTTTGAGAAACTTCCCTTGAACGTATACACCATGTACAACTTAAAACAAAGACACAATTTCAAATTACTCATACCTTAATGTTTTGTAAACAGGCACTGCTATCTGAGGTGGAATATTGATGAAACGTTCATTGATGAGAAATCCTACAGAATGTTGTCCTTCCATCACCTCTGTAAATTCTGTTTTATCTTCTTTTGAAGCCAGCTCCTGGCATTTATCAGTCAGTAGTTTTTTAAGTTGCTTGACAACATCACTTTCCTGAGTAAAACAAACAGTATAATTGACAAATGGATAAAGAGGTAAGTTTCTAAAGAAACTGTGATGTTGTGTCACTGGGAGAGTATAGCGGGTAATTTAGTGTTAACAACTGAGTTGAAAATGTAAATTGGCCACCGTAAAGAGTTAAAAGGCTGACGTTTCCAGCATTAGCCCTTCTTCAGAGCAATAGATTAATTGACAGTCTGGGAAGTTGTCAAATTAAAAAATCAATTCCCTGTTGTCCTGTATCTGATCAGCAATGGATCACAAATGATGTCAAAATGTGGTATGAACAAAAAAGTGGCAAAAAAGGCTCAACTGAGTTTGTCACTGATTCTCTTAAATCACATTTTGATATCTTTTATAATCTATTCCTGAACAGACCCACAACAACAAGGAATCCATTTGTTTTGTATAAAAAAAGAGCAAAATATTGGTACTGGTAATGTCATCTATTCATCTGTCTTCTGATAGCTCATGGGTGAGAATCAGTCACAAAGCATATAAACCATTCAGGTTTAAATAAATTAACCCTTTCATTTCCAAAATCTAGACTTCAATTATCCCCTTTTGCCTGCCATACATTTCTTATTTAGGCCCTGAGACTGTCAAGTGAAATTTTTTTAAAAAATTATTCACTTATTAATATTTTTCTGAAATTATTCCTACATGTTGAAGAATATGGTCAACTAATGGGAACAGGGTGAAAATCAAACTACAGGCAGTTGTGGATTTTTCTGCCCTAGAATATTTTATAAACTACAACATTTTGAAGACAGATCTTTTCATACCTGTAATAGATGATATTGCACAGTTTTCTTGATCTCAGTATGAAACAATCAATGAAAAATTTTTAAAAAACTCTCGCTCGTTAACCTTATGCTTTTTTAAGTCAATCACAGTTGTCAGTCCAAAAACACCATCTTCTGATTCATCATCATTATCATCATTATCAGTTTTGGCTTCACCATTGTTTTCTTGATCATCATCATTCACAACCTAGGAATCAGAGGGACAGTGAAATGAAAAATGATTCATGCTCCTTCCTTACAACCATGGCATCTTAATTGAGGATGATTTGAAGTGTTAGAAACTGACTCAGAGGTTTGTGAGATTAATGTTCAAGGCACAATAGCATGCAAATTATTTGCACTATCCTGATGAAATTGTTCATTTTCTTAAGCTTAGAAACACTGATTTCAGGAAATAATTCATTTTTTTAATTTTGACCATTATAATTTCACAGAATGGGAGCTTATTCTTTCATACCTAGAGGTTTTACAAGATTAGTTTATTTTCACAAGATGGACAACATTATTACTACTTTATTAATCCTACCTTAATCAGAGTGGTTACTTCCGGTTGAGAAATGATCAGATCACTGAGTTTTGATAGATCCAAAGTACTTTTTAAGAACAACTGTTGATTATAAAGCCAGAAATGAAAGTCAGCCACAAAAGCGCTAGTTGATACAACTACAGTGGAAATAAGCTTTAACAGATGCTTTTAAGCATGCAACCTTCAAAAACCAACTGAATTAGCTGAATTAAATGCCAGCCCCTGCCACAAATTTTTTAGCATCTAGATACAACAGTTAGTCATAATGTTAGTCACTGCCAATAATAACTTATGGTAAATGATTTGTAAATAACTCGCAAAACAAAAACCTTTTTACACTATCTGTGTCTGACTTTTTGCTGAGATAGAAGCACAAATGTCTGACTGACCATATTTACAACAAGGATGGTGTAGATTACTGATCTGAGCTGTAAATACGGGAAATACTGGAAATTTTCTAATTATGATTCACCCATAGATGCTGAAATCCACCAACTGAGGTGGCATTCAACCATGGATAGCATTTATCGGTTATTTTCCTTCCATTTGCAGTAACAGTAATCAAGGGTGGTATTAACTGCATTAAGTTAATTCAGGAATTAAGTTTGACAAAAGCATTAAACTTTTTCATTAAGTTCCACAGAGCAGTTAAGTGCAACAAGCTCTGCCCTGCTTCATGACTCTAGCACAACACTGATTCAGACATTGTACCCCTGTCATGCCAAGCAAAATTTATAAATTAATTGATGCACTTCGGTGGGATTGCATTACCATTGGGGAGGATGTGCTAAAGGTGCTTCAGTAAAAGCTGAATTTCACACAACATTAACACAACATCTGAATCAGAGTTGTGTTTCCGCCATGCTATAGTCAAACATTAGGTTCAGCACAGCATAAGCACAATGTCTGACCTGGGCCTTAGTCACTCAAGCTAAGTTTTCTCATTGACTCACTTGTTGTAACAGGCACCGTATTCCATTGAAATCTTCTTCATTCGGAGGAAATGCTTCAAATTCAACTGGAATCTCCTGAAAACTCAATTGGTACAATATACCATAATGTTTGCTATTCCTAGATCTCCTTTCCAATAATATGAAGAACACCAGTGATTTCGTATTATTACAAACGATTTACTAAGAAGTTTGTTATAGTTCTGCAACGCTTCCTAGAGGTATACCATGGAATGACACAAGTATCACTTGTATTTTTTTTTTATACACACAAGCCTCGATCGGCAGAGACGCAAGCCTCCATCTCCTCGATAAGCGTAAGTTTGCACGTGCTTCAAAAAAACTTTGTTAGAAGGAAGTCTGCGAAATAGAAATGGTCTGCTCTCACCATATTTTCATCAAAGCTTTCATCTGAGCCATCCGTATTTACTTCTGATGAGGAATCTTCGTCAGAATCTTCATCGCTTTCTTCTTGCCTTCTTTTTTGACCCTTTTGCAAAGACTTTTCCCCGACGTCGTCCGAATCCGAAGAGGAATCCGCCATCTTGAAGGAGACAATAGATGTGCTTAACATGAAGTAGTCTGTTTAAAAAATAAATAAAATTTAACAATTTTAAAAAAAGAGTCTCGACCCATTCCTCCTGCGCTGAGAAAAAACAAAATGGCGGAGTGACAGTAGGGTGAGCAAGCAAGTTTGTCATGCAGGCAATTCTTGGGAATTTTGGAAAATATAGTGGACATGACAACTGAAAGTGTTGCAGAAAGCTCGCTCCTTGGGCTGTCAAGAGGTAAAATGAGCTAAATTCTTGCAGTATAGAATTGGCTAGTAACTAACAATAGAACTAATGCGATCTCATATCTGTTTAACTCAGTACGATATTTTTCCTGTATTTTTGCATTAGTTACAACAGTTAATGATGAAGAATATACTTCTCATTATTGGCCGAAACTGAAAGGTGCGATTTTGTTAATTTTACAACAAAATCCTGGAGAATTTATTCCGATTTCGTATGAAGAAATGTACAGGTAAGTGTACGTTTGGCGTAGATATACAAAAACATTCATTAGAAATATTTGCGTAAGCTTAAACATATATTTAAGTCTTTAGGACGAATTTTCCTCCTTGTATTATTCGCCATAGTAATTGCAACGACGCGATGACAACTAAAACATTCGCCATGTTACAATTTGACAAAATAAAAGTTGACTACTAAGGAAATTTTCTGAAATGAACAAGTATTTGTTTTACTCTCAGCATCCCTTAATTTTCCTATCTACAGTCATTTTCCTTCCTAACAGTCCATGTAGACTCCAGGGATTCAGTTAAGCATAAATCTTCACGCTAGTGGGCAGCAACTACATTTCTTGAGGAAAATCCTGTATGCTCAAGCTCTGCAAGCTGTTTCAATGAGAAGGCTACTTTCTCAAGTTCACTTTTCTTGCGTGATTATCTTCTCAGCACTGTATATAAATGTGTATGCCAGCAGTACTCTGATAGAATGTACAACAATCTGATGGAACTTGTGACTTCCTATCTCAGACGTGTTGCTGAAGAACTGCAGGTATGCTTAGTACTGTTAGTTATGGTTGACTGGTCAGGAAATACAACAGAAATTTTTATTATATGTTTTTATCAACATAACCCTTTTAATTACCCCTAGGAGTGATCAGCAGCTAATTTCTCTTCTCAGTATCCCTGCAGAATCCTTTGTTAAGGTCTTGAGAATAATAGAAATGAACACTAAGTAATGAAGTTCTTGATTATTGGACAAATTCTCCTTGTCAGCACCATGGGAAATGTAACCAGAGAGTTGTATGGAGAATTTACACACTAACATAAGGGTGTAAAGGGTTACCTTTTTTTTTTTTGAACCTGATCATGCAAAACAGATAAGAATACTCTCATGGTTTTTAGCAGACTGACCAACAAAATATTTTCTTTATAGTCAGTCAATGTGTAGTCATCATTATGTGTTCCATATCATTGGAATTCCCAAGAACTGTTCTTCACTCAAGAAGGGCCATTTTTTTAAGCTTGTTGTTAAGATTTATTTTGCTTGTTGAAATTGCCAGGTAACCCCAGCAGAAGCTTATCTTGAGAAGTTTAATTTTGCAATGGCACAGTTCTTCCAAGCAGTTAGTGGAATAGTAGCCATCTTTAGTTATATGGTGAGATCCATTCATACAGCAAAAATAAACAATTTATTACTTCTGGGAGAGAAACTTTGTTAGCATAAATAATGAGGAATATTTACTATCAATAATATTTTGATTATTAATAATATTATCTTCAAATTATTGATGATAGTTATTACAACTGCTTAAGTCTTTGAAGTGATCCACCTATAAGTTCTTCACATAATTGTAATATGTTATGTAGAATTAAAAGAATTCACAAACTCGTTAGCTGGAGAAAGTCCCTTGACTTAGAAATGTAAAATCTAAATTTCCCACACTTGAAAATGCATAGAAGCAGTTGGGGAGAATTAATGTACTGATATTAGGAATAAAAGGGGCAAGATTGATGTTGTAAGTTTTCAATTTTGCAAAATTCCCCCTAGACCTTTAAATCTTTGGCCTGTGGAAGATTTCCACAAAACACAGTTATGGAAAAAAGAAGCAAAACCGCTTAAGTCATGGATGGAAAGTAATGACTGTTCAGTGGAAAGATTGCAAAAAAAACACAAGAGCACTATGGAACAAAATGGAAACTAATTAAATCATAGACAGAAAGAAATAACTTTTATTGTAATCTTTCTTTTTTCTTATAGAACCGATTTTATGTGTCACCAAAACTTCATACTGATTTGAAAGCAGAACTGTGGAAAGTCTTCACGGAACTTGTAGCTGACAATCCACTCCTGTTCAGTAAGTCAACCAATTTTTCCATGTTGAAAATTTACCCTTATTTGATCAGTACTGTCAAGGTGTGAAAAAGTATCTGGTTTCTTTTTCACAAAGAACAAAAATTAATCATGTGAAGGGGGCTAGAAAATGACCAACCAATTAACAAACTATTGAAAGACTTGGGAGAAGTGCAGATCAATTGACTGACTGGTTGACATACTGATTGGATGACTGACTGGTGGACTAAATACCGACTGGCTCCATGGCTGGCCGACTGACTTATTGACTGATGAACTGACTGACTGACTGATGGACTGAACATTGACTGACCAACTGACTGGCAGACTGACTGATTGACTGACTGACTGGCCAGCAGACTACATGTAGCTGGCTGGCTGATTGGCTGACTGATGAACTGAAGACTGACTGACTTACTGATCTTCTAAATAACTTGCTGGCTCACTGATTTACTGATAGTCCAAGACATTGATGGACTGACTAACTGATGAACTAAACACTGACTGACTGACTGACCAACTGATCAACTTATTGACTGACTGATCAAATTGCATACATTTAAAACTGCCTTTGTGCCGATAATCCAATATAATGTAGGTGAAGTTCTCTCTAAAGGATCTGTTTCCTCTTAGGAGTGATTGATGAGGTTTCATCCAAGCCATTTGGCATCAACCCACAGATAATGATGTCCATAATTAAAGGACTTTATTCACTCAAACCAGGTTTGTATATTACTCACTTGATTTCCCCATCTCCAATTGATTTTATGCAGAGATATAACATAATCCTTTTTGCAGAGTTTTCTGAACGCAATCCAATGCTCTTCGCCCGATTTATTCCCAACATTTTACCACCAACACAATGTGACCAGCTACCAAGTCTAATTCAAGAGGACCGCTTGTTACAGGAGGACCTGGTGACGAGCCAGGGCTTTTCAAGGTAAGAGGTGTTTTGTGTAGCGTGACGTAAGTTGTCCAAGATTGTTTTGGTTTGCGTGACTGAGCCTTCTGATTGGGTTAGGAAACTGGAGTCACTTCTCAACCAATCAGATTCTAAACTAAAAACCAGTCGCGACTGACACGATTTCTTCTCTGTCGTTTCCCGCCTTTTTAAGCTGGTTTCGTGTAAATGCTTTTTGTTCTTATTGGTTCCTTGCAATAGCCATCTTTGTTTTGAGAGGGAGTCCTGACTACTTTGGTTTGAGATATTCATCGGAAAGTGCTCCAAACAGCAAGCTTTTCTACACAGATTCTAATTTGTCTTGTTTTCCTGTAACCAACTGAGTTTTTTCCCTGGCAAATTCCTTTTCCTTTGCCCAAAGGAGTATAGCAGTGTAAGGATTCAAGAACCGTTATTGACGTGTCTTTGACGAGTTTTTTCAAGCCAGTGAACTACTCATGAAATCTATTCCTTGCCATGAAGCGCTTTTCATTTGAGAGTTAAAGTGCAATTTTCAATTGAGGGTCGAGAGTGATAAAGGATTGCTTTGGTTTTACCCTATTCGCTCTGTGATTGGTCAAGAAAACTCGCGCCACTTTCGCAACCAATCAGATGCAGAACCAAAACTAACTGCAACTTGGTCGCCGGCGTTTTTCCCGCGCTTTAGGTAGTTTAGTTGTCTTTACTTTGAGTTCTCATTAGCTCTTAAAGGTATTTTCCTTTCTTCTGATTGGCTGCTGTGATTACTTTGTTTCGGGTTTTACGACAGTCAATCGTAAAACGCTCTGAAGTAAAACTCAATACAGTTCCAGATTACTTGTGACACTCACGTTGAAATGACTTTAATATTATTCCTTTTCAATCCAGAGAGGACACGGGGAAGAAAAGAAGAGGAGAAGATTTCCAAGGCAGATAAGAAACGTCAAAACGCCATACTCTATTTTTAAATCTATTGCAACTATATCGTGGAAGTAATTAAATTTCGAGGAAAGCGTGAAGGCCCAACGAACAAGAAGAGGCAACCAACCGACCGGTTCCGAAAGCAATTTAGCGGAAAGGACATCTCAATTTGGCTATACCTCAGCGTAAACGGAAGCACAGTGGTTCTGCACCAAATCCTTCCTCCTTCACTTATCGGGTTCTTTTCAGTTCGCCAGAAGTCAAGGACGGCTCGCTATTCTTTTGTATTTCTGGAAACACAAGGAATTCTTAAATGTGGAAATTTTATGTTAGCTTAAGGTTCCTTCAGGGGCACCAATCTGTTTATTTTACTCCTAAGAGGAAAAAACCCCGCTTTATTTTTACATGGGAGTATCCCATGGCTTTTGAATATGTGCCTAGTGTTGTAGACTGCACAAAGAAGTTCATTTCTGTTGACAATATTGAGGTGAAGGTAAATTCTGATCTTCAGTGGTAGAGTAGGCAATGTAATCCGTAATGAAGACATCCATTTGTCAATTGAAACCTAGAAGTGAATCCACATATCAATATTCTCGCAATTAAAAAGTATTTTGTGTCATAGCCTTACGTTTTAAAGGAATTTATTTTCCTTTAAATGCTAAGTAACACACCCCGTAAGCCTCAAGCTAGCGTTGCAGACGTATTGTTTGTGATTGAAGGCTTCCATCCTGGATCTCAAAGCAGAGGCAGAGTCAAACCTGGTGGTAGTCTCATTTGCCAACCTTGTTTGGTTTCGTCGCGAAATAATAATATCAATTTGCCCCCCCCCCCTCCCATAGAACTTCGGTATCCCAGGTTAAAAGACTTCAACACTCCGTTTATTACCAGACCCATTGACAACTGTCTACTCATTAGCGACGACCTCTAAGATGAATCATCATCAATTTTTTCTCTGTGTATTCACCAGAGACAACCTCTAAGATGAATCGTATAGCTTGAGGGACAAGCATCAATTTTTTTTCCTCTTTAAATTGCTACTCTAAGGCGGGCGTGCGATGTAAGCGCGTGGCTAAGAAGAGAAGAAGAGCGCTCCCTCAGTTGTGCGTGTCTCGCCTCTCCCGATTGCTTCACGCTTGCCCCCTGCTAGTTACGCGCCTAAAACGCGACAACAAAATTGAAGCCTGGTCCGTAGACTGTTAATCGTCTTGGATCGTGGGTTACCGGTGATAGCGAGAGACGTCGTTACCGCCATAAACATTACAGGTGTTGTGGAGGAAATATTTCTGTAGAGTACCTAACAGTTAGATTAACCGCGTTACATTCTGTAATTTAAAAAAGTATTTTCCATCCACTTTCCGAATTCTTTCTCGCACAATGAGGGAACTGCACAACATGTTCTTCACTCACAAATGTATTTTCAAAATAGCTTTAATTCACTGTTGTTGAGTTTGTGTTAAATATACAGTATTTAGCGCATTGAGAGTATCTAAATTTTACCGTCTCAAATAAAGGTTTTGAAATGTTTCTCTAGGGCTGTATTTTCCCTTTCATATCGTAGCAATTGTTGAGGCAATTAACAGTCTTTTTACACGCGGTTAGTACGTTCACTGACTGTCTATGGTCTTTGAGATAATCGTCTAGATCGCGAGAGATATAAAACTGAGCAACGATGGCTTTTACGCCCCGCATTAGGTCTCGCGCCCTTGATTCGTACTTTCTCGTTTAACTACTAAAACAGGTCGCTGATGCCTGATTATTGTATAAAAAGAGAAGAAATCATGACAACAAGTTACCTCACAAAACTCTATGAACGTTTGAACCAATTATGCCTTGTAATGCGCTCTACTCTGTAGTAACCGGTCTTGACCCAAGCACCTAGTATATGCGTAAGCGGTCGATAGCGTTGAAAGCGTGTTCTGATTGGCTACTCAAACTACAAATATCCTTTACTGATTCACCTCTGAGCAACGCCTGCGGGATTTGCGGAAATATTGTCATCGTAGCAGGAATAGATGAATTAAAATCATATTTTTGTTCTTTATTACCTCACTGGTTTAGTATGTACTAGAACAGTTCAGCAAAGTGGAGCTGGTTGGCGGTAATCATTTACCTCGCTTCTTCGCAGCTCATTGAATATTCACTAATAGCCACTTCATTTCGGTAAAGAGTTGTAAAATACTTTAGCTCAGCTTGTTGGTCTTCGTACTGTCCGCATCGGTTTCTGCGCGCTTAGCATAAATTGAAAGAAAACTAAATCCCTGTACGAGTCAGGAAAGATAACAGGCGCTATCAATGTCCAGATATAGATGAACGTGCTGAAAATAGCAGCAGAGAGTCGAATCCATACCGCTCCCCACCCGCAGACTAACTTGACACTAAAATGTTGAGCCTCTTCTGGCCGGTACCAGCTAGTTAATGTCATCATGGAATAGAGAGCAGCTAAACAAAAAAGCACTTGGAAAAATGAATAACTGTAGGCCACACCGTCACGCTCATCATCAAATACACAACCACCTTCCTCGAAAACGTCGACACGCACTCTGGTGTCCTCGCTATCGGGTACCTCGCGAGTTTCGTGTGTTTGCTTGCGTGTAGAGTGTCCTTGTTGTAGTTTGCCATACTGCGGAGCGCGAACATCGCGTAAACAGGCATAGATTAACACAAAGAACATGAATCCTAAACTTAACAGTATTTGAATGTTACTAAATGGAGTTCCAGGGAAGAGATAGTCACGTGATGGGTTACAAACTTCATCAGGTTCATTTGACAATGCTAACCACGTGATGAAGGTATTGTAAGAGGTGGCGACCGCTGCTTGAAGGAGTCCCGAACGCGGGCGCGCATCTTGAACGACAGGATTAACAGAAATGTAAGTGGCAGCAACACAGAGATAAACATTAAACGTTATAAAAAACATGTTATTATGACAGCCAGGCGCCCATGCGTAGAGAATATAGAAGGAAATGATTGAAATAATGGAGATTGCGTAAAGTGTTATGGTTGGTATCCACAGAATCATATACCATAAGTTCAGCTGTGTATAAGATGTAGAGGCTTCGAGTCTCTCTACACAGCTGACATTCCACGAGTGTACAAAGTCAATTAACAGCACAAATTGCAAAATTATAAAAGCAAAGCCTCCGTTTAAGCCAAAGAATGTCCATACTTCGCCAGTGTATTCCGAATGCGGTATAAGCAAAAATAAAAACGTTAGTAACGATAAAACTAAAATCTTGACTCCCCAAAAGCCATTGTTGATCCGTGCTCGGCTGTCACGACTCGATAACACGCCATATAAAGCCAAGCTCTGGACAAAATAAAAAATGGCTAGCATGAAAAGAACTCTGTACACGGAGGCGTAGCTCAGTAATGTGTCACAGAAAAAGTAGGAGACAGTTTGGCAAAATTCATCGCCAAGAATGTGTCTTGTTCGCGGTGTTAGCAAAAAACAACAGAGCAAGGAAGCCCCTAACAAAGTCCAATGTAAGACATTCGGGTGAAGATTGATTGGCGAAGGCGAACTCGAGGGCGAAAACAACGTGCACAGAAATGTAAACCACAGCACAGAACCACATCGAATTTATAACAGACTTCAAGTAACGCATCTACTACTCCGCGAAATCTTGGATTTTCACGAGTGTTTGTTTCGCTGGTTCTCGGGGTTTCCACAATAACTTCATGAGTCGATGAAGTTGACACAGTCGCCATTAAATTGCCCTCCACCTTTCAGCGGTTTTTTCAACGCGTCGAATGAAAACCAATTCTTTCCTCAATTTCGTGGTTGAGAGCTTGAAGTGGAAAAAGCAATGTTGTTAGTCTTTTTTAACACGTGTCAGTGATTTAGGGAAACCTTAAATCTTTAATGTCGCATGTTCCCTTGTAGTCATTGTTTGAGGTCCTTTGTTCTATCTGCGGTATCAGAAAACTACAAATATGACCGCGAGAAATTAAATTATCGCAAAAGGTCTGAAAGAACCGAATTTAAAGGCGATAACGAAAAGGAGAGAATTGATACATTTGATGCCTACATGGCATGGTCGACATGACTTGAATTGGCTCCTTACTGATTCGTACTAAATAGCATTATCGAAACAAGATCTGATTCGCTCCATCTTGTAATCAATGTTGCTTTTTCTTCCAATGAATGGTTTTTCAAAACAATACGTCAACGGCTTAATGATTTTTCTTTGAATACTTTATGACCGAGAAATATTCTGTGCCGTCTGGAAGAATTTTAATATATGAGATGAGCTGGCTGTTTTTTTCTGTTTGTACGTGAGTACCTGTAATTTGTGTTCTCTGCCCACAAGGATGCAAAATAGTTACTTCGCCAAAATGACTACTACTCGCTAAAGGAAATGACCTATTTAACCCGAGCCTGGATAAAAATAATTGTCAAATATTTTTAAAGTTAAAGGACAAGAGAGGTTTTTAATGCGTCAATTACATTTTCGACTTATAGCTAGCTAAAGCCTAGTTTTAATAATCTCCAATAAATACATAGAGCCCGAATAAAATGTCTTCCTTTTCCGATGACACATCTATTGGACAAACAAAATTTTTCTCCAAGCGATATGATATTCATTCTATACGCAAACTTTGGAGAAAAAATTAAAAAATATGTCATATAGTAAAGTTTGACAGAAGGAATTACATGAATGTGTTTTTACTCCCAAAAAGCCGAATTTTCTTTAAGTTTAGTCATTGCTTCATTGCTTCTGTGCTAGTTTTACATTCATGCAGCTTACAAGACTCAAATGTTTTTTAAAATTTTGATTGGTTTCTTGGATTTGACCCTTGGTCTTACATAACAATTACTTCCTTACGGTGAACGACCGCTAGGCGAGGACGAGCGTTTGAACGCGATGCTTTCTTCACTACATTTCTTTATACCCATTTAACTCCGATGATCTGATTTTTAACTCTCCCCTCTAGCTGTTACACAATTCCTTGTAAATTAGTTACAAGAAAATTGGAGTTAGATCAAGATAACAACTTCTGCCAAGTTTGAGTATTCTTATTACCCTTTTGCTGGGTAGTGAATGGATATTATAGGGATAAGTTACATTCCCTTTTGGGATGGAAAAGTAAAATATCAAAACGCCGCGAATTAAAAGGGAAAAGTCCATTCGAATTCAATAAAGAGGGTCTTGCATTAAGTTATGTTTATTGGGTGTTAAAAGGAAAAACTATTAATTGTTACGATAAAAATTATTTTACAACAATAAAAGTAAGAACTTAACAAGCTAGAGCTAAAAAGTGAGTCAATAGAATGATAAGATATTTGATTTGGACAAAATGATGGTGACATAAAGTTCTTTAGAAGAAATGCTAGCCGACTTTTTTTATATAGATAGTCTAACTGATATGGTTAGGTTATGACAGATCTTCGGGATTGAAGATTTGTTTTCTTTCTAATTCGGTTCATTAGCCTTGTGCTTATAACCGTTGTGGTTATCGCATATTGAGAGGGGGAGGGGAGGGGAGGGGCGAGACTCAGAAGTGCGAGTCTCTAAGTCCGTCATTTCTTAGACAGAAATGCCAACGCCTGATCACCTGTTATCAAAAAAGAGGCTAAGGAGGTGTAAACAAAACACAAAGGGATGAGTTTGAGTGGAGAATGGAACAATACATAAATTTTGTACACAATATATCCCTTCTTGACAATACTTCACTTACGCACTCTCTTATTTTAGCATTCTTCTCCTTGTGGGCCAAATGAGACGAAAAAGACTATTCAAAATCTTTCCCTTTCAAGAAGTTGAGAGGCTTTGGGAACGAGGAGTCTTGGATGTCAAAGGCAGTGGAGTGAAGGTATACAAAAAGTGAAACCTTATCATTAGCAAAATGAGCTTGAACAGCGAAAGAGACGTCAAGCAACCTTACAAATCCTTGTATTTCAGGAGTGTGGCAACCTAAAATCCCATCCAGGATCCAGCAAAAAAGTGACCCCAGGGGTTGAGGGGCATGTTTCCCCAAACGGGAACTAGTTGGTAGAAGTGATAGGACCTGTTACCGTGTGCAGCCGTGTGGAAATAAAAGCTCGCCTCACGAGATATCAAAAGAAGAAAATGACCAAGTGTACTTTATAAAACTGGCGGATAGAAGGTAAGCTTGTTTTCAGGATCTTAGTCAATGGAAAAAAAAACCGTAAAATGGGGCGCATAGAAAAGAAGTTTCCCAACGCGACAGCTGCAATCGCTGTTTGTCACAAGCCCTCTTCCGCTTCTCTCGAAAAGGCTTCAAGAAGACTGAGCACCACATATACTCGCAGTGCCTGCTGGGTTTTGAAACTCAGACTGACGTGGCGAGCGCCGGGCATACAAAGAAAGATGGCGGTCGTTTCGTGGGCATCGGTAATTTTAGTCTTTTTCGGGTTAGATTTAGCCCAGGGCCTCTATTTCCACATGGGAGAAACAGAAAAGAAGTGTTTCATAGAGGAAATTCCAGACGAAACAATGGTTATCGGTTAGTTGAGACATCCCTTAATGTAACGCAATTTTGGGATAATAGTACCTAAATTAGCGTCTGTTCTAAAGCCACTTGATTTTTATGGGTTAGGCTTTTCGAATGACGAGCAGATCTCTGGTAGTTCTGGTTGTTAAAAAAATTCCCACTTAAGCTATTTTCTTGGTAAAGTAGCATACTGTTTCGAATCTGAAAATGTGTATTTAGTTTAATCGTATAATAGCCAGCATGTTGCATGCATCTTTACTTCAAAAGGCAAATATACCAGTTACTGAAGAAGCATGTATGCTTTACTATGAGTCATTTACCAAAAAATAACGTTAGAAACAAGGTTAAGCGGGTAGAGAAGGAAATTAAGAGCAATTTAGAGTTATTTAAGACCTTCAAATTACCATATTGGCATTTTACAACTTTGGGTACACAACTATATAACACCAATCTCTGATCTTTAAATACTTAAAGCGGACTAATGGTTAAGCTAAATTCCTCTTACTTAATGTTGAGTTTCAATGTAGTAGTTACTACAGAGTATATCCCACTAACAAAATAATCAAACTTCCATCCCCCCAGTCTGAAGTTGTTCAAACACTAGACAATATTTATTAAATTTCAAACTCCAGATGATGCATTTTCAGTGTTCTGATTGGTTCACACAACTCTGCTTATCAGCTCATACACCAAATCAATCTTTATGAAATGATTTGCGCAAGTTTTGCTAAACTGGATTTACTTTTGGCTGGAAACAGTCACTGCTCCCATGTATTGTGGATATTTTAATTTGATAAAATAAATGTTCCATTCGCACTTGTTGTATATGAGATTGGTTATAGCCAATTTGGTACTACATGCCTTGTTCACTATTTACCATCTCACATAAGATGCTCACTCATGGAATAATTGTTTAGTAGTAAGTGAATCTTTATCGGTTATATAGTTTAGCTTGTTTGGTCAACAGATATCTACTGGATGGCAGTTAATCCAGACCTGTCAGTATTTAACATATAAGTACCTTGACCTTATTTCAAAATTAACTTAAGTGGTATTGCCTTCCCTGAACTAATGTTATCGTGACAATTCAACAGGTAAATACAAGACACAGTTATACGATGAAAACATCAGAGATTTCCTTCCATCCAGTCCTGGTATAGGAATGCATGTGGAAGTGAAAGATCCCAACATGAAAGTTATTCTATCTAAATATTATGCATCAGAGGGAAGATTCACTTTCACCTCACATTCACCGGGTGAACATCTTATCTGTCTTCACTCAAATTCTACTCGATGGTCTTTGTGGGCAGGAGGAAAGCTGGTATGTCAGATTGAGCACACTTATAGTTAGAAGTGAACTCTTTCTCAACTTTGAGATGTATAATGTCCTCACTTTGGACTTTCAAGAAATAAGCTGGGAATTTTAGTGGTTGTCATTTCTAAGTATGGGTTTTATTGGTATCTTTTTCAGCGCATTCATTTGGATATTCAAGTGGGTGAACATGCCAATGATTATCAAGAAATTGCTGCCAAAGACAAACTTACAGAACTCCAGCTTCGTATTCGTCAGCTGTTAGACCAAGTAGAACAGATAAGCAAAGAGCAGAACTATCAGAGGGTAAGGGTAACAGAACACCTGTTTAAATTTTGAAGAAGATTTATAAAACAATTATAGAAAAAGAAAACTTTTTTTTCACAGAAAATTCCAATACTTAATGCAATCCTTGTGTATTTTCTCAAAATCCTATAACAATGCTAAAAGCAATGGTCAAACTACATCAAGTGTTACAATTGGAGCATGCAGCTTTAACAAACTTTTGAAAAGTTAGTGTAGGATTATAACTTAATATGAGGATATACCTTTTTTTCCATAGTGATGAATTTTCTTATTTTATACTTAATGATTTTGTTTTCTTTGATCACAGTTTCGTGAGGAGCGGTTTAGAGCGACCAGTGAAAGTACCAACCAGCGTGTACTGTGGTGGGCTCTGGCACAAACTTTGATACTCCTTGTCACTGGATTCTGGCAGATGCGTCATCTAAAGGGATTCTTTGAAGCAAAGAAACTAGTTTAAAGAAATTATACAACTTGTTTTAATTTGGGCTGAAGGACAGGATCCATTGGGCTCTCTTTTACTGCCTGCTCCCTACGTGGATATCATTTGCATGGCTTTCTATTATCTCAAGATGATAAAATTCATCAAAGAGGCTTGAAGACAACATCACAAATGGATTGAATTACTTTTGATTTCACTTTTGTTATTACCTTATAGAAATTTGTTATTTCTTGCTTAATCCTTTAACTCCCATGAGTGACCAACACAGAATTTCTCCTTACAATATCAATACAATATCAAGCAGGCAGGTGATGAGAATAGAGAAGAATATCAATCATGGGATTATTAGTTGATCCAATACTAAATTCTCTGAACTAACATCATAAAATATTGTATGGCAGATAGTAAGGAGAATTACTAATCAGATCTTGGGAGTGAAAGGGTTAACCTGAACTTGTCATAATTAATCTTTTTGGCCCTTTTCTTCTGGCCTCAACAAGAGCTTAGTATTTATCTTTTTGTTTATCACCCTGGAAATACAGTCTGGTTTTGATAGCCTTTTACTAATGGTCAAAAGAGACATTTCACATAATGAAGTACTATAAGTACAGTTTCCATTTAATTGAAGTTAAGTCATAAATTCCTTGAAGTGATCACTACAGCTTTTCCTCATTTTTTTGAATGCAACATCCGGCAAACAGTGCTCGTGGAAATACAAGTGTACTAGATGGAGAGTGTTACATAGATAAAGAAAAATATTTCCTCAAATAGATAGCACTGACAGTTTAAGTGTTAAAACAAAATTTAAAGGGTGAATGGTTTGCTGGTGTGTCTCTACTAGCAATAAGATCATGGTTCATCAAAATGTGGATAGCACTACAGAGATTTAGCCAGATCTATGATGACTATCGTTGGCATTGACTGGAAAAGTTTTTTTTTCTGTGGTGTACATTGTAGCAGAATGTTCCTCAGCCTATTGCCTCTTGTCTCTACAAGTTGTTTTTTTAAAGAGTATAACTTTTCCTCTGTCCGACTGAAAATATTTGATGGTTATGATCTTGGTTTTAGAGTGCTGCTCAAATTTAGTTATACTGGTCTTTACCTAAGATAATTTTTCATAGGAATTGAAATATTTTACCTTAATTTGCTGTCATGTTTCTTAATAAAGAAATAAACTTCATGATGTATTATAGTGTGGAAAAAAAACCTTGTCTCCCAGTCCCAAACAAGACAACCTGCAATAGCAACAAATAAATTTATACATGAACACACAAAGAAACTATGACCTAGATAAATTTAATTTGGTAATGGTACATCCATGAGCTGCTGTCATCCATTATGTTCTGATAGATTGAGAGTATGACTGTGTTTCAGTTTTTTGGAGGAATGAAAAAGAAAAACTTAGAGAAAACCCCTTTTGGAAAAGGCAAATAACCAACAGCATCATCTACCCAGGCTCTGGCAGTAGATGCTGGTTGGTACCCCACCAATTCCATCACTGCTATCTTGATTTTCAAAAAAGTGGAACTGTCTGCTGATTCTTTTAATAATTAATCTTGCTAATCTTAAGGAAGCTGTCTCTTCTACTAAGATGTCAGTGAATAATTTTTTTACAGTGTGAGTTTATCTAGAAATTACACGAGATAAAGCCAGAATAACTGTTAAAGATGGATGAGTCAAAGTAAGTCAGTGAACTTCTCCTCTCAAACATTTCTCCTTTATTTTATCCATAAAAACCGATAAAAGAGCCTTGCCTTGCGGGAAAAAATCTTATGAATGAGTAAACTGGATCCTTTTACAGGGGAAGGGGCGGGGATTCATTAGGGATTCGATCGCGCAGTTAGAACTGGTACCGATTACGACTGCCTGTTTGTTTTTGACCGCCTTTTGAAAGCAACGGAAAACGAGGTAAGATGATTTTAATAATAATTTCTCTTTATAGATCGTCTAGAATCTTGCGCTGATGTGCTAAATGGCTTTAATGAAACAATTCTTGCCTTATGTTTTTCCAGTGCTTTTCTTGTCTTCGGTTTATAATGATTTTACGGTCGCGAAAATGGGGTATGAGGTTACATACTGCGCTTTGTTGAACTTGCCAACCAATGATTATTTAATGCCCGTGGAAAGGTTTTCAGGAACTTTCTGTTTTAAATCAGTTGTAAAAAAAAATGGGAAATATTTCTTCATAGCCTTTAAGATTTGAAATTTTATACAATTTTATGTTATACTTTTTTCCATCATGCTTTTCCTCGCTGTGTTGATTTGAAAATACGATCGATGTTGATCTGTGGTGAATATATAACTAAATGCGCATGTATATCAAACCAGTGATTTGCTTTTCATATGTGGAATTTAAATGTTCATCGTCCGGAGGTCTTTAGGAAAATCTAAATTTGTCGTCGTTCTCATTTGATCGTGGTATGTAGAAAATTCTCTCGATCAGACCTTCGTGAAAATTGTTTCAATATTCTTTTGACGATATTTTTAAAAGAAACTTCTAGATAATCGACCATACTGCTGTGTTTCTGATTACCATATTCTGCAATTATCTGTGTGGCTTTTGCTAATAAGATCGCTATGAATCTGATGGACTAGCAAAATTTTATTCTACTAGCAAACAACAAAACAGAGGTAGAAAACACCTGCATAAAAGGTAGACTGAAAGCATTTCTTCTTGATTTTTTTTATATAAAGCATTAGCCAAACAATCACGGCTCAGTAGGCAAGGCAAGGTCACCAAAAGGTCAACTTAGAGTCTGTTTTCAGAAGATCACACCCTGTAGACAATAGGCAAGGCCAAAGAAGAGCTAACACTTCTAATATTCCAGTCAGTTTTCAGAAGATCACTGCTCTGTAGACCAGACAAGGCCCCAAAAAGGCCAACACTTCAATTTTCCAGTCTGCTTTCAGAAGATCATGGCTTTGTAGACAATGTAAGGTCACTAAAAAACTAATCTCTCCATTCTACAATCCATTTTCATTACATCACAGCTCTGGCAAGGCCAAATGGTGAAGCCACCAAAAAACTAACCCCTCATTTTACTCTCTGTTTCAGTTGTGATGTCAGTGTTCTATGATGGAACAGTCCGTACCAGTTTCTGAAGTTAGCTCAGAGACAGCAAACGGGCCAATCCCACCAAATAATTCAACATTCCAAAATATTGAACAGGTATTAAAAAAAATCTGTTTTTACTTTCTTCTTCAGATTTCTGCCTTTTTTTACTTCCAACATTGTTACAAAGTTCACTGTTTTGCATGAAGTTTACTTGTACTTAGTTACAGAAAATGCTTGTTCACTTCTTTCTAACAGAGGCTATGGATAATGAAAGTTTCAACTTATGTGCAACATTAAATTTAATATTTGTTGGGAAATGCTATACTGTATTTTGTTCATAGATTACAAAAACAACAAATAAAAACAAGGCACTTGTGACATTTGTCAACAAATATGCTTTTGTGCAGGTCATGATTTGTAGAAAAGCTTTTCAATAGAACATTGTTGATCTGACAATTAAAACTGTTCAGTTGGTACCAATTTATACTTACGAAAGGAGCACTGTGACAGGAAATTGCTTATTTGCCAAAGAATGAAACAACCGCCTGGACTTGCATAAGGACTCTTTTATATGTGGCTCGAGGCATTAGCTTAAAATTCGATCAAAACCACCTTGTCATTTGTTTATATTTGCAGCTTAACTTTATAAAAAGCAAATAATTTATTTGGCTGACATAATGACTGGTAGAAAAATGTAATAATAATTTTGATCTGTTCCTTTGAAAAGAGTCATTATTTTGGCTTCAAAATTGATCATAGCTTAGAATATGAGTTGTACTTTCAGCAATACCAGGAACAATGGCATATACTGGAAAATTTACAATCTGAGTTGGGATCAGAAGGACAATCTGAAAGCAGGCAAGACTCAGTGGCATCTTTTAACAACAGCACAACTTCAAATGCTAATAATGAAGACGCTGAATCAACTGTTAATCCACAAGTAAAGGTTTGTTTTTAATCCTTCAACCCCTAAAAGTGACTAATATCTAATTTCTCCTTACAATATCACCCCTGAATCACACTTTAAGGTCATGAGAATAAAGGAAATGATCACCAACTGAAGAAGCAGTTGATTGTTAGACAAATTCCCCTTGTCTACACCTTAAGACATGAGTAAAGTAGGGAGAATATGCATAATGATGTTGTGATGGAAAGGGTTAGGGGGGCATTTTGGAAGTGAAGTTGATTTTATGCTTTTTATCATAGTAAAGGTGGTGGAGCATCACACCTATCAATCTGTACATGCCCTTAACATGTTTTACTCTCCCCGGACTCCTATAGGAAGGCACTGAAGAATGGTTTATTCTTGGTGTGGACCCAGTTGGAACTGACCAGGAGAACACCTCTGACAATAAAAATGTTGGAGGAAAGGAAAACATATCTGGTACTGAACAGGAACGAGAGGGAGAGACTGCAAAACAGGTTGGTGTGGCAAGAATACAAGTCTGTGTCTACATATTTCACGTGTCACTCTTCCATTTAATACAAGAATGATGATTATTTAACCATTTTAATTATAAGACATAATTGGACTTTGTTTTGTCCAACAGTTATCCCCTTATGCAGAGCAGTGGTTTGAGTTAGAGCAACTAAAGCAGAGTGTACGATCTTTGGGTCAAGTGGCAGGTTTGCCACAGTCACCCCAGCTCAATGAAACTGTAGCCAGTGGGTTAAGCAGTGGTTCACTGAGTGTTGAAACACTTGAAGAAGTTGGACTTGAAGAGATAGATGCTGTGCCACAGGAAGGAAGAGCAGGGGAGGGTAGGTTACAAAATTAAGTATTTACAATCTTTAGTTATGCTGAAAATATGCTTGTTGGCTTAACTTCTCCATAGCCTAGTGTGCTCAGTGCATCAGTTGTGAGTAATTTAACCCATGAGCTAATACAGTAGATCTATCTCCAAAATTAAATAAACTTTTGGCAAGAATTATTTCATACCTTATATGAGACATTCTGAAAATTGAGGTGTACAATGTTCAGTATGTACTGCCATCAGCACCTCCAGCTGTAACTTGGGGAGAAGGAAAATTTCCAGGAACTAGATTTGCAGCGAAAGTTGCCAATGAGGCAACTTGTGTTTAGCAGTTGTGTAGCAAGCTGTTAAATTTTTGTGATACAGTGTTTATGGTTGCAAGTAATGATAAGATTTATATTTTGCACAAAGCAGGGAGATGTTGCACAAAATTTCCTTTTTAGATTAATTTTCTGGCATCTGAAATTTTTTTTCTGGAGATAATGTTATGAGTTAATTAAGGTTGCCAAATGGCGAATTGGATGTGTGGTTAGAGTCAGTAAAGTAAACAGTGGAGCATCATGGCAAGAGTTTGTCAGCCTTCTACAAGTATTTCCTTTTCTTAATTTTATGTAGAATGTTTGCCATACTTTAAGGAATATGATTACTTTTACAATCTTCTGGGGAACTTGGTTTTTGTTTTTCCAGTCTAGATTCTTTGGTATCCGGTTAGATCGCACCATGGTTAGATCGCTCCCAGTTAGATCGCTCCAACCAAAAGTTAGATCGCTCCACTCGAAAGTTAGATCGCTCCATCAAATAAGTTACTTCGCTGCCAAAATAAGTTGCTTTGCTCCATGTTGTAAAGTGAAGTATTACTTACCAATGATCTTTAAAGTTTATAGGTGATGATGTGTCTTGCGACGATTCGAGTACATCGTACTCACTCTGTCTTTCAGATTAGACACCGAGCTACCGATGTATGATGTATAGCAATGATGGAATAAATGATCGTGGAATAAATTATAACGTTGTAGTCTGAAGTGTATTGAAAAAGATCATTCAAATACCAATACTATCCAGTGTGGCCTTTTGTGGTTTTCGATGTAAGGAAACTGATATTCGCCATCTTTAATTAATAAAGTAGATTACACTTCGTGAGTCCCTTTCATGAGGCTTTCTTTGTTCTTTCTGCGTAGCTCGGATTTATTTCATGCGCGCGCGAACGATATCAATCGATTGTTCGGTTAGATATGCACGTCATTTAATGAACTATCAATTTAGATACCTTAGTTTTGCTACCTTTACCTTAGTTTTCGACATGGAGCGAAGTTACTTATGTTAGGAGTGATGTAACTTATTCGATGGAGCGATCTAACTTTCGAGTGGAGCGGTCTAACTTTTGGTCAGAGCGATCTAACCATGGTGCGATTTCACCGTAATTTGTTTCTTTTGTTGTTGGACATTTATTTATCCTAAACTCACATTTGTGAATGTAGCTGTTGAACTGTTGTCATTGTTGTACGCCAGAGGCAGCTCAAGAAGCAGGAGGCGAAGAGGATGTGGAGGATGATTCGCGCGATAGTGGTACCTCCTTCAGTGTTAATGGGTCTGGTGTTGAAGACAATGGATTAAGAAGCCAGTGGTTCCCACTGAGGCCAAGTGCTGTTGGGGAGGATGATGAGGAAACTAATCAGGTGGCCTACACTACAAGTGCAGCTTTTCAGCCATCAAGTGATGAACTACCTCAGAATGTTCCACCAGCTTGGTCCGATGATGATGCAAAGCAGTCACCTCCTGAGAGATCACAACCAGATGGAAGAGATGGGCCAGATCTCAAGAGACCTCCTTGGGTCAGGAGCACATTTACAAGTACGCAGCAGACAGTCACCCCTCCTGTCCAGAAAAAACCTGTGCCCAGTGGCTCAGCTGAGGCGACAGACAGTGGTAGTGATACATCTGTCCTCTCACAACCACGGAATGACAACGCCACACCACTGGAAATTATCACCAGGAGTGTTCCTCCTGCTCCAAGAGGTGCAGCCTTCGTTAGTGAGTTGAGGCGAAGACACGCCCCTCAGCTGAACAGTGACAGTGATACTGAGAGCCCAGTGTCGAAGCTACTCGGCCCAAACTTCCGTGCAGTTCAGCAAGTGTTGAACAGACTCAAGCAAGACAGGCTCACTGGAGGTGTCAGCGATGAAGCAGAACACTCAGTGTCTGAACAGCAGTCTTTGAGAGAGGAGAGCCAGCATTCATTAGGGAGTACTGTTTCAACAACTCATGGGACAGAGGGAAATTTTGGACTTGAAACAGAAATTAAAAAGACGAAACCCACAGCTGATGCAGTAACCAGTCTTGAGTTAAATTCTTCAAGACTATCTGAAGGGGCAATCTTACCACACGCTGAGAAACGACACCGTGATAGACAATCAGAGGATGAAGCTCGCCGAAGTGCTATCGACACCTTCAGGAAGTCATGGGATACTGGACTTACATCGAGCTGGACAAATGCCAAGCCATCCCATCGTGATGCAAGTGGAATGAGTCCTGCTGAGGCGTTCCTAAACTCAATCGTACCTCCTGCCATGAATGCCACAGAAGCACGCAGTTCAGCCGACAGTAGTACTAAAAACGCAAGGATTTTAGATAAAGATGTTCGTTCTTTCTTAGGAAATGGAAACGTGATGTCTCATCATGACACTGATCATATTATTTCTCAACCTCAGTTATCAAGTAGATATTCCACTGAGCTTCGTCCCCGTAGCTCAGTAGAGGACAGTCTTAGGAGCTCACGGATAGCATGGGGAGATCATTCAGTTCCGGTTACAGATACAAAGGAACTTCCTCATCGTAGAGACATATCTGATAATGCAGTGCTTCCATCAAGAGCACTTGCATCCAGAGAACGTTTACACGAGATAAGTTCTCATAGTTCCACTGGAGGAAGCGTTCACACTCTCAGAGCTGCTTGGCGAGAACCAACATTACCCATGGGTCCTAACAGCAGAGAGCCGTCACTTGGTGATGTTTCTGAAGAGATGTCCGGTGTTATTCCGGCAGACAATTTAGAATTCCCAGTTCAGATAAGCTCTGTTCCTTCAGATGGAACAAACGCCTCTGGGGTCACTGTTTCCGGTGAAACGGAGAGAGCTAAAGATTTGAACAGAACGGAAGAAAACCACGTTAGGAGACGAACAAGTGATGTAAGCGTATCATCAGATGATACAGACGATCTATTGACATATGAGCCAGTACTGGAAGGTGATCGTCAATACTTGCAAATGCAAAAGCGAACTAAACATGCTCAACAGCGAGTTGTTGCAATGGACCAAAGGCAAAGTTGGTTACCTGCGAGACCGTCTGAATTTGCCAAACGGAAACCTGGCCAGGAACTACCCCCTCCTTCAATGGAAGCACCGGAGGGCATCCAAAGTACCCCTGCTGATCAGGATGACAGTCAGATTAAGGCTTTGCACTGGTCCTTAGGCGCTGGTACTATTTCTCCCATATCATACGATAGCGTAGCTCAGAGCGATTCTCAGCACGAAGGATCGTCAACGCCGTTGGGTCCAGCTCTAGAGCGTTCAAGTGTCCTTGGGGTTGGTGCCCTTCAAGAGCAGAGTCTCCAAGAAGAGGACACCACAGCTTACAGCGAGGATCGAGATGCAGCTTTGATGAAACAACATCGAAGTCATTCCATCACGGAAGTCTCCTCTTCCGATGAGATGTACAGACCAGTTTTATACAGGGATGCTGCAGCAAATAAGGAAAACCACCCAGACGAGAGTGCAGTCGAGGCCTCACCCTATGGCATTTACGACATACGAAAGTCCTCAGGCCCTGGTAGTACAAACAGACGTAGGAAGGCCTTGGGTCTTCAACCCAACCCTGCAAGGGATAGCGTCAGTCAGGAGGGGACTGGCATGGTTTATATATCAGGAAGCTCTACGCCAAGTAGTGTGCGTGGTGGGAGAGATAGGTTCTTGAGGAGAGAAGAAACTCTCCCTGGAAGACATTCTTCTCATGACGAACGACGCCCAGACAAACTACACGAAGACGAGAGGTTCCACAGGAATGAGGAACTTAAGAAGCCGCCAAAAACAAAAGACTCTAAAATGGAAAAAGAGGGTCGAAAGAGCAAAAAAGATCGAGAGATGATTAGGAAACGAGATTATCAAGATACACGCATAGAGGAAGGCCTGGTTCGCGAGAAGAGTAAACACGGTCATCCACGTCGAAATCGGTTGAGCAACACTTCAAGCAAAGAATCCACTATCAGTGGTGATTCACCAGAGGATGAAAGAGAACCATCGCGTCATTCTTATGCCAGATCACGACAGCCACCTTCACAGTATATGGACACACTTGATCCAAATGTTGACAGTCATTCTTTAGGTCACGGTAAGAGATCTGCCAGAGCTGGAAAATCAAAGACGAGATATACTGAAGATGATCGTGCAATTTTATCTCAGCGGTCAAGGCTAGAGACATCTGAAAATAGAAAAGACGATTCAAGGATACCAGATGCCAAGGGTGGCCATTCTTCGCGTGATAAAAGCTTTTCTCGTGATCCAAAAACCTCCAGAATGGATGCTAACATTTCAAGGCTGACTTCGTTGATAACAAAGTCATTAGAGGAGAGCATTTCCTCCTCCTCTCTTGCGTCAACCACAACGTCTTCAAGAAGACCAAGTTCAAAAAGTAAAAAGGCAAAGCTGGCTTCCTCAACTAGTGAATCGTCTGACGTTTCTGAATATTTCAACTACGCTTTCTTCGAGCCTCGTCTCCGGACGTCCATTGGACAGAAAATAAAATTAAGAGAGCTGCTGAGGTCTGTGAAGTCACATGACCTTTCCCCTATAGTCCGTAGAACTCGAGATAGCACTTCTCCTGAGTCTACCTCAGGATTGTCCAGCAACGACGGGGTAAGTGCCGAAAAGGAGCCTGAGCCTGTAGTGAGGGAGCCTTTACGATCAGATGCTGCACAAAAGCCTGCTGCGATGTACTCCACACAACAGCCAACGAATGGTCCAAGATGTACTTGCGCTCGCGCGCCAAAGGCTGTTACACGAGCAACATCATCAGGGGCGTTCCGAAGCCGTAGAGAAGGTGATGGAAGAAGAATTGAAAAGCGCGATGTTGGTGTGAACTGTCCCACACCAGTTATGACAAGGGACCCATCGCCCGTTGAAGATGAGGTGTCGCGCATTCTGTTGGAAGATGCTAGTACTCAGACGGACGAAGTTGGTGGTGGACGAAGAGTGGAAAGAAAAGTTGATTGTGAACCTGAAAAACCACCGCGTAAGTCAGTGAAGAGTAAAAGATACGAACAGCTTTCAAATGTTGAAGAACGTGGTGTTATCTCTCAACCTTCGCCTAAAAAGTTAGATCTCTATTACCAGATGGAGCAGCGAGAAGCTCGACATAAACCTAAAGAACGTTTAGTACCGAGTCAAAATTCACCGGATCATCGTGTTAGAACAAGCCCTGACTGGAGAAACAGGGCACAGGAGCCTGCGTGGTTTTATCCTCTGAAGGGCAAACCGCAACCCGAACAAAAAGCCACCTCACAGATAAGCAGTAGCCTGAATAAAAGTCGCACAAGAGACGAACTACGAGCAGACATGTTTGAGGCTTCAGTTAATCCTTCCAGCACACTACAGCAGCTGAGTCTTCAAGAAGCATTTCTCTATGCCAGGCCTAAATTTGTAAGGCGTTCGCAGGACAGAGTTGCTCAAATTGAGCAAGCTGCACGAGAGAAAGAAAGACGTAGGATGTTTACTCAGACTGTGGATGAAGAAAAGAAAAGAGAAGAGGCTGAGTTACGAAGAGCAAGAAGTCCGCCTGTTCCTCAGAAAGCTAAGCCTCGTGTCTCGAGAAATGGTTAGTTCACGTCAGGAGTCCTGGGTAGGGTTGTGTGAATCCCACTAGGAGCAATTTTCGATTGAGTGTCGAAAGTTATTGGAGACTCTTAGTTTTTATAAGTTTGCTCTTCGATTGGTCTGGAAAACTCGCGCCATTTTCGCGGCTAATGAGATGCAAAACTAAACTAAATCGTGACTTGGTCTCTCGATTTTTCTTTATTCCCGTACTTCGGCCATTATTATTGTTTACACTTTGATATTTCATTTGCTCCTTGTGATGTTTTCCTTGGTTTCCTTGGCTGTTGTGATTACTTCGGTTTTGTTTCTACTACACGCAATCGAAATTCGCTCCAACCCAGGAATTGCGGTCGTTTTGCTAACGAGCAGTTTGCTGGCGTTTCTTAGGTCGTTTCGCTAACGTTGTAAGTTGTTTTGCTAATGTCTCTTTTAGTTTTGTTTTCTTTGAAGCAGCGACAAATGTATCGAATCGACTCTCGTAATGTTTCGAGTCGACTTCATTTCGTCTTGAATTGACTTTTATCGGCGGCTTTCAGTTTGTATTGAAACGACCTAACTCCCCTTCGATTAGCAGTTGATCAAGTTCTGCCGAAGGAGTTACGAAACGTTTCGTAAATACCCCCTTTTTCTTATAAGAACGTCTTATTTTGGGGCTGAGGCTGAATGTTCTTTTTTTTTTTGGCTATTTGAGCCTAAAAGTGTCCTTGACATATTAAAGTTTTGAGATATAGTATTTCAATAATTCGATTCGGACGTAACCAGACTAAGTTCGATTACAAACTGAGTTGTTTTTCAGTGTATCGTGCAATAAAAAAACCGCATCTTTAAAGTTAAAAAGGCCCCTAAGTATTTATGTTAGTTCTCCTGTGGGACTACAGTTTTACATTTCTTTTTCCTCTGTTTAGAATTTTCATTTACTCTCAGCCTGGATATGTTCTTAGCACGTTCTTAAGATTTTGGTCAATCTCAGGTTGAACGTTCTTATAAAAAAAAGGTTCTTATATAGGTTGTTATAAGAAAATAAGAGTGTGCGTCAGAGAAACGACGTATGAGGCGTTGCAAACTGCCCCGAGATATTGGAAAAACGACCTAAAACGTTAGTAAACTGGTCGTTAGCGAAACAACTCGTAGGCGAAAAGACAGCTTATCAAACCTAATACCGGTTATTTTAAGAAAGAGCACGCAAGAAGTTTTTTTCCTTTTTTGAGTATTAACTGATTTTGTTTTCTACTTTAGACCAATTTTCTGCACCAAAACCACGGCAGATGACCCGGGCTGAGATGAAAGAATTAAATAAGAGGTAAAGCCAGCTACTTTTTTCTCCAATACCTAACGGTCCTACAGCTGTTTACTTCTTACTTTACGAGTCATATATAAACTTGGTATTGGTTTTGGATGGTTGGTTTTTGAAGGAGAACAAATTACCTCACTGATACAACGAAGAATGATACTATTCACTTTGCACTTGTTTTTTGTTTTTTTTGTTTTTTTGGTTGTTCTCCCTCATTTTGTTCTCTGTGTCCTTCTAAGATCCTACTTTAGTGTGTAGCTCCATTCATGGGACTGTCTTTCCAAAAAGTTGCATCATCACAATCAATTCAGAGTGGAATCTCAATTGGTAGAAAGCATACAGAGAAAATAAAACTTGACACTGAATTTTGTCATGTAAATTGAGCCAACACGTGTCTGGATTTTGGACACTATTTGATTTCAGATACTATTGTCCCATTGTGAACATAGGTATCTGAATTTAGACACTATTGTCCCATTTTGGATAAGAGTTTTTTTTTCATCCTTGTATTTATCCTTTTTTTCCTTTGTTCAGACTTTACAAGAATTTACCAGAGGTGAAAGCAAAGAATGAACAGCAGAAGCGCTTAGCTTTTTATAGAACAAATAGATTACGTGCCCAACTTTATGACAAAGTGAGTTTATTTGTTTGTTAATACATTGTAGCATTCATATTAAAGCAGTTAGTCAAAGTGAAAACAGGCAACCTGCTTGCAACTGAAGCATAGGAAAACACCAGTGACCAAGTTAGTCTTACTTTTGATTGGCTGAGAGACTGGCGTGAGTTTTCTGGACCAATCACTGAGTGAAGTGATACAAAACTAAAAAAAAACTCAGACTACATTTGACACTCAACTGAAAGGGTCTCTATGTGCACTTATGCAACAACATGAGAACCATCAATTAGGAAAATGCATTCACATACATGTAAGCCCTAGTAAGCCCTAGTATGTAGGGGTGGGGAACGTGGGGGTGCAGTCGGTGCCTATTGTTAGAGGGACAGAAGGATGAGGAGAATAAAGCCATTGGCCCTTGGCATAAATGGTTAGCTGCCAAACCAGTCAGCTATAGTTGCCATCACCTTGGTTCATATGTGACAACCCTCCTGCACTCATTTATTGTGGTTAGCATCAACAGTATCAAAAGCATCCCATGTTGTCTAAAATAAAGGCTTAAGCTGAATTTGTTAAAATTAGTTGTAAGAAACAATCAAAACAGTGGTTGATTTTCTTATTCCAGTTTTTATCCTCTAATCTTTCTGCAGAGAGTTCGCAACCGTCTCAAAGGAGCTGGCAAGTGACTTTCAACCTCCCAAAGATTATATTTTATTTCACAGTGTCAACATGGTTAATTAACATCCAAATGGTTCCAATGAAGCTTTCGTGAGGGACAATAAATGAGTTTGATACCCTTTTAAATTGATTCTCCGGTATCAATCAAATCTTAAAGTTTAGCTTCGGTGTTTATTCTGTCACATATTGTGACAATAAATTTTTATTTATGACTTTTACAAGAAAAAACACAGGGACACAACCCCAATATTTAAGGTGCTGTTTCTATCAGTGAGTTTTACTTTTCAGTGGAGTTCTTGATTTAAGGTTAAAACTAATGGAATGAAGAACATATTAAAGTAATAAAGATCTATGGTACAGTTAATTGTGTTATTGATGCTATTTCTCAAAAGCAAATCACTATTCCCAAAAGATTTGGCTGGTGAAAGAAAGGAAATATTATTTGTAATAATGCAGTTTGATCGTCCAGGTGAGTGTAGTCCTGAGAAGGACTGTTGTCGGTAGTGGTGACTGACGTTTCAACAACCTGAGCGGAAGTCATATAGATTACTCTGTTTCATCACTACACATTCTCAATGAAATCAATGTTATGGTAATTCTTTTTAACTCTCAACTCAGTGATGGACACAAAAAATTATCACTACAACTGGCATCTAAGGAAGATAACACCTTATTCATAATCCAATCCCTTCTGACAGAAGTACTCTTCCAAATGCATACTTGCTAAAGGCTGCTTTTGGATCTTATACCTGTTACCCAAATTTATTATGAGTTCAAAATGAAATCAGCCTCAAATTTACAGAACTGAAATTCTCAGAGGCATTTATTGGATCCATAGTTCTCGATACTGATTTCATTGAATAAAAAAAAGGCTTGCTGTTGTGGGGTGCTGAAAATTTTGATAACATTCAAATTGTGTAGTTGGAGAAAAATTATTGAAAGTTCTTTCCAAGCTACTGTCAATCATGTGACAGACCTCTTGGGAAACATTCAAGCGAGTTCAAAATTGAATGTCATGTTTTTGAGCTGCGAGTGGAGGATTCCAATCCTTTTTGTTTGTGTCTGCCTTTGCTATGGCAATGATTGACAGAAGCACGAAACTGAATCTTCAGTTTAGTTCTTAGCCTCAAAGTTTGCATGTTACTTAAAGGGATTGTAATTGGAAACTGTTGAAATCAAAATTAGTTGCAGATGGTGCAACCAAGTGTAACAAACTTAACTTGTCTAGATTGAAAACTCTTCTTGTTTTTAACAGCCAGTAACATGACAGAACATGGACTTATCAGTTTCATGAAAGACTCAAAACATTTCACAAAAAAAGAAGTTCTGACTTCTGTGACTACCAGTCAAAAAATAGTAATCCTTTTCAGTGTTATACTTACGCAGACAATACAACTAGCTGATATTCCCACTGAAGTTCATCCATTTTAGTTTGGGAGTTATTTTCAAAGCAAGTTAATTTGAGTTTATCCATCTAGGTCAAGTAAATTGTTTCCTTTAGTAAGTGATTTCTCGCATCTAAACAATATATTTATATACTTGCCAAGAAGGTGGAAAATTTGACAGCTAGTACTAGCAGTTTCATAGAGAACAAGGTGATCCGGAGAAATACAAATATTCAGGAATATTTTACAGATATTTCCAAAGATGTGTGTTGCATGTTTCGCTAAGTAGAGAAATGGGTTGGCAGGGGAGAGTAATTGATCTGAAGGCACATGAATATGCACATGTTTTACTACCAACTGGAATGAATAATCCCCTTTAACATTTTGATAAAGGGTTTTCTCAAATGTTCCACATCCTCCCTTGTTCCTTCAAGTGCATCATCTAGATCTTGCATCAGATCTTCATCCATTGGATGGAATTCCAGTCCACCATAAAATACTCTCTCATGCTGTTCTGAATCATAATTCTTTTCAAGCAAGTTTAGGTTTGGCATAAAGAAAGATGGCAGATTTCCTTGCTCAAGACAATCATCAAGGAAGTCATAGATAGCCTTCCCCCAGGTAATCACCTGGTCTTCTGATGTGTTCTGTATATCAAGGTCAATTTCTTTCTGGCAAGATTTATTTACTAACAGATAAAGTGCATTTTTCAAGAAGTAACTAGAGATAACTTTATCTGCCCAGACATTGTTATCTTCTGGCAGATTTACTACTACCTCAGTTTCTTTGTGCGATGATTGTTCAGCATCACTTTCATTGTTTCTTTCTTCATCAGAACTGCTTGGTAGCTCTTGCATGATTTGAATTCCTGGTGCAATTTTTGAACACACATAAGTACTTCTCACAGCCTTTGCTAGAATGTAACTGGAACGTACATGCTCTGGAAGAGCCTGGAATATTGCAGTTTCTGCTGTAGAAAAAGAGAGACGAAAGTGCTTTTCTCCATGTTTGAAAAAACATTCACCATGTAGGGCCATCACAACGTGAACACCTTTTTCTTTCAATTTGGGATGCAACAAAGGGGTTTCACAAATATTTGGAGGCCAAAACAAGGGGAAGTGTACTGCAGGGACAAGATCAACACTGATCAGCAGATCTCTGTAAACTTGACCAGACCACTTGAGAGTAATTTTTGTAGCATTTGCACCCATTACGCAGACACTAACTGGTGCTAGAGAGGGGAGATCATTCCAGATTTCCTCCTCAAAAAAGGCTTGGTTTAACTGACCACTGAAGTCATTGATCAACTTTGCACTCCTTAAACTGTTGTTTTCATCCACATATTGCATAATCTCATGAGAAGCTGACAGGCACAAATCAGGTTTCAGTTGCAGTTGACAAAACATTGGGGGACTGGATTCCATGTTTGGCTCCTGGAAATGCTTCCCAAGTTTCACCATTGTACATAAGAAGTCAAATTCATCAGGAAATCCACACTTGGTGCCTTCACTGACACTACCAGAGATCTCAGGGACAAACGTAAACAGGGGATAAGCTTTTGAAACAATTCCTGCCACCCGCTGAATAACTTTGTTCACTGCAAATTTAATTTCTTGGCTCTCTGGAATTACTTGTAGTCTGCCAATGACTGGTGAAGTCAATAGTTTTTTCAGAGTTCTGTTTGGGTGTCCATTTAGAGAGAAGTCCTTTGACTGCATCTTTTCGACATCCTCTTGCTTTTTGATGTCATTGAATTCATCTTTGAGTGGAAAAAAATCAGGTAGTTCTCCGCGTTGAAAACCATTGTCCAAACACAAAAAATAATCTTCCAAAATATCGATTAGTTGTACATAACCAAAGTACCTTGCCCAGTGGAGTGGGGTTTTCCCAGAATTATCTGGCTTTGACACTAAACATGATTCACACCGATTCAATAAACATTTCAGTGCAATGGCATTGTTGTAGAAAACTGCGTAGTGAAGAACTGTTGCTCCATTCTTGTCCTCGATATCAACCACACAGCCATTCCCGATTAGCTCCCTTAAATTTGCTGTATTGTCCCAGGAGCACGCCAAGTGTAATGGGGTAACACCATTTCTGTCTTTGATGCCTAAGTCAGCCCCATGCCTGACAAGGAACTGCAAGAGAGAGCTCTGTCGCATTTCGGATATCACATAATGTACGAGAGCTCGACCAAAGATGTCTTGACTGTTGATTTTATGACCTTCAATCACAAAGAGTTTCACTAATTTTGAATGCCGCGATTTCTCCTCGTCATATTTATCTGTTGGGTTGCTGCAGTCTAGATATCTCAACATATGCAAAGGTGTCATTCCTAAAGAGTTACTGCTGTTCACCGATATTCCTGTTGAGATCAGAAACTGCACGGTCTCTAAAGAAGCCCCTGTTTCGACCGCCTTATGCAGGAGGGTTTCACCCGTTGAGGATAGTGTAGCAGATAAATCGACTCCAAGATCTACAAGGACTTGAAGAACCTCAACAGCATCTGATTGAAACAGCTCCAAACTATGAAGCAGTTCGTAGGTTCCATTTCGCATACGATCGGGCTTTTGCAGGGAAAATCCCCTGTCTACGAAAGTTTGGCATGCTTTTTTATTAGCATGCTCTAAAGCATGTTGAAATGGCAGTCTTCCTAGGCCGTCTCTACTGAACATATCTGCGCCATAGTTTAGGAGAAGCTGTACCATTCTGTAGGCCTCGTCGTCGTAAAAATTAATGCAGTGCAGAGGCGCGCTGCCATAATCATCTCTCTTGTTAGGATCTTCTCCCGCTTTTAAACAGTTTTCCACGGCTCCAAGACCAGTGTTAAGTATAACTTCACTGTGTAGTGGGAATTCCATGATGTTCTTTTGCTTCAAATCGATCCACCTCAAGTGTCTTCGGGAATAAAGCTTTCTTAGTATTACAAGGTTCTTCGATTCTTTGTTTGCGCCAAGGTAAACAGATTCCCTCGGTAACAAGGGGAGGGGTGCACCATTAGTAAAGTGATAGGGGAAGGGGATGGGGGGGAATTTGGCGGATGGAAGAAATTCTTATTTCTCAAATATGTTTTGCTTGTTCTATTTTTTAGGTGGAACTCTGAAAATACGGGTTATTTTACCCATTTAATCGATGTCTTTTTTTCTCTTGCGTTCTATTACGTACTTTTTTACGGGGATCTTTTTCTGTCTTTGCCTCAACCCCCCCCCCCCCTTGTTAGGGGTTGGCATTAGTGGCATTTGCACTGATGGATTTCCCTAGAGGGTGGGGAAATTATACGTTTGATTCCTTTGCCTTGCTTTGAGTTTGCGCAGTTTGTGCAGTTCTTCTTCTTTTGTCCAAAGGGATTGAGGATAATTATGTTTTTGCACTTCGAGCTCTAATCAGGCCTTTTTGTTTGCCACGAAAACGTTTGACGGACCTGCGGGACCCCTGCTGTTTAGAATTAGTTTCTGAACACCTTTACGGCTCAGCTCCAGTCAACGAGTCTTCAAGCTGTAAATCACTGATAACAATACACTGATTTTATTTGTACAAAAATGAACAAAGAATTTTGCTATGCAAAATATTATTTACAAAGTGTTTCTGACGAACAAGTCGCTGTGTACATGCACACGAAGTATCTCAAGTCTGATCAACATCGAGAGTAAGATCCACAACATTCATTGTTGTTTTGGTGGAGTTGCAGCCTCGCAAGCCAGCTACGAACGTGGACGGCTTCGGAACATTTGTTGATGACTCTCGCTTGGTTTGTGTTTCCACATTCCTGTAAAAAACAATAAAGGTAGTCTCAGTAAATACCTCTGAGAAGCGACACGAAACAAGGACAGAATCGCGCGCGCCTCGCGCAAGTTTCATAGCGCGCGCCCAATTAAAATTCGATAAGCTTGTAACAGCACGAGCGCGCGCACCTCGTGCAGGTTTCACCGGCATGCCATTCGCGTGCGCTATTTAAATGCGATAAACTTCCTTTTTTTAATCTAACATAATACAAACTTGCCTTAAGTTGTTCAAAAACAAGTTTTCACCAAAGCGCAATGATTCAATTCTCACGCGAATGTTCACCTTCCCTTTATATCAGTTTGGTTTTTTTTCCACGCGCAGAAACCTCTGACGTCAGCAAATGTTATTATGACGCCAATAATTGTCGCGGTTAACGCAAAAGAATCAACGCTTTAAGTTTTGGTCGGTAAAACATTCTTGGTATCTTCTTTTTCTCCATCTTCTTCGAAAAATCTGAGAACCATTCTTTCCTAATCTCCCAGGTAAGTGAACAAGTTGCAAACATCATTTCAAAGATCGTCAAAACTTCAACTTGTGACGATGAAAATTACGAAAAGGCTCCTGAAAAGTTGTTCAAATGATAACAATACTTACTTAGGGAGGTACACTTGTGAGTCGTTGTCCCTCCTAAAGTTACTCAGATTCGTCTGCACTGAATGAGTGATCTTGGTGCGGAGATTTGCCTGATAAAACAAATAGAGAGTTTTACTTTCTCTTACTTCAACGGAAGAGACAAGCTAAAGAAACGAAACGTGTGAAGTACATTTAGAAATCTTTCACCAAAGCCACAATTAGACTAATTTTCCTCGAAAAGTTGTCTTGACAAGTTTCAATAAAAATAATTGTCATCCAAATTTAGATAACTTGACAAGAAGCTTTCCGATTCTACACCTATAATACGCCAACGCTGCAAGATTAAGAGATATTGCACAAGAAAACTTGATGATACAATGCGTCCTTCTTCCAACCCACCAATTTAAGAGCTTTCCTCCTCAGCTCCCATTCATTCCACTCGTAAGACTTGACAATATTTGTCTCCATGAAGTGAGTGTCTGTTTGTGTTCCACTGTCACACTTAGTAACAGGCGCCTCGATCATCCGTCCAGGTTCTTTACCCTGATGCACAAGATCAAAGTTAAAATTCTTCTTGAATTTCATAACTTCAAGGGAACTTGTTTCTAAGTTATAGTATGATTAGACCGGGGGGGGGGGAAAGGGGTCCAGGAATTCTTGATAGGGGGACTTGATAGGGGGAGAAGGGGAGTCCAATTATGAAAACTATTGACGGATAAGTAACTATTTAATACTTCACATTGTTTAGTAAGTATAGGTAACAACATGATTTCGAGTGCAGTTTGGTGTCAATTAACTCGAATAAATTTTTGAAAGACGACAAAATTACACGAACCCGTAAATGTCTGTAAATAGACACAAAGTAATCAATAGTTTACCTGGGCGTAAGGTGTGATGGAGGCAAACTGTGTGTGAAGCTCCAGTAGCTGAATAAGTTCGGGAGATTTCTTAGCCGCTTCTGCAACTCCATTAATGTAACTTCAACAAAACAGAGAAAGAGGGTGTTAATAACACAGGTCACATTCACTCAACAACGTTCATTTAGCGAATACATTCGGCATTTTCCACACCAATTTCCGAGCGAGGTGAAGCAAAATCAAGGCAACGGATAATTACTAACGAGACATAGTTTAAAATTGCTCTCTAGTAGAAACAAAAATGCAAAGAAAACAGCGCGAAAGAAGAGACCTATATACCTTTCAGGAGCATTGGAGAACTCGTAGGCAGCTTGTTTGTCACAGAAGGCGTAGTAATTGTCTTTATAACGTAGAACACCGATCCCTGGGTTGGACGGGATTAATAAACGATCATATACCACAAGCGACCAACCACAAAAACCCTGAAAGAGAGAAATATCAAAATGAAAAAATGCGCATCAAATTGCGTTAAACCGAAATAAAAGTAAAAACTTTGAAATAAGCATTTGCCAGGCTAGACAAGCTACAAAGACGTCAAAATAAACCAAAGAGGAACAAATACAGTTGAGATTTAAACGGATAGTAAAAGACAAAACTAGACAAAATTTTGGCTAAATTTTTAAAGATGAACAAACTGCATGCGACACGGCTCTAAAAGATTACATGACCTTACATCGATATCGCAAGCCCAGACCATTTATCAGCACTTATTGCCTTTGATATGACGAAAGTTTCTTAACTTGTTTGATTAAGCTTGCAAATTTACATTTCCATAAACCACGTTCATAGTCTGTCGCGCGAGTTGACAGAAATTGGCCAAAGAAAAAAACAACAAGTACTACATAACTGTTGAAACGATCCGGCCACGCGCAGTGCTTGTTTAAGTCACGCGATACTGACTAAGTTTTCTTTTTCGCTGATTTCCATTGACTAATGCGATGGACCACGCTGGCCGGGGAGGGGAGTGTAATATTGTTACATACTGACCCGGTACTGTATTGGTAGCTTGTCAAAGTTCTTTGTAGTCTCGTGAAACAGTAGTTCAATCTTGGGATTATCGATTTCTTTGCCATCAATTCTATCATCGTCTGAAGAACTCTGATGGAAACAAATCACCATTATTAACCTGAGAATAATGAAATATTCTACACCACTGAAAGCCAGGGTAATTTAGAGCGGGGATGGCACAGTAGTGAGAGCTCTAGCCTCCCACCACTGTGGCCTGGGTTCGATTCCCGGTCCTGACGTTACATGTGAGTTGAGTTTGTTGATGGTTCTCGTCCTTGCTCCGAGGGATTTCCTCCGGGTCCTTCGGTTTTTCTCCCTCAGAAAATACCAATATTCCCAATCCCAGTTTGACCTGGAAACAGTAAACATGAAGAGCCACCTCGTGGAATGTCCATTACTACATTTCCATCTCTATTTCCAAGTCATTATTCTCAAGTAAGATCACCACTTACATCTGCCAGTCTTTGATCATCAGTCCTGATTTCTAATCCATCAATGTATGGCTGTAGAACTTCTTCTGTTAACACTTCCCTATGTATCTTAAAACAGAAAAGAAATTCGTGTAAAAACTCCACTTCACAACAGTGTCTCAAATAGCAAAAGAACAAATTATATAATAAGTTGAATTACGCAGGGCATTTTGTTTGGCTCTCACGTGAGATCTATTGGAGAACGTGCGCATACACAGCGTCACCATCAACCACATTCTGCTTTTTTTAATCATATAAAACAAATAAATTCCATGTTGTCGTGGGTCTGTTCAGTAATGGATAACAAAAGACGTAAAAATGTGGTAAGAACATAAGTGACACACTCTTTGTTACATAGATCGACTCTTAAATTATGTCTTTATAATTATACATCGACACAAAATGCAGATACTCCCCTTACCTTAGTGAAAGGTTCCAAACTCGCTAAGATGTTACTAAGAACACTTAAAAGGACCATTTCATCTTGAAATCCAGTCCACAAATGTGCCAGTGTGATAAACTGGGGCTAAACGTAACAAATAACAAAAAATAAAAAAACCATCATACACAGCACAGACTCTACATTGAACGTGCTTAATGAAAAATGAAGCTTTACCTGCTTATTATTCTAGTTAAAATTAACGTTATTATAAAGCAATAGGAAATTATGGTCGGTTTACTTTTTCTTGTATAGAGTACTTACATAAACTTGTGCCGTTGGCACAGCAGTTTTGGACTGCACTGTGTTTTTTAAGGCTTCCATTCTGGCTGAAAACTGCGATTCAAGAGCTTCTACCTGTTGTGCACAGCCAACCACATCATTCTGTAGAAAGAGATTTGAAACGATTATAAAGATAACACATTAAAAGACAAAGACAAGGGGAGGTTTAGTCGGAAACCCAAACGAATTTTTTGTTCAGTGCACAACTGTACTGAGAAGGTACCTTTCAAATGGGCATCATAAAACCAAAACGAGAGGTAACAACGGCCAAAGAAGAAGAGAAGAAAGAAGAGAGCTTAGTATCACAACCGGAAATCGGGGTAGTTAAACGAGACAGCCTTCAAGCGCGGGAACTCGCAAGAGACCAAGGCGCGATTGGTTTTATCATTGCACCTGATTGGTTGAGAGGGTAGCACGAGTTTCCTAGACTAAAAAGTAAGCCAATCCATTCCATTTCGGATAGCCTTTGAATCTGATTGGTTAGGATAGTGGCAACTGAGCTTCCTTTGCCTATGACACAATAGGGAGTTTAAGAAAACCACGACGGCAACAGCAACGGGAACGTCACTAAACAAAAGGTTAAACGAGCAGAACAATGGCTGTGCACGTGCGTTATAAATCTTTGTAAATTTATTTGCGTCCTCTGCAACACAACAAGGCGAAATGACCAAACTTTGCGTTGTCCGGAGAACGTGAACGACGACGGCTAGTTTTTCTAAATTCCTATTTCTAATTTAACGCTGTGTTCCATATTCAGTTTCGAGATATTTCGACAGTGAAGTAAAAACTAAATGACTTTAGAGTGTCAAGAGATTCGTAGGTAAAACATAAGTTCATTTTTTAACCGACGTTGTCCACCACGTTGCCGTCGTCGTTTCTTTAACTCCCTAATGAAGGAGAGTAAAACCAGTGAAGCAGTGAAAATTGCTCTTATTTCCAGCTTGATGACAGTTTCTCCGGGGAACTAAACTATCAGCTTAGCCGAAGCGACATGTTAGAAGTGAGGTAAATCTTTAAGAAGATGAATCTTTCCACAATGGAAGATTTCAGTCATAGCTAATATGAAAACACAATACTTAGACAAACAGACCTCTCAAGAAGAAAGTTAGATATTAAATTTCCATATTGAGCATAAGGGAACTCACCAATAAGATGGAAAGAAACGCTTCATGCTGCCGTGTGTTAATTAGGGCTTCTTTTATCAAGTTTAAATTCAATCCTTCCGGTGATTTCTTGTTAGCGACGACATCTTCAATTAGCGCTGCAGGTAATAAAAAATAGTCATTACTTACAGCTAACTGTGTTACGGCTGAAGAAAAAACGACAAAATCAAGGCAATTTTCACTGGAGTGTCCAAATCAAGCCTTTTTTGCTTTGGTTTGTTTTCCTTCGTTTAGTGATTGGCATAGAAAGCTGACACGTCACCATCTCAACCAATCAGAATCAAAGAAAGTCAGAACTGCATTGTTCTGGTTAACATCAATCTGTGATTGGTCTAATAAACTCGCGCTACCATCTCAACCAATCCGAATCGAAAAATACTATTTAGCCACTCGCGTTTTCCCGCGCTTTAGGCGGCAGTCGCGTTTTTATGTCGTGTTCTCATTGGCTCTTTGTGATATTTCTCTTTGTTTTGATTGGCCGTGGTGATTGTGAATTTTGATTTTGACATTAAATAAAAAAAAAGCCTTTAAAAACAAAATTTTAAGATTTTTCAAACCATTTACTTTACTATCTAAATAACCGAAAGTACACATAACGTTAAGTTAAAATTAGCCTAAGGTTGAATACTTACCAGTATATCTAAACGCCAGTTTGGTTGTATTTTGGATTTCTGTTTGAACATTTTGTGTCGTGGCTGGGACAGCTTCACTTAATATGGCAGGCACTATAGAAAAGAAAGGTAAAGGCAATCAGTACCTTTTTCCAAAGGGATACCAACACGTACAAAGACGTATTTGAAATTAAGGAATATGCTATTCAGTTTCAGGAATTTTCTGTATTTCCACAAATTTCCTTAACGAAGAAAAATTACTGAACAGACACAGCACCATAGAAACTATTTGTTCAGCACTTACAACTTACAGTCATCAATTCCTTCTCCTCCTTTGCCACATTCACGATTAAAAAGTCTGATTCCAGTCACAATCAGTGTAAGCTCATTAAGCTGTCGTTCCTTGTCGCGCTTTGTTAGAGACATGAAAGTTCCCAGCTCTGTTTGTGGAAATACACTTTGCAAAGCAGCTGTAAAAACAAGAGTAACACAGCTTAAAAAAAGTCACATCACCGGCTGTGTTATGAAGATAAAGTTTGATACATTCTCTCTTAAGATATTGGTATTGACAGATTTTTAGATGATGAAGCAAGGAAATCCTGCAGCACAGTCTATAACCAGTTCATGTGTTAGTTATTGAGCTGGCAGAAAGAGTGAAATAAGAGATGCTATGATCAACACTAACTCAAGTTGAAGTCTTGTGTACAGCAATCATTTTCACCATCATATGGAAATTCAATCTTCATCAGAGGTCAAAATTTGGTTATCCTCTTAGCTTCTGTTAAAGTGTCAGAGGCACCCTGTTAAATCAGGGCACCTTCTTGTTTTTAATTTTTACTTTCATTTTCCTTGTGATATTTGTCACATTGCTTTGATGGACAGCTGTCAGCAATTACTTAATTTGGCTTAGCATTGTGCACTTAAATTTTCTCTGTAAACTTGTAGTCCTCAAGGCTCATGACATTTGATTGACTAAATTTAAGCCTTTAATGGTGAGGATTCTTATCAGAAGCTTATAAAATACCTGTGGCTTCTCTCACAACAGCAATATCAGTCGGAGAACCCAGACCAGACCGCAGTAATACACATGATACTATTCTCCTGTACAAACCTGGAGACCAAATGAAATTTGATGACTTGATAAATAATTCACAGTGCACTTAAGAACATTAGTGAGTTAACATAGTTTAACTGTTAGTGCACAATACTCTGGGTTAAGAGGTCGGAGTTCAAGATCTGGCCGAGTCATCATGCTGTGTTCTTGTACAAAAACACGCCACCCTTACAGTGCCTCTGTCCACTCAGGAGTACAAATGGGTGTACAGTAGGAGGCCTGACAAAATTATTAGGGTGTAACCTGCAATGGACTGGCATACCAATCAGTGGGTATAGAAACACTTCTAGAAATTTCATGCCATAGAAACCTAGATAATCGCTGGCTGGCTGAATGGGTCACTTAGTTGAGTGTAGACACTACCTTTAAACCTTACAAAACAACTGTCCCCTGATACAAAAAAACAGAAGAGCCCTATACTTGAAAATCCACAAGTCATATGAAATTAGTTCTGTAAGTGACAATCTAAACCCAATAATCCAGCCAAATGAAAAACATTAACCTAAGGAAAACCAAGACCATTGAAGAGAAGCCTTACTTTATAACCCCCATTCCAACTAGCCTTACCACTAAGCAGAAAAATATCCAATTTTAGGGCTCATTTTTGATCATCTAAATTTTATCCCCAAGAGAGCTTTGACAAAAAATGCAAAGTTCTATTGATAATCAATAGTACAGACCCTCCAGTTCATCTCTTGTCCTTGCACGACTGTCAGTTATCTCTCTTATAACTGGTTGGAGTCGTTGATCAAGAACTCTCCTATGCTCTTCCAAGAAGTCAGCTGCGAGGTTAAAAAAAAAAGAGATCCACAAGTTTTATTGTGATATTCATTACCGGTAACATGAATTCAATTCAAGGATATGAATCATATTCACCTAAGAAATTAAATCACCTTAACTGAAAAAAAAAGAGAACCAAACTAAAACCTATGCATTGTAAATCAATAAGGACAAAAATGATAGCTGGGAGAGAAAATAATGTCCGAATGCCTGAGACAAAGTTGACCAGGACTTTTAACCCCTAAACTTCCAAGATCTGAATGTTAATTCTCTCCTCTAGCTGTAACACATTTCCTTGTATATTAGTTACGAGAAGTTGTTGTTAGATCAAGGTAGCAACTTCTACATGATAAGTTCCATTATTCTCATTATTTGTTTGCTGGGTAATGTTTGGACATTATAGGGAGAAGTTACATATTAATCTCCTCTTGAAGGTAAAAGGCTTAACCCTTCACACCCTAACATCAGTATGCATATTCTCCATACTGACTTCTCTATACATTTCCTAACATGCCAAGAAGGAGAATTTGTTTAACAATCAAGAGCTTCTTTAGTTGGTGATCATTTCCTTTATTCTTGTGGCCTTAATATGTGATTCAGGGGTGTCCCAGTCTCAATTTGCATGAGGGCACCCCATCTGTATCAATTTGTGTATTTTTTTTTTCTTTTTCTTGGCAGGAGAGGAGGACTAAGGGAAGGAAAGATACTATCCCTCTGAGGGACAGCAAGGAGGCATTAAGGACAACAAATTTGTTAGAGTCTGCAATGTCAGTTAAAGAACCAAAACACTGATCTTGATAACATCTGTGCTTACCTCGACTGGTGTAATTCATGTCAAAATAAACCTGCATCTTGACTGTATCCAAAGATGGAGATTGTGAGTCCAACAGTCTATCTACACACAACTATTAACAAAACAAATATGTGAAGACTTAGATACAATGACTGACACATGGACTCTTGTCCAAAATAGCAGCTTAAAATTAAACACACCATCGATAATGATGAATGAATTTTCTATTAAGAGAAATTTGGCACTCACTAACATTTGAAAAAGCTATATCAACAAGTGTACTCCCTTGTGCACTCATGAGAGTTAAAGGGTTAACATTATGAACTTAGCTGATAAAACCAAATCATTTACAGTAAATGGCTCAAGCCCATGCAGCCAAGAGTAACATTTGAAAGTGTAATCCAATTTTCTACAAGACAATTGACCTGAGAAGGACTGTTGTTTGTAGTCATGACCAAAGTCAGCATTAGAGTCAAGTGAAGTGAGATTTGCTGTCAGTATTGTAAGTCCAGTTCATATAAACTGAATGATCAAGTGGAAAACTCAGACCTTAACTTAACCCTTTCACTCCCAGACCAAATTTGTAATTCTCCTCACTGTCAACCATACAATCATTATAATATTAGTTCAGAGAATTTTTGGATTGGATCAACTAATCATCCCAAATTGATATTTTTCTCTATTATCATCGCTAATCTGGTTGATACTGCATTGGTATTGTAAGGAGAAATTCTGTCTTGGTCACTCATGGCCAAACATAGCCTATCAGTACAAATAAAACTTGATAACACCTTTGACTTTTTAAACTGTAGGCATCCATAATTCATTTGATGAGAACCACTGAATTTTATCAAATTTCACTCACAGTTTCCTTTACTCGCATTCCATTTTTTAAATGAGATTTTCAGTACTTGAGTAGTTACATTAAAGATTTGCCCAGCTTTAAAGTTTGAACAACTCCTTGTCTTAAATTACTATACACTCAAAGCACAAAATAAATTGAGGTTTTGAAAAATGTTTGTGGGAAACAAAAAAAATTCCCCAGGAAGGCGGTGCTAAATAGAGTGAAAATTGCGTCAGCCCCAACCCCCTCCCCCCCCCCCCAGGTCCCATTATATCTCCATGAGATTGTGGAAAGGAGATAAACTACTTACTACAAATTGTATGTTAAAATAGGAAAAGATCTGATGAGAATTTCTTGTGATTTTTCTAATCCCAGATTTATAAAAGTTACACCATAAACATCAGTGATAAGATAAGAAAAAGAGCAAACCAGAGCACTTTAACGACAAGCTAAACTATTATATGTAGACAATACATTGTGATATTATCTTGTCGCCATCTTTTACCTACCATAATGAGTTTTTGTACATCATCTTTGGTCAAAGTTCTGTCCACGTTAAATTCATTGTCTGGATCTAAGACTACCGCTTTAACCTGGAATGAAAAAAATACAATGCAATCAAGAATAGAAGGAAGCGTTTAACTCAACTGATTGGACAAAAAGGAAGTAAAACAGGGCCGATATTTTGTCAACATCAAAGTACCGACCATAAATGCTACGAGCGTTTCCGAAACTGCCTGCCCTTTGTTGGCGCATTCTTGAGCGATTTCGCGTATTATGTTCTTTATGACACTCTCAGCTTGTGCCCTCGACATTCTTCTTAAATAGTTTTTTCCCTCAAATGATATCACAACATCAGTACTGTTGCTGATGAATCTGAAAACACTTTAGAGATCGACGGAAAATGCCGCCATGCAAAAGTTTTCAGAGGTGTCATGGTAACTAAATCCGCGAAATACTGGGGACTATGTTTTGTGACACCACGATACACAATTGGTCAGCGGAAAGTACTCAAAATTATATGCGCACTATAATGTTTACTTAGCACAAACGAGTAGCTCTGGGAACGATAATACGTGAACATCATGGATGATCTTGCAAAAGGACAGGAAAATTTTGATTTTTCGTCTTCAGCAGCGTCTCCTAAAGATTCAGACACCGAGGTCGTTATTCACAGAGATGTTTTAGACTCATGGTCGAATCCAGATGATAGAATTAGTACGGAATTGGAGAAGAAAACCGAACATGGCTTCGAAAATTTGGTTAATACCTTGAGTGTTGAAGAACAGGATCACATAGAGTCTGTCGAATATGCTGCTGGTGTTGATGAAAAATACGAGAATAAGGAAGGGATTGTTAAGAGAGTGTTGTTAGATTTCGAGGAAGGAGTTCAACGTGAAGATACGATAACATCAGTAGGATTTGACAATGATGAGAAGACACAAGAGATAGAATTCAGACACAGATTTTCACAACAAGAAGAACAGCAGTACCAAGCACAACAAAAACAACTACAACGACAAGAGAGGGTGGGCTATTCGAATGAAGACACTAGAATACCAAAAAGTAACTTTCAATCCTTAAAAACAATGGAATCAGAAATGCGATCATACCAAAAAGACCCGCATGGAGATGTTCCACAAATCACGAAGGCTTCCTCAGAGGAGAAACTTCATGATGGTTTGAAAAGTAAGTCTACAGCGTCTTATTATTTCTCAAGCTGATTCTCTCAGAATATGAAAGAAATTTCAAAAAATCTACATTTTAATTTCAGAGCTGTCATTCATGAGGTACTTCACAGCAGAAGTTTTCAGTGGAAAGCTGATGGAGCTTGAAGAAGAGAAATACACTGAAAGACGCCAGAAAGTGTACACGTTCATGAAGATTCCGAGGGAATTTGAGAAGGTAAACTGCAAATTAAAACAGCACATGATCATTATGTCACGTCTTTGGGAAAGAATCTTTGCTTTCATGGTACCTCTCTCTACCTGGTAGTCAAAAAAATCTGTCAGACTAGCAGGAAAGCCTGAAGGAATCGTGGCAGGTATCATTCAACAGAGTACAGGGTCAGAATCAAGAACAGCTGTTTGCCAGTGCAATTCAATCACCAGTAGCAAAAATGTTGATTTAATTCTGGAATTGCCTGTGTTTGAAGTCTGGAGTAGTTTGTATTAAGTCATAAATTCCACTCAAGGATCCAAGGTACTTGCATTATTCCAAGTTTTTTCAGATAAAGTTTTTCACATGCTTTTCATATAACTTCCACATAGCAAATTAAACAAGTATATCTAGTTTTTCATATGAAACTAGACTAGGCCTAGATTTTTGCAATAAGGGTGGTTTGAATCAATATCAGTATCTGGGCAACTGCCCACCTACCCCTCCCCTAACCCAACAACAGTCAATTGATGACAAGTTAAGGTTAATGTTGGTTTAGGGGAGGGGTAGGTGGGCAGTTGCTCAGGTACTGATATTGATCTAGTGGTTCTATATATACAGATCCTCACCTGATTCATCATAACAACTTGATTTTACTCTAAGTTCAATTTTCTATTTTTCTTTTTTGCAGTTGATGGTGTTTGGTTTTATGCTGTGCTTGGATTGTTTCCTTTTCATGTTTACATTTCTTCCAGTTCGTTTGGTTGTTGCTCTGTACAAGATCATTACAGGGCTGTTATTTTGTAGAACGTAAGACAAGAGCTATGCTTATTTACCTTTCATGTTGGTGAATGAAAAAATCTGTTCATAGCAGTTTCATATAAGCACATGAGTGAGCCACATCAAAAATGACTACACTTCAGAGAAATTGAAAAATTTAGCCTTAATTTGATTCACAAGCTGTTGCATATCTTCTTTAAACAATATCTGTCAAACTTCTAGCAGTGCTCATCTCACAGGTTGCCATTCTTGATATTTTCATCGCACAGATCACGGATGCTACAGCCTGTCCAGATATGTGATTTGTTAAAAGGCAAGTCCTCATTTTATTTCTATGGCTAATTTTGTCTTTTTACTTGATGTATATTGTGCATCTGACAAAAACATCTCCTTATATGAGTCTGAATCATTTACAGGATCGATTCTTGTGACCTGTTGGTTGCTTCTGACCCATGTGGACTTTTCAGTGTTGTATCACACCGTCCGTGGACAATCAGTCATCAAACTTTATGTCATTTACAACATGTTAGAGGTGCAGTTAATAAAAATCGTCATAGTTATTCTGATAGGCACTACTTAAGACTACAAGCAGTCCCTTCTTTTTGGCAAAATCCATCATGCAGGTCAGAAAAAAATCAATGAAAAAAAATTGATGCTAGTGCACAGCACAGAAATGTGGGTGTGATGCATATGAAAAGAAGATAGTTCTGTTCTCTGGGCTGACAACAATTTTTTCACTGACTATTTGTGATTTGGGCAATTGACTTTGCAGAAAAGGAGAGAGTGCTTGTAGATTAGTACTACTGTTGGAATCAAGGTTAGCCTGACTCATTCTTGATGTAAGATTTGATTTTACAATTTGTTTAAAGAATATATAAAAAAGGGAAAGTAGGTGAAACTTTTCAGGTTTTCAGTTCTTTTGCCATAAAAAAAAAAAAAACAGAAGATGCTGATGCAGGCATGGATTAGAATGCCAATTTGCTTTTAGCAAAGTTCATTGTAAAGGGATAGTAACATTCTTTTCTTATTTGTAACCACAGATTGCAGACAGGCTCTTTTCGTCAGTGGGCCAAGACATATTAGATGCTCTCTTCTGGACTGCAACAGAACCAAGAGACCGGAGAAGAGAACATATTGGGATAATTCCACATTTTGCAATGGCTGTAGTTTATGTGTGTATCCTACACATGAATCACAAATTTTTTTCTCAGTGGATTTATTAGGGCTCTCTTGCTTTATAATTATCCCCTGCCACATCCCTCTTAAACAAATAAGACAATAAATCTCTTCGGGCATTTTTGATGAGGAAACAAGGAGCCCCAAAGGGCTAAAGGAAAGCCCCCTTGGGGAAGGAGGAAGGGTAAAGAAACATCTGGAATGATGGAACGGACCAAATAAAGTGGTCATATGGCAACCAAATGACAGTCAACAGCTAGCCAGTTGCAGCATGTAGGCCAGGGGCTAATCAAGTTTATCTCTAGGAATATGAACCAGTATGTAGGTCAGCAAAGGACCACATGACAATATGTGCTGTTTCAGATCAAAGACACACAACCGTTTGTAGCTGTTTGCCTTAATTCTTTTAGTTTTCCATGCTGTGTTGGTACTGTTCCAGGCCATCTGTCTCAATGTCGCTGTGAACTCACACAACAAAGCTTTGTTAGTAATCATGGTGTCAAACCAAGTAAGAGCATTATTGGTGTAGTTCTTAAGATTGTTTTTGTGGAAAATGAAGTGGTTTGATATTTAGCACACAATTGGGATCAGCTAAACACAAATGAGACCAAGAATTGATTGTTGACAACAATGCTAGTCGCAAGCAGGCAACTTACTGAAAGTCTTTTTATAACTCAACTGGTGATTGTTCAGGAGCAGCTATATGTTTTAGTCAAAGAAGCAGAGGTATCAAAGGTCTTGATACCGTTGTATTTTAGTTTTTTCGCTGTGAGGGCAAAGTTTTATGAATCAAACTTTTTAGGGACCCAATTGTGCCATAACGCAATTGAAACAAAGAAGGTAATTGTCATTTGTCTCCTGTGTAAAAAATTTATATGTACTTTTGGACCCTGCTTTAGAGGCCAGGGCCCTAGCAGGCTAATTGGTGACCAGAAATAGCAAGAGAAACTTAACTTAGTGGCTACAGTTTTTTTTTCTCAACAAAGCCTTTGGTGACATTTATTCTTCTTGACTGTTGTAGTTTGTTGAACTGAAAGGAAGTGTTTTCAAGAGGTTTGAGAAGAACAACTTGTTCCAAATGGCATGTAGCGGTAGGTGTTTGAAATTGCCATCTTCTCACCTGGTAATTTAAATAGATAAATAAGTGCCAAACAATAATTAAGCTGGGAAATATGCACAATCCTGAGTTTTCAACCAGTTAGTTACAAAACCGAAGCTTAGTTATCCCTTGCTGGAGGTTGTTTACATGTATTTATTTGAATTCTCATATGTAAGCTCCTTGGTGGTATTAATCTTTGATTACTTATTTTTGGTTTCATGGCTCTCCAGTGAAGAGCTCTCTTTAATTCATTCTATGGTTGGAATAACATTCAACTGTTGTTCCCTTTTGACCATTTGGATAGATGTCTCTGAAGGTTTTTTTGCATTTCTTATTGAGTTGTTTTTCTAAGATTAACTTTTTTCCATACACAGATATTAGAGAAAGATTTTACTACATTGTGTTGGTGGTGATCGTCACGCTTAGGAATTTAACAGAATTTAATTGGAACGCTGGTGAGTGTTATGGAACCTCATTGAAAGGAACACGTTGGGGAGTAGAGCTTTTTTCATCTTTCCAGCCACTTAGTAACTTTTGTTATTTTCAGAACACTTATATGTTATCTGTCCATATCTGTTGGCTGTGTTGTCTTCGGAGTATTTTGTGGATTGGATCAAACACGCTTTTATCACAAAATTCAACAGTATTCCTGTAGAGGTATGTCACGTGCACAGTTTTTTCCGATTTTTTTGTCAACAGTCCGGCATTTGAGTGATTTGCTACATTGCTTTGTTTGATTGGTTACAAAAAACTTGTATTCTGAGTAGTTAATCAACCATTGGGATGAAATGAAACAACAGTCGTAACATGGGCATTTTTCCGCACTTTACCGGGTGCCCTTTACAAGTTTCTTTTCTGTTAAAGTGTTTTGGATTCTAACAAGGTGGGAAGGGTGACCCGCATTGAACTTTCATCCTACCCAGGGAGAGTAACGGTAAGTCAGCAGTTGTCGATAAGAACGGGAACTTAACTTTTGTGTTACTTTGTCTTTTACCTTTTCTAACTTCCGTTAGGTTTACTGCGAATATAGAGCTCTCCTTGCTGAAGATGCGACTTCAAGTCGACAGAAGAACGTAAGAAAACGGAACAGTATTTGTTTCAAAAGTTTCCTAAAAACTTAGGAAGGATCCGCTTTAGGAATTTACTTTGAGGACTGTAGAGCGATTTTCAATTGAATGTCGAAAGTAAACCGTGATTGGATTGGTTTGCTTTCATTCGCTCTATGATTGGTCCAGAAAACACGCGCCACTTTCTCGACCAATCAGATTCAAATTAAAACCAATCGGTCAATCGCATTTTCCCGCGCTTCAAGCAGTTTTTATCTTTTTACTCTGAGTTCCTATTGGCTCTTCAGTCTTTTTTTCCTGTGTTCTAATTAGCTGTTATGATTACTAAAGTTTTGGTTTTGGTTACTTACTCGGGCTGGTAGGGAAGGAGGGTTTTTTTTGCTTCGCATGAAAACACCTCCTATAACTCTATACATTTATCTTTTTATTTTAAAAGGCTCACAACGATCATTTCGATCTCGTTTCTCGTCGAATGGGTTTTATTCCTCTTCCACTGGGATCACTGGTGAGTAGCTTCAGAGAGAGGGGTGAAGGGAGGGTAAGGTAGGGATACTCCCTTTTTATAACCGACAGGGTGGGGGCCAGTCGTTCTGCCGATCCCAAGGTTCCAGTTTCTCGTGTAAATCTTTAATTAAGTCGTATGTTGGACCCCGAGTTTTTGTGGTAATCAGAGAGTGTGCAATGAAAAACGCCTGAAAGGATTTTGTTTTATGGATTTTGGGGCAAGGTAAGTCAGAGATCCTTTCGAATTGAAGTACTCTTTGTTGTGCCAAAAAAAAAGGGAAAAAAAATGTTGTCATAAGAACGGGACATTAAGCACCTAGAACAAATCACGAAGGCGACGGCAACGAGGACGTAGCAAAATAAAATATCTAATGAGCAGAAAAATAGTTTAGCACGTGCGTTTAAAAACCTTTTTTTCATGAGTGACCAAGACAGAATTTCTCCTTACAATATCAATAGAATATCAACCAAATAAGTGATGAGAATAAAGAAAATATCAATATGGGGATAATAAGTTGATCCAATACTAAATACTCTGAACTAACATAAGAATTGTTTGGTTGACAATAAGGAGAAATTACAAATTTGATCTAGGAGTTAAAGGTTAACCACCCACCCCCCGGTGAAACAACAACGTGAAATCCTAGATCGCAATGAAGGCTTGTTGGTATTTGACAGTATGTTGTGATGATGTTTTCAGGTTATTAAGGAGGTGGCCCAGTCTGTCAAGATACATGGCTTGGGTGGAATTGTTCTCATGTTGGCCACATTTGTCTTGTAAGTAACGTTGTACAATCAACATGGCTCTCACTATCATAACAAAATACTGTAGAAACGTAAATGTCCGTGGTGAGGTGTTCTGCTTCGCGACTAAAAACTGGTGTCAACGATTTTTGCACAGTGGTAGAATCTGCTATATTCAAACGGACAAGTAGACCACCAAGTCATTCCCTATAACGTTGAGAGCGCAGATATTCGCCTTAACCCCTTACATCCTCTCTTTTTTAAGAGACAAAATAGTTTTTCTTAGGAGCAAATATATTTTTGATCTAAAGCTCGATCTAACTTGCCAACTAATTTTCCATTGACAGCCTTATGTCAGTGAAAGTGTTAAACAGCATTATATTTCTCGGCAAAGCAACTCAGTACGTGAAACAGAAACAGGACCTGGAAACTAACAACAGACAACACAGTAACCAAGCCTCGACACAGAAGCTCAAAACCCAGGTCTCCGTGACTTTGTTGGATTCTGGCCAGTCTTCGAGTACTTCGTTAGTTGGAGAGAAACAAGATACAGGGCCGCGGAGAGCTGGTGAACAGACTAAACAACGCGCCAAAACACTAGCAGAAATTGATAGATATACACTTTGTAGTAAAGAGATAGTTGTATTCTAAAATGATCATAGCTCAGTATGAGTGATCCCACAGGAATGTGGGATTTGTTTTATTTATTTATGAAATTCAAATCCAAACCCTTGTTGATTGATATATATTAGTAAATAAAAATAATAGTTGAACATCAAGCTCTTCCTGTCATGTATTACACTAATGACGCGCTGAATTTCGATACTTGTCTCTGATTGGTTGAAGCCTCAACCAACCACTAACAACAAATAACTCTCTCTCCACCATTACGTCACCAAAATGAAATTTTACGAATTAAATGCCGCGCGCCCTTGCAGATGTAGAATTGAGAGAACAAACAAAGACGTAATACCAGTGCAAGATTTCTCAAGGTGCGCCATTTGCTTTCATCAAGTCCGTTCTCCAGGTCATCCTGATAGAGAGCCAAGACCATACCTGTGCGAACCACCTCTCGGCCCTGAGGGATCTTGGTACCAGACCAAACTCGTCCGAGTCTACACTTATGTTCATCACGTGCTATTTTGCAAGGCGTAGTACTGAAGGGACGAATCGTGTAACAGCAAAACCTTACTTTTGTGACATTTGGCGATTATCACTTCGTCCAGCTCCTACTACGTTGCGTTTGGGTTCTGTGACTGCTTAACTTCTCGAACTTGCCGCGAATACGTCCTCAGTCCTTTGCTTTCGCTGATCGTGCGAATTGCTGTAAAACACCGTTAAGGACTATAAGCAAATAAACAATCTTATGCGGGTAGATGACGACGAATGAAGAGTGAATTATAGGCCACACCCCAGTTAAGGAGGAATTTCCCACCTTCAGTATGTTGTTTCAAAGGAGAGAGGGGGGGGGGGGGCGGGGGGGAAAGGGAGGTTAGGAAGCCAAAGAGCAGTCAAAACAGTACAGTCCCTTTATCAAATCTGGGCTATTAAATTAACATATACCGTTAGGTTCTTGTAAATTGTCCACACCACTTATGCTGTATGGTGAGAGGAAGCATACTTCACAGATCAGTACAGCATTTCAGACAACGTTCAGACACTACCCTCCTAGTCTTCAACCCCTACCCGTGGTAATAAGGAGGACCCGGCTCCCACCCAAAGATCCTGCCTTAATATTCAGACGCCTCTTTACGGAGATGAATTAAGAGCGCAAGGAAGTGAAGGTATGGTTAAAGAGGCTCATGTTCCTTTTTCCTATGGTCCCTCGCGCGTTGTGTTCGTCACCAGTCACTCGCGCTCTGTGTCGGTTGTTTCCACACGCTCAACATTGTGATCTCAAAACGCTTAAGTAGGAAACCGCTGCTTATTCCATGCAAACTCCATAAACAAGGATACGATAACCATGGGTTTCCCCTGCAGGATATAACCATGTGCATCTCTGAGAGCCTTTTTTGCCTTCTCTTCACTCGGTAATGTAACAAAAGCTTGGCCCTTCATGCGACCTTCTTTCATCAGCCGGATGTCAAATCTACAGCAAAACAGAGCAGTTTTGATCCACATAGAAAAACAAACTCCATACTTGTATTAACAGAAGGTGGAGCAGAATACGTGGCGTTATTTTTCCTACTCTGAATAATTCAACGTCATTTCATTTCGATTGAGGGTCGTAGAATCAGAACAAAAGCAGCCACTTTGAACAAAAAAAAAGTTACGAGACAACGAGGATTTAAAAGAAAAAACAAACAAACAAAAAAACAAGTAACCTGCCTAAAGCGCAGGAAAACGCGAGTGACCAAGTCCCTATTAGTTTTAGTTTTGATTGTGATTGGTTGAGAAGATGGCGCGATATCTTTAGAGCAATCACAGAACGAAGTGAAAATCCCTGATTACTCTGTTACTCTACCGCAACTTTATCAAAAGAGCAAGGAAAAAAAATCAAAGGTCAACAGTGATTTCTCAAAGGCTGTAATCGAGGAATCCAACAAAAGATTACCGATCTGGTCGATTACTGTAATTTCATTGAGACAGAGTTTACATCTAGTATGGTAAAATTTACTGAGGAAACTGATCGCCCAGCCGATCCAAGACATACCTCAAGGGTTTAAGTATGAGAATAACAAACAAAGTCTGACCCTCTGAGATAACCTCTCTCAGCCATTTCTACATATTCACGTAGATCCAAGACATACCTCAAGGAGTTAAGTATGAGAATAACAAACAAAGTCTGACCTTCTGAGATAACCTCTCTCAGCCATTTCTACATATTCTCACGTAAATAAGAAGTTTCATTTCCATTCAATACCTGTCTCTCTCTTCTTCCAGATTGATATCTATGTATCGACCAAAAATGTACTTGAGATCCTAAAAACAAAATTAATTCACCTTAGCACTCAATTGATTCTAAAACATGGACAAGAAAATTAAAATCTGTCGCGGAAACCAAATGTAATTATATTTCGCCTCACGTTTCATTATTAGCTATAGAAAAAACTGAAGAAGTCAAATCTAAGCGTCGAGGACAAGAATTGTGAAATGGAGATCAACATTTATCACAACGGCCATAAAGAAAGGAGGAGATAACACAAAGATCCAATCAGAAATCCAGTAAAAATACGCAAACGGCCTGAAGCAGAGTTACATTTGGTGTTGGGATTCTATCTGATTGGTTGAGAGGATGAAGTACGAAGACAACTTTTACACTCAATTGAAAACTGCTCTTAACCCTTTGACTCTCGTGAGTGACCAAGACGGAATTTCTCCTTACTATGTCTATACAATATCATGCAGACAAGTGATGAGAATGAGGAAAAATATCAATTATGGGATTACTAATTGATCTGATACCAAATTCTCCAAAATAGCATAAAGAGAATCATTTGGCAGACAGTAAGGAGAATTACTAATGAGATCTTGGGAGTTAAAGGGTTAAACAGACAAGAGCAATAAACTTCAGTTGAAATACCTGGGATCTTTCTTTATGTATTTACGCAGTAATTCAAAGGGAGAGTCAACATTCGGCAATTCATGAGCGTGCTTGATTAAAAGTGGCGATAAATGCCCATAAATATCAACATTAATGAACAGGCGAATCCCTTACCTTCTCTTCGACTGTTTTTGCCAGATTTTTAATGTAAAGCCTGCATGTCGGATCTCCGGGTGTATAATTCTTGAAAGCAGAAATCTCCGGCATTTCTGCGCAATAAAACCAACATGAAGTCATTAGGCACACAGAGACGTAAGAAGGAGTTTACAGAAGTAGTGTTGATGAGGAGGGAGGAGAGAGGGAAACGGGAGGGGGCATGTCCCCTCCCCCCCCCAAATTTTCCAACTGAAATTTCAAGGTATGTCAGGTTGTTAAATTATTATAAATTACCACTCCTTACAAAGATGAACGTCACATGTATCACAGGTGAGAGCGTGTAAACATCAACTAAAACTTGATTTTTTTACCTTTGGTACTTATTCTGTTTCTGCGCAGTTCGGCGGATGAGATAAATTCGCTACTTTCCTCAGAAACAGACTCCTCTTCCTCTTCTTCTTCTTCAAGTTCATCCTTGTCATCTTCAAGATCCGCTGGAGGCTCAAATCTACCAAACCCTTCTGACTCTGGAGGCGCAACAGCTGTGGACGGAAGTCAAGGGCATGTAACAAGTAACAAACTGGCTGGGTCTCTGATCAAGCAATTTCATAGCTAACTAAAAGATCGTGGACTAATTCACTCGCAGCCACTAGTCAGCGTATTCCGAATGACTGTCGTAAAGCCGAAACCAAAGTAATCGCAACGACCAATCATTATGTGATTCGCTCAGGTTGTCGAAACGTCAGTCACCACTATATCGAAAATAGTCCTTTTCAGAACCGACTACTCTCACCCGGACGATCAAAGTACACGATCAAATGTTACCCCCTTGTTCCAACCATTTAACTATATATCGAATAATTGGGCTTGTTTCACTAAAAATCCCCTTCTAGAACACATCAAACGAGAAACTTGCATAATACCTGTAGCCTCAGTATATGCTGCAGATTCAAATATATTTGAGATGGCCTCTATGAGCTTGAACTCAATCCTCTTTGGTTGGCCGGAAGGCTGTTCAAATGCTTTCTCTACAGGTATTTGTTTGGTTGAGGAGCTTGCCTTGACTTTCTTGGCTGGTGGTTTTGATGTTGGAAGGTTTACTTTGGGTCTTTTCTGAGCACTTTTGCCTGGTTTGGAAGCAGACATTCTTTGGGCATGTTCCGCCCTTTCTTTCGCTCTAAAATTGCAAAAAAGTCCTTAATGACCCAAAAGAAACTGAAATACGCATCTCCGTACATTCTGACAGGTTCTTTCTCTAGCGCACGCTAAGGAACTATTGTCTGTGGCGACTAGCTTAGCTCTAAACAGGGGCTCTCTGACTGATTGTTATGATATTTCTCAGTTAGTTCGTGCGCTATGATCGGTCGATTTAGCAGGCCGTATTTCACAGTACGGTCCGCTAAATTCAACATTTAGGTTGAATTCAAATCTTCCCCCTCTGCTTGAACCCGGAGATGTAATTAATCTTTCACTAAACTCGTTTTCTCGGTCCGTATTGTAACTTATGGAACCTTGTTTTTTCCACTAACATTTATTGCCCGCTCACTTCGCGCTTGGGCGTACATCCGAACGGAAAAAAACTCCGTCTGTAACTTGAAGTACGAACCTCGAACTCAGTTGGTTAGAGGTATGTCTTAGTAAGAGTGCGCATTGCCTTCTGGCTGCTGTTTTCATCTCATCTTTCCCCACAATTCCCACAGAGTCCATCACTCTGATCACCAAGCCAACAAATGGCCCAAGTTATCGGTGTGGAACAGACTTTTTGCGAAAAATTGCGTAGCTTCAAAACACAAATGCATGATTAAGTCTTACACCACATTCCACAAAAACAGCAACTACATATAACCTTTTCTCCCTTTCTTCTTCATCGCTCTCTAACTCGGACTCGTCGCTGGACATAGATCTGTCGTCATCTGAGGAAGCCACCTGCGGTGCTTCTGGTACTTCACCTAACTTGAAAAACAACAGGAAGCCCATGACTGCTGAGTTTCAAAGTAATTGACACAGCTATTTTTTCCTTGAGGTAAACTTGTTTCTTTGTTTGTTTGCTTTTTGGAGTTTCAGACTTTCCAAAAGCTTTCCCTACAACCAAATGCTGTACTAAGTTCCAATAAATAAAATCATTAACCTTTAATTGACAGAGACTGGACTCTTACTTCTTCATTAAAGAAATGATTTCTCACAAGGGGAGCCAAGAGAATCTTAAGTAGTTAACTCTAATTAATAAATTTATTGTACTTAGATTGACAGAGACTGGACGCTAGCCTCTATGTCAAATAAATAATTTTTACACAAGGGGAGTCAAGAGAAACTCACATGCAGCACTGTAGATACTTACAAAGGGTGGGGTGGGGGTAATTTGTCCAAATGGAGCAGGAAGATTCATTTTGTTCATCAGATGCAAAACCTAGGAACAAAAATATTAAAAATGAATACTTACTCCCCTAAACAACAAGAAAAAGTGGCAACTCACACTCAACAGTTGAACTGAAGCTTGAAAATTTACATCTAATTCAGCCTCCCAGATGGTACAAACTTAAGTTTAGAACAAAGCAAAATCAAATTTAGAAAACTTTGAAGCATAAATTTAAAACTAATAAACAACGATGCTTGGGAAAACAATTGAACATCATGATATCATTTTTCCAGAAGTTATGGCAACAATGGAAGAGGAGTAGTTCATAAACAATTAACTGCTAATGCTAATCAATCCTTTAACTCCCACGAGTGACCAAGAGAGAATTTCTCCTTACAATATCAATACAATATCAATCAGACAGGTGATGAGAATAGAGAAAAATATAAGTTTGAGGATTTTCTAATAGATCCAGTACCAAATTCTCAGAACTAGCATCATAAGAATTGTATGGCAGACAGTAAGGAGAATCACTCATGAGATCTTGGGCGCTAAAAGGTTAAGAAATAGATTGCATGCTGCTGTGCCTCTATTCAATAATAGGTTACAGATGATGCTCAATTGTTTTTAAGAACAAAAGAGATGTGTTACTGCAGCTGTTCTTGCCACATTGACATCTTCTGTGAAATTTTAATGAACAGACCCATGACAACTTGGAATCTATTTGTTTTATACATCAAAGAAAAAAACACTTTGTCCTTCATTACTTCATAACAAAGAACCAATCAAATGTAGCTTACAATATAATTTGATACTCATACCTGGACATAAAATTTTGGAACACATGCCAATGTGTGGGCGATGTTGGTGAGAATTGCAGTGTTTACTGGAGGGTAGACATAGTGAAGACTTGGGTTGCAATTGTACTTAATTCTGGAACAAAGAAACTATAATTTAGTTATTCTAAAATACTTTAAAGCTAAGGCAAATCAAACAAACCTGCTCAGCTCGTAATAATGAAACATCAATTTAATAATTCAAACTGAATTTCTAGACACTGAAATCATGTTCAAAAAAATATATATAAATCTATATTTGTACCACAACATTGAATACTAGGTCTATGATTTCCCTCCATACAATCAGGAAGAAAAATTTAGCTTAAATAAGAAAGTGTGAAACACGAACATTTAGGTTTAATTAATAGCTCCAAAAAAAGTAAAAAAAAGGTAATAATGACTGTCATTTGACAAAAGCATACCAACTTTCACATACACATGTAAGAAGTATAGTTTTAATGCTTAAAAGCCTCTGCAATTTATCAATATCAACTTTAAAAAAATCTACGATACTAAAAATAAATCATTCTAACAAACTAATGTCTGCATCAATAATCAAAAAGAATTTTGACAAAAGGTCTATAAAATAAAGTGAAAAAAACTTACTAGTGAAGTCTTTGTTCAGAAACATTTAAAAAAAACAAATTGTGCTTTTTGATGAGAGAGCTTTCTTGAAAACTAAGAGAATAAAAATATTATTTGAAAAAAAGAGCACACCAAATGGAAATTATTTTAAACAATATGTCTGGAACAGTATCCTCCATGAATTAAACATACAGGAATTGATAATAGACTAGTAATTAGAAGCCAGACACGTACGTGCATCTTAAATAACCTAAAGAGAGTTCCTGGTTATGATAAAAACCAACAAAAGGATCATCCATAAAAAAATAAATACAATTACTCTTAATGGCCTTTTTTTTATATATTCAGGATTGGTTCAGATTAATGATCACTAATAACTTTAGACATAATGGCTCCCTAGGCTATCTTCCATTATCGTTTTTGTTCGAAAATTGACAATCAAATGAAAAAAAAATTACAGATGACCATTTAAGTGTCAAAAAGTGAAAAGGTGACTGTAAACAATATATCAGCCTTGACAAGTTGCATTCATTGCTTTTATCTCTGTTGTCCTAGCTACTAAAGCATAAAACTTTAAATTTCACCTCTGTCGCTTATTCTGTACAAATGAAAGCCAAACTGTCTGTGTACCAACAATCATGCGGAGACATGTACATTTGTAACATCAATAAGAAAAAAAAGGTTTAATTAACATGTAAATCAAATATTTAAGCCATTATCTTAGCAGCTGAGCTGCAATTTTTAATTGACAATTGCAGAAATGAAGCCTACAGTAAAATTTAGGCTTGGACGGGATTTGAATCCGTGCCTCTAACAAACCAGTTGGGTCTTGCTACCAACTAAGCTAAATAACAGCCACATGTTGGGAACAAGGCAAATTCATCACTGATTACTACTGAACCAACAATCAAAAAATAGTGACTGAGAAATTCTGATTAGCATAATATTTACTAGGTTTGTCATACCCTAAACTTGGTGCCATGCCTTGTGTGTCACCAGACTTCACTTTAACTTTGCTACCAGCTTGTTCTGTCTCCAATTTTCTTGTTTCTTTGTCATCGTTTTTGTTTTCATCCAGTGCTATTGAAGGGGAGACCCTTAAAATTACACAGTCAATAAAACAGTTTAACCCTTTAACGCCTAAGAGTGACAAGCATCTCAATTCTCCTAACAATAACACCCCTGAATCACACGTTAAGGTCAAGACAAGAAAGGAAATGATAATCAACTAAAGAACCTCTTGATTGTTAGACAAATTCTCCCTATCAGCACATTAGGAATGTATAGAGAACAGTATGGAGAATATGCATTCTGATGTTAGGGTGTAAAGGGTTAAGTTTGTATCTAGCAATGTTCAATTTACAAGTTTGAGAGGATAAAGTAGTTTGCAGTTTCCATAGTATTCATTTATTTTCCACAAAAGATTCACTTACCCTTCCCTTCATTTTATTTCATCATGATCATTATAATGAAACAAAGACAGTGCCATATATTATATTACTAAAAACCTCTTTGATTCAGACAACATCATACTGTGAGGCACCAAAATTTTACAAGAGTTAAATTTTGCACTTTGGCTGCTTTTTGTCCTATGCTGAAAAACTTTTTTGGGATATACACTGTACCTGAAGTTTTTGCAGGGAGCTTTAATTTTTTTAAATTTGTTTTTAGTTTAATCAAGCAAAAGAACAAAACGGGCCAAAAAGCTGATTGCCAAATTTTTTCAAATTATTGAATAACAGAGAGGAGAGCTAAGGAGACTATCATACACCAATACGTTAAATTCATACCAGTTTTCTGTAAATTTTTCTTTGTTTAACCACAGTCATGATAAAAGTGAAAAAATTAAAAGCAAAATGCGAATCAAATCAGCCTAAAATCATTCTGACCAAGAATTAATTTTCAATTACAAGGGATACAAGGTGAGTTTCTGTAAGTCTGAAGGTGGGATATTTTTGCAGCTATTTGTTTTGCTGGATTTTACAAGGACAAGTTTTGGTGGATCAGGTCAAAGTGTGTCTGCTGGTGGGAGGGTCAAAAATGTTCTATATATTATCATGACTGTAACTTAATACAACACAGAAATTCCAAATAGCACAAATTTACCTGCTACACTGTTGAGCTGCAAGGTGTTCATGATGAGGTTTAGCGTACTCTACTGTCAATCGGCTGCCAAGAACCTCAGACTGGTGTAACTGAGAAATAGCCTGTGAAGTATAAAAATGTATAACATATGCTGGGTTGCAGTACCAACTGGCATTTTATTCTAGCAGGAATTAGTAATCTGCCACAACCAGGTATAAAGTTACTGAGACACTGCAAGCTGTAAGAACAATCCTCCTTTCAAACTGCACCACCATTAACAAAATCCAGTCTTCTCTCCCCTTCATATTTAGAGTTAATACATGCAGTTTAAAGAGCAGTTCTGCTGTGCTGCAGGCAAAGTCAAAGGAGGGAGGGGAGAGGGGGGGGATGTAGAAATGAGATGACCAGGATCATGGAGATGTTACTTGAGTTCTTATGGAGTAAAATGTCTTGAGCAGCTAATATTTCCACCAGTTTAAGCATGACAAACAAGAACTCAGAGAGAAACATTTCAATGAATAGATTAGTACCCTTGCACAATTATGATTATGTACATGCAGGTAAAGTCAAACCAAGTGGTCCATCCAGCCTGAGCCTATATTGGTTTTTCATAGCATGAAGTCACTAAGAGTTTTACTACTACCCTGTGGATGGGATGCCACTTCATTGCAAGGTTACCCACCCCCCCCCCCCAACATTTCATCAAGTTTTCCTGACAATTCACCAGTTCTCATTTACAATCCAGAGTGGGAAGAGGCAATGTGAAAGTTAAGTGTTTTGCCTAAGAACACGACACAATAACCCAGCCAGGTCTAGAACAGATTAGAACTCAAAGATTCCAGTGTCATGGTCTAGCCTTTTTTCACAGGTTAATGCTTCACATGGACTGTGAAAGACCTATTTATGCCCTCTGCCACTCAACAGACCTGTCCAGGAACAACTGCATCACTGTTTAACCCTAAAGGTTGACTTGTATGTAATTTCTCCCTACAGTATCTCTGCTGAATCACACAATAAGGTCATGACAATAAAAAAATGATAAAAAAAAAATCAGTGAAGCTCTTGATTATCAAACAAATTCTCCGTGTCAGTATCCTAGGAAGTACAAAGAGAACAGTATGGAGAATATGCCTACTGATGTTAGGGTGTAAAGGGTTGAATAAATACAAATAGAAACCTACCTGAGCAGCTTGTGCCTGGGTGGAAAACTCAGCAAAAGCAGCATCTCTCTGAAAATGAAGATCAGTAAACCCAGACATTGATTATCTATCCGTCAGTGTTTGACTTATCTGTAAAAATTTCGCTGTCTTGCATCACTACACATAATATTTTGCTCAATTTTCAGAAATTCACGACATCGATATTTAGAGCAAAACAAGAAAATAAAGCATTTTTAATCTTCGAATTCTTCCACCTAAGCCCATTAAATAGTCACCCTGTTTTCAAGAAAGTATCATCTCCAATTACAAAAAATAAATTCATTGGTTGATCTTAACAGTATGCAGAAAACTTGTCATGTGTCAGTAAATAACTTTTGGCTGTTAAAACGCTAGTGTGAGAGCATGTCAAGCTTGCCTCGATCATTCTCAACAATCGTTTCAGGTTTCTGTTCCATATTTGAGTCAAAATTTAACACAGAAATTATTTAATACTCACCAGTTTTCCTCTCCTTTCCATACATATTACTTCTTTAGCTCCGAAATGTTTTAGTAAATCCGTTTTCTCGTGCACACCGAGCTGAGAGGGCAAATGTCTCACTAACAACTTCGTTGACATGTCGTCCGCCATTTTGAAATGAAGGGCATTACCGCTGACCTTCCTTAGAGGACTTGACATGACAAGTAAAGGATGGTAAGAGTGGTGACGGGATATGAGTTGAATATAATCTGATTAACCCCCCACCCTCCCTTCCCTTCCCACTTAAAACAGATAACAGATGAACAGAAGCTTAATGAAACCTCACACAAAGGTTATGTAGAATTTTCTAAATACTCTTGGTATGTAATTGCCTGGAAATTACTTCATCCTGCATTTATGGTTCTTGTGGATGAACAATTTTGTCTTGAACTCTTGAATTAGGTCTGCAATTCCAGGGCTATGTAGACTTCATAAGCAGTGATATGAATCTAACAAGTGCACATGGGCATATCCACTCCAAGTTTTGATTCATATAATGGCAACAACCATCCCTCCACGCACACACCCCCACCTCCCACCCCTAGCCCACATCTCCTCACAATTTTGTCAGGCACCTTTCATTTTATTAGAATTCAGCTCAGTGGCAAAGCTCAAAGTTCATAAAAATGAAAAATGAATTAACATGCTTGTCAAGTTTCCCTTGTTTGTGTCATTCCAAACTTGCTGGAAGGCAGCTTGAGAGCAGAATTTTGAATCTTTGGTATCTCAAAAAGCCTGCTCTTTGACTTTGTGCATTCAGGCATGCACCGGACAAAGTATGCAAAGACCAGTGAAAGCTTTTGCTTTATTGGGAAACCCCTCCCTCCTTCTCAGAACTAAATATCAATTCTCTACACAGTCTGCTGCACATTTCTTCAAATTTCAGCTCAGATAATTTGTGTATATTTTTCTTTCCTCTCATTTCCAACATGCCAAACATTTTGTAGCTGTTTTTAGGAGAACTTACTCCTTGGTCACTGCAGGGAGTGAAAGGGTCAAAATTCAGCTTAATAATTTAGAGTACATAAATAATCTTAATTCAGAGTACATTCACTCTGATGAAGGGCTAGGGCTCAAAACATCAGCTTTGAAACTCTCTACAGTGGTCAATTTACATTGTCAACTTGGTTGTAATATTAAATTTCGCAGTAATAAAATTAGAGCATGGAGGGTCCACAGCAGAAAAGTTGGAAATCAGTATACTGGCACTTTCTATTTCATTTTTATGTGCTCTCTCATTCCATTCATCCTTGAAAGTAGGATATTGATAAAATTCAATGAAGCATTTTTCACATGTGAGTCCTAGGGTTTAAAGTGCCTGATTTGAGACTTTGTTACAGATCAAAGCTATCCTGCTATTTTCTGTTCATGTGACCAGATTAAAAAAAAAAAATCCCAGCCACTATTAACCCAAAACGTACCCAAATGATCCCGGTAAATTATCCCCCCAAAATGAAGAACTTTGCACTTTGTACCATTCCTAAGTTAAGGCTTGAAAATGTCGCTAAATTTTCACTGCTCAATAAACAGTGAAGCTCCTAAATCAGGAAACATAATTCTCATTTTCTGGACTCAATAATCCTTTTGTCTTTGCTGTACACATTATCTCTGTCAGATGAAAGCTCTTGACAAAAAATAGATCTGTAACTTTGGACAGAGAGCAATACCTCTTCAACAGCCAATGAAACAGGTGTTACTGGCTCACAAGATCCCCAGGTGCAGACAACTTACACCATTCAGCCTCTCATGTGGGCCTAGGTTAAGGTCACTGAGGGTTATACAAATGAAATTATTACTTCTCCCAAGAAGAGGAGAAAGAGCACTGCATGATGAAAACAAATTACAGTGACTATGCAAGAGGATCAGTGAGAGAAACCCCTTGTGCAAGAGGGTGTTGGTCCTTCCATAACACTAAAAACCACTGCAGTCAAGATGGAACCTACTTTGCTAATTGCACTACTCTACAACCGAAAAATGTACAAGCCAAACACCGGATTCCTTCACAATGAAAACATTTGGGGCAAAAGAAAAGATCACAACTCAAACTGTTTATACCCTTTCAAAACAGAAACACTGGGTAATTAGGGAGTAGAGTGTGTTGATTTTGGACCACCATATCTTGCATACTATGTTCAATCCAAAAGTGATGGCAGTTTAATTATATCCAAATTGAAAACCCAAGAATTTAATCACTGATCAGGAGGGACCCTTGCATGCAATATTTCATTAGGAAAAATGACCTAGAGTAACATTGGCACCTTCCCTTCTACAATTTCTTTCAGATTTCCAATAATATTACCTTTGTTGAGGGCAAGGGCTGAAAGTTGAGCTCAAATTGATCATAACTGGCAAAAGCAAAAACCAAAAGGTGGTCACTTTCAACAAAGTCTTACCAAATTATCCTCTTATCATTTCCTTTCACATCTTTGGAAAAGAACATTCAGCCTCAGGCAGTCAAATTCCCACCCCCGAAAAAATGCATTGCAGATGTTTCCAACTGATGTTTCACTTCATATTCCTCTCAGAACAAACATTGTACAAGGGAAGGCTGGTGTAACACCACCAAATTTTACAAAGAGGGAAGCAGAAATAAAGCCTTACTCTGTTACCCCAAATAATTGGGTCAATATGTTTCTCACCTTTCAGTCTAGCACAATACATTATTTTAGACCACTTTCTGATGTTTAGAGGGAACCTTTAAATTTTTGTTGACATTCTTCAGTGACACTTGACTAAACTTTAATATTGTTAATCAGAGTACTGTTGACAAAAAGGATTATCAATTTTCAATTCTGACGGATAAAAATTAACAGATATTGCCATGTATCACAAACCCACTTAGTTTCATGTCTACCCCATTCTGGCTCCAATTTGCCAGGCCACACATAGAAAACCACACTTAGAAAACTACTCTTTTCCTTTGAAAAAAATTCTAGTTCTTTTCATTAAAAAAAATGTTGGAACACCTTCAAACTCACTGAATGAATATTACTTAACACCTTTTCTGAACCAATATCATACAGAACAACCTCACAAGAGGTCTTCTCATTTCACAAATCCTTCTAAATATAATCACACTTAAGATGTAAAGCATGATACCATCCACTTCACTTTGTTTTAACCCTTTATAACAGGTTCCAACTAGACAGGGCACAACAATATGTTCCATTTTTAAAGGTGCAAAGTCTTCTGGAGACATGCTAATTTTTGCATTAATTTTTTCAAGTGATTTTGACAATTTTTCTCTCCAAGTTTAACCCCTTGGCAACTAGAATGAGTAACGCAAGCCGCACATGCAAAATAAACCAACACTCATATGATTGCTCAGTTTTAATTTCAACTCTTAAGTATAATTTAACAATACATTTTACAGGAGACAGTCTCTTAATGTCTACATACTCAAAACACTTGAATTCCATTGAGACAACATTCACTCTGACTCTGTTAGACCTAACTATCATGTACAGCACACCATTTCTAAACGAAAAATACAATGCTACACCTTTCGAATTCCATAGCATTTCAACAATAAGGTCTGAAAAAATATTTTGGAAAGTGAAGTGTAAAACTGAGGTATCAGGACTTCATTGTTTACATGTATATCAACTTGTGAGTTTCACAAGGCCACTACAAATGGTGGCAAGATACCAATATCACAATAATACTATGCAAATTAGAAGGGTAGCAAACTTTTTTCAATTTTCTTGCCTCTCTGTAGTTCCAGCTATCAACAAACTGTTTCACTTTGTGATCAAGAATTAAAAAATAAATGGAAAATAATTGTATATTTAGGCCTTTCTGCTCCCAAAAATTTGTCTTTAATGAGGGAACACTAAATAATTACGGCTTAGACTTAATTCACTACTACAATTTGCAATAATATGCAGGGGGAAAAAATTAAAGTATTTTTGTCTCTACAATCAGCAATAGAACAGCATGCAATTTGTGCTACAATACCAAAATTTTAAGACAAATTTGCGGCAAGGCACTAAAAAGGCCTTCCAAACAAAACGGATGCATGCAAAACAAAAACTAATACACTACGATATGAACATATAAATTACTCTACTTCTTTAGATTTATTATTGTAATGTCGCTTGGTGTTGACTCCAAACTTTACCAAAAAAACTATTATCCTCTTAGCAAGTCTTAGATGTTCTCGGTTCGTCTTCTCGAGTAAAAAGAAAAATTAACACACGCTTCGGGTTAGCCTTAAGTTAGTAAGGGATACTCAATCCACTTGCCATAATAAACATCACAAACACGTGTAAAATCTACGGAAGGCGAAAGCATCGTGAAAATCGGGAGGGTTTAACCCCCCACAACAAAATTAGATATTAAATCCCAATTAGATTGTCCAAAGCATATCTTTGCTCTCACGTCCACGTATTCATCGATTCTCGTCATTTGTGCAAGTTTTCACAGTTTACATAGAACATCACTACTGAATCGCAAAAGAAAGCAGCTAATTTTAATCCTGTTCGAAATAGGAAAGACTCGAACAAGATTAGAACATACTTCTGTAAATATTTACCGAATGTGGTATAACGTTCGAGTGAGAGCAGACGAGTTAAAGGGGTTCTACTAAATAACTTCAAATTCCAGCATAATAAATGAATATAGATATTTATTGTCGAGAATTCAAAGAAAGAGCTTATACTTAACCTTACATAAATACCGTGGTTCCTTTCCGATTCAATTTGTTACCACATAACTCACGACTAGTCAATGTTGTGTCTCAAAATTAATATCCACTACGACTAGACGAAATTTATAGCGCAGGTACCAGAGCGATGAATATTGCTTCGTGAGTATTATTACACTACTTTCAAGTTTCTCATAACAATCAAAATATTATAATAAAAAATTAATGTCTTTGTACTGATGTAACCGAGCGAGATCGCTGCTACTTAATTCGAAAATCGCTATCTTCTGAAGCCCCACCTAAATTGTGAGAATGACACACCTTCGCAAAATTACACCGATTTCGGGTTTTCAACCGAATTCCATCTCAACGGGGCTGCTTCTATCAAAATGACCAACTTTTGTCTCGATTTTAACGGTCAAATACTGGCAATGAAATAGAGGAATAGTGAATAATAATCAGGAAGAATCGAGAATGGATTTACAGTCACGAATCGATCGCGCGTTGAACTACTCAAATTTCCCTCGCAACGGCGAGTGAGCAGCGATTCAATGAATGATCCAGGCATAACACACAACCTCTCTCTCTCTCTCTCTCTCCGAGCAAAAAAATCTGTGCACGTCTCGCAGGTAAGCAAGGAAAAATAATACTTACAAAAAGGAACATACGTCCCTAGATTGAACGCCTAAAGTAATTCATTAGTATTCGGTTAGGTTATAGAAGCATTTTGTTTGCTCAAAGTTCACATAAAACGAATTTGAAAAGCTTACGGTTTATTCCTGAGCGGCTTCCTCGGGTTTAGGTTCCTCACCTCCATCGCCGTTGACCACGGGAGTTTCTTCCTCTTTCTTTTCTTCTGATTCCTTGGCCTCCTCCTCTTTTGATTCCTCCGCTTGTTCCTTTGGTTCTTCGGCGGCTGCCTCTTCCGTTGCATCTCCATTTACCACGGGCTCCTCTCCATTCTTTTCGTCTCCCTCTCCTTCTTTCTTTTCTTCGGTTTCTTTTTCTCCGCTGGCTTCGCCTTCTTTGCTCTCGGCTGCTGGCTCTTGGGACTTGGTCCTCTTTTTCTTTTTGACACTTAGCCTTGATTTGGGTCGTGTTTCTTCGACTTGCTCCTCAGAGGAAAGATCATTCCAGTCTAGCCAATAATTATTCTTCATCTGGTGGCAGAAATCGACTAGATTTTTCAAATCTTCATTCACAACTTTGGCCAGGGGCGAGTTTTCGGCCGTGTGCAACAAGCATGACAGCAGGCCAAACACCGTGCAATCGATAGTAGTGGGCTCTGAACCCATGAAGAACTCTTTGTCGCCCAGGAACGCTGATAGCGCACGAAGATCCTTCTCGCCGATAGCATAAATTTCTTCTTTGTTATGCTTGCCAATTTCGTGCGCTTCTAAGCACTTCACGCACTTGCCTTGATCGAGCTTCGGGCGTACATTCTTTCTGACAACATCCAGCCCTTTGAAGTATTTCTTGGTTTCTGCGAAGTTATCCACCCATCGGTAATACATCAGACTCCAGAACGTGTTTTCCTCGACCATACTTTGAAAAGCTCGCGAGCAAGCTTTGTCCATATCACTCAAATTTGCATCGGGGTCCACTCCGAACTTGGAATTAAGGAAGCCTATGAGGTCGTGTTTCTTTGTCTCGCCTTGATATTCGATGTACGGTAACTTCTGATCAGTACCAGGTTTGTAAACGTTTTCGTAAGGGATCTTCAGCATACGGCAATACGTTTCAACTTTAATACAGGCGGGGAGGGGCGAGGGAATAGCATTCCACGGTGGATGTTGATACAGTGAAACTTTTGGCGGTACGGCTCCATTAGCATCTTCTTGTTTTTCGCCGTCGACGACCGCATTCTCCTCGTCCGGCTTGTTTTCATTTGCCTGCTCCTCATTCTTCTCCTCGACATGATTCTCTTCGGGTTTTTCGACCTCTTCGGTTTTCGTTTCGATCGGATCGATCTCAATATCCACAGGCGGTGATTCAACTTCTGTCGCCATCCTTACGCTTCGAAATCAGCAAAAGTTATGCTCAATGATCAAGGCTTCGATCAGCTACAACGCCTTTCTGTAGCCAACTAAGGCCAAGCCCAACAATGACCTTTAGCTTACTTGAGCACCACGCGTTATTAGCACGTTTCAAGTTTATAAATTGACGGTATTGTCAAAATATTGGCCAATCGAAAGTTGTCTTAAATTCACAAACCAATCACGTGCGTTGTTGCTTAGGTTGGCAAAGTTATGGGTGTGAGGTATAACAAAATGCCGAAGTGGGGTGGTGCTGGGGCAGACAGATTGAAATACACAAAGAGAAAACGTTTTGTGCATCAAAAGAAGTGCCAAACTGCAAACAAAGGAGGTAATTTTCGTTTGACAACTCAATAAAACCGTGTAAATGTTCTGCGTGAGCGAAATTCTTCGCAGAGAGATTCAAACGGTCCGACTGCACATTTTTCTTCGGAGCTTTTCTCTCGATCGCTGCGTGATATTCTAACGATTGCATGATTTTATCTTTTCCTCGATATTCTTTTGAGTGGGGCTGGATCGATTAAATTAGTCTCACTCGAAATCGCGTTGAAGTTAGGATCCATTACACGGAACAGCGACACCAAAATACTGGTTGGAGAAAAGAAACGAACTTGTTCGTGATAACGGCGGGAACAGAACATTACATACCGGTCAAAAATTATTTTGATTGTCGATTGAGCAACTTTACGTCGTAGGGGGGTCAATTTTAATCTAGTCTTTTTCTCACACACCTGAATTGAAATTTTACTGAAATGGGCGGGAGTAAACACGGCTTTAATACAATAAATATGTGACGTAATCGAGACAAGGAATAAGCAACAATTCCCTCTGTGTCTTTTATAGTGCAAAGTTCTGTCCCAAAGTCTTCCGTTCGACCATTTGGTCTAAAAAGATAAATTGTGAATATATTAAAGTTAAAATCTATTTCACGTCGAGATGAATCGGCGCTCCTAAATATTTTGTAGAGGCAGAAAAGGGCCAAAATGTGGTCGTGTTTTGAACATTTCTCAACAATCTTATTTCGAAGTTTGCGTTAATTAATCAGTGGTTAAACGCCTGAAAAATGCAAATTTTAGATTCGCCGTTTTGTCAAATTTTATCAATAATAATTTCGAGCCGAATAGAAATAACTGTGGTGTAAGTATGATGCAAGCGACACAATTGTAAAAAAAATAACTAAGTGCAAGTCGAACTTTGAACGATCGATGTTATGAAACGAACCGTTGTGAAACGAACACAATTTTTTATTGGCACTTAATTTGTGATGATTTGTCGACAGACTAAATGTTGCCATGATGCTATCGTGCTCAATAAAACTGTTTTTTTTGTGTGTGTGTGTGTCTTAAAAAGATAGTCGCAATTAAAAATATAGGAATTTTGGGGTGAAATTTATTGCGTAGACGAATTGAAACTTTCTCCCATAGCCAGGAGGTTAAGGGTTATGCAACTATGATTTCATTATTCACAGCTTATGTCCTCATTGGCATAAACTTGTAAATAAAACGCCCAGGCTAGCTCTAGTTGCAGATTACAGTTGCTCCTTGTTGTGAGTCACTTTCACGTGAGACATGTTTCCGATCTAAAGGTCGTTTTGTCGGTGCAGTGCGGTGAAAACCACGTTTAAAACTGAACGATGCAATTTTTATTACGCCTGTTACGACGATGGATCTATTTCATTGTTGACAGAACATGATGGTATTTGGCTAATTTAATAGTGTTATTGCGGTGAATCCATGTATGTTGGCATTCGTTATCTGCCCTATTTTCGTCGCCCTTGCGACTGTGGTCGCTTTCATCACGTGCCAAGCATCACGCATTCCTCGCCTCAACCCCAGCAGTGACACTTCCGATCACGAAAAAAAAGATGCCCCCGTAGAGTTCTGCTGATTGCAACACTGAAGATCCAATTTGCTTCTCGCAGTTTCATGGGGACATCGATACAAGGCATTCCTTTCCACTGAAAGAAAAATGTTTTTTTTCAAAGCCAATACCAGGTAATCGTTCTTCTCAAAACAAACTATTTTTGCTCCAAGAAAAACAACACTATTTAAACTGGCACAATACAGAGTTTATTACAGGATTGTACTTTGACAGCAAGGGCATTCGGAAAAGGCGTTCAAAGGGGAACTCATAAAATTTCAAGTATCTCCTGATGAACAATTATTTTAGGGGAAATCGTGAGGCAATGTGAGTCTGTAAGGCTCAATGTTCGAGAGGTCTGTAAATCGTCCTTGCCAACCCCTCCCCCTCCCGCCTTTTTATTGCTGGACTTTGTCAAAATCGTGACCAGTTAGTCAAAAGTTTGATAGTCACAAGGGCAAGGGTGTTAAGATTTCCCTATGGCACCATTCTATGTGGGCGAATTCATCACGTTGTTGCCATTTCGAACATTAGTGTTGTATGAGTCATGTGAAAAAATGCTGGCTTGGGAAAAGAGGGAGCCGAGTTTAATATATTCATTACATACTTGGCTGGTCGATGGAATTAACCATTTCAATTTATTCCATGTTTCGTCTGTAGCCTCAAGGGAAGCATCGGTAAACGGAGTCTGACAAACGCATTGAGTTCGCCGCTAGAGCAATATTGGCAGTGATAAAAGATCGTGGCACCTCTTTGCGGCTTGCGCCTTGTATGTTGAGGTTGTTATTCTCGCTGACTTGCAATTGAACAAACAACACCGATAAACTAGCAGCATGAGAGCCATAGAACAAAAAAAGATTGAGCGGTCGAGCGGCTTGAATTATATTCAGCTATTTTGTAGTAAATTTTCGAACCGTTTATTTCCTAACACGAGATGAAAAGGGAAGACACTATTTTTGAAAGGTACACCATTCATGTGCGTTACACGTTATTGCGGGTGGCTCCCACGATACATAAACCCTAAAGTAAAGGAAGTAAACCCATATCATACCGGTAACTTGTGATTATTTTTTTGTCTTTCAGTGAGCACGAATGCGTTGCGTTACACAAACAGAGCGGCGTTGTGTTACATCACGGCAAAATGTGTGGCGTACTCTTCATTTAGTCACGCTCGAGCTTTTGATGCTTTCAGGATTGAGAGTTCGGCTTAAGAAATTTTTTGCGATGGTTCTTTTTTTTTTTTAAGTTAAAGAATTTGGCAATTGTCTCTCAAATGAAATTGAAAGACAGTAAAACATCCAATTCGTTCTGGTGACAATGATTGAGTAATCTGAAAGCGTTTCCATTCCATTCATTTTAGGACAATTCTTGAGGGGCATACTTTGGGTTCCTTCGAAGATAAGAAATGTCTTCACTCTACCGCCATTGTAACAATGGCACTCGGAAAACCGCAACAAAAGTTGTTATTCCTTATGTACGGTGCATATTGGAAAGAGGCCGAGAGTTAGTTCAAGTTAAAAAAATATTATTTTTTTCACTGTTTATCAAAAACTGTATTATTTACATTGCTGGACAATTGGAACATGTCAAGCGTAGCCCTGAACTTCGCTAAGGGCACTTAAATCTTTTGTAAAACAAATTATTTTTAAAAAGCACATCAAAGAGTCGGCGTCGTAGAAAGATGACCCGAGTGTAGCACTGTAATGAGAAACACACCCCTTCTTTAAAGACCTAGAAAGCCCACAAATTTACGGGAAAATGAATTAAGAATTTGCCAGTTCGTGTGTGGTATCCTACCTGAGGTCAAAATCTTGAAATGTTTCAAATATATAGCATGATAATTGTAACTTCTTACAGTGTTTTCATAATTGTAATAAAATGCAAAGAATTCCATTCTTATCGCGGGCCCTTGCGGGCAACTAAGTTTTATTCCTGTTTAGGAATTTTTAGATCCGTTTTCTCAAGGTACTTATGCAAAGCCAGTATTGTAATTTGCAAGAATGTGTCTCAGATCCTAAAGAATTGTGTTCAGTAGACTTAAGTAAAAAAGACATTTACTTCCTATCTGTGTCCGGTTTAAGAAGTAAACATGTTAGGAATTATCTGCATTTAAGACTAAGATATTGGGATATTGCTTCTAATATTTCAAAACCTCAAGAATCTTAATTAACGAAAGAGTGTTTTTTTTATATTTTCCGTGTCAACAGTTCACCCGCATAACAACTTCCCGCCAAAAGTAAGCGCGGGAAAAGTTCGGATGCACAGGCCACACGCGGATGTTGGCGAATCCACAATTCCTAGCAGCAGCACCGTGTGACGTTTGGCTGGAAAAAAAAATTCTACCACTGTACTAAACGAATGCAGATCAAAATACTCAGAATTACAGACGCCAAGAATGCACAATTTCTCCGAATTCGAGTATTATTTAATTAGTTGTCCACTCGGGCCAGTTATATTTTTACAGGATTAGCAATGAAAGCACGAAAAATACTTTCTTTTCAACATTTTAACAAAGCGATGCTTTAAATCAACAATGAAACAAGTGGACCAGACACTAAAATGTATTTATTTACTCCACGTTAAGTTTCCACGACAATGAAACTTAGAACGCCATGTGTTCAGCACGTGTTAGACAGCTGTTCCATGTGGTCTTGCTCGAAACACGTCCGGCACCGTATCGAATAACCTCGACACAAAGACGCGGGAACACCTCGTGCGGCTTGAAAATGTTGAACCCTCAGTCCTGCCCAAAACTTGCTAAAAAGTAAAATTTTATCATTTTCCTTCCGATGCTTTTAAATTTAATTTCGCAACTGAATACTAAACGGCACTACTCTTACCATTTTTTCGACGAACGGGGGCAAAATTTCTAATTTTTCTCGCACAAATGCTAGAATTTTAGGACATTTAACTCATTCTAAGACCAAAAGAAGCAATGTTGTAAACCATGCGATCTATAATAGTCAATAATTTTTTTTCATACAGTGATAGATTTTTTTAAAGTTCATAAGTTTTATTTGACGTCAGCAGAAAAAATAAATTGAAAGGTCGCTTAATGTTTTCAGCGTCGGTGTAAGGTCACTTCGTTTCTCTTTCTTAGAATTTCCCGTATTCTTGGAAAAACTCTTCACACAGCACTGGATGGAGAAAAACTAATTTGTCTATGACTCAAAAGCTACACTTTAACACGCTTCCATAATCACTAGCACGTGTTTGTATGTAAACACGATCCACCCAGCTTTAGAAGTTCTTTCAATTAAAAATCTTTTAGCGTTAGCCTCACGTCCCGAGGGCAGTTCCACCTGCTGTAGACTCTGTTGTTTTCATTACTAAGCTTCCAGCTGTTTCCTAATTAACTAGCAGCCCTGTAAATTGTGCCCCCGACAACACGTTACCATCAGGAATTTTGTAAACAGCAACTAGGTTTAAAAAAGTGTGTTAAATTGACTGTTTTTCATCCCTGACGCGACTCCCGTACGTCAACTGACAACAAGCTTTACGTAGAGTTGTGCCCTTTGCACAGTGTGATAGATTTAAAAATATACCACAATGGTCAAAAATGCACAGCACGAGAATTGATTATATTTTAGATAGAGATTTAAAGCGATATCCCCCAAGTTGATTCATCCGCTTTCAAAAATCAATTCAGTATTCAACTGATTACAATTGCAAATGTAGAACTTTGCATCACGACGTGCATTTGAGCAATATTTCAAATTTTAAGCATCAAGTAGTACTCATTGAAGTGTCCCTTTCATAAATATGTCCTATTTGTGAGTGACACGCCGATAACAGATGGACCGATGGATTCCTCAACGCAAAATAGTGAATCAAGCGGTTTTTAATGAGTATAGCAAGTTAAAAATTCCGTATCAGTGATCCACAGATAAAAACAATCGCATACTTTTTATGTACTTGGGCTACCGCTGAGAAGGATAAAAGAATTTAATAACTTTTATTTGTAAGCTGGTGAACGTCGGTAGTCTCCGAAATAATCGGAACCTTTCCGAATGAATCCGAAAAGTTCCAATTCTTGCAAGATACAGAGAGAGAGAGTGGCACAAATTAGGGAGCGTTTTATTCTCCGTATCACCCGTGAATTTGAGCAAAATTTTGGCGCCACGTCACTTTTGCGAGAATTTAAACGTTATCTCCTGTTAACTACAAGTTTCGTGCTTGCAAATTTCCTCCTGAAGAAATTTAGCCTTTTTCTCAGAAGGGTTCTTTGTTGCTCAGTGGTAGACAGAGCGGAGATCCGAGGTTCATGGGGAATCAGAATTTTCTTTTTTCCCACGTTCATGACAAGATCAATAACATATTTTTTCATTCCATTACCTTGCTCAAAATTTACTATCTTTCTCATTCAAAAACGACAGCAAAACTCGTGCAGAAAAAGTCAGATGTAGCCAATCAGAGTTCCACAGAGAGGCTGGGATCCCTGTGTGCAAATCTGGGATCGTTACTAAATTCTAAATTCTAGTTACTCGAATCCTTGTTCAAATCGTGATATTACTCATTGTCTTGCATGTGCCCCCACTCTCTTGATAAAGGACTCGCACACTCTTCCGTCGTTGACAACAATGGATAATTCCAAGCTAATCTTGTTATCTTTTGGCCCGGACCAAACGGCCCCACATTGAGAGCAACCCCGAGACTTTGGAAACTTTGAAAAAAATGCCAGACTTCTAGACCGAAATAAGTTAATCATTACTTGATTTTGAGACCATCGTAAAAGTTGACGAGATTACGAGATTGGATGAAGAGTTTTCAAGAACCCACCAGTTTTTCAAAGTACCCTTGGCCACCTCCAAAGAACTCTACCTCCATCAGGCTGCACAGCAGAGAAAACTTGTAGAAACAAAACCTTGTCCCAAAAAACGCTTGCCAGTGTAATAGCGGTTGTACTTTCCGTGTCTGATTCCACTAGTACAGCAGATCCAAGTGGAAGTGTTACGCGTTACAAGTGTATATTTCCCGCTTGCCCTTTGTTTGTTAGTTATTTACATCATTCTTCTGTGTCTGATTTGATCGTGAGAAACTTGAAGAAACTCTAAATTCGTCTTGACCCTGCCTATCTAATTAATCCCATTCATTTTATTTACCCAAATCCAATTTCCGAGGCTGGCTCTGAACGGAAGAGAGGAACGAGACTACCCAGCTTTGTTTCCAGTGCTAATAACATGTATTGACTCACTCGCGTGAACAATTGGAATAAGGCGTTATACAATTTTGGATGCACAAAACTAATAAATCTCAAAAGTAATTAAGTTTACTAACCAAATATTTCCTCGTCCGCCTTCAAAAGCAGCTTAAAACTACAAATTTTTAATTGCAACATAGAGTGATAAATATTTCTTAAGAGGTTTTGAAACCAGGCAAAGTCTTAGTCAATTTACTCCTTTATGTGCACGCATGGTACAGTATTTGTGATGGCTTGGATCAGATGGAAGACCAATCATTATTTTGCATTACAAAAAAGGTATTAACGGATAAACGTGTCGATTAAGTCACTAAGATTTTGCTGCATCATGGTTTAACACAATTCAGTTTGATTGACTCTAGTTACAATCATTTTATCGAGCTGGTCAATTGTTTACTTATCACGGATCATTGGTCAAAGTGGTCGTTAGGTGCTTCAGTTGTCTCGTTGTGACAAAGGCACACGGCTTTGGCCACGCAAATGAAATTCATCTCGGTTTCCTCTGATCTTTCAAAAAATGCACTCATAATGGTTTAGCATTTGGTCTCTTACACGTTTAGATCCCAAGTGAACAATGGCGACGGCCTAGCTTGGCTTTTTGACAAAGGCTCAACGTCGAAAGTAATCCTAATGATAAAAGAAGTAGACGCTCATCAATAATACATGAAGTTTAATAATCTCATTTTTGGATTTGTTTCGCCCATAAAACTATCAAGTTAAATAAAAAACGTCATTGACTTGCTTTGTGCACGACCTTCATTGAAGTAACTTATGTAAACAGTGCAAATTTCACATAAGCGGGAGAGGGGAGGGGTGGGGTACGCCGTAGAGAAAATATCTCACTGTTCGGTTGAGAGTAATCACGTGAAGGATTCTTGACGATGTTTATGACATCAAGGCACAACTGGCCAATCAACTAGAGTTATAATAGGGTAAAGGGGTAAGTTTCTAAAGAAACTGTGGTGCTGCGTCGGTGAGAGAGTATAACAGATAATTTAGTGTTAACAACTGGGTTGATTCAACCAAACGTCAGCTTTTTTACCCTTTACGGTGGCTAACTTACGTTTTCAATGAAAACGTAAGTTAGCCACCGTAAAGGGTAAAAAAGCTGACGTTTCGAGCGTTAGCCCTTCGTCAGAGCGATTAATCGCGATTAATCGCTCTGACGAAGGGCTAACGCTCGAAACGTCAGCTTTTTTACCCTTTACGATGGCTAATTTACGTTTTCAACCCAGTTGTTAACACTAAATTACCTGTTATAATAGGGTAATTTGATATTATCAACTGAGTTGATAACGTAAATTAGCTACCGTGAAGAGTTTCAAACCTGAAGTTTCGAGCGTTCGCCCTTTGTTAGCCCCTCGGTATTATTAACTCAGTTGATATTACCAAATTACCTTGCTATACTCTCTCACACCGACACAGCACCACAATTTCTTTAGAAACTTACCCCTTTTAGTTGAGTTATAATACTCGACTGACAGACAACTCTTCACTCGACTCTGAGAAGACTTTTCAGAAATGCCAGTTGAATGCTAAATGGAGAAAGAGTAACAGACCAAACAAGCAAACGCAACAAACTAACCCCCCCCCCCCAAAAAAAAAAAAAGAAAGAAAAAAAAAAAAGAAAGGGTTAATCGTTCTCTACAAGTGGGTTCATTTGACAGCTTACCGGCCAAGCCAACTGTACACCTACTTATTTAAAAATTTCAACCAAATATTCGCACGACAATCGCGAAGTCTCGGGGGGAAGGAAGAGGGGGCGAGATAAATCAGGTGAGTGAGCTTCCTTGCTTCGGTAGATTGGGTAACCCTTTAAGGCACGACAAAAGCCATTACAGACAACAGACCTTTGCACTTAAAACCATCACCTTTCGCAAAACAAACCCAGGCACAAACAAATAAAAAAATAAAATAAAACAGAAAAAGAAACACAAAATGTTACAAAAGGTACTTTAATAGCAAATTGTACTAAAAAAAATCACATCACAACATCGTGAAAATATTACAAGCATACTTGTGATTTAAGACCACCAGAAATTACTTGTTAACTCTGGGTTTCTAATGCAAGCTTCATCTCATATTTAGAGCAACCATCCTATATTTTGAAGGCAACTGTGTGGTTCCTTTCAGTTCTGACGTGGGGATCACTTCCTAAAGAATTGCCCGTTCTACAGAGCTTGTCTGGTGCATTTCAAACTCGTGAGAAACAATAAGAATTACCCATTACACAGTATAATGCTTTCATTATAAATAAAACCACTTCGGTCAATGGTGCCTTATGAAATAAAGAATACGGCTAACCGTCTAAAAAGCTAACCTGATCTATTTACAAACTTTTGTTCCCAGCAAGAAAAGAAAGATTACGTAACAAGAGAGTAATTCCAAGATCCACAAAAACTCTAAAGTTCATTAATTGTCTTTTCACATGCTCTTTAAACAACCTTAACTATGAGAATCTCGGATCAATGTCAGTATCAGCAACTGCGCATCTACCCCTCCCCTGATTCAACAACAGTCACCTGATGACAGGTAAGGTTTAATTATGGGAGGGGTAGGTGCGCAGTTGTTTAAGATACTGACATTGATCCGAGGATCTTTCTTTCTTTCTATTGGTACCGAATTCCAATACAACGTAACAACCAGTTTTTAAATAATATTTTTCACTCAGTATACAAAGTATAATAAGACCTATATTACCCCGGAAGTCAATAATATATATATTTTTCATTTCCTCTATCTTCACATCCTGCGTGAAGTCTACAACCAGTTACCTTTTCGGTCCGATACGAAAGTTATTTCCCTGGAAAAAAGGTTGCTTATCACCTCTTTCTCCGTCACGCAATCTTTCCACCGTCCCAAAGTTACATTTCACGCAAAGCCCTACGCAATATTCTGTTTAAAGTTCCCTTACTTAGCCAATATTTCTGCTTACATTTTGGTTTTCAAAATTTTTTCAAACCGTCTAATGATATACGATTACTCGTCACACGAAAGGTTTAATATTTGAAACAAGTTTCTTTTTTAACCTCACTGGGGGCTATACTTATTTTGGCCAATTGATACATATGTAACACGACCATAACAAAAAGTTCAAGGTCGTCTCCGTAGAATTTTGACCCATAAGAAGAAATAGCACATACTAGTTTGATTTGTTTGTTGACATATTAAGGTTAAATAACAGTAACTTCATAGGGACAGCGTACTAAACGTATAGCACCTCCCCTCCCCCCCATTCTCCCCCCCCCTACACGCACAAAAAATGAAGGAAAATGAAAATCAGGAAAATACGACTGGATATTCTAAATGGGCTCCTGTCTTCTTTCCCGCCCACTTCCCAAAACTTTTTGTTACGTCGTTCGTGCTTTGCCACCTATCTATCTGCAAGCAAATGGCTTGGAAGCTAAATCACAATCCTATGAACTGTAGTGAAGAAAATTCTGAGTTACCTATGTTTACTTCAAATACAAACTAATTTCATTGTCTACAAACAGATAAGTCAGAATCTATTAGTTGGCTTATCTGCAATCCGTAAATATCCCGTTAGTAAATATAAATTTTACTCTACACGTTGATTTCCACTGGAACTTTGTTTTTGTTGTTGAAGTTTTTCAATAGCGATTAGTCCCGTTCACATAACCACTAAGAAAAAAAAAAAGACAAAATTATATGATAAGCTGTGTAGCCGCATTTTGATTGGTTCTTACCTATGATCTATTAGAGAAAAGACGCATAAATGACGTCACCATTAACGACATTTTGCTTTTCATTTTTGATGATATATAAAAAAAAAACATATTCCATGTTGCCATCTGCCTGTTTCGTCGTAAAAGATCGCAGAAGTCGTCAAAATAGGGTAAAAACATCAGTGGCACACTCGGCTACTTTTTTGTTTCAACCACATTTTGAGGTCATCTCTCAGTATTACTAATAAACAGACACACGGCAACATGGAGTGTGCAAACCAAGCGTTGTTTAACGGAAGTCAGACATATTGACGAAAACTCCGTTTGAGAGAAAAGCGAGAAGTAGAAGGAACGTAAACTGAATGTTGCGCGAAAACCCCGACGAGACGGCGTCGAATTTGGCGGGAAAACGCGGTTGCCAAGGTCAGTGATGCAAGTTTTATGAGAATGCTCCTGTACTGGAGGAAAATTGGGTAAAACAGTACACTGGAGCAGACAAAACCAGTGTACCAATTTTTTTTTAAGATTTCAATGAAACGCTATTGCGAGAAGGGGAAGAAGAAGCAGCAAAGGAACACGAAAATGAATTTGGCGCAAAAAAACAATGCACCCGACCTCAAGGCCGTCAAATTTGCGGGACATCGTGGGAGCCACGGTTACTACTTTGCGAATATTAGAAAATACTACGCTTCAGGAGTCGAAGTTTGTCGCTGTAGCAGGAGACAAACTGAAAAAATAACTGCCAGGTAAGCTTTTTAAACATGACAAGTAATGCATAGCTTTGATGATATCGGTCACAGAGGAAAAATCGACAGAATTCTTACAGAATTTACTTGAATTCAATCCACGTCACCTCGGAAGAACCATGCTAAAATCAAAAACACAAGTTAGAGTTGGTTGTTGAAAAAGTCCGTCAAAATGAACTGGATCTTTCCTCTCGAGTTTCTATCTATCCACTAGAGAATAAATGCATGAACATCATATGCTATGAATCAAGCTCGATGGTGACGAAAACGGCCTAGTTTATCGTTTCAAACACAATAAATTTAGCAAAAATAGCGGTCGATGTTACCCGCCACAGCTCGACGGCGAATAAAAATTCAAGTTCTACTGTTGCTATGTCTGACTTCCTCTGTGATTATCACGTTCCACGGAGACAAGGAAGAAAAGATAGACATTCTTAATCTTTCTTTCTCAACCTAAAACTAAAAACGGCTGTGGTTCGATGCAATTACTGACCCTGCTAGTCATATGTTTCGTTGCCTGTAAACTAACTTTCCTTGAACCAACAATTAAGACACAATTGACTCTAAGAATGATTTTTTTAAAGTTTTGGTTAGCACTTTCAAAATTTCTCAAACACCAATAGCTCTCTTAGCGCTAATTGGGAAAATATTTGATAGTATTTATATTCAAATGTAGCGATTCCTATGGTGAACATTGAATTAATTTAAGGCTGACTGGTTAGGAAAAACGAAAATGTTATGGAACTAGTTTAAGTCGTATATTTAGGAGGCGTATATCAAGTACCAAACATTAGACGCAATAATAAACAGAACTTGAATATTCCAGTTTAAATCATAGTGACAGAAATTTCTGCGCGCAAGAATTGAAGATTTTAGATGCGAACATAAAAATGTTTTCAATAGTTTATTTAGGTTTCTAGAATTATGAATACTATTTGCGATAAACCAATTTATCTGTTTGATCAAACAAATTATTCGCAAGTCTACGTTATCACATAAAATTTTTAGGAAAACTTCAGTACATTTCATCAAAGCTGGAAGAGTTAGAGCAGGAAGAATTAAAACTTTTCATCTGCATTGAAGTTTATTTAAAGCTAACATACCAAAGCAACAAGCGCTGCCGAGCCTGAACTTTCAGAGTTCTCCGGGCGTCTCCAGTTCAACACCGCTTGCAATTTTCACGGGCAATTAACAGTCCATCAGAGAGGACATTGCAAGGAGCTGCGTTTGTCGGGGTAGGGGTAGGTAACAAGATAAGTTCAGTAACCCAAACGGAACAAGAGTTTTCCAGTAATCAACAAGCAGGTGTACGATGAGAAACACTCGGTCTCGTAACACTGGACACCCAAATTTCTTCACTGAGCTCTTTCTGTCGCCAAACAAAGCAGCACTTGGTGCTTTAGGCGCAGAAACATTTATAAGTTTACAAACCCGAGCTAGTATCTGCTTGGTGGAGCCTGGGGATAGACAGCATTTCTGGCAGAGGAATCACCACACAGAGTTAAATCACACAACACAGAAAACCATTAACGCAGTGGATGTTAGCTCGCACGCAGCCATTTTTACGATGAGTCAATGCCACTCCTACCACAGTAAGGTATCAATATCTCACTCTCTCTCCAATCTTTGCCAATCCCACTGACTGGGAGACATTGCTCAACGATACCCAGCAGAATTAATCGGATACCTATTGATTTGTGGTTTTCCCACGGTCTGCTTCAAGATTGCAGAAGGAAAAATTGTTACTAGGAAAGTTGCAAGCAAAAGATTTTGCGCTTTGAAAAGCACGTGTTTGTGGTAAGGAGGGCATTGGCTTCCCTAGTAACGGCTGCAAAGACTCTCCAAGACTAAGGCTACGGCTTTACCTTGCTCAGACGTCGACATTCGAGTTAATCAAATAACCCAACCTTCAAGCAACTCCTCTCACAGCCACCTTAAATTTGGGCCACCTCTTCATGCATGTATCACAGAATGGCACAGAAATGATTGTTTTGAAGCAGAGTAAAGCTCTCACGCGTTACCCAACACCAACCATTCTCCTTTAAAAGTTACTGGTTTATGTTTAGAAAAACCAAGCCCCCATTAAAATTACTTGTTAGCTTTAAAGTTTAGCTTTCAATCAATGTTTAGAGTGGTTTCAAGAGACTACTTATGTTCTCCCTGATTTAACTCTGCACCCTTCACCTTCAAATGGTTAGCAGCAGCAAATTTATCCGAAGTTAAGATATAAGAAAAACCACTTTTAGAGCAAAATCCCAGTTAAATGTCATTAAAGTAACCCTATCAATAAGTCGATTTAAACTTAAGTCAATGCATGTTAAATGTTGTTAGTTTGGTCAGGCAGACCAAATAAATGAAAACTAAAAACAACAATAAGCTAACAAAAAAAAACCACGAATAGATGAAAGTTAACTAGTGATTTGAGAGCAAAAACATTTCAACAAGTGAAAAAAAATCTAGATATATAAATAGAGAAAATGGAGGACTTAATGAGTCAATGAATGAAAGCGAGTATGACGTTCCCAAGTCACTCCGCACAGGTTTGACAATGTTTAAATATTAGAGCAATTAGTAATATTTCCACCACTTACTTCGGGTTAGCCCATGGTTTCTTTTCGCCGCCCCTACAGTAACAAACAACATTACCGGTCATTCAGTGATAGTATTAAAAGTTCAAACCCAAAAAAATACAAGAATAACTTCTCTTTTATTGACTGGAAAACAACAATAACATCAAAATTCAAAATACACAGTGCAGTGCTTTCAATAAGATTTGAAGTAAGTGGCTACCTCGGTAAAGCACCCGCCAGAAGATAATACGAAAAACAATTTCGATCTCGTTCGCCCATTAGTTCCATTGGAGCAAAATTGCTTCAAACAGAGTTTTCTGTGGCGAACTTTGGTAATTGATCATTTAATATTAGTTTACTCCTTTGTAACAAATGTTTAACTGATTGTTTATTTCTACTCAAAATCTTCCATTTGCTGACTTACAAACCTGCTGCCTGAGTTTCACACAAAAACTCCTCTAAAAGGACATGTAGTTACTGGTTACTGGTAACTGAATTTTAGTCAGTATGTTTTCGTAAATTCAAAATCTTATTTTTCCTGGAAATTTGGTTTACGGTATGATAAGACAATATCGATCGTTTTTTACTCAAACCTTATTTATAAAGCTATCAACAAGCGAGCTGTTTTAACTAATTTTGATTTTCAAGTTTGTTTTCCAACCAGCAGCTGAGAAGAGCTGCTGTTGTTTTATTTATCTAAACGTATTTAATGATTTAAGTTCAGCACAAATTTGTTTGAAAACTATTTAGGTAACAGACGATGTGTACTTCTACTTCGAGCGTGATTAACTTTTATAATACACGCGAAACAAGCAGAGAAAGTATGAATCTAACAATGAAAGAATGAATCTAACAAACAAAGACTATAGAATTAAAAAAATAACTGGGGTGATTACTCCAGTACTAAATTGACTGTTATTTTCTACGTTATTTATTTACCTTTTTGTTCTGTAAATTTGACCTGGACATGGCAGAGTATACCCGGCGATTCACAACAGAATACCCGCCGGGTGCCAGGTGTTATCGAAAGCACTGTATACAAATTAACTATACTTACGAAGGGTACTGAGGTGGGGCTGATGGATAAGGATGTCCCATTTCGAACGCTTCCCTAAACAGACAACACAACAATAGTCAAAGTACTGCCCGCAAGTTTCCAGTAGTTGGAAATTGGTGCGGAAATAACGACTGATCTAACAATATTTTTCTAAGAATAACAAACAAGTACGCTTTTAAACATGACACTAGCCTCTTTTTGTTGTTAAGAGATCCATTCAAGTGAAAAACAAAACAAAAAAGGACTCCACATCACTTTCAGATTTGACCATAAGTAACCAAATTTGTATTTCATAAATTGCAGAACGTTAAGTTATAGCAGTAAGTTACTTACACATCCTGATCAAATTCATTCTCGTAATCCATCCGGCGATAATGTTTAGCAAGTTTAACACAGAAAATTATTGCAGGGATGAAAAAGAACAGGCAATATCCAATGGAGAACCAGAAACCATTCTGAAACAAACAAACAAAAAGAAAGAAATTATACTTGTGTTCCGATAACAATTTATTCATCATAAATCATCTATTCTTTAATGAATTAATAATGAAAATCAATCATGACAGTTGGTCGGTCTGTCAGTTGGCCTGTCAATCAAATTTTTACCAATAATAGTTGATAATAACTGTTGGGTTTTTGGTTGCTAACTATCAAATCAATAATGAAATATGTACAAATGCTTAAGATTAAAATGAATCAAAGATCAGTAAGATGTGACTTACAAATGGGTACAGGGCTTGCTTGCAGATTATAACAATAGTTGCATCGTAAATGTTCGCCACAGGTTTACATTTAGCCAAACTATTGTCTAGCTAAGTGATTGAAAGCAAAGAATATATATTACTTGAAACATAAACCAAAAAAATCCCCTCAGTAAAACCTTACATAGCACACAAGAGAGAATACATTTAGCCAAACTATTGTCTAGCTAAGTGATTGAAAGCAAAGAATATATATTACTTGAAACACAAACCAAAAAAATCCCCTCAGTAAAACCTTACATAGCACACAAGAGAGAACATTTTGACTGACTGTCCTATCATAAAGGTAAATACATACATTCCCTGTGAAAAAAATGTGCAGCTAAGGAGAACTAGATGTAGCCATGGACAATCAACAGTAAAATGTTCTTATAAACACAAACAAAATACATGTATAATCACGCTGACTAATTTCAAGAATCGCTTTAAGGTTTCAATTATACACTGAAGCTTGTTCTTCATCTGTTTCAGGAATCAAACAGCTCCACACAAGTCTAAATTTCTTATATGTCCATTACTTACAAGGTCTTTAATGTGATCTGTGAACTGAAATCCCCAACCTAACACTCGATCAGTGAATTTCTGTACAATCTACACCAAAACAAACGCAACAAACATTAAGATTAACAATGGCAAACGCATGCAGAAAATTGATCAGCACTTTAATTCTTGACAATCTTTCTTTTTAAATTTCAATTCAACCCTCTTGATTTTTACATTGACACTTGACCTAATGCCTGCTACAGGTTAAACTGATTTGAGAGATGAATCATCTCATTACTATGGCCTTGACCACAGCCAGATCATAACTGGGAATCTACCAGCGATCACAAAACATTCATTTGACCTCCTATTTGTTCATTTGTTTGAATATTTGGTTTTCCTTTTTTTGCTTTCTTTTCTTTTTTTTTTTTGCTTTCTAATTAACCACTCACTAGGATAATTTTCTGCAACCATATTTGCTTGTGTCAGGCTCTCCAGGAAAAGGTTATTTATTTGAAAATCTTCTACTCTGACAGCATTAGCCTTTTTTAATTACATTCACTTTTCTATAGTGAGTACGTGTAGTCTACCATAGGTTTCATGAAACATTACCCTACAACTTACAACATTTTTCAGGGTCAATAATTGAAAGCTAAAACTTGATAACTATTAGCGGCGGACGGTACAGTTAGATATGAGCAGACAGTGCAGTTAGATCTGAACTCACAGGTGCCCAGAATTACCCTTAAAAAAGGAAGAATTGACCAAATAAACACAAGAAGAATTTTGCAGAAGTGGAAAAGTTATAGGTGAGTAAAAGACTTTATCACCAAGTCATGAAGCCCCTACCGTTTTCGTTTCCTGTTATTTAATTGTGTGTTTTCACAAAAGAAAAAAGTATGTCAGTACTTACTTTGTTGATGTTAGTAGCTGATTGAGTATGAAGATAGTCTTCTGCTTTCTCGGCTTCTTTCAAAGTATTGTTTGCTAGTTTCTAAAAGCAAAATAATGTTGACCCTTTAACTCCCATGAGTGACCAAGACAGAATTTCTCCTTACAATATAAATAACATGTCAAGCAGACAAGCAGTGAGAATAAAGATCAATTAGGGGATTATTAGTTGATCCAGTACCAAATTCTCTGAACTAACATCACAAGAATTGTATAGCAGACAGTAAGGAGAATTACTAATGAGATCTTGGGAGTTAAAGGGTTAAATCAACAACTAAAAGAAAGCAAATTTTATGTACCTCAACAGTCATTTTTCTACAGCTAAACTGACTGCCATGTTAAGGAGATTATGGTTGAATAGGACTTTGTTATAATGCACATTCTTAGTAGTGAGTACTCAAGCTGAAGGACGTACAATTTGACTCTATCAACCCGATATCTTTACATATCAAATAATGAACAATCAAAATGTAGTGTCGGGCTATTAATTGTATTGATTGTAATGTTTTGACTGCTATACTGCAAGTGTTTGTCAGGCAACAAGGTTGAAAGTTTTCATGTTGCTATTTATAGCACCTTGGTTTGCTGTTGGTTGTTTGATCTAGGTTATAGCACCTTTGTTTGCTATGAATAACTTACAGCAAACTTCAGGCCTCATTCCCTAACAAAGACTTGCAGATAGTAGTTAAAACATCGAGATAAATAAAACTGTTAGCTTGACTCTACATCATGAGACAAACAACTAAACAATAATTTATCTTCAAAACCTCGGTGACCAACAACATTTTCAGTGACACCAATTCCATTTGTAATGCCTGCCTGAATGGTCGTAAGGTTACAACCCTCAGCAGTGACCAAGCAAAAAGGAAGAGCTATTGAAATGAACCTCACTGTGCAAAAAGTATCTGCTTGAAAGCAAACAGTTGTTGTTCCATGTTTTGTAAGAGTTTATGTATAGCGAACTCGAGAAGTAAATAACAAACTGTTGATTTCACATCAATTTTTCCTTGCGAAAACATCGTCAACATCAAGAAAAACAAAATAGTGTAGTAGTTTTATCCCCAAGGTTACTTAAGCCTTTTCTTTGCTTAAAGCGTAAGCAAAAAACGATTTACCTTGAGATCTCCTCCGATACCTTTCAGGGCACTCACATTTTGATTTAACTCTATCTGTTAAGAAAATATACATAAATTAATTAACCCAGTATCAAAATTCACCAACAGAGTTGCATTACCTCGAGCAACTTACAAATTGTTTCTCTTGGACTTAAACAAATTCTTGAAAAGATCAATCACATGAAATACCCTGCGCACAAACAAATTATTTAGTAGTTGAATAACACATGATAATCATTTCAATCAATAGTCGAATAAATCTCCCCTCCAAAAGCTGTGTATTACAACTAAATTAAAGGCCTTCCAAGGAAGAATCATGAACCCACTTAAAGGGCTACGTGGCTTTGTTGTTAGCTTATTAATCTAAGTAAGATACTGTAAGTAATGTTCAGAAACCTGGTTAAATGAAGATCCTTTGTAAATTTCAAAATTCAACAAACCACATTGATGAGAAAATATATTTCCTAACCGACTTATATTCCATATCCTTCACTACAGTTGCCTGTAGAGTACGCAGGGCTGCAGCAGTGTCATTTGCTTTTTGCGACAGTTCCTAGAGGTACAAAAAACAGGAACAATGAGGTGACTTTAAAGTAATTTTCAATTGAGCAAGAATAGTAATTCATGGCTACACTGAACATATGTATTGTGGCTTTCCTCAGCAGTCACAAGAACTCCCTCTGACTCAAACAATCACATCACAATCACAAACTTGATCTGCACTGATTTCTAACCTTTCTTATTAAATTTTAAAATAACATGAAACATATTGATTAACATTGTTTTCATCAGTATGCGATATAATATATAGATTTAGGCAAGCCTAAAAGCGGAGCTCGCATTTTTTTTTTCCTACACGTCTCTTCAACAAAACTAAAGCCCCTACTATGGATAAAGTGTGTGGTGATATTAATGGATTTTCATTCGCAACTTCTCCATGTCCATGTAGGACTGATTATAAGATAATACCCAATGGTACAGTTGGCTGCACATGCTAAAAGCACCTTGTATGGTTGGTCATACAGTTGGTCGTACAGTCGAAAATCCAAATGTTTTTCAGCTTGATGGGTGACTACTGTTTTGTATAATTATGGGGCTACTCTCTGCGAGCTGCGCTATTAGTACTTAAGGCCTTTTGAATTATTCAAAGAGGCCATAAGGTTAACAATGACAAATTTTCAAAAACAGTACGCAGTAAATTTCCGACATTTTCTAAAACTAAGTGTGAACTTACAAGTAACTCGGCTTTTCTTTGTGCTGGAATAGGATTCTGTGCTGCTCTATAAAATTCACCTCCTAGATTACTGATATTCTGAGCAAATTCGTTGAGATCAACAGCTGTTATATCTTTTGTGGTCTACAAATTGAAAAGAAGTAAAAAGAAACTGCTTCAAATTTCAAAAATGCGATATATTATCATTACATAGAAACTGATAAACAACCAGATTACACCTTTAAGGGCCTAACAACTATCTTCTATTAGCCGTTGCTAGGGAAAATTTAGTTGACTGTACCAGTTGACATTGTTTTGCTTATATTTGACCATAGATGTCTTGTGAGCCAATGCCATGCTGAATGTTTACAACACCTTCACTTGCTTCATTTATACATTCGCTTGCCACTGGCTAATTTAAAACAAAGGCATGCTACTTTTTGGATGGGTGGTTTGAAATGGGCCACTAAGAAACTGATATTTGCATTGTCATAAAGGAAAAATTGCATTTATTTTCAAAACATTCCAATGAAAATATCATTCAATGGAGAGCAAGCTAAGAGTATTTTTACTGTCATTCCTTTGTAAGAGACAAAATGCAGTTACAGCCAGTTGCTTAGTAAAATATCCATCCACATAAATTTATTGTAGAAAGTACATGGAAACTCTAATTTCCCCTCAATAGCCCCACTGAAAACATTTTGCAGTCAAGTGAAAATTCTTTGAACAAAGAGAAAAGTTTCATATTTCAAACCTTCTCACAAAGGAACAACAACATAGTCTCCTTATATGGTTGTTGCTATCTGAACTTTGCCCCATGTGTAATGAGTATGTGATAACATGCAGGGTGTTTACAAGGAATTGACATGTGATTGAGTGAAGTCCAAGGTAACTTAAAGTGAATTTAATTGGTAGAAAACATCTAAGCATGTGAGAATTGCATGGAAAATTGACCAGCAGTAGCATTTACTTCATATGAAATTTTTCAGTAAGGTAGGGTTAAGTCATAAAATTCTAGTTAATAGTGACAAGTGAACACATAATTGTATCTGGAAAATACCATATAAACACAAAATGTAATTCAAGAAAAATTTGACAGCCTTATGTGCCTATTGATGCAACAAGTGATGAGGATGATGATGATGATGATGATGATGATGAATTTCATGACATGATTGGCATGCAGGACAATACTCTGATTAGTGCAAGATACATACCATAAGGTGGCAATTTGATTAGTAAGAGATACATACCCTAATGCTGGCACCTGTTTGGTGCGAGCAACATAGGGGTACTACTCAATTTGCTAACATTGAGTAACTTTTTTGTTTAAAAAAATACCTCAAAAATTGTAATAACACGCTAGGGAAAGAGAAGGAAGAGATTCTGATGTCTGGCAGCAATAACAATTTAAAGCAAGGTTTTGAGACTGGTAACAAACAATGTTTAAAACGATTTGGATATGAGAGTTACAGAACAGGGAAAGAGAAAAAAAGAAAGAGCAGATACTGTTTGTACATTTGATAAATCAACCAAACATCAATGAATTTTCAAGATTTGTTTGTTTAAATCTGTTGATTGCCAATTTGCAACTTTTGCTGAAATTTTGAAAGCAGCATATATTTTTCATTTGCCATGGTGACCAAAATGGTTATAGCTTGGAGCATTGTGTACAAGAGAATTCATTGTTATGGGATCTGCAAAGCAATTTGTTTTCTAGTTCAATAATCTATAACAGAAAAAAAAAGAACTAGGCAATAAAGCTGTTAATAAAATAACAACAAACAACTAATTTAAACTACAGTGTTACCTCATTCAAAAATGAAGCAAAATCAATGTCATCAACTCCTGAATCCCTAAGTTCAGTCAGGCTGTTGCGGGTGTCATTGCTAAAGATATTCACATCACTCAGGTTGACCTTTAAATTGTCAAACTGTTGTGTAGTATCATTTCCAAGCAACTGCAAAGGTAAACAACACCAACATTTATGTGACCAAAAAATAAAAGAGCCATAAGTCATCCATCAATTCATTCTTGAAATGCATTTTGTTATTTATTTATTTTATTTGCCATTATATATAATATTATTACAGATTAAAGCAATTGATAAAGAAAAAAACAAAGATCACTGGCAAGGAAATCTGATAACATCTTTAAGACCTGTTAGCTTTGGTTCCCTCACAAGTAGTACAAGATAAAGGCACAGAAAACAACATAGAAAAATAATGTGTTGAAGAGCCACTTAATAGTCTGTAGTGGAATAAGTTGTTACTGATAGTAGATATCTTAAGTTTTTTTTCTAAAGGATGCTCAAGATGAAGAGCCAGTGGACCTTAGGACCTATACAGAAAACTGCAAACTGCCAAATATTCCTTCTACATAATGGTCAATGACAGAAGTTTGCATGCCTTGTGTTCTAGCTGTGATTTGGTTGTTTCTCATGAAAACATTTTCAGATTTTAGAGAAAGATATAATTTTTGAATGAGAACATGAACTGACCTAGTTGTAAAATTTAAGCAAGTTAAGTTTTTTGAAAATAGGTTCTGTACAGGCATCATATTTAGACTTAAGATATTTTATATTAGGTAGATATGTACCCATATAACCTCAAGAAAATTCTTGGTGATCATTTCAAATAAACAAAACTTACTAGAGTAGAAATCAAGAATGTCATAATTCATTAATTAAAAAACCATCAAAAGTCATTGAACACATGATTTGTAACAACAACAAAGAATTCCACCACTTTTTAAAATTTCCTTAACATGTGTAATCACTTTTTCAGTCCTTGATCAATCAACATTTTGCAATTATTGTAATTATTGTTTTGGGCAACTTCACTCAATCCTAAACCCTAAATACAGTAAAGGACTGTAAGATTAACCTTTTCGATGTCCAGCCTGTCAGAAATATTAAAAGCTTCATCAAAGGGGCCAGCTTTGAATAGTGGTTTGTTGTTGCGACAGTTGCTAAAGTAAAAAAAGGTAAAACAAAAATGAAACAGCCATAACTATGCATAAGAAGTTCCTGTTCATGAAGAGATGACAAAATGTTTGAATGGTGAGGGGATGGTATTCTACATTGCACACCTGAGTTAGTAATTTACTGAGGAAATCACAGTTCTCTATTGGAACTGACATGCATTTATTGACCTTGAAGCTTTCTTGAAAGCTTGCATGTGAATTACACTCCAAACTGTTTTGCACTGCAGAAGACCACTTGTGATGGTAAAAAGGTTGATATGCTGATCTTAATCCACATTTCTGCACATTTTAACTGTGAACTGCAACTGCAATTACTCTTCAGTGTAAGAAATATCTTCCGCATATACCCACAATATAATATTAAACAAACATTTTTTATAGGTGAGAACAAAGTGAAAAAATGTCAGAAGCAGGAAGCATCACTCACTCAATGAATCCGCCAATGGTGAAACGTATGTCTGACTTATCTTTACCAAAAAAGGTTCTTGACAAAACATATCCATCATCACCCCAAAACTTCTGATTGTCAAGAACCTGAAAATTATATTTTGATTAGAAACAAACTAATGTCAGAATTAATACTAATTAGCTCTATCATATCAATCACAATGTTCATGATTTCAGTATTTGCCACACAATGACACAGCCATAAATCTTTTACACTTTTTAACCCTGGATGCATGTAATTATATAGCAATTAATGTACTTGTTGATTTCCTAAAATTGGTAGAACATGTTGGACACCGTTTGCCTATAAGTCCCTCCCATTCCCACTTTTAGCTCCCCCCCCCCCCCCCATCAACTTGTTAATGAAAACAAAATACATCTGATTAGAAGCACTTCTGGATATTAGCCCCAACTCTCTTTTAGGAGATATTATTACTAATAATTACGAAGATAATATTACTCTTGCTAGTTTGGTTAAAAGCCCTCTCAGATGTAGGCTTCTCTGTTTATAAGCCCTATTAAAACCCATTACAAAGTTGTATCAGTCCAGGGCTTAGAAGTAGCTGTTTACCATAAGCAACTGCCTTCTGTCCCAAAAGAGGTTCTTCTAAGACTTCCAGACCCCCAAAATCATTTTTGATTAGGGTAAAGGTGCTAGCCATGCATTTTTTATTTAGGCTGCTTGCTTGGACTCACTGATTACATGTAATATTAAGATAGGTGTTCACACAAACCTGAGAGTACAGTTCTCCAGAATCAATAGCTGTACACACTGTTTGCATTGGTGCTCCAATAATAAAACAGATTGTAGTCAATAGCATCAAAAATGATGCAAAAATAAAACAGAACCCAGCAGCACTATAAATGAAAATAAGAAACAAATTAGAGAAAGACAAGTTTTATTGTTTTCAGCTACTACTGAAAAGGTAAATCTGAACTTGGTTGGTATAGGACAAGTTTGCTTTGGAAAAAATTAATTTTTTACTTCATCAAAAAGAGTAACCAAGGGATTACAGCACTTCTAGCATTTGAGATTCCAAAGGGTAACTTAAGCTCTCAAGACCTGTCTTCAAACATACCTACAATTTAATGTCAAATGCTGCCATTTTGAATATTTCTTAGCAATCTTTGCTTATCTGGTACATAGAACACAACATGGCTGCCCTAAGACCATAGAACCAGAGAGAATTTCATAAAAGCAAAGAAGCCTGTGGCCAAAGCAAAAGCATTCTGGAACGTTTTGGTTTCCTTCGTTAGAGTTGAATTCTGGGAAAGTATGGGCTAGGATTCTAAGCTGTTTTCAAATGTGCAAATTTTTAGCACATTTGCAGACAATTTTCCAAGGCAACTCTTTGAAATTTAAAAAGGCTATCAGCATATTTTGAAATGGAGCATAGCATGTACGTTAGAACATGGAGAATCAATAAAATGTTTCTTACGCCATTAGAGAAAGACCTCCCAAGTTAGACACTGTACCCCGTGTGGTTGGTGAAGCTTCCTTGTCGTGACCACAGACACCACACATCAAGCCAAGAGCCATCAACACCACAACAAGGAGAAGAATGCAGGTCAACCCAACACCAGCCATCCATCTGAAAATATGAGTTCCACATTAATCCCAGATTTATGCATAAGATAACTAAAATACCTTGGTAAATGAAAATTCCTTTCCTAATGATTTTTCAATCTATAAATCCCCTAAATCACCATCCCTTCCATCCATATTCAATTTGAAGGGAATACTCAATCCATTCTAAAGAGTCAAAATCTTTTTCTGTGTCATGCAAAGTCACTAGCAATAGTGCCCAGTTCAGTACCAGAAAAATATGTGAATCAGCCCTAGCAGGACTGGAGATAAAGCAATCTGAATGGTAATTTTAGTTACTAAACTCCACCATTAAATGGCATTTGCTTTGTAATAAGAGGTTTACTGCTATCCAGCATTTTTTACAATTTTTTTTCAATTACATATTACACTCGTCTAGACAATTACAGACTGTACATTGAAACATGACTGATGCAGTTAACAAATTGTGTTATTACTGCAAAGAACATTAAAATTTAACCAAATGGTCATTATCTTCTCCTAATTTTTCTGACAGTGTTCTGATGGTTCACTTTACCTGTAGTTGTCATATTTTTCTGCTTGTTCTTTGGCTTTTGGAACAGTATCAGTTTTAAATTCCTCAAGCTTTGAGATGACATCCTATTAACAAGAAAAAAAGTCAGTAATATCAGACCTGGCCTAGTTGTTGAAGGGTGGACCATGCTATCCACTGGATCAATTTCTATCCAGTGGAGGACCAAACAAGTTTTAAAAAGACTTATCTGCTGAATAACGCTCTATCCCTTTCATTCACCCATCCACCCTTTGAACAACTGGGCTGGCAGTTGACTGTCTTAACCCTTTCACTCTCAAGATCTAATAAGTAATTCTCCTTACTATCTGCCATACAATTCTTATGATGTTAGTTCAGAGAATTTGGTATTGGATCAACTAATAATCCCATGATTGACATTCTTCTCAATTCTCATCACCTGCCTGCTTGATATTGTATTGATATTGTAAGGAGAAATTCTGTCTTGGTCACTTGTGGGAGTGAAAGGGTTAAGATGGAAGACTACAAACCATGGAGGGAAACACATTCATCTCATTTTAACAAATACTTTAGTACACCATTCTAATTTTTTCCAATTTTATTCTTTAACACCTGACTTTGTCTTTCTCGAAATAAAAACCAAAATATCTCCAATGGAACACAATCCATAACTACTGCATTGTTGTTTGTATAATTAAATACATATGTTGAGCTGAAGACCCACGTCATTTGCAATTTTCTTAAGATCATCTCTCATCTTGTTGATACTGCTAGTTGCATTGCTAATCATCTTGCTAATATCTGTATAAAAAACCAAACAACAAAACAAAAAAGCAGAGAAAGATTACTTTTATCATCAGATTTACAGTGAGTAATTTCCATTTCCATTTCCAACTTCAAAATATGTCTATCATAGATTAGGTAACTAGTGACAGAAAAAAGTGGAGATAATCTTGACAGGTCTTTCTAAATGGTGATGGCTGTTGATACCTTTAACTCATGATCAATCACATGCCTCTTGCACTTGTATGTTAAGAACTACAGGTTGTTTTAAGAAAACTCATTCTACCTGCGAGTAAGTTTCTCTAACCTCATCACAGAATTAAATTTTCTTTCACATAAAGAACACATTTACATGTAACTCTTCAACATATTTAATGGTGAATCCCACCCTCAGTAATAAGGAAAAAATATTACACACAATCTGACTATACATTTAAACATCAAGCATTAATTGTTTCAGTTCACAGTGGAAAGGAGTCACTTGTATGTTGAGTCAAATTAAACCCTCAGACTTTTTTCCTCATTTCCTATACAATCAACATGATGTTTAATTAGACTTGCTTCATACTTGTAACAAGACTTTTTTTAATTAAAAAATAGTTGCATCTCTTGATATGAGGATCTTAAAAAATATAGATAAGTCATTTTGTGTAGTACATTAAATTGTATTTGGACATAATTTGATCATAATGAATAAATTCTGTGTTCTGTTTACCTTTTCGTGTGTCGCTTGTGTCATTGATGACCTTTCGGGGAATTTCCCTTACTTCTGCAAGTCCCTGTGATAAAATATATAAATGTATGAGGCTAATACTGACGGAAATCCTTCAATACACTTCAAAACAATGCATCTCAAGAAATGCTACAACTTCAATCAACAACCTTCTCACTTCATTTGTACCTTATCTTGATTTGTTCCAATTTTTATCTAATTTCTTATAATACTAAATAAACACTAATATAGAAGTGATCCTTGCAACCATGAACACTACTGAAGTAGTGGTTGAAATAAGGCCTGAAAAAATTCAGGCCAGTACGGGATTTGAACCCATGACCTCTGCAATACCAGTGCAGAGGTCATGGGTTCAAATCCTGTACATGCCTGAATTTTTTTCAGGCCTTATTTCAACTACTAGTTCAGTAGTTCAGTAGTGTTCACAGCTGCAAGGATCGCTTCAATATTCGTTTCTTCAACTGCAGTGCACATATATGATTTTCATATATTTACAGCCAATACCAACACTGCTAATCCTCCCTTTTTTTTCACATACAGTTGTGTTTTCGTTGTTAACCATCTTCTGCCATATTGGCAGTTTTCCTTTTATCCCTTCTTGTAACCTGGGCCATTCTTTTTCGACACCCAATCTGTAAAAGCCATGTGGTCTAGTGGGTTTACTGTCATTTCCAGATACAGCATTTCAAATCAGAATCTGTAAATTTTAGAATCTTTGGTGCAAATAACAACATCAAAATGTAAAGAGGAAATAACTTACTTCTTCCGCTGTCTTCTCAAAGTCCCGGTTTACAACGTTTTCAACATTCTCAAGTTCTGATGAAACATCAGGAAGAGCTGTAAAGTTTGCCCCAGTAGCCAGATCATCTGAGTTTATATTATCGCAGGTAGGCTTAACACTTGGCACATAACTGCAATTTTTCAGAATATCTGTCAAGTTGTCCTTAGCCTGATCCAGGCCCTCTTGAAGTTCTTTCGTCAAGTTTGACAGACTTTGGCTGGTGTTTTTGATGATCTCAAGTTGATCCTTCATTCTTTGAGTGTCTAATAAAATGACATTTTTTAAGTAATCAGAAAGAATAAGGTTCAAAAATACATTTCAACCCTCATAATTTTTTCAACAGAGCACAGATTTGTTGCTTAACACCACATTTATGCCACTGTGCCAATGTACACAGTTCATCTAAGAGTTAAAGACACTCTTAAGGAATTCTTATGTTTCAAGCAAAATTGGAAATATTTTTAAAGAGAATCTCTCAGGAAATGGAGTACACTTTGGCGACTAAAGCTGAATACATTAAAAATGTCATAACATTCAAGTGTTTGCCCAAGTAATAGACAGATCAAACACTACACCAATGCCTCCAAAGTCACCCACTTTTTGAGTTTCATGTTATTGTGCAAGTTGTATACATGAGTAGATTTGATCTTCCCCACAACAATTCATTATTTAACATCTTTTAGAAATTATTATATGGAAAGGTAGTCCTGAGGTACATTGGAGTGTTCTGATTGGTTCTTACTAGGTAAGGATTTTGCCATATGGACCATATCCACAATAATCAATACAGCAAATTATAAAAAAGCGAGTTTAGTCCCACTCCCGTATAACTAGCTACTTATTAAGCTTGTTTGCTCCAGCCATACTAGTGAATATTGGCCCTCAGTTGTTTGATATGAACCTTGCTACCCTTGGTCCATACTACCAAGACCAAGGCCACTAGTCCTCAGCGTGGCCCCCATACTTAGTTGTTAACAAGTTATTTTACATGTATAAATTGAGTTTGCCCATTGTGTTAACAATATATAAGACTTGAACATATAATAGTGTACTCACTTGCAGCCAAATCCTGTACTGCTTCTATAGGCTTAACAGAGACTTTGTCCAGCTCTTTCAGTAGAGGGTCACCCACAAGACTTTGAAGACTTGCATCAGTAATGTCATTTTTCAACTGTTTAATGACAAAACCAAAGTCTTCACCTAGGAGTTTGTCAACTTCCTATGCACAGATGAAAAGAAAAAAAGGAACATGGTGATTTGTTTTAATGTGCGATAAAATTATTTTTCATTTTTTTTTTTTGTATATTTTCCTGTACTCAGGCTCTTACTGAGATTTGCACGCTATAACTGGTCAATGGTTATAACACATTGTAATTCATAAAATAAATAAGACACTACAGGCACCCTGATTGTAGAAAAAAGCTAACCTTCATTGCACCAGTAAACCCATAGTTACCCTATTTATAAAAAAATAGAATGCACTTGTTGCTAGTTCATTGCCATAATTACCCACTTGGAATGTTGGGAGAATATTTGAAAACTTGCCTCTGGCTTGTGATTTTCAAACAGTCCTTTCAATATCCCATAGGGGTTATTACACCAGTAAGGCCATAAAAAAGGGGCAGTCTACAAGTATTGTTTGAATAATCAAGTGGTCAGAATCAGACGAAGACTATTGATGATGCTTGGGACTCCATTGCTCATGGTTTAGTAAAACCCTAGATTCTTGGTATCAGACTGTATTTTCCTGATCAGAGAGCTTGCATTGTGATTGATTGGCCTTCCCTTTCAACTTCTAATCGCCACAAATTATTGAAATAGTCAAGAAAGAAAATTAATTAAAAAAAAAAAAAGATCTCAACTTACCCCAACTGTACGGTTAATAAATGTGACTGCTTCCTTTACAATAGCATCTGAATTGATTTGCATCTCGTCAACAGTTTCACTCATGCGATCATTGCAAACAAATGTCAACAAGACCCCGGTACTGGAAAAAAAAAGTTACAAGACAGTTTATCTAGTTGCAAAAGTCAAACAACAGCGCAATGGGTTTAAGTTAACCACTTAATTCCCAAAAGTGATTAACATGCAACTTCTCTCTATAATACCAAAACATTATCCTGTAAAAAAGTATCAAAAATACTCAAATCTATCAAGTAGAAGTTGTTATTTTGATCTAACACCAAATTTTCACACCTAATTTACAAGGAAATGAATAGCAGATAGAGGGGAGAATTTGCAATCAGATCTTGGTGGTTGAAAAGTTAACCCTTATGAATTCAAGAGTGACCAAGATGTATGTATTATATTATCAAAACATTTTCATGCAATCCCATGTTAAGAAAACACATAAATATCCACAAGGGGATTTTGTTTGGTTCAGCACCAAATTTTCAGAGGTACAATAATAGGAAGTGTATGGCAGAGAGCTCTATGAATTGATCTTTGGATCAGTCTAGGAAGATCATTATTTGGCAAAGAAAACCATCCAGTTGAGGAGACTTGGCACAGACAGGCAAAAAGCCAAAAAGATGATTAAAATGAAACTCAAGCTCAAGGTGTTAAACGGATATACAGGTACCAGTTGACAGCTGCTGTTAAGAAACCGATCATAGCAGTGTAGTGTACCCTAAGTACTGTATTTCAAAAATCATTTCTTGCTCCATCTTACATGAAATTTCCATACAACCAGCAGAGGTTACACAATTGTAATTACCATTTTAAGGTGAATCTGAGATCTTTCCAAAAGAGAGGAATGGTCATAGCACTCAAAGGAGTGACTCCACAGATTGCTGTTCACAATAATCAATTAAACTCTTAAAAAAGTAAAGTTAAGTATGAGACATTAATTTTTCACTGATGAGTTTGTTACTTACAACATCAGAAGTGTGATCACTGTAAGAATCACTCCAAACACAGCTCTTTTGCAGCCATCATTTGATCTCTCTTTCTGTGACATCTCCCCACCACAATTTCCGCAGCAGCGACAGCAACAGAAACAAAAGCCAACAATTGGCATAAGCAGACAGAATAGGAAACCAATTCCCACACAAATAATCATTCCCATGGCATAGTTTTTAATAATCTGTTGGGAGAAAAAAAGGAAGATAAAAGTGGATTTCCATTTTGGGTGCATAAGAAATGCATAAACAAACATGCATGAGCAATTTCAACTGCTACCTAAAAATCAGTGCCACATGTTTTGGATAACAAAGATTCCTTTAGTAAGTAATTTTATCCCAACCCCCTAAGAAAATTGTTTAAAACTCACGTCGTTCTTGATAACCTCTTCATCCATACCTTCATCTTTGATCTTGATAAGAATATCTGAAATATAATAAGATTCAGTTTTGAAAGTCTACAAATTCATGTATTTCATAAAACTTCAGGAAATGCCGTTTGCAAAGTAGTAGTAGTTCATTTAAAAGATAACAATTGAATTGGTTGTCAGCTTAGCATGAATAATTAGTCGATTAAGTAAACATCTGGCAGACTTGGTCTACAGCCACCAGCCCTTGAAATTGAAATAACAAACGGAGGCTTTAGGTGTAGAAAAGCTTTGAGCATAAATTCAAAATGCTCAAACATTTAGGCAGGGGAAAGGGGAGGGTTGGACTGAAAGCCTTCCTATTTTTCTCTAACCTTTGCTACAAGAGTGTAAATTGGGCACTGGAGAATCTAAGCCATTTCCTGTTTGGACATCGAGTATCTTCTCCTTTCAGCTCAAAGAGATGATGAATGCGAGATGAAACCTTGCAACATTTCTTGATGAAAACCTTCCCGAAATACACCCTTGCACAGTTCACTCTTTTGTTTTTTTCTAACAAATTTGACATCTGCCAGATAGTGTACATAAACTGATATTTCTTGGAGAAGTACCTTGGGGAGCAATGTGTTGAAAAGTAATAGGATGCAGTCCTTCAAAGTCAAAAAATGAGACAGGTGAGTGCAAGGTAAAGACAGGAGGGGTTTAAGTTTGTGCCCAACAACATAGGAAAGTCTGTGAAATGCCACCAGTTTGTGCTGTCATATCTTTTATTAGTTTTCAACAGATTCCTCTCAAACTTTGAATTTGGATTGACTTTGAGGATATCTGAGACAGCACATCTTTGTTAAATTTCACCAAATTTCTATCAAACTTGGATTGAATCCGCATTGATTTTGAGGATATCTTTCCAGCAATTCTGATGAAATATTTCTATCTTATTTCTATCTACAAACATTTCGCTATCAACATTGCTGATCCTAGCAGCATGCAGGACGCACGTGACATGAACTTCGTAATAGACCTTGCTCTCCGTGGAGTCTCTGTAGCTCAGTGGTAGAGCATCAGAGTGCAGAATTCAAAGGTGTGAAGTTTGATTCTTCATAAGAACTCAGAATTTTTCCTTGTCCCACCCTCCTGACAAGATGAAAAAACATCTTTCTCTATTTCTTAACTGAGCTCAAAATTTACCATCTCTCTTATTTCTATCTACAAATGCTATGCTATTAACATTGCTGATACTAGTAGTAAGCAGGACGTGTGTCATATGAACTTCATAATAGACCTCACTCACCGCAAACGGTAAAGTGGTAAAGCATCAGAGCTCAGAATCCCGAAGGTCTGAGGTTCGATTCCTCATGGGGACTCAGAATTTTTTCTTGTCCCACTCTCGTGACAAGACAAAAAAACATCTTTCTCTAATTCTGATGAATGTTTGCAAACAATACTCATGCTGAGTTTTTTAATATCTTCAAATCGCTGAATTACACATTTTAGTCTTAAGGTTTGTCATGAGACATCATGCCACTTCAAAGTACACACACTGGCAAGGAGACCGTCAACGCAAGAGCCGTGGAGGAAATCATTGTGTATTTGATATTGCCCTGCCATAACAAAGAATGCGTTTAAACCAAATTATGAACTGCCTTTACGTACAAACTTCCTGAGTACTTAGAAAAAGCCAGCAAAAACGGTCAACAACACACAAGCACAAAACTTTAGATCGTATTCCATTCATTCCAAATTTCAAGCATGTACTAAACCTATTTGTAGTTTAGCTTACTTCTCTTTAGAAATCTGAACGAATATCAACTCGCCCAGCAGTAAAGATACCAAAAACCCTGTAAAAAAAAGAACGATAGAGCACAAGACAGAGATGAAAATATGCATCTGTACAGATTTTCATAGCGTGAAAACGACCCTAAAATAACATTACGTATCTCGCGCTCGTTCGCTCCATGATACAAAAACAAAACGCTTTCGATCTGAATGCAATATTTGAACTAAACAGAATCTTCGTGTAAGAATTATTCGACAACGTTCTTTCGCAAAAACCGCAAAAATGGCTTCAGCGCGATCGGAAATGTATTTGCTTTTCGGCATGAATTTGTTTAACAGGAAAGAACACAGTGTTTTGATGTAGATCTTTAACATCGCACGCAACGATCTGCAAGCGCCATTCTCACACACTGCTGGAGACAAAGCACGAAAAAAAGGGAATCACAATCACGCAACTGATTAATAACAAAATCCTTCCACACTGCACAGTGGAAAGAATCCCAAAATCAAAATGACAATATACTCGACCAACCCATGAATTTCACCATTTCAATTTAGCGTTCACCTTCGCCATCGTGAAGGATAGCGAAATCCGCAGCAAAGAGCATTGATAGAGATGCTCTAGGCCACAGATCTCCGTTTTACTGTAAGACACCAACGAACACAAAAGGATTAACTCCACTCACCGTATGGGTCTTTACTGAGAACTGTTCCGATGAAAGAATTTGCGAAATTATACCAAGGCTGTAGTCCTTTTGCGTCGTATTCTGTCTTGAGATCAGATCCCTCTGTGCTTGTATCTTCAAAGTTGTCATTCCAAATTATTGTCGTGCCGTTAACTGTCGGCGTTCCACAGCTCCCAAAGGCAACAAAACAAAAGAAAAACAAAACTAGAAATGCAGTTGCCGGCGACGACATTTTATCAAATCACTGCCAAATAACAGAGGATATAGCTGATGTTGACTTTCCGTGTAAAAAAAATGTAACGACGTAACGACTTGTATGATCAAGTATTTGCAGATAAATCCCGTGAAAACCAGTATGTCTTTCGCTCAAACCTTGGCAATCAAGAAGACGTTGGATGTCACGAGGTTCTTGAGAATTCTTTAACTAGGAAGTGAACCTTTCCCTGGATTTTCAGGCAGCACGTTCAAGCAAATTGCATCAATTCCTTCGTGACCACTTCAGATAATTCAAGCGGAACGTCTTCAATCTGAAAGCCAAACACCCAAGATTATTTGCAAATGTAGAAATAGACTACAATCTCTTAAGAAAAAAGGACGAGGAAAATATATTTACAGCCGAGGTAGATTTTGAGCCACAAAGCCGCGCTTGATAACGTTCAATTTCTCGACAAGTGAGGATCGTGACGTCACGCAAACGTCACTCATCCGATCATGCCCTATAATAGTTCTTTGTTTTTCTCTCTCAGAGTTCATTTCCATGGAAACAAAACTCCTTCTAAACAAGATATTGACACGGTAATTTACCATTTCGACTCGGTTCTCGGTTGGAATATTGTTGGTTGACTGCTAAAATCACGAGAATTGGTGTGCACCTTATAATTCGTGAAACTTGAGACTATTGAAAATGTGGAAACAAAGAGCAATGGTTCTTTTCATTCAAAGTAAGACCAAGTGCCAATCAGCATCAGGTTTTAATACAGCGATAAATACAGCAGTTGCTATGTTTATATCCCGGAAACATAAAATGAATTTTTATAAGACGTTGTCGTTGTTGATTTCTGAGACATGCGTAAAACTCAGAAACACATATGTTTATGGCTCAAGTGTTCTTGTAAAATTCAATGCTTGAAAACCACAGAAAAAGTGGATGTTTCCTCTCTCTTCATTCTACAATACGGAAACCATTTAAGACAGTATGACAATAAATTCCTCACGTTGATTTGTTCGTGGTGGAGGCGTGAATGGGGGAAGGTGTTCCATTAAGATTAATCACTAGGAATCCACGTCAAAAAAAGGAAAGTTAGAACAGACAAAGAAACTGATATAAAATATATTAATATAAGTAAAAACTAATATCTTTTAAGCGCGTGGGTGACATGTCAGTGCAGGCTGACCATGAAATAATTTTTCCCCTTATTTACACTGTTAGCATGAACCAGACGGATTGAATTTTTACTTGAACCAATAAATAAATTGCTTACTTGGTACTTACTACGAGAGACACTTAAGTAGGGAAAATTTCAGCTGGCACTATGAGATGAGGAACTGTCTCTCAGGACAAGAGAAAGGAATTTACAGCAAACCACAAGATGCCATTTGCATTAGTATGTCATCTGCCCAACAGTCCAAATCATCAGCATCATAACGATTTGACACATAAATCATAATAATTCGACCCTCTTGAAAGACAACGTATAAAGATTTTTCGACGCTTGTGCACTTTCTAACTTCGTTGACACATTCGGATTTATCGACTTTACTTCGAAGAAGTCATAATTATTTATGTTTGCGACAAGACGACCACGAACCGTAAGAGGAACAAAAGGCAGCCCTTGTGCGGTATTAGCGGTGGTCTCTTCCTAAAGTTTCCGTGATGAAGTCGAGCGAAACGAGCGTGACGGTAAATGGTAATTTTTTTCGCTCCTTCTTCTGCTCCTCCGGGAAAAAAAGTCCTTTGACGATTGTTAAGAGAAAATCGGAGTGTGAGATGACTCTAGAAAATGAAACTCTCCAAAGAACCGGCATTTTTTGCGATAAAACATGTAGAAAGAACTAAAATTAGCGTTGAGGTGTGACTACATGAATTGAAAACACATTTCGATGCACATCTTAATGACCAAGTAGATTTCACCGCATCAAAGTAGCTAGAAGGCCTCAGGACTTCCAGTAAAGTTAGTGCACGCAGCGGTTCGAGGTAAAATTTCTGCAACAGCCCCATCCTACAGTATGCATTCAGTTCTTGGTTAGAGAAAACAATGACAAAAACAATACATTGTCATTGGGAAAACGGATTTGTTCTATGGGGCTGTGCGGAAATTTTACCCGGTTCGATGTCGAAGCGACATGATAACTTGAATAAAAGGGGCAAGAATCTTGAACTTGAAGCATACCTGAATACTGCGAGAAATCCACTGCAATGATGAGAAATAAGCACAATCAACAAGGCTTCTATTCAAACAATGGTCTATATGAATTATCCTGAGCTGAACAGTCATGCTCCCCAGACCACGCTCCAATGGGGTCAATGATCACGTTGTGCTAAATACTTTGTATTGTTCTAGGTTATTTTTAATTGAATCAAAACAGAAGTTAATGAGTGCACAGGAATGCGCAGCATAATTTAAAACAATCCTAAAGAATTTGCAGAATAGCTTGGCGACTGTTTTAACAAAATTCCGAGTCAAAGCAAATGGATTTGCGTTTTGCTATAGGATTATGACATTTTTCTACGCCCTCCGGGCTTTCATTTAAGAGGTAGAGCGCTCAAATTAGTAGTTGAAGACTAAACTCTACGTTGATGAATTAATGGCTTTTAAGAATAACGATTTAAGATAACGATTAAGTTACTCATCGACTTCATTTTCAGCAGCTGTAAGAGTAATTTTCATAGCCTTTATTTCTTTGGCGGGAAAACTCGTGCGGTCCTCTCATCGACGAATCGGATGCAGTTAGGAAAGAGCGCGTCTGACTCACTTGTTTCTAGCAGTTTTCTTCCGCAAACTTTGAGTTATCATTGGCTCTCTGAACTTCTCTACCTAGTGTCGGTTTTGTTATGACGACATACAAATAAAATGCACTCTTTTATCCAGAGACCTATCTATCTTGAATTCCACCTTAACCAGTTTATAATTTCTCATCAATTAGCGGGCGTGTAATGCAATTTTTTTTTCACCGGAGTACATGCTTCAAGTCCATTTGCACAGGCAGGTGAGTGGATAAAATGTGTCGAGTGATGTACACAGATTGAAATGACTGAGTTACGCTGCACAATTTATTTTTCATTCAATGTCCGTCCATCCTTCTTCCATTCATTCATGAATTCTTTCGATCTTTCGATCTTTTCTTTGTTTATCAAATAATCGATTAATTTTATCTCGACGAAGGCTTTCCGCTTGCTGTGAACTACGTAGTCGATTCGGACATGAAAAATAGTTCATTGTAGATGTAATGTCATGCAACGAGCTCGCAAAGTTAGGTTGAGAAGTTCATTGGGTGACATCTACCCCGAAAAAGGCCACTAAGTAAACCAAACAAAACCCAGCCTTCAATTTACCGGATTGACTTTGACGCACGCACCGTTGTAATGCGAATAATTGGGAAACTATGTCATAAGGTGTCAGCAAGACAAAGGTCACGTTCAAGCTTATCAAGCGAGCTTTTGATGCCTGCCAACTAAGACTGTAATAATCACCCGATAGCAGTGTGTATTTACGTCTGCACGTCTTCTAACTTATGAACTTTTTCGAAACTTTTGGAAAACTACGGATGGCGTATATATTGTACCTATATCTTTGAATTTTCAAATCATTCCCTCGAGATCGTTGAAGAATAAAAAGGAAAAATTCTAGAGAGAAACATGGTTATTCGTTAATAGCTCACGAGAGAGGAGAAGTAAACAGGAATTAACGCAGCATTTGTAGCCTGTGATTATCGGCCCTGCAGCAAGTTAATTATTAAACGAGATTATGTCATATTATTCAAAATAAAAGCATATAACCTTCATCTCGGTTGTATCCTTCTGTTAATAATAAAAGCACCTAGACTCATAAATAATTGAACTACAGTTCCCTCGACAAACAGAGCTTTAAGTTACATTTCGCGCAAGTTTTTATACAGCCCATCTAAAAATCCCTTTGACTTTGAGTGATATATTATTATTTATGTAACTACCACGCTACAATGAATGACATTGCAGAAACAAATATCGAAACGATCCTGTACAGCACGAGCTTCAGGTTGCCTTGCAGCAGGATCACAGAACAATCATAAACTAATATAACTCAATAAAACTTCGTCTTACCTTCTAAACTCCCTGCTTTCTATGAATAAACGCAAGTGAAAAATAAAACCACTCTCAGTATGACTCACGTCTCTGAACAAGACTTTTGCGTAGGACAGCCCTTGATGACGTCACAAAAGGGAAACGGAAAGCATACACAGATATGGGCATTTTGAAAACTATTGTGTCAAGTGGAGAACAGTTCTTGTTCATTGAATGTAACCTGAAATTGTTTTGAATTTTCGCCACTTTGTTCTCCTGTTGATTAAAACGGTTGCCGGCGGCGGTCATCTTGTAAACCCTTGCAGTGAAAAACCAAATGAAAGCCAATCTTGACTGAGTTGTGCTCGTTTAAGGGCAATTAGATATGATCACGTTTATTTCCCTTGTACGGCATGTAGTGTTACATGTTTAGATGCTGAGGTAAATGAATAAATCATACATTCATCGCATGATACGGTTTAGTAAGTTTTGAATGTATTTCACCGATAGAAAAAGTCAAATAGTTTGGCGCTTAGATATATATTTAAGAGTCTAAACTTTCTAACATTTAAACCGAGTGCTCTTCACTGTAATTGGAAATATTTTTGTGAAACAGTTTTCACAACAGCAGTAGCGAATAAGGTAAAATGTTATGAATAAGTCTTCTTTTAACGCTAAATCATTAGAAAAAGGAAAGTTAATTTTTAGATCATATGATGCTCAAAGTTCACAAAATTTAGGCGAGGAGGAAGGAAGTAATTAACACCCAGACACAGAGCCTGAAAAGGTCATTGATGCATTCACATCTGCTAACAAAATTCCTCTGCTTTATTTAGCGGAATGTTGTGGACAATAATCGTTACGTATAGGTATTCGAACTTGTAAATCAAAGTGATCCTTCTTTAGGTTTTGGAACAGACTTTTAAGTGATTTTGCTCGTGCCGTTTCAGGCTATGTCAACTGAGCTAGCTTTTATTTAGGCGTTAAACATACATGGCTAGTGTTCCTTACAAATCCCCTGAATTAATCGAAGTTCGCGAGAAGTTTCAGTAAGAACGGTGTATTTTTTTAATTTCTTTGTTATCTTTTGGCAAGAAAATATCAACTCTTGCTTTCGGAAAGATTTCAGGAAGACCTCTGATTTCTTCTAAGGTTATATATAGAAAAGCCTCATTCAATGAAAAGTTTATCGTTAACTATTTTTGTGTAATGACACCTAGCTACATAAAAAAGTGGAGGAAAATTCGATGAACATATATAACCACAAAACCATTTCAGTTTTACTGCCTAATCAACCCTTTCACGGCCAAGTTCTCATTAGTAATTCTCCTTACTGTCTGCCATACAGATTTTATGATGTTACTTTGATCAACTGAGAGTCCCCCAAATTAATATATTTTTTTTATTTATTTGTCTTCTTGGTATAGTATCAATATTGTAAGGATAAATTCTGTCTTGGTCACTCATTGGGGTGAAAGGGTTTGGTAACTAATAATTTGATTTCAAAGATTGAATACGAAATGTTTGTGCAGTATGTTTTTGCTTATCAAAATAGCAAACGAAAGATATGGAAATAACGTCTAAAAGGAAAGATGATATAGCTATCAATAACTAGTACAATAAATTTACGGGTACTTTTTATATTTAAGAGGAGGGGCGTAATTCAGTTATTGACCCCTTAACTGTTGCGTCAGAGGCCATTATTAATGCCTTTTCATCAGCCAATTAACTCCCGTAAAAACACTCGTGGTTATGATGTTAAATTGGATGTAAGTGGATGTTGGATTTTACGGTTTTCTTTGCGTCAAAAATTTACCCGTTAAAGGAATCATCTGTCAGCGGAGGAGGGAGGGATTGAAGAAAAAGGGGCAGGAAAGGGCATTTCATTTCCTCTCCTAATCGTTCCTCTCTCACTACTAAATTTAACCCTAAAACTCCAATCAGTGATTAACATGTAACTTCTCCCTGCAACATCTACAGATTATCCAGCCAACATGTAATGAGAATACTGAAACTTATCAGGTAGAAGTTAGTAGTTTTGATCTAACACCAAATTCCTATGACTTATTTACAAGGAAATATTTAGCATCTAAAGGGGAGAATTAACAATCAGATCTTGGGAGTTAAAGGGTTAACGATTTTTGTACCATTTTGGTGAAGTTCTTTCTTTAAAGATGACATATTCTTGATTTAAACGACAAAGTAATGTAAAACCATTTGACGTTTTTCCTTTTCTTTGTCAAAAATTAAAACTGTTTTTTTTTTGTTCTTTACAAGTTTATCTCTTTTTACTTAAATATATTTAATTTATTGATGCTTAAAGTAATGAAGTGACATCACTTTCGTCGAGCTTTCACAAAAAATCTTTTTTAAAATTCCGAAAATTTTACGACTTAGATCATACTAGTCGTAACTTTATGAAGTAGCTCCCTTAATCTCTAATACATTTGAGACGCGACCGCTTTATAGACTTAATATTTGAAGGATTAAATCTTGTATCTTCTGGTGAGTGTCTCCGCGCAGGTGCTAACATCTTTTTTCTCTTTCAATGCCTTTTTTTTGGAAACGCACGACAGACTTCACCAAAAAACAGGTCTCATTTGCGTTAACGATTTGAGTTGCCCTTTGCATTTCATGTTTTGTTTACACGAGCAAACTAGCAAGCTGTCGGTGCATATTTGGCAAATTACGCGACAACTCTGAGTGTGATTGCATGTTCCAAATTCCCACAGGACTAAAACACTGGGTAACTTCCGCATCGAGTTTCGAAATTTATTTGGTCGCATGTGTGGCTCACGCATAAAGAAAACCTGTCTTTCACGGAAAAAAAAAGAAAAAAAAAAAAACCAACAATTCTTCTACGAATGATTTAGACGAATCCAAGCACTTTCTATGCCCAAACAACTCTTAAAGACTTATTTATTGTGTTTCTTTTGTTTGTTTGCTTGCTTTCTGAATAAAAACACTTTCCTTCAAACGTTTTCTGTTCCGGGAAATGCATCAATCGATAACCAGAATATTAACCATATAGTGCGCCTTCACGTAACAAATTGCTGCTCTATCGTTGGTTCATCAAAGCACTGAAGGGATTAGTCGTTTGAATGCCTGATTTTCTTATGTTTTCACAAGCTTTAACCAAAGGAAAACATTTATGGTCCCTCCAACATTTGAAGATCTTCGATGAAATTTTCCTTTTTCACTTTTATCTTCTAATTTTTGGGATCGAAAGTTTTACTCTCTTCGAAAATGCAGAAGAACTTTGGCAGAACAAGGGTTTGAGAAGAATTGTTGTTGTAACAGTTGTTGTTTTTTTTCCGTCGCTAGGAAATCGAAAACTTTTTTGCAAAAAGCCATTTCCGAAAAATGGTATTTACGATATCTGAAGAACAAAGCTCACCAGACAGATGACAAGAGCGGTTGTCAGAATTATTGAAGACAACTTGACATATTTACAGAAGAAAAATGGAAAAAACATTGCGAAACAAAAGCATGAAATTTCTCAGAAATAGCTCGCGTGATGTCTGCCAGAATTTAAGAGACATCTAGCGCAACTGAATAGTCATCAAAATTATAGACCACATTTGGCAATAAAAAATGCTAAATATATTACGAGTCCCCCCCAAAAAAAATCGAGAGATATTTTCAACGAATTTCCAAACAGAAAGCAATGTCGCTAAAATAGAACTGAATCTTGCTAATAGAAACCCTCAAATTATTGTTAAAGCGAGTAACTTAGTCACATGAAATTGTCAAACGTAACAACTGCCTGTGGTGATATACTGACAGAAAATTGCGAAATTGGGCGACAAAATCGAATAAGCTCGTTGGTTTCAGAATGCAGTGAACTTTCGAAAGGTTCTTTTCAGATACTTATGTAAAGAAAAACTTACATCGCCTTCGGATGAACGATATTTAGATAGCTGGATCTTAAATACAGCAGCTATCTAAATATGAAACATTTTCTGAGCCGGAGCTTGATCAAAAGAAATAAATTTTCCCTTAATTCAACAAGGAGGATGGAACTAAATACGTCTATGCAATTCAAAACCAACAATGAAAGGAATATAACACTCCCAAAAGTCACAACGATTTTTAAACTCGATTTATTCGGAAGTCCATAATTGCTGGGTAGGTAAACATGAATGTTCGAAGAAGCCTGTTTAATTATTAAGTTCTAAACATCTGAAAAAAAGCCGTTGTTGTGTTTAGAAAAGAGGGATTTCCTCTAGGTACAGTTTATGCATGATTTAAGCGCCTAATCGCTCAAAAGATGGCTTTCATTGTATTATTTTAAAAATATCTAACAAAATCCCTTCAAATTGTGACAACGGCCTGAAGGTAGCGGCGAAGAAGGATTGATGCAACAACATCTAAAAACGTATCATTTGAGGAACTTACCATACGCGATATTTCCCCGATAATATATGCCCAAATATTCCACCGTTTGGAGCTTTCAGACGATGTATGGGAAAGCCAACGTCTAAGCGAAATACAATACGAAAGATATTGATAAAATTAATGTGACAGCGTTGCATAGAAACCCAACCAATCATCTTTTGTTTATCCAAGTAAATTGCAAGCCTTACCGAATTTGAAATATAAATATTAATAAGTTTCACAACAGCAATTGGTTGAGAATGAAAGCGATAAACAGAATTGGTGTCACAGATGTAGAAATGGAATCTCTTACGACATATTTTGCATTTTCTATTAACAGCTTTGGGCGTTGATTCGATTAAATTTCTTGCACCGAGCGGGTTTAATTTTGAAGGATTAATATCATAACTTAGAGGCTCAGAACGTAATCTTTCTCGCGATCTTCGATTCGAAACCTGTACGGGAAACAAAAAAATTATTAGCAAATGTTTTTGTTATTAAAATATTACGTGAAAATATGGGAGTTCTTCCGCAGATATCGGATATCATTTCTCGCTTGATTCGATCTTTATTTACGACTGAAAAAACGTGAAGAAAATGTGTCGTAACACAACCGGAAAGCGATTGGGCCTAAAGTGAATATAATCTTTTTAATCCTGTATATTTGGAACAAGTACATGCATGTGTGGTAGAGATCGTGGTGGACTTGAACACGATTTGTATAACTTTGTTTATTACATCAAATCTACAGGCGGTCTAATACAAATACTGCAATCTGATTGGCTACGCTACTCGCTATCTATCACATGATAGGTAGGTGGTAAAGCGAGTGGTAACAGTAGTGAGTGAGGTTGTAAAAAAAAACAAAATAAAAAACCGATGATGTTAAGTTTTGAACGACTAAGAAGATTTATAGTAAACAAAGAGATTATCCACTTTCGCTTTCTTTGTGTGGTGACTGATAGAGGCTTCGCTCTCATCTTTCATGACACGATAGAAATATCGAGCTCATAATCTTTTTGTTAAATGGTAACTGAATTCCTCACGTAAAGAATTATGTGTTAAAACCAGATGCCGGATCAGTTGTACTAATATGTTCCATAACGGGGAAACCTTTGTATTAACGATTGTGTGGGTTAAATTAACCACCAGAAGGTTAACGAAAGACATCGAGAGTTCTTTAAAACCTCGCGAACAGAATGCTGAACTGAATTGGTAGGCAACCTAAGTGCGAAAGGATGCGACGGATGTATGATTTTGGTATAATAAAGACATTGGCAAAGATTCTCAGTGAGAATATAATTATTGCAGTTGATCGCAGGTGAAACATGGTTTCCATAACCTTGCAAGGCAGGGGGTCATTTGACTCACGGTTTTTCTGGTTTTGGTCGACTTTGGGATCAACTTTTTTTTTAATCTAAATCTTGGTGTTCACTTTTTCTTTTTAATTCACTTTTGGATCCAACTTCTTTATTAAGAGCTTTGGTGGCTGGTGGTTGCTGGTATCACGAAAAAGAAGGCAGTTTCTTCTTTTGAGTAGATCGCTTTTGTTCCTAATCTTCGACATTTCATCTCTTTTTAGTGCATCATTTGGCGTAACTTTTCGGTTTACATTTTCCGGTTCTAATAAGGCCGACTACTTTTACACAACTTTCACCATTTCTTTGTTTGTTTATTTTTTTTTAACAGAGGGCTCCTAGGCATCCGCGTCTCCTCCGCCGAAAACGGGAGAATAAGAGTAGAGCCCATGCTTTCTCGTACTTTAACTCTGCCAACTCGAAAGATCAGACGCATAACACTTTTTATCCCTGCAGAAAAACGGACCTGAAATCATCTTATTGCAGAACATGAACTTCTTTCAAGAATTTCGCCGAACAGATTCTGCCAAATTTCAACCTTTGGCTGTAGAGGTGCGCACAAGCAAACGGAGGATTGAAACAGAACTTGAAAATCAAGAAAGCTATATGAAAGGGAAAGGCCGTGTTGAATCGGCCATGCACGTGCATATAAATCCTTTTAGGTGCTACTCAAGTTAAACGCTGTCTTTGATGCCGGAATCGGTGGTTAGTCTCATCTCCAGTGCCACCTCGCAATAAAAAGAAACGAGGACTTTGGAATCGAGGCTGTTTGCAAGTTCTGGTGCAAGACAGGGCTGTCCGCGCATGCGCATGGTCTTGTCGTCAGCGTGACGTCACGAGCGATTGTCGACGTCTCTTGAAAAGTGTAAAATGCCAACGGTTTGTTTTGATTGCAGCTACAATGCGGCGCCCGTCAGTCATTTTCTTCATTTTGCTAATTTCACTTTATATGTGAAATCTTTTGAGGAAGGAAACATCGCAAATGTAATACAAAACCGGGATTGGGCGAAATGGCCTCCTTTCTCAAGGAGAATAATTTTATATGGCTTCTGGCAATACTTTGTATTGTCTTGTGCGCGGGGATTGAGGGAAAAGGAAGCCTTCAAGGAGATCACATCGTTTTTTCTCCATTGCGTATAGGAAATAACTACACATTGAATAGAAGCAAGAGCGACTGGTTCCTGTCCAGTTATGATTCAGTCGCTGAAGCTGTGGTTTTATCATTGAATTTTTCTCCTCCATACGGTAAGAAATTTTATGAAGTCACTAGCGGAAAAGCAGGAAATTAAGCCTTAAATTGGCTTTGTTAATGATACCGAGGGATTTTTCGCGGTGTTGGGAGTTTGTTGAAGGTAAAGGTTGGCGAGGTAAAGAAACATTTCCTTGTGCAATAGCCTGTGAACAGCAGCCTTCAAGTTAGTGACAGAGTCACTCATGTGTATTAAACCATAACATTTTTAAACGCGCTTTATCTTTCAAGTTTGTAAATCGCCTAGCACTTTTCCTTAAAACAGAAAATTAATATCTAAGCTCGGCAAGATTAGGAGACTGAGGAGAGGAAGAAAGGCAGTGTTATTTCATAAACTTTTTTGGCGAGATTTCAATGCTTATTTCAATACATCCGCTATCACATTTATCTTATTAATTCAAGAAAGTCTTTGAAACTTTTCTAGAAATTTAGAAACTTTCAATTCTCTTTGCGAAATATAGAAAGTCTGGCGTAAAGGCATCACTTCAGCTTCATCTAAAAGGAAAAATAGTGATATTTTCAGCGTTATACTTTGTTGTATTTTACTTTCTTCAATAATTTAGCGCCTGCTATTTTTTGATAGCCGCCGTAAGAGAAAGAAAAAGACCATATTATTTCCCAGATTGAAAACAAAGCTTTTCTTTCCTTTTAGCACTCAAAAACACCGGCCGTATATTCCATCTCTCTGTCGCTTAATTGTCAAAATCATTGACTTTTTCTTTAACCAGTAAACCACCCTTAAAAGATCAGAAGTTAAGTTTGTAAGGAAACCTGCATCTTAACGGCGATGTTTACAATTGGAGCAGTGCAGGGTAACCATTGTGTGATTTTCGGTACCTGCAATTTTTCTCAGGTATCTGGAGAGACTTTCTATTGTATGACGGCGAGTTTCTCGTACTTTTAAATATACGTGGCCCAAACAAATACAATTAAAGCTGTTTTCTTTGGGTGAATACTAATCATATAGTTTTAAGATCCTTCGCGAAATTTGATAGAAATTTCAGAAAGATTACAGTACATCACCCACAGTTTTAATTAACACCACCTATATTTGTTAATTGAACTAATTGAATCGGAGCTGAAGTTGTTCAGGTTCACTCAGCCCTTACACACAACCCTTATAAATTTCATTTCACATGGTAACAATGCTTCAATGTCCAACAACAGGACATTTCTTAAATTTTCACATTAAATTAAATCTAGCAACCTCCAGTTATTTACCACATTTTCTTAAATTATAATATGAAGACTTTCTTGCTGTCATCCATAGCCCGCTAAGATGATAAACGGACATGATAAAATCTTCGGAAAGCTGTACTCCAGCGCATTCATGAATTTTGAGATTCTGTGTTAAAACAAAGTGATACAATTTAAGTTTTCAGCCAATTTAGTTCAAAAGAAAAAAAACCTTCCGGCCATGCTGGATAGAAATCCAGGATGCGTGTACTTTGACGCTCGACCTTCGGCCGAGTGCTTCGCACTTTACGGCAAAAAGCGTTGACTCTCAGTAATCAGTAACATGCATTTTCAAGTGTCATGTTTCATTCTTAAACCTTATGAAATTCACCAAAAATTTACAATCATCTCAACCATCTGCAGCAATCTAAAATTCTTGTGTTTCATCTTTTGTAGATGCCATTAAAGATGGACTGCGAAGTCTTGAAGGGATCAATAAATTTACGGCTGGGGACATCGCAAAAAAGGTAAAAAGTGCCCAATCTACACAAGTCCTTTTAGCAAACATCTAAATATTAAATTGTTAAAGAAATTTGAAAACTGTGATAATTATCTGTACTCAAAAATTTTTTTTTTTTCTTTTTTCTCCCGTAGGCAATTACTGAGAATCTTCCTTTGACACTTCTGACATGCGTCTCGCTCATAAGCGCCTTTGGAATACCGCTGGTCGGTATCATATTTGGCTGCTTTCGGTGCAAGGGAAAATGCGGCGGTGCGCTGATAGAGGAGGATCTGGAATCAAACCCAAAGAAACGTCGGCAAATGTTTACAGCGGCAATTTCCATTTGCACGCTTTTGATCATGTAAGTTTGATTCCCTGTCTGATTAGCGACTATAATTTTCAAATTTTTAAAGGTATCTTATTCAAGAATCCAACTGAAGCACGCTATTAACAGCAATCTTTTTTTTTTTCAGGATCGCTGCTTTTTCAATCAGTCTGATTAACGACAGAACTGACAATGCAGCCCCTGCATTAGATTCTCTCTTTATGGACTCCATTGTGGATATCGCGATTTACAAGGAGAATACTTTGAACGTAGGCTTAAAACTTTTTTGGTGATACTTGTAATTCCGACACTAGATGCTTCAATTTTGTATGGAATTAAGGACTTTTCGTATTTTTACGTAGTCTAACCATCAGTTGTGGAGAGTTTGTGCCTCGCTTCCTCAATATTAGACGTCACTACAGATAATCCCATAGCCTTTAGTTCGTTATTTGCGACAGTCTCTAGTATTTATTGATAACCCTGACGGGAGATCAACGATCCGCTTTTCCTCACATAAGGCTTCATGTCACATGGTTTTTTAGGGGAAGCGGAGGAGGGACTAGTCGTCGCTAACAGAGGAATGTAGAAAAATGATTATCAATAAGGGGGTATCATTAGAATATTACAGAGCCTTGGTTGGGTGGGGGGGGGGGGGTTTCTGGTAAATCTGATTATGAACCAACCGAAATCCTCCCAGGCCACTCCCCTGTCCCCCTGGGCGATAAATAAAAATAAAAATTAGCAGAAACGGGATAAATAAACTGATTAAACTATGGATACGAAAAAAAGCAAACTAACAGCAATTAGAATCTGGCTGAGTATAGTAAAAAACAGAAGTGAATTTTCTCTTATATCATTGGCATAACAACGAAAAGTTATCAACTCATAACTCTGTTGCGGACGATGCAGCGAGTGGACTCGTCAAAAGAGGGCTTAGACTGCGTATGGCCTAAAAATGACGAAGTTTACGAAATTAGTTTTAAGTTCGTAAAAACAAATCAATTTAGGGGCCTAAGCGGGGGGTGGCGGCGGTGGATTTTGGAAAGATCACATTCTTTTCAGGGGCATGGAGGGGGGTATTAGTCGTCGCAAACAGAGTAGAAAGGGGGGCTGACAATTAACTGCCATGAGGTGGGGATCATGATAATGAATATTGCAGAGCCTTATGGGGGATCATAAGCGATGAATGACGATCGCTTTTTTTTCCCTTTAAATCAAAAACGGATTTGAATCATTTTTCAAACCTAAAACTGGAATCGACAAAAAACGAAAGTGACAAGTTTTTGTCGTAGGAAATTGTAAAAGATCTATTTTATGTGTTATTTGAATATTTTTTTTCCGTAGGAATTATCTGAAGTAACTGGAGAAAACATGAATTTTACGATCGGTCTTATATCCCAGGAACTAAACTGTAAGTTGTTTTAAGAGACATCTGATGTATGTTGCATGGATCAATTACCTCTAGATTAACTATGAGTACTTTTGAAACCTGTTATAATTATTGTTTCATAGATTTACCGGTTAATATAACAACCCCAGTAATAAAACGGGCTGACAACGCCGCAAAAGCAGTTCTGGACAACGTGAAAGAACTTGGATCAGGTAGGTATCCTTCATTATTGAGCTGACGGTGCTGTGCCCTCAAAATGCTTTCATTCAATAAAAATAAAGCTGGCGTAGTTTTTCTAGATTACTCGTTTATCAAAATTAAAATAGACACGGTGAAGCCAAATGATTGAAACTGCCGCCTGAAACTAGATACACGTTGGAAAAGGGAAAAAAATCAGTGGAATGAAAAGTCATATGTTTTGCCAAGGATGATGGTGTAGTAGGCGACTGTTTTGTAAGGAGAAATCCGAACACCAGAGCTTGCAGGCTAAACATACGACGGTAGACCGCCGATTTCCGGTTTTTATCGAAACTGCTTAAAGTATACCTCGTGTCCAAAAGACCACAAGATGGCCTATTGATTTTATTGAGGGGAGATTCAATCTCTTCCAATTTTCCTCTCTTGGATTGTGTCATGTACTGTTTTGCAGAACTTGGAGACCTAAGGGACTCTTTAAAAGATGTGGCAGATATTGTTAAGAATTTACGTATGCTCGGCCAAAAACTTCGCGATGGTTTGAGCGAGGTGCGAAAGAACTTGACAGAAGCGAAAACAGAATGTAACAATGATGAGCCGTCTAAAACTGCTGGTGCTTGCGACAAAATACCCAGTGGAGACCCTTTAGAGGCCGATGCGGACTTCAATAAGGTAATGCTACGAGCTAAATACGATTATCTTAACTTTTCGTTTAAAAACAGAATTCTATGCTACGTTTGTAACATATTTTCTGTCTATGTACTCGTCGTCGGGTTTTTCTCTCGAAAATAACTCGTAGCTTATATCACAAACTAGTGAAGTTCCCAGACTTTACGGACCATTTCTAATTGCACATGGGTAGAAGTCACCGTTTGCCTCGGTTTTCCTTCAATGCGCTCTCTTTAAGCGCTCTAGAAACGTTGGAACAACTTTCTAACCAATCACGACTTCTACACTTTCACTTTGTATTTGATGGTTTTGCTTTAATTTGACAATCAATCGAAAAGCGCTATAAACCTAACATATCGCACTTTAAAGCAATTTCTAAAACTTAAAGCCTGCCCTTTTCCAAGCCAAGAATAAAAATAGGTGCGGCACAAATATTATTTTGTTCTGTAGTCTGATCGTCCGGGTGAGTGTAAGTCCAGAGAAGGAATGTTAGGAATGTTGAAGGAAAGTCGCCATAGGAGTTAAATGAGGAGTTCTTGACAGTCGAGTGTATACAGTTCGGTTCGTGTAACCTGATTGGTCAGTTTAGCCGTGATGTTACCGGCTATAAGACTCAAGTGGCGTAAGTTGGTCTTGAGTGGTCAGTCTATGCATCAGTAATGAAAGAAATATTACCTAAGGACAAAAACTGTGATTTGAAAAGATGTTTCTAACTTGCTGAATTATTAATTTTGACCGTTCCTGATTTTATACTTGTTCTTGGTCCTTTCAGGTTCCAGATTTAGCTCAGGAGTTGTCGAACATTGAAGGAATTCTTGCCAGAAACGACTTCGAAGCACAAAGCGTTCAGGTAAGTAACTAAAACGCGAAAAGCATTATTCTGCAATTATTGAATTTGACGAGGATACTGGGATAAAATTACTATTGAATTATTTCATTTATTAATACAGACGTTTACATTTTAGGGGCAAAATAGATTTATGTCGATGACAGCAAAAGTCAACGAGAAGATATTGTCGGGAAGGGAAGGTGTGTGTGTGTTTCCCACAATTGAGGTTGGAATCAGCAAATCTAACAAAAATTATTCCAGAAAAACAAGGCTTAGCTTAGATGGTTTACCCTTCTTCCTCTTTCAGAGATAACAAATTTTACCAAGGAACTTCAAGACTTTGCTGCAAAGATGGTAAATACACTGGAAGACGCTGGTGATTCGGTAAGGTTCTTCCTCAATATTATAATCAACAACGATAAGGAGCAACAACGAAAAACGGCAAGAAAAGCAACAGAAATAAAAACAACAACAGCAAAATAGGAACAACAATAAGACCGTATTCAGTCAGTATAATTTAGGCTAGTCCTGCTGCAGTAGTTTTCCTAAAACTTCACCTGATTTGGAGACATCAACATCATTACCAAGTTTTGTTCCCTTGCGCGTTCTAAACACTTGACAGATGTTGTGATTTGGCTCAAACCATTTTCTGCTGTATCTGGCAGAGATATAGAATACCGAAGACTAAGACTATCTTAGCAGGCTCTAATTATTTTTGAATTTTTCCTGTAACTTTATTCATTTCCCCCTCTCCCTCATTTCAATGTCGCCTAGTGTTACAAAATGCTCACTTATCTGTTACAACATTGTTTAGTAGGGAAAGGAGGGATTTTCAGGTACCTTGTTAAAGATTCAGTATAAGATTTCTGTTTATCATGTTGACTGGAAGGCTGTCGAACACCTACTGAAGGGAGACGTGCCAACTGCCTCGGCCACTCATTGTTCGTCTATATAACAACAACAAAATATGATCTCCCATTGAAAAAAATAAAACTTGCACCTGAAAACAGCCAGAGACTATTCTTGTTCAACTCAGGCGCGTGTTGAGCTAAAATTTAGTTATAAGACTTGTCGCTTGGCGATCAGTGATTTATGGCGATTTAAGGTGTCACAACTTTTTCTTCTCAGTTGCAAACAGAAATTCTATTGCCAACAAAAACAGAAGTCCACAGTATATTTGGGAGAGGAGGATTGTTCAACAAATATGATAAATACAGGTATCTAATAATGCATTGCAAAAATAGGAAGGAGTGGTTTAAAGAATTTGTCTGAAGGGTTTTTAACGTTTCATTCAAGTGATGTATTGTTGATTTTGTCAAATTGCGTACATTACAGTGATACATGACATAAAAATGATTTTGAAGAGATGCATCTACCGTATTTCATCGAATACGCGCCCACGTTCCTATAAGCGCTCTCCCCCTGAGTAAGCTCCCACCTCAGGCCATAATAGGGAGTTTAAGAAAGTCACGACGGCAATGGCAACGAGAACGTCACTAAACAAAAGGTTTCATGAGCAAAACAATGGCTGTGCACGTGCGTTATAAATTTTTCTAGATTTCTCTGCGTCCTCTGCTAAACAATGAAATGACTAAACTTTGCGTTGTTTGGAGAACGTGAACGACGATGGCTAATTTTTTAAATTTCTATTTCTAATTTAACGCTGTGTTCCATATTCAGTTTCAAGATAGTTTTGACCGTGAAAAACAAACTAAATGACATTTGAGTATCGTGAGATTCGTAGGTAAAATGAAGGTTCACTTTTTTTTGAAGTTGTCCACGGCGTCGCCGTCGTCGTTTCATAAACTCCCTAATATCAAACAAGTGCCCTTCGCAATTAAGGCCTTTCCCTCTTCCCTCACTTTCTAAAATATTTAGGATACAAGAAAAACCTGTTTCTATTGCCACTTTATCAATAACTTTTGACACTTCTACCACAGCGGAATGAGTACACGAGAACAGTTTCTTAATAAGCGCTCCCCTCGCTTAAGCGTCCTCTCTCTAATACATGTTCCTCCTTTAAGCCGAAATTTTTAAGAGGCACCCGAGCGCTAATTCAAGGAAATATGGTATATATACTGACTTAGTTAGAGCTCTTAATTCTGTTAATTCGTGCAAGGTGTATGTCGAATTTTTTTCCAGTTGCTGTGACGAACATGGGGATATCGTAAAAAAGTATTACTCTTAAACTCACTCTTCTTTAAGAAATGCTTTAAGATATCAGTGATAAAGTTTGTCAGATATCTTTGTGATAAATCTAGACTATGATTTCAGACGATTGACACACAAATGTCTAGTTTTCAGAAAAGTTTTCTTATTTATTTACATCAGCACGCATCGTCGACATTTATTCATCTTTCAGGTGGATTACCCTTCTGTCAATCTCTCTCGCTGTTGTTTTTGTTGTTTTGTTAACATTCCTGTCTCTCATATCCGGTGCTCTCGGTGCCAGTCCTTCGGATACGCCTAGCACGCGCTCTGGCATTTCAAACTGCGCGGGGAATGCACTCATGTGGTAAGAAGACATTTCTTAATCAATGTGGACTTTGTCATGTATTGCATACTGAATGATTCATTTTACAGCTTAACTGAATAAACAAGTGTAGGAATTGGAAAGAGGATTGCGCGACTCTGTCCAAATACATAAGACAATAATAATACCTTTCGTTGATATGAGCGTAATAATGAACAAATGGAAGAGTAATTCAGAATGTTGTTTTTGAAACTCTCTAGTCCAACCACAACCCCATTTTAAGCATCATATTTTATTATTTTGTCATTATAAGGTTCCAGTGGAAAATAAACAGCTGAATTAAAAACTGAGTAGTCTGGGATTGGGTTGGTTTGTCTCTCTACCTTCTCAATCGGTCTAGAAAACTCCCCCCACTCTCTCAACCAATCAGATACGATGTAAAACCAACTTTGTTGTCATATACACTTTTCTGAGTTTGAAGTAACATCAGTGTGAATTTGACTTTTGATTGGTTATGTTAAATACTTTTCCTTCTTTGGTCTTACGACAATCGATCGGAAAACGCTCTACTATAAGCAAAGTTTCTCAACTAAAGATTTGTTTGTTGTGTTTTTTTTCTCCTATAGTGTCGTGGGTTTGTATTTCTTCAGTGCTTTCTTTCTCAATTTCATTCTCGCTGTTACGTTTTATGTCGGAGCTAACGCTACGATCCTCTGCAAGTCAGCTGCTGACCTTAGCCTCCTAGAAAAGGTAAGTTAAGATAACCTTATGACAACATAAGAAACGCCGATTTTTAATTGTTATTGATTTTTTTAATCAAAATGTTGATGAATACATGAGAAGGCTTTTTTATTACACGTAATCAACCAACTTCATGTAATACAATATAGCCCACCCCAGCGGTCTTTGTTCAAGGTGATCGGCACCTAACTGTATAGTCATGAGGGGGGTATCATCATGATTTTATGCCGCCCATGTGGCTAGGCGTAATTTGTACCTGTGTAAAAAATATAATCGGTAACAAAACATTCTAATTGTTTGTGTTTGCAACTTTCCAGACCATAGACGATCCTTCAACTTTAGGATACTTTCCCATCTCTAAGGCAGTACTGGGAAATGGAATCATAGACATACGACTGTCTGATATACTCAGGTAACGCAAGGGTGGTGGGTAGGGGGAAAATTTGTCCTCTTCCCCAGTTTTAACTCCTAAAAAAACATGAGTTAAGAACGGAAAAATGCTGTCCTATTGAAGACTCTGAGGAATGAGTAGAGGAAAGAATTAAAACATTCGGACTTCCCTCAACGCGTTTTCGTCAAATACTTCCTAGAGAAGTTTGGAATGAGTCTCGACTGACGGAAACAAGGGAAGGAGAGGAAAGAATGAGATTTTCCATTCAAGATCAATACCTTAACACGAGCAGCGAGCTTACAGCATTGCACTGTAACCAGAGATTATAAACAATTTAGAATCTGTCGACTGAAATTATAACTTATTGTTCATTTCTCTATTTTAAGCAAAAGTATATGTACTAACAGAATTTCATTTTAAACTGTTTTTTGATCGCCTACTCAATCCTTGTCATCCTAGTAAAAGATTGATTGAATAACAAAGATTCAAAACGTTTGGGCCATTAAAGAAACTGAACAACATCTGACAATTATTGGGGTTTTCTTATTAATCCTCTTTATTTTACAGGCGATGTGATCAAAAAGAGACGCCCTGGGAACTACTAAAGCTGGACAATAAATTCAATTTTGAAGATATGACAAGTTACAGAGATGTAAGTCAGTGTTCAATGTTACGCCATGGAGCCCTATGTGAAATGTATGCGTTAACAAATTCTGCTATGTAGAATGGCTTCAAATTCTTATTAACTAACTTGCATCACGAGCGAGTCAATTACGATGCAAGGTTTACTCTAAAATATCAACTGATGTTTTTATTCAAAACAGAAAATTCCACCGATGGACGAAATTCTGGCTGGAATAAACAGCACCATAACAGATATAGAACTTGTGTCAGATGATACCAGGAAAGCTATTAATGATACATTTACTTCTGGGGTCCAGGAGATTGAATTCTACAAGTTTTCAATGGAGGTAAAGCTCTTTTTTCCATCTCGGAGACAATCCGGTATTACTTTTTTCTCTTTTCTCACTGGTTTACAGAACTCATACGTCCGACTTCCCAACATTCTCTCCGCATTTATAAAATAACTAGGAAATAACGAGCACTCTGATTGGTTATTGCACCTGTAAACTCATAACAATTTTAATGATGTACGTAAAAAAGTTACACGCCTCTAATTGGCTGAAAACGACTGTATTCACACAAGTGCAAAGCTGTAACACGAGTGTAAACTGCCGATAGCGCGCACTCGCTTTCAAAATTTCGTCTGTAGTGACTTTCTATGGTGTTTTTCATGCACATTGCTGACAAGTTATAAAATGATTCCTCTTGCAATTTAGTGTTAACAAGCACTTGTAATTTTCTGTGAAATGAAAAACATTAGCGTTTTTGAGACATTTGGATTCCTTACAACCTAATTTCAGGAGTCAGCAGATTACACCCTAAAGATGTTTCCTGTCTAAAATTTGTTTCATGTCGCCATAAAAATCTTTAAAATTGTTAATTTTTTCAATTAACAGACAGCATTGCCTCTTACAAAGAATAGCCTTTCATTGAACACATTTGCGAGCGAGTTGGGAACAGCAGCTGATGGTCAAGTAAGTTACTCTGTGATGCAATTCGAGGTTTAGTTTGAAGACCCTAGTGGCTCCGTTACAGCCGGAGATTTTCACGGTTTCTGTGTCGTGAAACGACCGGACAAATTGCCACTCTCCCTGGATGGGATGCTAGTCTATTCGAAGTGCCCCCTCTCCCCTACATTTCTTCAGTTTTCCCTGACAGTTCACAAGTGGCCATTGATTCGTCTGAGTGGAGAGAGACTGGGTGAGAGCAAAGTGCTTTATTTGATACCATTAACGCTTATTTTGGGAACAGGCCGCACTCTAAGAAGACTTGGTACCTTAAGGGAAAAAGAAAATTGAGGAATTACCTTTGGAGCGAGGAATTTATGAGTGGGACAGTCTCTTAGCTTATTCCCTCTAGGTTTGATGGGTTCTTTTTGTCCTTCAGGTGAATTCTGGAATTGCTGGAAAACTGCGCTCTGCTAAAGATGCTTTAAACAATTTACACAATGACACAATTTTGATATCGCAACCGCTGGTGGTAAGCTGTTTGGCAATTAACAAGAATTCTTTTCTTTCCGTTCTCGTATTGGTTATTCATAGCGACTAATTCACTCCTCTACTATTGCAGTAGAAAAAGTCATGTGATGCCTTCTATTTCAATTCATTCCTCTACTATGTTTTCATAACTTTCAGGGCGAGCTAACTCAGAAAACGCAGACGCTGATGACAAAAAACATGAAAGTACTGGTACGAGCGAGGGCTTCTCATGTAGTTTTATTTGACATTTTGTAACAGTTGCGGATTGAAGGGGGGGGGGGGGGTTAGGGAGGGGCGAACCCCTACACCTCACTCGAGGGTTTTTCTACTTCTTGCCTGACACCAAATTTTTTGCAATGAACAAATTGCATATTTCTGCTGAACTGGCTGATTTCATTTGGTGGAGAGGTTTTAGACCCTAACGAGGTTCCTGGATCTGCGCCTGTATCAAATGATTTGTACTATATCAATTATTTCAGTGCCATTTTCAATTGAACGTCGTGAGTGATTCAGATCCGCCAATCAAAAAGGGCCTTATGAAAAATTAGTATAAAATTAAAGTTACTTGCCAAAATCTATTTTTAAAGTTGTCTCTATCTCTGTGTTCATTGAACTTTCCAGTTTTCCTTCGCTATAAAAACAGTTTGAACGAATGTCAGCTATTCTCGCAGACCAAATTGCCTTATAACTACCATTTGAGGCTGAGTTCACACCTATTTCATCTCCGTTCAAATTGCGCCATCAACTCTTCAAAGATTACCATGTCTACGTGTATGTTAAACGACTCGTAGTCATTTTTTATCTTAAAATGCATTTTCTTCGTACTTTTTAGAATGACGCCAATCAGATCGACCTTTTCCGTGAAAGGCTGAAAACTATTCTTGACAGCGATGGTTTGGAACTAGCTAATGAGGTTTGTACTTTTGTCTTTTTATTTTGGAAGAGCAGCAGTTATCGTCGTTATCAGATTTGTGATGTACTTCCGTTCGGTCGTTCATTTTAAAATCAACACTCGTCTCTGATTGCTTTCAACCATTCAAGACTAACCTGAATTGCATCGATGTCCTGGGTACTTTCAATAAGCTCAGCGTAATGTGTAAAGCTTAACTGCCGTGCGTTTTTCTAACGGAGTGTCGGAGTAAGTCATCATTTGACTGATAGATTCAAGCTTAAATGCATTTTGAGAAACTTGAGTAGATGATTTTCATTAAGGAAATAACAGCCACAGCACAACATACAACAATTGAACCAAGTCAACATCTAGAGACTTGTAAGCGCACAAAACCAAATTAGTAGACAGACCTTTAAAACTGAATCTACTGAACATTGTTAAGTCCTAATTTTGAATCAAATTCCTGATTTATTTCGCTAGGGTCGAGATCAATATGTAATCGTCTCCTCCCAATTTTTCAACAGGCAGGAAAAAAGTCTTTGAGTCGCACACTTGGATGGATGGACGAATATTTGAAAGACTCCATAGATAAGGTAACACCCTGAGAACATGGTCCTCCCTGTATTCACCAATCTATCAAATGCATTAGGACCCATTGTAGCTCCAGTAATTAAATGTAACAAAGGCATAATTAACTGATCATTTTGTTAACTCTCTAAACCATTTGAAAAGAAATTTCCTTTTTGCATGAGCTGATTAACGCTACAAATAGATTCCGTGTTGCCGCGTTGAGTCATGATAGATCACAGATGGCGTCAAAATCTGGTGGTAACGAAAGGTTAGCACATCTGGAGGCGCAGCCGAGTGTGTCACTGATGTTCCATTCACAATTTGACGTCTGCTGTGATCTATTTCTGTACAGACCCACGGCAGCATGGAATATATCTGTATCATAGGATTACAAAAAAGTGTTAGTTTTGGTGAGGTCATCTATGCGTCTGTCCTCCGATAGATTATAAGTAAGGACCAATCAAAATGCGTGTATGATTTATGTAATGAGTTATTAATTATGGTATGCGCTCAGAACATCAGAGCCACAAGCGAATTCGTATGGTATAGCCTTCCTAAGCCTCCTGCAAACAGCGGTAGAGCTTCCAGGCCAGTAACATGATTGGTACAAGTAACAACATGATTTCGAGTGCAATTTGGTGTAAGCACGAGTAGATTTTTCGAAGACAACAAAATTGCACGAGCCCGTAAGACTCGTGTAGCACTCGTGTTACATGAAAAATGCACTCGTGTTTATAGTTATATAGGTTAAACTCCACTGGGAAAAAAATTTATAACACTATCTCTTTCTGTTTTTGAACTTTCCTTAAGCAGCAGTAGTTAAGTTTTTTTCGGTCCACTAAGGGCGTGTTTCCTTTTTTCAATCGTTTATTTAGCTTCGAAATGACGTGGGAGATTGCCACCCAATCAGAAATGTCTATGATGTGTTAGTCTCTGATGCATGCGACAATGCTGTTGGCCTTGTGGTGAGTAAAACTTCTCTGATAATCTAGCCATGTTTTTTTCTTTTTGTGTTTTAGAACTGGTAAGTAAACAAGGTAGGGAGAATTAACCTCAAACCAGAGACAAAAGAAATTGGAATTGACGCTTAAGAATTTCACAGCAGTCTTGAAAACGCTGGCGGAAATAAAGAGCTAAAATTCTGAGTGATTTTATAGATCTCACTGTGATGTCAACGCATTAGAATTACCGAGTGGTAAATCTCTAGTGAGGGAAACAGGCCGTGTGAAATTTCTTTGCTCAAGTAACCTGTAACTATAACGGGGAGAGTTTTTTTCTTTGGACTATAGCAAACTATACAGAACAACTAATTTTACGGCTCATTTTTTCAGAAGATGCCAAACACATTTTATAGTATGTGAAATTCTAAACAAAGATATACCTTAGACTTTGAGGTGTGTTGTGTCTTCCTAGAATGCCCTATGGCTGTGTGTTGGTGTCATCGCTTTGTTTTCGGTAATTACCATCATCCTCTGCGTTCGTCTGGCCAAGCATCTTCGACGAGCGAAGAGTGGTGACGATGATATGTATTCAGAGGAAAGTACATCTAACTACGGAGTCCCTCTGAGGCTGTTTGACAAATTCCCGAAGCTTCCCAAGAAGAAATTTTCCTGGTAAGTATTAGGAACTAAACAAACGTGTAAAGTTGATACGCGCTTACTGCATTTAAGTCACAGTCAAGAGATTATCCATAAAGTTTGAATCGTTCATTTAAATCGTTTCTCGAACCAGTTCGGCTATTTCAGTAAGTTTCATGTCAAAATAATATCACCATATGTATTAATGTAAGATGTTTTCTTTTAGACATCGAGGACTTTTACACAAAAAGTTAAAAAAACCTTGAAAAGGACCGTCTTTGAAAAGGAATTTCATTTTTCTTTCACACCATCATTTTGATCAATCTTATTTTTGTAACGGTTTCCCGACTTTTTCTTCCTGACTGCAAAATATAGGGCTGAATTCCACAAAGATATACTAGAATTTGATTATCCTTACCCGAGTATATGACCATTTGTGGTTTATTAACGTTACTGTTCTGCTGAAAGTGGTTAGGAAATCTACCAATATTTATAAATACCTGTGAAGCCATTGATCTGCTCATAAATCTGTTTTGATTCACTACCCTCTCCGTCGCGGTCACAAGTTTCCCATGATTTTGACCACAAGTTATCCACTCCCATCACAGCTTAAAATTGAAATTTGTTTTGTATTTCTGTTCCAAATCACATCAAAAGTGGTTTCCTTGCAGCGTATTGTTCATAGATTTCTTGAAGCGCAAATTTAGAAACAAGCGCAATTTGAACACCAAGCGTTTGATGATGACATACGAACCATTATGGCGTCACTCTTGTCATGCGCGTGAGCGCACGCACGTCAATAAACATCCAAAAGAAATGAAAAATTTGGCCCGGTGACTCTGCGGATAAATTAGGAAACAAAAATCATCTTTATTTAGCTCACATTTCGCATTGAAACTGTCTTTTTATAGACCGAAAGGACAACTTTCCTTACAATTGCACAGAGTGGAACATTTGTAGCGTTGAAGTTGTTTGACCAAAATGTCGAAATTATTTTCAAAGCGACACCAAAACATGCTGTGGAAAGAGACATGTCATCAATATTTGGGACGAAAACTTCGTTTTGTACTCAAATTGCAGCGGAAGGGGCCTCAGTTGCCTTAACTGATACGCCCTCTTACTGAGAAGGAAAACTTGCTGAATCTCGTTGAATTTTTTTCCTTTGTTGTAAATCTGAATTTATAACTACAAAATGCAATTATTTCGAGAGCACACATATTGCATAACTTTACGAAAGGGCCGTTAAATTTTCTACTTGCAATAAACTTTTAAAAATGGCCTTTAAAGTAACAACTTGGAGATAACTTTTCAATTTTTCTGAACCTCTAAAGAACTGTAAGAACTCGCATCCACAGCAAACACACCTCAAAAATGGCTGGAATGAACAAGTCAAATGAAATATACTTAATGACAAAAATAAATGTATGTAGAATAACAATTAAGGAAAACACTTGTAGGCAATATGTGCGAAGCAGTAACTGGAACTCTTCGTAAAACAGGCCAAAAACACCACAAAATGCAAACGCGGTTAACTCTTAAATCCAAAACATGATGATTAAAGCTCTAAAGAGCAATCGATCAAAAAACCGGAACGCGCAAAAAAAAAAAAAAATTGCATGCGTGAATGCTCACGATGTGTTTTCAAATTTAAAAAAAACTCAAAGCGCGCGCGCACTAATTGCAAATCAAACCAGTTAGGTTCTGTATTCTTGAAGAAATTTAAGATATAAAGTTTGTTTGCATAAATTCAAACCATTTTTTGGGAATGCTGCATCGCGTCAGAGATCCACACTGATGCCCTTGGAAACAACTGTTCATAATAAACATTGATGGTGATAACATAACATAACAACTGAAAGCAAAGTAGCAGTAACTACTAGAATAAAGAACCATATTGAAGTTAAACCTTTTTTACTCATGCTACTTTCCTTGTTTTTCGAGATTCACTTTGATGCTAAGAAACTAATGTATTAAACGAGAAGTAAACCAAAAAGAGTTTCAGTTACTCGGTTATTAAAAAAAATAAGTTTTAAATTCATTTTTCTCAACTAAATAAACAGGAGAAAACCAAAGCTCTCCTCACCCCCAGACTCACCTATTCCGTCCACAAGCTGGAGTAATTACTAGCGGTAAGTCCGACGGACATTTTTATAAAATTCCTTTCTTTTTTAAGCTTAAACATGAAATAGCTACACTGAACTAACTAAATTATTTAATTAATAATTTTGAACCATTATATCTTTGAATCCCATTGTTGTTTTAAAGAGGATTTTGCAACTACAACATTAATGATTTAAGTTGGAATTCGTAAAGTGCTACGATATTCCGTAAAGGGCGTGTAATTCCTCAATTTAATGACAGCCGGGTTGCCTCCCAGAGTTTCAACAGGTTCCCCCGACAATTTTTCAGTAGCCACTCATGTCCTTGGGTACTTTGAAAGAAGTTGCGAGACGAAAAATTTGGTTTCAAAACCAATTATTTGCCGTACGAGATAATTTGACTCCTATTTAAAGGGAATTTTATTTTTAATTTGGTTTATCTCTCAGAATCTCGCAACGTTTCTCTGATAAACTCTAGTAACCATTTATAGCAAGGGGTATTCAGAAAATGATACTGTGAGAGTGGACTTCCCCTCCAATCCACAATCATTTAAATAATAAGCTGAATTACAAACGTATTTTGATAGGTTATTTCGTGTGATCTTTTGGAGGGTATATGCAAATATGACGTCACCAATTAACAAATTCCTATTTTGTTATCCTATAAAACAAATATATTCCATTTTGCCGTGGTTCGAACTGTGAGAGAATATAGAAGACGTTATCCGTGACACACTCGGCTTCCGTTTGCCATTTTACACCACATTTTCACGTCATCTGTGATTTATCACTAAACAGACGTACGGCAACGTAGTGTATATTTGCTGAATATACTTGGTTAGCCTTTGAACGCGCTCGATTTGGGATCTAATACATCAGCCATAACTTCATCTTTTTTTCTGATATTCACAGGTCTAACGACCTTGATATGGAAAAACCAGTATTTTACAAGAGACCACAGTTCACCCAACGAGTACCATTAGCAGCCGTAACAAGAAATGCTGTGGTACCGATAGTGTTCGATGTTTAGTAGCGACAAATTAGCTACGCATGCGCGAGATCGATGGTCAAAGGTCAACAACAAAAGTCTCCCAATTTGTCTCTTTGGTTCTTCCACTATCAGGGAGGTTCCTGTGGTGAATACAGTGGTCAAGGCCAGCCTGGATCGAAGACAGCAATTTTTATCCCCTCTTTTATCTATTTTTATATTTATATTGTAGTGGAAGTGTTATTTTATATCATTTTAGTTGCAAAGACTGGTGTTATGACCCAGTTGATCAATTTTAACCGATCGCGGAGCTGTTTAAGTTATGTAAGGGAAATTTTAACCTATAAAATTCAATTTAGACCTGGAAAATTATTGTGAGCATCGGGTTAAAGAAATTAATCTGCATATCGAAACCATAATTTTTATAGTTTATAATAATTATTTTATAAAAGTTGAGTAGGGTCTAAAATTTCAGTGTCGCCATAACATTCAACCAATCACGAACAGCCGTAAACCTTGTGCCTTCAATTGTGTCATTTTTTTGATGCCTTTACAATGTTTAAGCTGCTTATCCTGACTTTAGAAAGTCTGGGTTGGTATAGGCGACGTGGAAGTAAATATCCACCGCTTTCACATAGTATGAGTCGAATAATTGTTTTAGTATAAGCCAAAAACTTTGTGTATCCTCTCTTAACACGTAATTTTGTCCCGTCAGCTTCACAGAGGTGAATGGTACTTGCCAATCAGTACATTATTCACCTGTGTGGTATATACTGAATACATTTATGTGTAAGTCACTCGATCACAGAGCGGAATGCTAGAATGTAATCATAGATATGGTGACCGCGAACCTGTTCAGATGACTAGAGGCGTTTTTAGTAGCTAGCAGTACGTAAATAACCATTAAATGAAAACATTGATATGAATAACATATGAATTGAATTAACGAATTGATGTTAAACTCAGTGATAAAAGAAATAAATAATACCGAGAAACAAATGAAATCAAAGAAAACCATTGTTTGGCAAAATCGTCAACTTTGGGAATTAAGGAGTTGTTGTCATGTATAATTTCAATTCTTTAACCCTTTATACTTTAACATCAGTATGCATATTCTCCATACTGTTCTGCATACTTTTCTTAAGATGCTAACAAGGAGAATGCGGTTTTCAAGAGCTTCTTTAGTAAGTGATCATTTCCATTAAGCTTGTGACTTAATTTGTAAGTCAGGGGTGATATTGCAATGCGAAATTAGATGCTAGCCCCACTTAGAGGTCAGAAGGTTAATTGAGATCGTATATGAGCTTGAATTGAAGCTGAGCAGAAGCCAAATTTTTCTTCCTAAGTAAATTATAGACAAAGAGATGGACAAATGTTTTTTCACGATGAGTTTTATGTAGAATAACTAGTAATGGATATAACACAAAAATAAAGAGAAAGCAAAGTTTCATGAACGTGATGTTGCCGATTATTTATTTATTTCTATTTGAAATTATTGACATTTGACAATGGCACCTATTTCTGGAGTGTTTTACAGATCTTGAGGAGTAACGAGGAGCATTGAATTAGTGACTTTCTTTCTGTGATGTATCTTACGCTTTCTTCAAATTTATACAGGGTCTCAGTCTTCCTCTGGTTCTTTTAGAACTTGGAATCCAGACAGAGATCTCTCTTCCATGGCGTTTCTGATCGATAACAACACGCTGGACACGATAGCTAACCCGATAGTGAAGTAAAGAATACTCAGGACTGTAAACATTAGCACGTGCCACCTATATCCTTCGGGATCTCGATTAGGCGAAGGGTGCAGAGGAACAAAGTCTCCAAAGCCAATTGTTGTTAATGTTATAAATCCAAAATAGACGCCATCAAGGTAGCGCCAGCCCTCCCAGTAACATCCGAACAAGGCAATGATTAAAATCATAGACGCGCTAATCGCCAGTGTGATTGCTGCAGACCTAATCCCAATCCCTACCGGTTTTCGTCGAAGAACTCGTTCGTAGCAACATTCCAGAGCTCGGCCAATACACGCGTTAATATATTGCGCTAGCGTTGATAGCATGAGCCAGGTCAGCGGTATCCCAACTAAGGCATAGAAGATGCAGAATATACGGCCTGCATCTGTGCAAGGCGTCACATGACCATAACCTGGGGAGGAGGGAAAAACAGAAACGAATGAAAAAGGTTTAGAAAATTTTTCAGCGAAATTTGAGCAGGAACCATCTACTTGTAATCGGTTAAATAGATTTTATAAACGATAGCCTCTATTTGTGGCGAAATATGAACGGATATTTGTCCGCGAACTTTATGTGTTTCAACTAACGCAAACAGTTTTCCGAGAACGAAGGTCGAGGAAAACTGCTAATTTCGAGGAATAGTATGCAGGAACAAATATGCGACGCAAAATAAAGACTATTGTGTTTATTATCCTTTTAATATTTTACAACGCGCGTGAAAAAATGTTTACGAACAGCCTACTGCATATTTGTTGCGTGGGACGTTTTCTCCAGAGTGTTCTCTGAAACGGCTTTATGAACAAACAAATGTTTCCTTTCTTCTATAATAATTACAGAACGCTCTCTCATCTTGAATTAAATTTCAAACGAAGACTTATCGTAATGGACTTAATGTTTGAAAATTGGGGAATATCATTTTCATGATATCTTCAAATATCCACCACTTTAGCCAAGGAACATTTGGTTACGTTATTCATTTAGACCAATTGCGTGGGTTTGTTTTGCAGAAACTTTTTCAAGGATATCAGGTGAAAACGCTTCGTTTTCAGGTTTTTTTTCGCCTCAGATAATGTGATAAGAAAATAGCGAAATGCAATGCACAGGGCACATGTGACATGTTTCTCTCAGATAATTTAGCTTTACTTGGGTAACAAATCTTTTCCCAGAGTTTACTCGCTACAACATGGGGTGAGAGATTTTCAGGTGGGTGTAAATCAAATATTGTTTCTCTCGGTTTGAATTCAATCAAAATTATTTAAAATTTAGGTTTTCGCTTAAACGCTTTCCGTTCATTACGCCCCCCCAAAACGTCCAATTTTAATAGAGTACAATCTTAATCCTGAAAAGAACACTTCTTTGAAAAATTGCAATGAGCAAATATTGAGGTCTTTGTACTTTGAAGGAGAAACATAGGACATATTTTGCATTTCTTTTCCGATTTGCGCATTATTTTCTGAGATTTATATTTAGCATCGTAGAAATAAACCCATGTCATTAATATAGAATGGCCTTTCCAATATCAAAATTAGCATCTATGAAATACCACCCCCTTACGTTCCTGCACCTTAGTGGGATAAGTCGCCTCTTTGGCGCTGAGTGTCAAACTAGCTCAAGGGTGTTTCTCCTAATGAGTTTGATATACCTGTAGGAAACAAACGTAATGGAGCTGTAAATAACTGTTTTGATTTTGACAATCAGAGCTGTTTACTGGCCAAACTTTTTTTTCAATCACGGGACTGTACATCTTATTTTTTCTTTAGGCAAACAAAAAAAACCTTTGAAAAAGGAGCAAAACTAAATTACGAAGCGAAATGAAAATGACCAAGGACAGTGGGAGGGAATTTTTGGTCAATTTCGACACTTTTTCGGTCCACCATATTGATAATGTATTTTCTCTCAGTTTCTGGAGACATGATCAATGATAAACTGATCAAAATATTGAAAATTATGACCTCAATTAGTCCTAATTCTTGGATTAGCTTTAATCGGTTTTGAGCGGACACGATGGCATTCAAGGTTTAACCAGAATAAAACCGCAAACAACACGAAACCTTTTTCGCTACAAGTTCTATCCCTGATTTTTTCTCATCGATAAAAGGGACATAAAAGAGACTAAGAGACAGGAAAACACGCTGAGACTTCCATGAATATCTGACGTCTTTCAGCTTTGTTTCCACAAAACATTCCCACGCAAAAACTGGCGTTAAATAGCCATCAAGAATGTTTTATCTTTGCGGGGTTCGCTGCTGCCGAAAAAACACCTGGAGTAATTTTAAAGCAAATTTTTGTCCACTTACAATAAAAATGTATTCTAAACGCCTTCAATCACTGATGGACTTTAACTTTGAAAATTTCCAAAGAGAATTGTATCTCTAAAAGAACCAAAAACATCGAAACGAGTCAATAATGTTTCGCACGAGACCAAAACCCTAAGGCATAAACAACAAATGATTTACATCCTTTTGTTTTCTATTCAGACCCTTTTTCCGTATATTCATTCTACTGAATCAAAATAAATCTGTATATGAGGATTGAAAAAAATCAAAAATTGTTCTGTCGCCGGCATTATCGTTAATTTTTTTTGACCGAAAACTAAATTCCCTGTAATTGTAAAGTGAGCGAATTGTCATCTCTCAAATCAAAATTAAAACTCAGATTTGGGTCAAGTGAATCGTTATTTCAAAGTGAAAAGTGAGTGATCTTTATGAAGATAGGAACTCTGTCGTGTTATTTTGGTTGAGCACTCTACTCATTAAACATCCCTAAAAGGTTTTAACGGGATTCATATTCTCTGAAATTGATCTGGTGTTCTTTATTTTTCAGCCAAAAAGAGAAATAATACTGTGAAATTCGAAAATGAATGAAAAACAGGTTTGAACTGTTAAGGGTGTTTCTGCAATACACCATTTAACCTTTTTTTTTCTGCAGAAATTGATAACAGCGATAAACTTTTCCTTAAATTATCACGTTTTTCAGGTAGCCAGAAATTGTTCATCGAACAAAAATCTTGAAATCGGTAACAATCCGTGAAACTGAATACATATTTGTTTTGTAAAATGGCCAGTGAAATGCAAGCTTCATCCATGAAAGTTTCGCCTTGTCGGTCAAATCGGGAAATGTATGACATTTTTGGCAAATTAAATGAAAAGCTTTTCAAACCACAGACGGAATATTGGACCACTTAAATTATTAATATTACATCGCATATACATACTCTACATAAAAGAGTGATCAACAACAATAGCCTTATCTCGTTTTTTTGGGTGTTTTCACACAAGCATTTATATCGCTTTTAAGTGATAAGAACTTTGAAACATGAAGTTAAAAAATGTTTCTCATGATAAGACAAAATTTGATTCGAAATATTTCAAAAGTGACAAAAACATTGCTATAAAAACTCCTTTCCTTCTGCCTAAATCATTGAACACTCTTCCAAACGGCATAAAAAATTCAACGGAATTTTGGATATAGTACCTCCAGAAACCATTTTAATTTTCAGTTAATATCAAGACTGAAGGATTACTCTTACATGTAATTATAAAAAAATGAAATAACTTATTTACATGAACTTGCATAAATTATGTAGTGCGGAATCAATAAGACATATATTGAGTAGTTTTTCAGTTTAAATTTTCCCGGGGGTTAGTTATATTATTTAGAAAAAATACTTATGGAGTCTAGAAAGATTACCTTTGTTGTCGACATGTGATAAACGAACAACCAGACTGGAAATGAAAATAGTTTTTCTGAATCTGTAATAATTTAAACGGACACCCTACTTGGAGAATATTAATGAGGCAAAAAAGAAAGCTTTTCATCTCTGTAAGAAAAACTCATTAAAAAGAAAGTCTCTCGAATAATTAGCTTCTAAATGGAAAATAATGTATTTTCAAAAAATTGTAAACTAAAGAACGATAAAATTTTCCCGTGAAAGACTTTTTGACAAACAGGGTTTGTTTTCTGTCTATACAAAGTAAGTTGTGTCTTTCTATAGACTACGCTAACTTACTTATCTGTCGTTGTTCGATCGCAATTTTTTTAGCGAACGATTATAGGGCAACCAGGAAATTCTATCAAATGACAGATGCAAAGCTTGATTCAATAATCAACCCACCTATAGTAGTCACAACGGTTCCTGCGAAAAACAACGAACCCAATATTGTCCATCGTCTGATCCAGTGTTGGCTAAAACCGTGATCCGCTATCTGCTCGATTTGATCGATGAAATTTTTTAGGTCGTCTCGAGAAATGTTGTATTTCTCCTGAAAACGATCTCGCGCCACGACCATCGCTTTACGTTCCTCCTCTTCATTTTGCGACTCCAACGCTTGAAAAACGACAGCTCCCAAAAATATATAAACAAGGAATAAAGCTATTTGAATTACCAGATTTCTCGAGCTTTCTGCGATCCACATGCCTCCTGGTCAATGTCGATTAAAGCTCGTTGTCAGCATTTAATTTTGCGTTTGACATGCTATGAATGGTTCGTTTCGCTTTATTATTCACGTTCAGGCGTCGTTTATGGTGTAAATCTCGCTGTGCTAAGCCAGTGGCTTTTCTTCTTCGGAGACGAAGCTTTTTCCTGCCAATTTTCTGTTGTTTCCTCAGTTTTGTCAAGCCATTCTCTTAAACGTGTTTTGAGGTAATTAAACGCAGTATGGGGGATGTCAGTGCCGTTGTATTTCGCTGTTTGCAGGAAATCGTCTAGTACAATGAGCCAAACATGTGCCGTTATATGATCTATGTAGGACCGATGAATTACCGGTCATCGGAAATTGACGAAGTGTTCGTTGCGCATGCGTTACCTGCCCACGCACTCTCGACAACAAAGATCCAATTTCCCATTGCAGTTAAAAGTTTTTAATTTCGTTAATAAAAGCTTAAATTTACTTTCCCCAGTTGTGAATGACCTTTCTTATTGGTGGTACCGTGTGAAAAGCCAAGCCAGCAACATGGATAGCAAATATGTTTTCCGTCATATCTCTGGAAAAAACAGGAGGGAATCTCAGTTGTTAATAGTAAAGTGTTGTTTTATGCTTTTTAATACGTTTGCCAACCCGTTTATAAAAAGAAATTAAAACAATGGGGAACACAGCTTTACGCCCATTGGCGACTTTTTTTTCGTTCTGATCAAATTTAACATCGCCAGATTTATCTTATTTTTCCTATGCAGTTGGAAATTCCGCGAGTTAAAAGCCACAATAGATGTAAGCTTTGAAATGATTGAGCTAAGCTAACCAGTTGTTTAGAAACACCTATAAAAAGCTATATCACATCAAAAGTTGAATAATAGGGTCTTAAACTTATACTGTATTATCTTAGATTGATTTGGATTTCAGATCAAACCATTTCAAATAAATATTTTAATCCTGGCGTTGAATACTTTAAGTTTTTTTGATGAACACATTCCACAAATATCAATCGCGTAAAAATTCACATCATCATCAATTGCTATAACTCTTTATACTCGTTCTTATTACGAAAATCTTTCTTGAACAATTTCTCAGCTGTATTTACATAGTCTTCAATTTCCGGTTAGTCTTGCCAGCTTATAAAAGAAATTCTTCGCCTTTAAAAACATTATTTTCGTTTTCTTCCAGGTTACTTCTGTGATTTGCTGTACACAAATGAATTAAGTTAAAAATTATTCATTTACCCATTATCGAAAAAACGCCAAACTGTGAGTAACTTTATGCTTTGCCTCCTAGAAGAAAAATCGAATGTGAAGTTTTAGTCCCCTTAAGCATAAATTATTGCTGTTAAAACGAACCTTAAACTCCGCCTAACTTTATTTGCCTTAAGAGCATTCATATCAACACAGTCATGATTCGCCAAATGGCGGTGCGACAGGCCTTTTCTGTTTTCGCGGGATTGCCCACTCTGATCCCTCAAAAAGAATCTACTGCTCGCTGCTAGTTTGCGAACTTCGTCAATCTGAAAAATCTGGTATGTTGTGTATCTGGCAATAGCTTTGGTTGGCTTTTCGTTATAATCTAATAAGGTGTTAGTATAAGATTCGGAAAATTTAGCTTGACGACGAACTTTGCTAGGTAGTTAGGGAAGTATAATCAAGTATTAGATATCATATCTATTAAGTATATTTATGCAAAATGTGTCCGGATTCTCAATTAAAAGCATCTACTTTATTTGCGCGAGCATGTTTCATATCCTATTATGCACGCTTGTGACGTCAGCAAATAAATGCTTTGGTAAACAAAATTTCTCTGCGATCGACTTCAAAGTTCCCGTCCAGTTTGCCAGTTTTTATTCCTTCCGAATTGAAAGAGACCTTGAGGACCTCAAAATGAAAAGGGAATATGCTGAAGGATGTTCGCTTTGGAAAACGACGAATATTTAAACGCTGAAAGCGACCAGATGAGCTTTCAAGTTCACATTACTTTGATTCCCAAATGCGATACGAAGTATAGCAGGAAAATGACAACTTCATTCGTAGGACTTCACCACTGGCTTACCCTTTTTCACCGGATCTGTAAGTATTATTTTCAAGTGTCGGTATAGGTTTAAACAGCGTCAAAGCGACTGTGATTTCAGAGTGAGGTGTTCTGTGCATGTTTACGCAATTGTGTTTGTGTACTTACGCAAAAACGTATTTCTTGGACACCGGGTGGCGTAGTTAACTTTTTATGTCTACTTTTTTTTCGGTTTCTGTTAAAAAACAGGAACAGGAATTTAAGACCGGTCAAAAGGCAATTAAAAGTAATACCTTGTTGAATTGCTTTGCGAAGTACTTTGCGTCAATGCAATAGAAATAAACAAAAGATGTTTCGGGTAACCTCTGTCATAGGAAGCATTTTAGACATTCTGGCGCTGAATTTGAATCTAAAATAAAATGGATTTTTGATGTACGAAAATGGTATTTCCTCCTTTCAAATGTTTCTCTAGCGTAAATAAAAACAACAAAAACATGTTAGGGAAAAGGAAACAAGGAGTTAACATTCAAAGATGGATAAACTCCTGTCTCCTCCTAGTGATTTCGTCATAAACTTATGATATTTTTTAAGCAAATTCGACTGCAGTTTCTGGAGGCAAATTAGACCGCAGAATGGTTCGTTTATTAGAAGAAATCGCCGGAGGCAACTTATGCTTTTTATCTTCATTCTAGAAGCGACACTATAAATAAACAATCAGTCCATTTGGCGCGAAAATATGTCCGGATATTTTTCCGTGGACGTCATATGTTCCGAGATGCAAAAAGTTTTCCGATAGCGACCCTGTAGTATTGCTGGACGCAGGGGAGGGGAGACAAATAATTATGAATAGGCTATGGAATTAATGTTCATTAGATTGGTAAGGCTTTATTGTTACACTCCAAAAATAGAGAACTTTTTGCTTTTATTTTAAAACAATACATAAAGTTTATTGCAACAGAAGTAGAATGCTCAACTTATTTTAAAGATGGTCGGAATCTGGTTCCGCGGGTAACTTATTCTATTTGCTGTCTTGTTGTCTTCATGGAACATCTCCGCATGCCGCTAAATCCTTGTATTTCTTTTTCAGGGTACTGAGATATTTTATCCCTGATTATCTTTTTACGAGATAGGATTAAGCTTCATCTAGGGCTTTAAATCGAAGGAAATTCTTTTTAAGTTGTTCAATAAAGAAATGATTTCTTTGTCAGCTTCGCTTTACGGAGATCTCTAGGGAATCTCGAAATGGGCAAACACACCTGTGTCATCAATTTTATTAATTCCTTGCGCTGTTCCTCCGTTCTTCGGCCCAAACGTTCAAGCAAAACGCGAGTTAAGTGCATTTCTTTCTCCAAGAAATCAGATTATTTGAGTTTGAAATTATTTGAAAGTGATGAGGGGTCTGGCATTTGATGAGTTATTTTTGCCTGTTTAACTTACTTAACTCTCCCTTTTTGTTAAAATAATAACTTAATAAAGTCCAAGTCATTCTAATCTTGTTATTCTAGTTACTTCCTCTTCAACGTCTGTCTCTCCGTCAGTATCCGTACTGTATAGCGATTGAAAACCAAAAATTGCCTTATCTTCCATGATTTTTCGTATCGATAATAGAACACTAGTGTTGACAGCAAGCCCGAAGGAAAACAACAGAAGACAAAATAAAACAAACAAAGATATCACGAACGAAGATCGCTCTGCATCTTCAGGATCAAACTTTGGATGCATGGGAACATAGTCGCCAAATCCGATGGTGGTTAAACTTATGAAAGCGAAATATATTCCTTCGAAGAATGTCCAGTCCTCTGCAAACATTCCCACTATGGCGATGATGCCCATAACAACGGCTGCCAGCAGTACAGCAACAAGCAGACAAAACAGGCTGAACAGCTTGCTTTCTGGTTTGCATTCTCTGTTCTGCAGTGCCAAGCCAATGTGCTCCACGATTTTTCGACCTAATGACGTCAGCATCAACCACGTGATCGGTATACCAAAAAAAGCGTAAGCCATGCAGAACAGACGACCTGACAACGTTCTTGGAGCGAAATGTCCATAACCTATCCAGTATAATCAGATAATCATTATTCACAAACTTAAACAAGGAGAGTGGAATGGGACGAGAGGCGTGGATGCCCAAGGAACAAGATAGGAGTAGAACTGTGAGACAGCCGATCTGTGTGAAAACTCATCTTCGAAATGCGCTAATCAGAGCTTTAAAAATCGAGCCAGTCACTGTGGAATTAAATGTTTCACGGTGTGACGCGTACCCAGTCGACCTTACTGGCTGAAAAAGGCAGTACGCAGTCGAAACCTCGCAATGCATATAAAAAGAATATCGGAGACAAACGGTTAGATTCCATTTATTGATCGCATCTAACGAAGATAAGATAAAGCTCATAGGTTGACGTTCTAAGAATCATCATTCCTCTCCAGTTATTTTCAGATCACTACCTTCTACGGAGATTCCAGGGGGATATTGTAAGTTTTGCTCGCGTGAACATCCCTGAGGCGTCTAGTGGGCTTTCCATCAAAACATTCAAGAAACGTGCGATGTACCATGTACTTTTTGACTGAGTAAGAGGGCCAGATGGGAACAGGTTTTGCTCGAGATCTCATTCGATTAGCTTTCTATCATACGGACGCCTCCAAATCTGCCTTCTTGTATTTTGCATCAGAGTCGCATGGCCACATACAGAGCAGTGCAGCTTTGCACAGCCCCACTCGCGCCACAGCACACTGACTTTATACGGGGATTCTTTCGAGGTTTTTAAAAATTGCACGCTGAATCGCACAAGTCACCAGATCCTTGTGGTCAAAAAATACACTGAGAAGCAAGCCGAGATTCTCTAACTGAGAAGGAATTAGTTTTGAATAATGAGGGATTCAGCTTTTCAGCTTGATTCTGTCTTTGTCGACATGCTTTTATACTTTTATTCGTCATGCCTTGGTGTAAAACGGCAAAATTAAAAAAACCTTTCTGATTGCTGATAGCATTTGCCTCTTACAAGAATGTCTTGACTTACATGCGCTAAGACGCACTGCCTCTGTGAATTTAGTTTGACCATACTCTTCGATCGTTTCAAATAAAGCTCATTAAAGAGACAAGGATGATTATCTGGAATTTAGGCCAATCGTCAACCAATGAATCAGTTTGCGAGTACCTCGATCATCCGAGTAGAACCGGGTACGTGCGTAATGTCCATACGGCCGCCCGAATCATCCCAGTCGACTCAAAAACGGAGGCAATCGGACCGATTCGTACGATCGTATGGGAGCCGTTTGTAAGGGATTAGCATAATCATGCATCATGCAACGTGTAAATATTGGAAGAAAGGAATCAAAATAAAACTATTTTTTAAGGTTATGATTACTTTAAAAGAAAACTCTGAAAAAAAGTATTGTCTTTGATGGTTTGTGCAAAAAAATAAAAAAATTTGGTCGCTCAAACAGGTGTACATCGTTTCAGTTCTTTTCAATAATTAATGAAAGCAAGGATGAATTTAAAAGGCATTTAGAAAAGTGTTAAAATCCCTCAAGAGAATTGAGGTCAAAGCAGAGGGCGTTACAAATATAGCGTCAGGAATAAACTTGAACAAATTTCAACTTTGCGCTTGTAATTAGACAGCCTTAACAACTTTGTAAGTGCAAACTTAAAATGATTAATGGAGAACGTTTTAAAATGAACTGGTGTTTGAACAGCGTAGAGAAATATTGTCATTCATACACAAATATTTCACGCGCTTTTGTCATTAATTTATGCCCATCTCTCGTGTTATTATTTACAGTTCCTTGACCTAACTTTTGCCACGTGCTAATTTGAATTTGACTTAAGATCTTTAAAACATAACATACGATTTCTCTTGTATAACAGACTACCGCGATTAATGGCTGCTTGATCCCAAAACAACTTGACTGCTTTTTTTTTTGTGCGAAGCTTTTCGCCTACAAAATTTCGATTACAATCCCTTTTTTTTATTAATTGTAATAAAAGAAAAGTTTATTTAAATATTCGCAATATGTAAAAGGCCATTTCACTAGGACAAAACATTGACTTCCCCAACCATTTAGTACTCTCATTTAGTCTTGAGGAAGGAAAATTATTGCTTTTCTCATAATATGCCAATTCAAAAACTAATTCGATCAAAGAAAAAAATGTTTTTATGGAAAAATAGGTTGTCTCATTTTACCGGCGTTTTAGACTCGATAGTAATATGAAAGAAAACGTCTCTTCCAAATGAAATAATGGTATAACCGACTTGTCATGAAATAAGTGTAGTTTACTTTATGGCTTTTGTCCAGTTTAAACTTTTTTTTAAAGTGAGTTTTCATCGCTCACGGCATCAGATTATAAGCAATAAGCTTATATATATGTTAAAAAAAATATTCTCACCGATTGTTGTAATGACAGTTCCGGAGAAGAAAAGTGATCCGATAAAGCTCCATTTTTCTAACCATCCACTTGTGAAGCCCCAACTTTCTGCCTCGGTTATGATTTCAACGAATTCTTTCATCTCTTGATGGCTTATGTTGTACTTAACCAACATGTCTTCTATAGCTCTCTTCGCCTTCCGTATACCAAGTTGTTCGTTGTGGGATTCGAGTTGTCTAAAAACCACCATGCCTAATGTTAAATAAAGCACGAAAAGAATCCCCCGAATTAACAGTCGCTTTGTTTCCTTTTTCATCCTAAACCCGGCTATCGATTTAACTCGAGTTTACAGTCGAAAATTAAGATGCGTGAACTCGCTAGGTAGACGGTAAACTCAGTTCTTTGAATGGCGCGTAAACCTTTTGTTACGACTTGGCGATGTTGACTGAATAACCAATCGGAAAACAAAAAGACTTGTGAACATTTGCCCATGAATATTTATTAAGAGGATTTGTAATCTGATATATAGCAAACTTTTAACGTGACTTTAAAAGGCCTGTAAACGACACCTTTGCCCGACAGGCGTCGGCGAAGTTTTTGAAATAAATTAGTAATCCTTCTCACGAAGTATTGCATCGACATCGATGCGTTAAGGCAAGATTTGTCGTTGTTTGACCTTTCTATGAGTTTTTTTTACACTGGTAATAACTTTTTTCCTTTTCAGAGATAATACAAAAGGAAATTAGGGCCTTCCCTACTTAAAAACACGTCAATCAATCTTTTCTTTCTTTCAAACAACATTTGACCTCTCTCTGGAGATGGTAAATAATACTCGGAATCTCTTTTCTATAAAAAGCTTTTTAGGAAGCCATCTATCACAGCAAACCGCCGGTTGTCCTATTAAAGAGAACCAACGTCATTCCCATCTTAGTCCCAACTGGCACCAAACAAAATCAAAATTCGTTTATGATAGTGTGTTACACTAATGAGACGGTTTGTTTCGATCGCAATTACGACTTTTAGCTACCTTTTCGCCGATAATCTTTGCTCAGTTTCAGATAGCATGTATGGGGTTATACACGTCACGAGACAACAGTTGCGTCCAATGTTGCTCCATCAATGAGTTAAAAACCTCCCCGCCCACAAAGTTTTTCATTATCAATTTGAACTAATTGTGGACGAGGTCAGACAAAGTGAGGATCGAATATTTTATTGTACTAAGTTCAAGTGATATTTCTTTGCGAATCATTGACTGAAAAACATTTTCACGAGGTTTGTTTCCAAAGAACCGGTTCTTTATCAACAGAAGGTTTTGAGAATGAAATATATTTGCCCACTCACAGTATACAGTTTCATTCATTTTCGATCTAGTGGCACTTTTATACTCTTTAACCCACGCACAACTTTTTCCGCTTCCGAGTCAAATGGTGATGACCTCTTTAAAACAAACTACTTCTTCGATCGCTGTACTCGGTAGTTCCTACGATCGATTAGTGTATAGACCCAACCTCTTTTAAAGATATTTTTTCTTTGGTCCAAGACGACGCACTGTTTTTATCATAAAAATTATTTCGGAATGAGCTGGAGAGTAGGAAAGGTTTACCAGGAGCTTCTCTCTGGAAAAAGACGAGATGGGAAGATCTCCTGGCGTCTTCAATAAGATCTGACATAGAACAAATCCTCGAGCCACTGATCAAAACGAGGCAAGCTTGTAATTTCACTTTCATCAGTTCTTTGTCCTTTTTATTTAAAAAAAAAAAGATTCCATTAAACCGTGTGTCTGTTTAGTTTTAGTGCACGGAGAATATCGAAATTTAATGAGAAAATAAGTAACACACTCCTCTCTGGCTTGTAAGGTCTGGTATGTTTTTCTGGAAAATTTTAACAGCATCATGTCTGTGATCTAAAACAGAACAGACAAACAGTACTGCACTATGGAATACACTTGTGAATTGGTTCCCTCTAAAAAAGCCATCAAATATATAAAAGAGGATATTGTGTTCCTCTCATATGTTGTTAAGTTCTTCCGTCCGATTAGTTGGTTGTCAGTGGAAATTAAACCCGCACTGGCAAACAATTTCATTTTCCCACCGTCTTCAAATTTTTTTTAATATTGATTTTATCAAAATCCAGCCCTAAGCTCACAAATTCCAACCATCAATGAGGTTTTCCATGGACATTGGCAAGAAAAGGAGAAAAAAGGGGGCGTTGAGTTCATTTTGCCAAGGAAAATTATCCGTGTCCTCGTTAAATCTCCTTTTCAAGTCATTTACAATAGCAAAGCTCGTCCTTGGAATGTCCTTCTTCTTGCTCAAGCAAAACCATGTAAGGTTTATATCTAACACTAGCTCTGCAAACGTTGGTTTTTCACAATATTTGTTGCCTCTTCTATCACTGCGGTTACGAATCATTTCCCATGCCATCGTTTTAAACTGAAAAAAAAAGGATCCTATTCCCGAAAAATTTTTTTGATAAGAATCCAGCATGCTGAAAGCGTTGCGTAATAAGAGCGAATAACAACTGAGAAGAAGACCTAGTATCTCTGAATTGATCTATGATGTCCCAAATCAGTTTTGTTTTAGAAGTATAACGTGGGAAGACGGAGTTCCCCAGGAAATGAGAGATTTAGTCTTTTAACTTCATCTCCTATAGATTCCGCCAACCTATCTGTCCTCTGTAAGGAATATATATCGTTAATTTGCTTTGATATAATCTGAGGGACCTGCCATTATTTGTCACCGGGGGACGAGTGGGTCGGAGGATTTCGTTTGTGTCGCCATAAAATTTATCTGATTCCCCCTTGAGGCTCTGTAATATTCTTATGCTACTCCCCTCCCATTGGCAGTTAATTGGCGAAATACCCTCCCCCCCCAAATCCAGGCGAAAAATAGTGACTGGTCCCTAACCTCTCCAATTTTGCGACATCTCATACCCAGTCCTTAAAGAGCTTTTTGATGGTAGCGGGGTACTTGAAACCAAACATTTCGAAGTCCTCCCGGTAGATATCTGCGAGTTTCACAATTTGGTGCAGTGGGATCTGGGAATAGTGTTTTTCCAGCAACACTGAAGTGTGAGATCTAAATGCTGGAAATTGAAACTGGTCATCCAATTGTAACTTTTTTAAAATATAATCAGCGTCTTCCTTGATGGTGTCAAAGTAGCCTACATAGTTATAATCAACGGCGCATGGGTAGCAGGTTTGGTGGGCTGGGCGCCAGTGCATATCCCACGAGGAAGGGTCTGGTAACTGATTAAGATAAGTGGTAAATTCTGCGAAAGTTGGTCTTCCACCGTTCTCGTTGTCTCGACCAACACCGCGAACTTTCTGAATTATTTTCCGGGCAACTGTCTCATATAAGTGAGTCGTTTTACCAACAAATTTATCCCGGTAGGCCGATAGTAATCTTTCAAATGGCTCCCGAACAAAGTAGAACTTCTGATAAGATTCCAGCATTTTCTTCCTTTCTTCTACTGAAAACTCGTTCAAGAATTTAAAGATTGAATAATCAAACAAAGAGATGTCATGGTTCGGTGTAACCGGGCGAACTGCAAGAACGTTCAGAAGTAAATCTTTCCACTGGCTGCAGCCGGTTTTTGGCACATAGCAGATAATAAACTTGTGCTTCTCACTAACGACAAAGTTAAAATGATTTCGATTAGGAAGTTTGTGAAAGATGTTCTTGTTGTTTCTTGATGCATTGCAGTAATTTCGGATCCGTTCAAGTCGATCTTGTTGGATCTTGTCTTGGTTCACCTGTAACATGAAACGAACTGTGATTTGCTACAGAAAACTGAAACTTGAAAATGCTGAGGGAGGCTTGTACCAATTCAAGGCAGTCGTGTTTGGATGCATCCTTCCTTTTAAATAGCTAAGCATTCCAGAGAAGATCTTTAAGGCTTATGGCGTATAACTTTTAAAAGAAACATAAATACATTGATTACGATAAAAATGCGCCTTTTTTTTTGTTTCTTAGTTCCTCTCCTTTACGTGCGTCCTCTGTCTAGCTACGTGGTGCAGATCCTAATAACGAGGTTGACGTAAAAAGCACGACCGTCTGGCTTATGAATCCGTGGGGGGTGGGGTGCTTCGATACTCGTGTTCAGCTTAGTGGCTAGTCTTTGTGAAGTTTTTTGTCTGAGAGAGGAACTGAGGAGTATTGCTAATAAATAAACTGTAAACTTGGAGTAATAAATCCCGATCAATAAGGACAGCCATTATTTATCGGCTGGAAGGGGAGAATCGGAGGTTCTTTTTAGGGGGATCAGATCGTTTTCAGGGGGAACGGAGGGGGGGGCTAGTTTCTTCCCCCCCCCCCCCCCCCCACCCTCCGTCGATAAATAATGATCAGTTCCTAAGAGAGCCAATGCAAGACTTGCTGGTAAGATTGTCAAGTTCTCATCTTTACAAGCAAGTGACAATTAATGAAACTACTAAATGACTTTTGGGAGGAATTTAGGCGCTAACAGGACTTTAATTGTAACCAATGTCACCTTAAAAAAGTGCTTCTACCAACAGAAAAACAAGTCAGACGTCGGCAGTGAGTCAAGTTTTAGGAGGTCTTTGCTCCTCAGGAGGGTAACAATAGTCAAACACTTCAGAATTTTGATTTATGTTGTAGCATTTACCCAATCGTTGATCAAGGTTTTTCCAAGGTCTTTTTGTGAGACGGTTAGGTTAAGTACTTACTGTTTTGTGCTCATGTGCAGCTGCAGCTAGACTAGAATTTGTGTCCTCGTAATCTTAAATAAAAAGACACCAAATGAATAGAATTACAAAAAAACACAAAGTATCAAATGAGTTTGGCCCCTTTAGAGCTAACCCTAAGCTTCGTTCACCTCTCTATTAAAACTCCTCTTTGTGTTCTGAAAAAAAAACTAATCCTTTCCACAATTCTAGATCTTTACTTTTTAGCAGCGATGAAATTTAATTTTCATGGCTAAGTTTCTTCAGCGTGTATATAATTTGGACAAGTACTCTAAGTTAGAGAATGATATGGCCCCAGGCACGGAAGGGGGGGGGGAGGTGAGGGTTGGCTTTGTCACGATAAAATTTACCTGATAATGGCAGTCAATTACCTACAGTCCCGCCCTTTATTCTCATTTGGCGACGACTGATCCCCTTCTCCATTCCCTCTTAAAAACTGTATAATTCCCCCCCCCCCCCCCGTGATAAATAATGACATCGTCTCAGATAAGTTAGGAATATGGAAAAAGAATCCACGGACCGAAATTGATGATTTCGCTCATTAATCGTTCTACAACTGCAGACTGTCATGAGGCTTCTAGCTGCAATTCTACATTTAGAGAGGTCTGATTTTATTTGTACGCTCCTAAGTCAACTGTGACCACTGACGAAAAAACTATCGTCGAGTCACGCGGCGTCGAAAATCATAATTAGTATTCAAAATATGAACCCCAAAAATTTAGCAACAATAAGCAAAAGTATATAAATAATTTTATCTACGGAGGTAGACAAAAGATAAAACAGGAATTCGTTTCGAAATCACTAAAATGTGGGACCCCCCTCCCCCCTTTTCAAAGTTGACGAGGTGTGACACTAAATTTTGAATTTTAAATTTATTCCTGCGAAATTTTGCAGATTTACCTAATTGTTCGGGATTTAGTAAGCAGTAAGGCTCTTCGTGTGTTAACTTAGAAGCGTGACACAGTCAAGGTGATGTGTCGAGTCACGCAATACAAAGTTATATTATTACTACATCTCAGCCCAAGATATCACAGTTGTTGGTTTACAAACCTATTGTTTGCTTTGTGTATTGGGCGGAAAACGGATCAATGTTTGAAAGGAAATAATTTTACTCAAAGTATAAATCTGTTGGATAAGCCAGTTTTCGTAAATTTGTGACATATCTGTTGGTTTGCCAACAGCAGGATATTGTTATCTGAAAGAACTGTCGCAATTTAAATGCCTCTTAATCTGTCCGAAATTAAATTCAAATAAAACGAAATCATTATCAACAAAGAGTAAAAGAAAATAATTAACGGGGTAGGGAAACACCTCACCGAGGGTGGGAACGATTTAGGCTGATAATCAGAAGTATAATTTGCCAAGGTCCATTTTTCGTGATCGCGAATTCTTTCATCAATATACCTTTGTGTAATACTATGATGGCGGCTTCAAATTTCAGTGATGCCTTGACAGAAAAGCCATTCCAGATAAAACATAAAGCTATGGGTTTGGGAAAAAATAGGTAGCTACCGGCCGGCATGAGGGTTCTGTTTTTTTTTTTTTTTTCCGGTATCGATGTCCATTATGTAACACTAGACATCTACAAAATGTTACCCGATGGTAAAACAATAAACCGAAGTTAGTTTGGTTTGCGATAAACGATACATCCCACGGGCATAAAAGAGTAAAATTGAACACAACTTAAATTTATAATTTACGCTGAAAACTCGACGTACCTCGCTGCGACAATCTCCTCAGCAACAGAATTCCGACCACCAAAGATATCACATAAGCGGCGGCCGTCCGAACCGGCTTTTTCGTTGTAACACCGTAGAAACCTCGTCTGATTTGCGAGGCTATTGGCATTTCGTACAGAGAGCAAACGGAAACGCTTGGCAGTCACGGGTAAGATTCCACTTCAAAGAGCGTGTTCAATTTGGAAGCGCGTTGATATCGGTAGTGATGGCGTTAGACCAAGGCAGGGATGGGACGGACTTTGAAATCAGACGCTATACATCCTGCCTTCGTATGTCTCTAAACATTTCCTGCGGTACTGACAAGGAGAATTTGTTTAACCATCAGTTATTTCCTTTATTTTCGAAGCCGTAATTTTTAACTCTTCGATAATGCAAGGGAATTTTTGCGAAATGATTACTTTCAGATGTAAATATTTTCTAATCGACTTTCATCTTTTTAATATACAAATATTTTATTTTTTTGACTCGGCGCATTAGCTACCTGAGCTAGGAGCGCAATAACAGGGTCGTAACAAGGTATATGAGATCAGGGATCACAGCCCCGGGATCTGGGATCACAACACTTGGGATCGGGATCAGCAGTGTTTTAGTGGAATCAGGGATCAAAATTGTGAACGTTTTTGGGATCAGGGATCAAAATTCTCAATGTTTTTGTGATCAGGGATTAAAATTCTCAACGTTTTTGTGATCAGGGATCAAAATTTGGGGCAAAAATACAGGATCAGTTATGAAAAAATATACCTTGTTACGACCCTGCAATAAGCTTCAAGTTCTCGAGCAAGCAGAAAGTATTCGCAAGGTGTGACAAAGATGTTATACATGCGTGACGTTTTTCGAACGTTACATGTAAAAGAGTACGTGATGTGTTTGGGTGTCACAGACCTGCTTCAGACTAAGTGTGAGGATCGAAAATATATACTCTACTTATTAAGACCCTATTCAACGTTCCCTAAGGAAGTCTGCTATTGTCAGACGAAACGCGTTTATTTTGATGCTTGCATAGCTGCTCACTAATTTATGATTTTTTAAAATAAGATGTTAATCACTCTGAGAGGGTCCAAAGGGCAAAAGAAGCAGTTATTGCCTTAGGTGTTCAAAACAAGACAGGCATCGAATTTTATTTCCATGGAATAAAATGGGGTGGGGGTTTTTTGCGCCAAATTGAGGACACTAGGTCTGGCGTTCCAATTACATGATCACAGTTCATGTGCCAAGTGAATGTCACGTCACGAGTAAAAGGCTCGCATTTCGAACTCGTCTAAAATTTTCCTGCGGGCAAATCTAGACAAACGCGCATCCTGCAGCGGTAATAATAAGAGTCTGCTCGCTGGCTCAGACAAGGTCAGGATAGAATAAGGGGATGGGGTTAGGTACGGGGAAATTGTCCTGGAAACCGATCTTTAAAATTGTTGATCAGCCATAGAGACTGCGGGCTCTCCGACGGAGGGGCATCAAACGAAACACAATCGAATGGCTTTTCTTGCTTCTCTCTAGAAATTGCTTTAGACGATACAAGTTTATAGAATAACGACAAAGCGATTAAATCAAAGGAGACCAAAATGATAGACTTTGAGAGTTTCAGATTCCGAACGAAGTCACGAGTAGTTGGAACACAGAACTGTTGATCTCAGCAGCTATGTTTCTCTAAAGGATGATATTTAAAGCGGGCTTACGGGAAGAAATGCACCCTTAAACTGCAAGGTAGAAAAAATATATCATGTCAATATTACCGGTTTATTATAATTTTTCTCAAAATTTACTCAGGTATGTCCAATTGTACTTCAGTTATACGTTTTCCGAGAAGTTTAATATTTCGTGTGAGTTTACAAAAAGAGACCAAATTTTATAACGAGCAGCTTCTTTTGTCCGTAGAAAATAGGAAATGTATTTAAAAAAATACCAAACCTACATAAAAATGTCAACTTTATGTATTCAACTCTGAAAATCATTACTCTAAGTCCGAAGGGACTGCTATACTCAAGCTAAATTTTAATCCAGTTTAAGTCTGTTTCAATTGTTTCATAACCTCGAGAGAAATGAGTTTTTTCATGATCTGTTGAAAGAAAAAGTGCGGCGAAGCGCATTTGAAATTTATGATCCTTTAATAGTGAAAGCCGATAAGAACTATTGACACAGATTGGCTGCGATGTTACCCAAATGATCTTTCATAACGCTCTGAACGGCCAAGAATAGTAGTATTTTGGCAATTAAGCTTCCTCCTTTGAGAAAAAGCTAACAAATATTTGTGTTCGTCGCAGCAGGAGGAAAATTTTTTATCAATAACAAAAGATCTATCTCTTTTCAAACAACACATTTTCTTCTGGAAGAAATATTGTGTTATGAGACACAATTTGACTTCGATCAATTAATGACAGATGTTGCGTAGGAGAAATTTCTCTGCGTAAGCTTGCTCTAATGTCATTTCGTCTCCCATTATGAACTTTTTGAATGCATTGTTTTATTTCTTCGACATGTTCGGTAGATTAATTTGCAAAACCGCACTAAAGCAAAGATTACCTGTAAAATAATCAATCCGCGAAATTGGAATAAAACTACACCATGGAATTATTTCTAGATTTTAATTTGCCCCGCAAAGTAACGAATGTTGTGAGATCTCATCGAGTTTTCTTTGTGCCATGAAAACATGCTTTAAAACAGAGATCAGTCGGTTTTCTTTTTCGTTGTTTATTTTGTATTCAAGCCTCATTAGCTCTTTAAATCTGATATTTTTGTGTGACTATACAAATGAGTTCGTGATTGTCTACAGACTGTATGTCTTTTTCCACTTCATTTTGAAATGAAAACTCTTTCATCAAAAAGCCACCGGCGGAGAAGAGTGTTTCCTATTTATTTAGAACAAGTTCCTGTACGTGCCTATCGCACCAGAACAGGGATTATGTAGTTGTTTCAAAAGGATACCCAGCTCGTTTCTTCTCACGAAAATTAACTTCTTTTATTCTGACCCAAGAGTATTTTCAAATTTTCGTTATGCAATTAACTGAAAGTTTTGCTATTCAAATCTTACGTTTATGACGCATTGGACAATGAGAAAATTTTTAGTTTAATTTGCAAATTGTGGGCGATCGACAAACATGTAGTCTCCGCGTGAATTTTATTGTCGCTTGAACAAAACACCTCAAAGCATGGTTCATTGGAAACAAGGAAAAAGATCTCTGGAAATCTTTTGAAAATGTAATTCTATGCTATTCATTTTCAAAACAACTTAATGTTACCCCTTGCATTGAGGGCCAAAAGTTTTGATTTTGAAATACATCAGCGGAATATTAAAAACAATATTCAAGGAAGTAAAAATTTTCGTTGCTAAGATATCTAAGTGGTTTTCGGTTAGAATGTGCAAAAACAAATGATGTTTACCCAAAAGCCGTAAAATTAATAAATGCTGAAATTCGAATAACTATCGGCAACTTCATTAACAAGTACTAACAGCAGAGAAAATTTCAATTAATTTCTTGATAAGAGCCAAGTGGTAATAAATCAGATCTTAGGTTTCGCCGAAATATCTTCTCACGTTTGTACGAAAATGGAACAAAAAATCCTTTTACATGCGCTGAATTTCATACAAATTAGTTCAAATATGATAAAAGTGCCCAAGAAAAGTTTTGAAATGAAAACAACACCCTTATGTTATCTGTAATATTACCCTGAACCGAATGCAAAGGAAAATAATACGAAAAATAACAGTTAATGGCTTTCTGTGTTGATTTTAATGTTACTTTGCTCATTCGGTATCAAAATAAAAATATCGGAAAATCTGAGGAAACATTTTTAACAATAATAAACTTTGATTTCCATCATAAGGTAACTCGCATGTCAATATTTTCAATTTGATCGCTCACAAGAGGGCCACGATTCGCGCGACTGGATTGACAAGCAACATCAAATGTCAACAAAAGGGCTTCTTTGTTGAAACAAAATGCAAATATGTTCTTGTTCTCAAGACATACATTTGAGTAAGAGTTATGGCAAATTGGAAGAAAGTCTGACAGCGCACCGGAATAAACAGAAAAGAAAACGACATTCAACTGTCAAACGTTTGCCAACTATCTGTATTCTCTTTCAAAAGCTAAACTAGTCATGGTATATATTAAGCTTTTTTTTCTTTCCTTGACCGATACCCGTTTGATTCAGTTAGCCCCGTAATGGATTTGCACGAGTTAAACCATTACATTATATTCTTCGAGTTTTATGAAAAATTAATGAACGAGTCGACGCAAACGATTTGATTCTCCTTCGATTACAATTCACATGACATGTTAAATAAACTGGACAAATTTTGTCGAAATAATTCACGTTTGGAAATAATAGGTTGCGAGTATTTTTTTTTATCGCACTTGACAAGGGAACAAAAATTAGTTTTACTTTCGAAAAAATTTAACTAGTTCCAGTCGGTAATAGACAAATAAAATTCTGTTTTCATCCATTGAAAGACTAGGAAGTCTTTTTCAAATGACATTTAAAGGCTAAAATATAGATTCAAGACATTGTATCCTGGTGTAAAAATACAAAAAATCGTAGAAATTTCCTTGTAAAAACATATTTGGAAAACATCAGAAATTCTCTGCTTTCCTTTTAGAAAGATATTTTGATTTCTGAAGATTTTATTTTGCAATTGTTCACTTTCTTGCATCTCTGCTCAATTTTTCCCAAGACAGCTGGCTTTCTGTTTCACGGGCAATTCAATCTCTATTGTCGAAAGCTACGAGGGGTCTTCGAATTTACACATTCTCCGCTGAAAACTTGTGATTTTTCCGCATAAATCTCGGCTACTTTATGTTCATTTAGTTCTTAAAACGCCATCATCCCAGCGTTACATCTTAAAAGCAACCTAAAATCGAGTGACAGGTAGTAATTCGCCTTCACATTAAAGCACCGGAACCAAGCTTGTATGATAAATTTCCTTCATGGCGGAAATCTTCTTGTTCGAAATGATTGCGTTTGCCTTATATGGCAAATTTAATAACAATAGAATTTTGGGACTGCACGCGGTTTGTTTTTTAGGCAAAGACCCTTGAACACCAAAGTGCTTAAGACGCGTGTATGTCATTTTTTATGTGGCGCGCACTGGGGTAGTTCGACGCTTACACGTTTTCCCGCGCCAAACAGGTGAATGAAGCGCGCGCGTTGCCAATTAACTGTGTTTATGTACAACCTCTTAACAATGGACCGAGGAACATTCAGAATTTGCGCACACAATATTCTCTAATCAAGGTATTCATTCTTCTCTCGCTAACAATATTGCCAGCTGTGACGTCACTAGCTTATCAGGCCACGATTGTCGACAACCAGAGTACCTTACCTCCGGTGGATGAGAAAATAGCACGTTCAGCGCACTGACCCATCACAAACAAGCAGGAGCCGCGAACGCGAGGGCAGTTCGCCCAGCTGAGCTTCGTTCACTAATCGCTCCCGCGCTCGCCAAATGGGGGTTTTCTTCCTAAACTTTTTGCGGGCGCTGAAAGGCCCGACTAAAAATCTCGTCTTGAGAACTACTTTATTCCTGGTGTATTTACTATTTGGCGCGGCAGTTTTCCAAACGATTGAGTCGGGCGCTGAACACCGCGAAATTCATCATTTTGACAAAGTACAGCAGCGGATGAAAGAAAAATACAACATTTCGGACGAAGAGATGCATATTTTTTTCACAGAAATTTCGAAGGCCATCGACGACGGATACTTCGATGTGGCTTACGACCGATGGAGTTTTGCCGGTTCGCTTTTTTTCACTGGGACAGTTGTGACTACCATTGGTGAGTACCACTATTATGTTGTTACTCAGGGTATTTTTTTAATACTCGTTGAAGCACCGCGCTTTTAAATTTAGTTATCTCGTTGAATTTCGACCCTTTAAGATATCTCCATGCTGTCTCATTTATCGGAAAACCACCGCAGTGTAGTGCGCGGTTTTCTGATAAATTTCTTGAGAACTTTGCGCGATTTAACTTTCATTCAGTACTAATGTCTTCTTCGGATATCGATTGCATATATTTTGCACTTGGTGGGAAGCAAAAACACAATCCGTGCGACCGTTGTATTTTAATTTCTAGAAATATAAGTTTATTGTGAAAGATCGACTAAGATTCCTTCGTTGCTAGCGATTAACTGAGCGTCCTTTCGTTCAGTACTTAAATTCAAGTTTCTAAAGCACAGTTTCTAACGTGATTTGGCGCTGTCAAACTGTAGCGCTCATTAAAACGCAAAATCGCTCGCCAAATCGAATCTCTGGTTTGCCTTTTGGTTGATATAAACTTATTAATTTTCAAACATTTTACCCCAAAAAAATCGCTGGTCTTTAGAATTAGAATTTAACGATCCTGTCAAAGTCCTGCCTCCTTTTGTTGCGGATTAAAAAAAGCGCTCGATCTGCATTGAATATGAATATTCAAACTCCTGTTTCCGATTTGAATCGGACGCTTGCAGATTGTTTTGTTGTCAGAGGTAGTTCTTTCCATGAATTCATTAGTTAAAACACAGAAATAGCGCGCTATCACTGCGACGAAAAATAGAAAATCGCTGAGTTTTGTAATTTTTCAAACGAAAACATGCCATCGGCCGCTCGTTCGAGAATTAATTTCGCCGAGAAGCACAGTGTTCATAGCTCAAGCTGTGTGGAGTCTGTATTATGCAAAACAGCGATCAAAAGATTATGAACTTACAGCAAAGACGACGACAAAATAACAATAGTAGCTTACCGGTTCATTTATTTCTATCGCCCCGTGAAAAAATCCAATTTCACTAAGGCGAAAAAATCAAGATTTTCAACTTTCGGCATATCAGTGGAATAGTGGTTTGGCCTCAATTAGAAAGGATATCATTAAATGCCTATTTTCCTTCGGGTAAATAAAAGATTGGGCTTTGCCTATACAAAATGCGAATCTGACATTTTGATCGAAATAAAAATTAGCGGCAAATGAATATTTTATCCTAACCAGGAAAATACTCCGGTAGAAGTGATCGAATTTACTTTGATAGTAAGTCCCAGAAACTGCGCAAAAAAATGAACTGATTGATCCCTCGGGGTTTCAAATCCTCCAAGATTTGCGTAGGCTTCCGACACAAAATTGTATATTTGTTTAGAAGCAGCTGTGGCACTAGAAAAGAGGGTCTTTTTTTCATGACAGAGGTGATTAAGAAGCTAAAACTCGGTATAATCAAACACTATACCAAAGGAAATCTAGCACAGGTCCCAATTCAATTTACGAGGCCAGAAGTTTTGATTTGGCGGGATATTAATGAGGAAATCTTAATTTTTTTTTCCTGGAAGATGTGGGATCCCTGAATGTCAGAATGTACTACCTTCACTTGACTATCAAGCTACGGATATTCTGTTAAATGTACAAGATTTATTTTCCATTTCGAGTTTTTTTGTTTACGAATTTATCATTCATTAAAGGAAAAAGGACATCTTTTCCTTGGAAAGAAGAAATTGGTATTGAAATCATGAGAAACAGTTTTCACCGGCAGTAGAGGAAAGGAAATATACCGAGACTGCAAAAGTGCATTTGAGGACCAATTTGTTACAAGAGTATATTCCATTACTTCCGATCAAACAAAAATCTGGATATTTCTTTATCAATTTCATGTGTTTTTGTTGTTCCTACAGTGAATCACGCCCGGTTTTCGTCTTGCTAACACGCGCAATTTTTTTTATGATCGACAAACCTCGGCTTGATGAAATGCTGGTGACCTATGTTTTGGCGGGTTTTGAGAGGGACATGTTTACCATAAACAAAAATGGAAATAGCGAAAAATTGCTTTCAATAATATGGTCACCACCTGCCTCAAGGAACTTAAATGTATTTTAACGCGTTTTCTGTTTTTAGCGTATTTCTCGAAGAAAATGAACAAAAAGGTGCACGAATCCTACATAGTTTGAGAAGCATTCGGTCCTTTGGAAATATGGTCAAGAGTTGTATACAGCTTTTCAACCGAAATTTGCAATTTCACGAACGAGTGATTTTTCCGCTTTTGAACGTATTTGGAACAAAATTTCTGTAACAAAAAGACAGCTCTATGTTGCATTCAAATCTATGGTGTAGAAAACATTCATCTTTTGTTGAATAGTGAGAGTGAAGTTTATCTGTGAAGGCTGGCGTTTTTGAGGCAAAACTCGATATTGTTTGAAGCGAGTTCAGATTCAGTTGTCGGTTTCATTCGCTCAAAGAAAGAAAAATTAACGAGTCCGAAATGTTTCTTTAAGCGGCGTAAAAACAGTTGCATTAACACCTTTTTTGTCACTTGTATTAGTAGGAATGGAAATGAGCTTTCTCGCTGATCCATGCGGCGTGATAAAGATATTTTCTATCTATGAATGGAAACTTCATATCTTCTGAATTAAATCGTGAAGAGAAAAAAAAAACTTTAGAAAAAAAGCAACTTTATTTCATAAGGCCGTTTTATTCTGTTAATCAGGGAATTCAGCTTTTAACTGTATGAAGAAATAATAAACTGGAATTCTTTGAAGCGTTATCATCGCACGTTTAAAAGTAGAAGTAAAAGAGGGTATAATCTTTTTCTTTTAGTATTTAGAGATTCGGTGAACCTTTCTTTGGAGCAACACTCTTACGTACAAATTTCTTTCGTTCAAAGAATATTTTTATTTTCATTTTTGTTCTAGAATTACTTTTTTCTTGAACAATATCTGCGAGGTGTAGAATTGTATTTTCCGGCATATTCTGTAATTTCATTTGTTTATATAATTTTACGACTCTTCAAAAAATGAACGAAAAGTTTTCTGAAGCAAACAATAATTCTCGTCCGGCAGCATGGAAATTCTGGAAAAAAAGTTATTTTAGAGCCAATTCAATCACCGATCTCACACGCGGCCAAATTGTAAACTCGACCTCATTAAAGAAGATTTCTTGTTTGTTGTTTTATTTTTCAGCTCAGAATAAAATCTTTGAAAGAAGAGGAAAATGGTGTTAAATTTCAAATTTCGCATTCAACGGCCATCTTGTGGTTTTAATTGAAATTTGATTACTGTGCATGTTTCCCTCTCTCTCTGGTTTAACAAATAAGTTTCCAATTTTCTTATCCTGTGCTCCATGCGTCGACTTCGTCGAAATCGGAAATTCTCTACATGCGGATTTTCTCAATTTTCGCCTTAAAGTCGCAATTTTAACAAAACCTTATTTCATCTTGATAAAATTGAGTGAAAGCTTTGCCAGTTCGTTCACTTGCGTGTTTCTGCTTACGTAAAGAACAAATCTGAAGGTCTGTTTTATTATTTTAGAACGTGGTTTTCGTTAATTAATCACACCTGATAAACTCAAACCCACAATTGATTTTAATTTAGGTTAAGGAATCGAGTGCGTTTCGTTTTGACAGAAAAAAATATAACTTCTATCAACAAAAAATTAACTCAGGTTACAACTACGCTGAGATTGCCATAGCGCCCTTCACGTCTTACATTGTAATGTAAAAATTACCTCAGCTAAGTAAATGCTGTTCTTAAGTGTTAGCACGCCTTTGAACAAATACGAGTGTCTTCATATGAAAGAATTCTAGAGACTTAATTGAAAGTAATTTGGAATTCTCCTTAACGAATGAAACATTTATGGTTTTCATTGTACCTCGTGGATGAATCATTGTTTGCTGGGTTTTGTGTGATAAAGTTCTAATAAATTTATTGTTAATTTACTGATATTTGAAAATCTCGACCACGGAATACTCTTTTTGTACATCATTGCTTAATATACCCAGGACACCAAATTGACAAAAAAATATATTTTAGCACGTAAAGTTTGACGCAATAAAACTTTGTCGTATTCAAAATTCTTTGTGGGGGACACTGAAGAATTATGAATTAAGCGGTCCATTTCAAAGGACAAAATCACGGTAAATCGCTGTTCGTCTCAAGATATCTGTTTTAAAAAAATCTGAAATTCTTAAATGAGAGAATCTGAAGAAAGTGAATTGCATATTTTTGGAAGTGCAATATGATAGAATTTTAAAATTTTCTTGCAGGGAAATTGAATACTTCCTGTACCTCTGAATCGCTTTTATCCTTGGTATCCTTCTTTACGAGGAAAATTGAAGAAATTAAGAAAAAAGGCAGTTAAAGTTTTAGCCAGCATTTCCAAAAATACAAATGAATAACGTATTTAAGACGTGAACTGAATTTATCATGACTCACAGGCTACTCTGAGTAAAACCGTTTTTTTTTTCTCAGTCAGCGTGGGTGACATTTTATGCAGACCTCGCAACGCCTGTGGCGCTGAATTTTCTATCGCTTGCTAGAAGAAATTTAATCATAACGAGAGCTCAAATGCCGTTCCAACGATTCTCCTTTCGGGATTTCATAAACACCTTTTTTTCACCATAGTATTTAGTTATCTGAAGCAAAAGTAAGCTAATGGCAATCATAATAAGGCAACCATGCCAAAAGTTAACTGATCATGAAAGCTCTATATCCATGAAGCAGATCGATTGAAATTTGAATAAACTTTTTCTAAAAAAAGGAAAATAATGTCTGGGCGATTGGTCTCCCAACGAGAAATAAACAAACATATTGATTTGAATTTTTGTGGCTATCTAACAGCAGGGACGAGTAGACATATTCTCAGACAAAGTTTAAAATTAATTGGAGAATGACGATAAGACAGAATGTCGGAAATATGCGTCTACAGCGCAATTAACTAGTAAGAATCTGATACGATCAAAATTCTGCGTAGGACGCCTCTGACTTTTGTCTTCTCTCTTTCAGTTTAAAATGATATAAAAAATTAGAGAAGATTAAAGAAGTGTCAATTGTTGAGATTTTGAACGGTTTGCTGAAACAATATGAAAAGTTTAGAAGCGAAATCTATCATCATATTACTATCTTTCTTATTCTATTTACGAAATATATCATTTTGCGACGATTTTATGGATCTGAATCGCTCAATTGTCGAAGCAAAGACGATAAAATTAGACAACTGAATATTACGCGCGGTTGCAATTGCTGAGGACGTGGCGAATTCTGTTTTTTCCGTTTTCAGGTCTAATGATAGTTTTTGTACTTCGCTCACATTTCTTAGAACAACCGTGAAAGCGAGCGAGGAAGTGAATAAATAAATTAATAAGTGAGTGAGCGAGTGAGAGAGTTGTTGCGTGCGTGAGGGAATGAGTGAGCAAGAGATTGATTGAGCGAGGAAGTTGGTAAGAGAGTTATTGAGTGAGTGAGTAAGCAAGTCATTGAATAGGTGAGGTTTTTTTAAAGACTACCATGTTTTTTAAGCGAGAAGGCGGATAAGGAAACGAAATGGAACACTAAACGGTACAACGAATCACACAGTGATGTTCAACCTTTCATTGCGTTAATGTTTCCTATTTAATTCATTAATGTGAAAGCCGCAAGTTTAGCCGGCACGTAAATCAAACGAAGGGCTCTTTGAAAGCAAAAATTTCTTTTTTTTTTAATCTATATATTATCGCTGGTTACCAGTGATGTGTTTCCCCTCAATTAAATTTTTTTTTCATAATACCACGGAAGGCGAATTTATCTCTAGTATATGTTTCGAAACGCAGAGAACTTTATTTAGAAATATTACCTTTCATTAACCAAAACATAACATGATTAAGAATTACTGAGGGGAAGGGGGATTGATTTCTTTTTAATTTTGCCCATGAAGTCACCGATGAACCCACACAGTTTTTTTTGGTAAAACGGTGGACCGTTTTTTCTCTGTCAAGTTAATGGCTCTCTCTTCTCGCTTTTTGATTATAACCATTATTTGCCAAACGAAAATATCAATAGATAAAGGAATTATTCATTCAATATGTCTATAAATCGTATTCGAATATACATTTAGTCAAATATTCAAATTATTTGTAATGTGGGCTCTGTAATGGCAAAAAAGCCATTAACTGGGAAAGTGAAATGAACGAATAGTAACGATATCGACTGGCGGATCGGATTGCACGTCATCAACTTTTCATAACACTTCCGCATTTCTTTTTGCACGAAAACTTGGTCCTGATGCAACCGACTTGCAGTTGATGATAACTGAAAAAGTTTTATTTCACGCTTGGTTGTAAGAACTACTGTAGTATCCAAAGTACTTGCATGTTCTCATTAAAGGATTGTAAATTCCAGACGTTAATGTCATTCGCTAACGAATGTCATTCATTATTTACGGCTGTAAATAAACAGTCATCAACTCTTGGAAATGATGGTCGATATGGGACTGTGAAGCACTAATGTGCAGTTAGCAAAGTGACAGTTGGTGTGGGTGTAATTTTCAATTCAGTGTCAAAAATAATCAGAGATTGCATTAGTTTCGCTTTACTTCTCTTTGTGATTGGTCCAGAAAACTCGCACCACTCTATAAGCCAATCAAATGCAAAACTAAAGCCAATGACAACTTGATCGCCCACGTTTTTCCGCGTTTTAGGAAGTTGGCTTGATTTTACTTTGAGTTCTCATTAGCTCTAAAAAGTAGTTTCCTCTCTTCTGTCTGGCCGTTATGATTACTTTGGGTTTTTTTTTACGACACAATCAAAAAGAGTTATCGCACCCTGTTATCAAACGCCCTATTATCAGACGTAAAACTGAAGGAGGAAGAACATTTACTGTGACTGCTTGTCAAGCCTGGAACAGCTTACCGCTATCTATGCGGAAAATAGCGTCGCTTAATTCTTTGAAGAACAGCAGCTTTTAAATCATTTTATTCTGTGATTTAGTTATACTTTTGTACTTTTTATTGATTTTATCTCTCATCTCTTGTTTTTTTTATATTCGTTATATTATCTCATAGTTATGCCATAGTTTTTAACATCCGTGTTGTAAATAATTTTAGAGGGCCACTGGTTTGTTAGTATTTCTATACTGTTTTAGTGCTACCCTCTTTAAATAAAGTCTTTACTTACTTACTTACTAGAGTGAAAAGTACATCATAAGGCTTTGTCTACACCAAATTGCATGAATTTCAAAACGGCGTCTTCACTCTGAAAACGAAATCTAGGTTTCATGTCTATGAAAAAATTGAAATATAAATTTTTTCCACTCATACTCACGCTGTAACTTACGTCACTCACATGGACCTGACAGTGTCTCTGAGCATGCGCACGACCAGGAGATAATCATACTGCCAAAAATTCAAAGTGAAGTTACATCATTGTTTTCGAAGGGTTTCATTTTCAGCTGACAGGTAATAAGTTTACCAAGCAGTAAAGAAGATGCTTCTTTTTTCAGAATTTTCTGGAGTGGACTTAAGGCTCTGCATTGTTTTATTTTGTTACTAAACAGTGACCACGACAAATGCTTTGCTATGCTGTGCTGAGAGGATGCAAAAAAAAAAACCTGGATTATTCGATTGAATTCTGTCGAAAGTTTCGGAAGGCTTCGAAGCACTACACGTCGAAATTGCAAAGGAATCCGCCGAACATAGGAACCCTACAATTCGAAACTAAATATTACAGAGCTGAAAACGTTTTTCCGTTTTTTTTAAGGTTATGGCAAGATGGCTCCGAACACGGTCTGGGGACGAATCTTCTGTATATTTTACGCCATATTTGGTATTCCAATCACGGGCTTAATGCTGAAATCGATCGGCGAACGGATAACAGAGGCAACGGCGAATTTTTGGAAACTAATTGACACAAAGATCTTCAACAGGGAACCTCGAAAAATCTACCTCAAAACTGTAGCGTGTATATTCCTGATGGTAACAGGAATGATCTTACTTCTGGCAGGTATAGGAAAAAGCTACGAAGGATGGACATTTTTCGAAGGAGTTTATTTCGCTTTCATCACACTAAGCACGATCGGTTTTGGAGATTATGTGCCCCAGCATCCAGCCAATAGCGAGAAAGATCACCCTGGTTACGTCATTGCCTTCACAGTACTCACATTCGTTTACTTTACATTTGGTCTCGCGGTCGTCTCCAGTGCCTTGCTGGCTATCAGTCGTTTATTCGAGGACGAGCCACCCTGGGGCTTTATCTCTTTGATGGGAGGGGACGATGGCGAAGATGACGAACAAGACAATCTACTAGCTGAGAAAAAGAAAGCTCAAATCAAGGACAAGATGGCGGGAAGTGGCGCTCCTTGATGTCTAAATACATTAGAAAATATATCATCTTAATTTCTGTGGATTTATTGTATCAATTTATGATAATTATGTCGTCGGGGGATCAGTGTGTTGATTTTATTTCGGGAATTTGTCATACGTGGTCTTGTGACGTCATATCGTGGTCCAGAATTATAGCTCGATTCACATCTTAAGCAAACAAACCAGCTTCAACATCAAAGGTTATTCGGAAAGAAAAATCAAACAGTGGTACAGAACATAAGAAATATTTTTATTACAAGAAAAGAAAACGGTCAAGAAAGGATCCAAGAAAACCAGTGAATGCTGGATGTAAACTGAGACATACTGCGAGCTAAAACACTGAATTCCTGACAGTTGGTCGGAAAAGTCGAATGTAGGGACACCGATTTTCTCCGCGGTTTATTGGAACTGAGTTTGTGAATATTAGAGAGGCTGCTGCATTTGGTTGGACGCGAATGCTACTAGAGTCGTCTGACTTGGAATTTCGCCGGTTCAGCGGACCAACAATGTAATTTAGGTAGGTAGAGAAGAAATGGTGTATTAATGGTAACTGGTTTTTGTCAAAAGTTCGACATGGTAGACGTTACACTTTTCCACCGAAAATTCTGTCAAACTGATGCCAAACGTGAATTCCACTTTACCTCTATTAGCACTAGATGTATCTCCTCAAGTTTTCTGCAACAGTCTGATTGTCACGTAGCAACCTGGTGTGACAGATGTTCGCTTGCTGCGTGACAACGAGCAAATTGATTGTGTCTCGTGTCCCATGTTGTGCATGTTTAGGACAAATTGACGAACCAAATGAACGAAGTTCTCTGTCACTAAGAAAGAAATCAAATACCTTGATTATTTAAGCAATATATTTATTTTTGTAACGACCTATTAAACTTAATATCGGTGTCTAAACTTAAACGTTATCTTCAAACCTCCTCTGATGCAGTTCAGATCAGCCCATTGAGTTACATTTTCTTTAAATTCTTTAGTTTTTCAGCAGAGCGTAATTAACAATTAACAAATATTATAAACTAGCCGTACTGTCTCTACCAATAACGTTTTCAGCCGCATTCTCAGTAACTCATCGATCGTCAATATGTAATGTAATGAGTCTATCAAACTAGTCTAGAGATGACCGAGGGGTGCGTTGGACATTTACTACTTCGTTAGTTATCTAGCATCGTTAAAAAAAACCGTCCGGTTTCAATGTGAACCATTCAAGCGCTCAAAGTCATTGCATTCGAGCTTGTAGTAATAAACTTTTGTTACTTTTTAGAAAACTCTGATTTTTCCAAACACACGGTCATCACTAAACACATAAAAGTATCCGCTGAATTAAGTCTTCAGCTTTAGAAAATTTAAATTCTCCATACTTCCGAACTTTTGTTCATATCCAGAGTTTCAGCTGTGTAAAAGGCAAGCTCAGTTTGCAAACTGTTTCCTGACGCTAGCGAACTTAGCGTACTTTACAGTTCTACAAATTACGTTGTATATTGATTTTTTGGAAACTTATTAATAAGGCAAATCTAGTTTAGTTTGAAAAAAGAAGGTATTTCTTTACGTAGCAAGGGAAGAACTGTAACACAATAGACTGCTTATTCTAGGGATATGTCATAGATTTAGGATCATGTGACTCTGGAAGCCACATCAAACGCCTCAGGCAAGGCATTATATGGTAGATCCTAAGGTGTCTTAAGTTACTTAAACGTTAAGAAATGGGGTTATATCTTACTTGAAATCTCAGAAAGAAAACCAAACAAGACAAAACAGAAAACATAACAGGTGTATCTAAAAATACTACGTGTATTTACGATAGTGTTACTTTGCTTTTGGTTGCAACGTCAGAAACTACAAAACAATAAGATAATTTGGCGAATAATGCACATTGGAATTTGAAGGTGCTCTCACGTATGAGATGCGCGTGACTGTGTTCCCTAGATGTTTTAAACGTACGCAGTTACGTTTATTAAATGATCTGAAATGAAAACCCAAGCGAATCGATTATGTGCTAGTAACGTGAATGACCTCTTGTTGTTCTAAAAATATCGATGTGTTGGGCGTTGCAGCTTAGACAAAATGTTTCAGAGTTAGAAATAGAAGCTGAAAATTATAAATTTCGATTCTCTTCAAGAAAAAAGGAAAGTAGCCCAGAGACGACAATTTTTGATTTAGTTTGAATTTCTTTGAAGATGTCCAATTACGAAATATTTCTTTTAGGGTTTTTGCTTTATCTGAGCAAAATTGCAAATCGAAGGAGTCATGTCGCCAAAATTTTAGAAAACTACGAGCTTTACTTCAAACAGCGTGGATCGTTCAGTAGTAGGATAAAAGAGGAATAATAAGAGAAAAAGGTTGAAAGGGAAATGTAAAAATGATAGGATGTGTTGTATTCAGAAGAATTTGGGAAAGGTCAGCCTTCCGTTATCATTCAATATGGTCGAAACTGTTTGTTTTTTCCTAACTGTAGAACGTGTTTCTGGTTAAGCAAGTTTTAACTGATAACTGCCGGAAAGAAGCAAAAGTAAACTAAGATAAAGTGCCATGGCTCCTTTCATTTCCTTGCTAGTTTTATTTCTATTTTATTTTTCATTTTTCTATTTTACCATTTTCTCCTTATTCTTATTTGGTGCATTGGCTTTTCATGCTTTTCCCGTTTATTTGCCACCAACGTATGTTTCTTATTTTTGCGTTAAAGACAAACATTTGTTTATTTTTTATTTCAAATTTTCATTAAGTTTAAGGTTGTGGTTGTCGTTTGACATAGCTAGCGGTACAATGTGAACAAAATACCAAGAATATCAGACTCAAAGCAAGAAATATTTTAATACTTCGTGGTTTATTCTTTATTTTCAAACATAAATAATTTGGAGAGTGAAATTGAATATTAAATGGAACGTGGAGTACAATGAATAAATGATGAAAGACTATGTTTTTGTCTGGTTATTGTTGTGAATAGCTTTTGATACAAGGGGGAAGGTCAGAAGTTTTCACGGGGGTGGGGGAAAAGCTTCCTTTCATTAGTTACCAAATGAAGAGGTCTTTTCAGCTGTTTTTGAAATTGGTTGAATTTTTTGGTCGTTAAGAAAATATTTCGCTCCGGTTTTGTGATTCATTACTGTTTTCAACTTTAACATCAGTTACACATTTCTGTTGCTAGTCAAATTTTGTTGAAGTCTTGTTTTCAAAGGCCACTCGACTTTTGCACGATAAATTACTGTATTTTTGGGAGCGAAAATGGATCATGAGAATTATTCGTTAAACCTGTTAATTTAATCAAATGTCAACTCAAATGACCTTAATTTCGGGGTACAACCTGCCGATGAACTTTAATCGAATTGGGGAAGGCGTCATAGAAAGGTCTGTGTTCGCGTCTTTTGGGTCAGAAATCCTAAATCCTAATCAATCACTTCCTCACTTCCACAAAGTTTGTTCTCTTACGCTCCTTGAGCCTTCAGGGCATTTTCGAATGTGGATCAAATTCAGTTTTTAAAATTTTCCATGAATTCTTTCTAAATAAGATCAGATCTGTTGTTGCTAACGTTTTTCATGGTCGATGTCACGGTTACAACATCGAGCCTTTAACTCAAACAGATCTTCCTTGACAATCGCTTTCTATTCCAAAATTAGCTTATTGATTTTAAAGTCGATAAATGAAGCGTTTTTAGCATTCATAAACGCAAAGAAAACTTTGTCTTGAAAAGGGGTGTTGATTTAGCTGCTTCTCGATGGATGGAGAAGTGATTTTAAGTGAAAAAAAAGGACAAAAACAATTGACTGACTGTTGTCTTTATAACAAAGAACACGTCTATTGAAGAACACAACCAACCAACCTTCATTAGAAGGAAGCTTCTAATGAGGAGCTATACAACAACTGGATAAACAGACGTGATGATTAAGCTTCATTCAAAGAAACAGAGATCCAATATTGAGATGGAAGTTATCTCGTCTTGAAAGGAAATTGATCTGAGAATACAGTGATAATAACGAGTAAACAGCCTGACGGCCCATTTTGGGTGTTAATTATCGAAAACAGCAACGCAGCAGCTTGATAAAGAAAAAGAAATGTTAACAAAGGATATCGGAAAAGAAAGCCTTCAGTTTGCGCACCTGTTGCACGTAAGGCCATTAAAAAAAAAGGCATCTGCAAGACAATTACAGAGAAATGGAGGAAAGATGTAAAATCTGTTGAGAAGTTTTTCGTACTCGTTCGAAACCGTGAGGATCTTTTCTTTGGTGACAATATTTAGAAAAAGATTATAAAATTCAACCATTTTGGTTATCACTGTGCGCTGTATAATAACCGAAATAAAATCGTGATTTTGTTATCGTTGTTGAGATCTTTACGAAGGAAAGTGAAACAATACAGACTGCTGTACGTTCAAGTAACAGCTGATCAGCAGTTAAGCAAGAAAAATACCTTTGAGTTCTTATATTTTTTCCCCTTGGTCTCTTTTGTACACTTTAATTTTAAAAACAAAACCAAAGAAAGCTCTTAATGAAAATGAAGAAATTATAATTCCTACTCTTAACCTTGAAGTGGTTTACATTTCAATAAACCATCTTGATGTTAGCTTAACAATAGTAAATTTAGCTCATTGGGTAGCCAAAAAAAAAAACCCAGTGTAGTGACCAATGCAAAGGCTACCAGTCATCATTTATCGCCTGGAAGTTGGGGGGGGGGGGAAGGGGGGGTGAGGGGGTAGGGGGATAGGGATCCTGTCATAAAGCTCTGTAATATTCTTCTGTTCCCTCTTATTAGCAGTCAACTTCGACAGGCCCCCTCTATACTGTGCTGGCGACGACTGATCTTCTCTTCCATTCTCTCGGTGAATCATGCGATTCCCCCTAAGAATCCTCCACCACCCCCTCCCCCCTCAAGCGATACGTTCTGACTGGTTCCTAGTAAAAATCTCTCCTCATTGTACTTGGTTTTTGACACTCCACTCAAGATTTTCGTCCTCGCTCAAGATCTTTGTTGCGTTTCATTTTAGGTACCCTTAAGCAAATCCCCTTAAAAGCGAGCTTGGAAAATTAAAAATGTTGTTCAATTCTTAGTTTTGGTGGGAAATGCTTTTAGAAAAGAAATTGACAGCAAGTTCCAACGATGAAAACAAAACCAGTTAATGCCAAAGAAGCACGCCTTTCAATCGCCCCACTCCTCCCCCTCTCAGGTATTGGAAGCACATTCTTCTTGAAAGCTTCCTTCCCGCTTATCAAGTTTCCGGGGGGGAAATACCGAATCACAACCACAAGCCTGCTATCATTTCTGATTCTCTTTGCTGCTCCAATCTCTTTGGTGTTTTTCCATACGACCTGAAAAAATGAAGAACAGAAAGCTTAGATGATGTACTACAAGTAGGGCTGTCCTGATTGTGCTCGGCAACTTTTGAGCAACTTTTGGCTTTTGGAGCAATTTTTTGCGGTTTTAGTGACCTCGAAAAATTTTTGCCTTTTTTGCACAATTTTTGGGCAAAACAGAGGTTTTGGGCACATATCAATATATGGAGAATATGCATACTGATGTTAGGGTGTTAAGGGTTAAATGTGATGTAACCTCGTATTATTGTTGTGGTTTTTGGAAGTTTTCAGACAAATAAGGAGAACGTAAAAAATCGATTTTCTTATTTGTGAACTAGGATGAAAAATACTGGCGAGTCCTTTTCCAGAGGTCCTGATTTTCAAATGGCTCATTTGTGAGAAGGCGCCCCGATTCTGGTTCTGGGTGATGTGGGGTGGAAAAGGGAACAGGAAATTCAAATTTAAAATTGTCCATATGCTTGATGAATAAAAAGAAAAGAAAAGTTTTTATCATTAATTAATCTGGGAGAATGAGGATAGAAACGTGTGACTTCCACATGAATGACAAACAGGGAATCCGTTGCATTAAAAAAGTTATGAAAGAATACCTGAGTGAAATGCCCTGTTTTCAAAGAGAATCCAGGCTTGCTGAAATCATAATTGTCGATTTCTCGGTAGAATAGTTGCGTTGCCTCAGTGCAGGGCTCCGTAGGCAGAGGGGAGCCGGACAGGTACAGATTCTCTCCTTCCCAAATATTTTTGGCATGTTCAAAAAGATTGTTTGTTGCCAGATAGTTTGCCCAGTTTTCTGCATTGGCCGCAAGAGTATCATTCCACGTCACATTCTGCACCTGTTGGGGAGGCGAATATGCATAGTCTGGACTTTTATAATTTGTGTGTACAATTTCACGCCGCCTAAAGGCTAGGAACAAGTCAAGTAATCCGGATTTTAGCAAATTTTTATAAAGGGTGGTTTTGCTTTGCCATACACATTTTATGATTGGTTAAGGAACTCGTGCCAACATCTCAACTGAGCAGATACAAAGCCAATTTTAATCGAGACTTTTTCATAACAGCACGAGTTCGGAAACTTTTATGTAGCTTGTGTTCTCTGGTTTTGGATATGTGCGATATTTAAATGTGTTCTGATTGGCCAATATATTAATCGGAATTTATTTGAGGTAGTTAACACTTCATCGTAAAGAGCTCTTAGATGAGTTAAAGATAATTTCTCCTTTGCATCAATCAACCAATCATATCACCAAAAAATAAATTATTTTTCGCTAGTTTTATTTTACCATGGGCTTACCATAAAACGTGCGTGTTTGATTCCGACGCGAATGCACGAAAGAAATCAAAGATGAAAAAGAAGAGAGCTTTTGGAATCGTCTTTTATGAGATGCAAACCAAGATCATTTCGTTAAAAGCCACAAGACATAAACTATCCAATACAATATCTCATAAAACCAAAATGGTCCTTGACAACAAATTGATATTTTTAGGAGGAGCGATGAATTATTGTCGTTTAGAACGACCGTGCAAATTGATGTATCGAATATGTTAAGCGTGAAAAAAAAAACGCTTCAAATTTGGGAAGCAGTCTTGGACATGCGTTAGGTTTTGTTTTAAAAGTCTGATGTGAGAAAGCGGAGTGACATGATTTTGATCAAGAAAAGTCCCGATTGTTTTTAATTACCTGATGTAATTCACGGTATGCATTATGCCACTTCAGACACTGTTCTTTGAACGATGGAGTAGAACTACCTGTGGTAAACGGAGACGCAAATAAAATTTACATAAACAGTGTAAACGTGATATGAAAATGCTCGAATTTAAAACTGTCTCCCCTTTTAGCTTAGGGAACAGAGCAAGATGATCCCAGAATTCTTTATTCAGTATTTTTGGAACAATACAGCACGCGTTGTAAACTGTCTTACCAGTTTTGAAACTAACTGATTGCAACAGGAAAACCGAAAGTTGTAATTAAAGATTACGCACATTATTCGAAACAGAATGACTCATCATTTCCGCTATTAATTTTTAGTACTCAAATAGTTTCTCGAGCGTTAAATCAGTATTTGAAATTAGAAGCAAATGAGGTCATAAATTCCTAACAAACTGCTTATGAAAACGACTAGTATCAAAACCATTTTAAGGAAACCTTTTGGATCACGCGTGCCAGATATCAAATTCAAACGTACATGCTCAATAACGATATTTTTGTGCATCTTAAGAACATTTTATATTAATTTTTTTAGCTGGTTGAAATTGCAAATCCTTATATTTGTTTCTGTGGTGAAAAAAACATTGCTTCATTCACAATCTTCTCCTTCTTTGGTATAACATTCGATTCTCAACTTATCCATGATCTATTTAGACTGATACCAGTTCCTCCGATGGTGACTAGTTATCTTTAGGGAAATTATGATCATGAAAGAGTCAGTTATCAGCTTAACTTAACCATGATGCAAAATAAACGTACCTCCATAAAGTGCATTGTTTATGACAAACGCTGCAACGAAAAGCACGGTTCCTATAATCTGCATGTTTTTTTGTTCAGTTTTCCAGCGGTCAAGGTGTCGTGTCGACCAAAGAACGAAAACACCTTCGACAATGTGAAAGTTTTGTTTTAACAGATTCCGTGTTCACTTTTCGATATCTTAATTCAGAATATATTGTTTGCTTCATGCTAAATGCACCAATACCGTCAAGGCATCTATTGGCCCATGAAAATTCTAAAGTTCTTGTGAAAATGAGAAGTTGATGAAGTAATAACAATACGAAAAGTCACACTAAAAATACAGCCGCCTTTTAAGATCTAAAGGCAACCTACGACCATTCCCCCCCCCCCGCCCCCTCAATAAAAAAAACCCTGTCTACACGCAACAGGTAACTTAAACCTCAGGGACGAACTCATGCTTGTGAAAACTTTTATTCATGCTCTGAAACAAGTAAAAATTTTTGTGATTTTCAAAAAAAGCCATAAATGACATGGACAAAACACGTATTGAATTGCCTTTTCATTGAAAGTGACTACGTTTGAAAGTCGAATTTCAACTTTATTTGTAATTAAGCACAGCGAATTTATGTAATTTAAGTTTTGTTCTTATAGCGGCGAAACGTGAAAGCTCCCATGTAACTGACGATAATTTGTTTGCAAATATACTGTCAAAGCTGTTCTACACAAAAATGAAGATGATATGTGTAATATGTACGATGAAAATTTATTGAAAACGAAACTTGTTTATCACAAGAACCAGAGCACCGTACCGTTTATCAATTATAAAATCAAAGGCTTGTCGAACAGAATTCCGACAGGCGCCCTTTACATGAAGAGTAATACTTGTCGTTTTCTAGCATTTCTTAGCATGTTACGGTTGCGTTCAGTTGTATGCAATATGTCATTTACATGAATTTCGGCACTAGGAATTATCCGACCATATCTCTACTTCTGACGCCTATACAGAACTGCATCCTGTCCTTCCAAATGCAATAAAACTACATCACTGTACAACAGCAACTAATCAGATCACTGATGCAACTTATACAAAGGCTAAAAATGTTAACGTTTGCAATGAGTTCATTTACAAATTTATTCAATCGTGTGTGAATAGTTTATCACAAAGTTGTGCATCTGTAGCCTAAAGATGGAAACTCCTTGATCAAAGTGTTACTCAAATAAATACATCAATAGAGGAAGTTGAAAATAAGTCCAAGAGCAACCAGATAAGCCGTGAAAACCAAAGAAAAACGCACATCACAAACTCCGGATCCATTATCAAGTCGGGCAGGCAAAACATTTGCAGCGAAAGCTCCGTCTGTATTGAAGTTTCCTGGGGGATTATAGCGAATCACCACAACAAGCCTTCCATCTCCCCTTACTTGCTGAGCGGCTCCGATCTGTTTGGAGTCCTTCCAAACAACCTGGGAAAACACAAAAGAGAAAAGAGTGAAAACGAGCTCATCCCGATGGAGTTTATCATGGCTTCGGAAGCATGAAGTGAGTACAGGGTATCACTATTCCCCCTGAAGAACATGTTACTCCAATGCAATTGAATCTCATATGATAAGTTGACTTTTAAATCCATTTTGATTGGTTCTCACTTGTGATCTATTGGAGGGCAAGTGCTTAGATGACGTCAGCATTTTGCTTTTTATCATATAAAAAAAAAATAGATTCCAGGTTACCGTGGCTGTGTATAGTAATAGATCACAAAAATCGTTCATAAATTGTCTTATGGATATCAGTGACACTCAGCACGGCAGCATAGAATCTATTTGTTTAAAATACTTAATTTGATCTATTCGAAGACAGATACGCAGATGACGTCGCCTTTAACTTTTTTTTTTTATGTCTATCTTAGGTAGGAAAAATATGTTAAATGTTACCGCGAGTCTGTTCGGATGAGCCTCGTATGTCTGACACTGCACAAAGGCACGGCAAAATGAAATCTGGGTCTTGCTCACTAGAGAGTCTCTGTGACTCAGTGGTAGAGCATAGGAGCGCGGAATCCGAAGGTTTGAGGCTCGATTCCTCATGGGGACTTAGAATGTTTTCTTTGTCCCACGCTCGTAACAAGACGGAAAACATCTTTCTCTGTTTCTTTGGCGAGCTGAGCCCATTCTTATTCCAATCAAAAACATGAAATCTGTTTATGAATTACCTACAGGTCAGGTCTCTCGAAAAGTCCACCGCTACACATGTATAGTCCTGGGTTGAAAGAGGCTCAATGATCTGCATGGGAGCCTTTGTCCTTTCATTTGAAACCTTTTTTTGGTAACAGATATAACTGAAGCTACTTTAAAGTAAATTCACCTGAGTGAAGTGTCCAGTATCCATGGAGAACCCAGGCTTTTTAAAATCATAATCTTTGATTTCTCCGTAGAAAGCTTGAGTAGCCGAAGTGCAAGGCTCTTCAGGTAAAGGGGAACCAGAGAGATACAGATTCTCCCCAACTTGAAGACCAGACGCATGTTTAAACTGATTGTTTTGCGCTAAATAGTTTGCCCAACTTTGGGCGCCACTGGCAAGAGCGTCACTCCACGTCACGGGATCAACCTGCGTTTTGCAAAATAATTTCCCGTCATGCCGATCGATCGCTTAGCAAACATTCAACATAAAGGGTGTAGACAAAGGAAAAATGTTAATATGATGGTAACTTAAGTAGGTAAAGTGGATTATTTAGAAATCTTCTCCATTTGACAGAACATTTGGACATTTGACGGTGAGACATTGGAATGACGTACGCGTGCTCAGTAAACTAGTGGAAATTATATAATAGCCAGTGAGTTTGTACAATCAATTTCAGTAACGCAAGTGTGCTTCACATTCCCAAAATGCACGCTGATAACGCATTGGAGCATTTTAGGCAAATTTCTCTCTCAACAGTGTTCGAAATATCGATTTGAAAATGATACACAAAACAATTGATTCACACGTCAGCCATGCTTTCATCGAGATATGAAGCACTTGAAAAGTTTGAACGGCACTCAAGAAGCTAGATTTTCTCCGGGCTATGCCTCAAAGTAACTCTGAGGCATCCCTGGAGGTCTCCAAACTTCCCGTGTGATTGATATCCCGATGAGCCTTAGGTGGATCGTGGAGTTGATTCATGGAAACAATTACTGCAACCTGCATGCTTATACAATTTACTCTCAGAGAGAAGTCTATACGGTTGTTATTTACCTGGTGTTTTTCACGGTACACGTTGTGCCACTTCAGGCATTGATCTTTGAATGGCGGAATTTCTGCCTCTGTCATGAATAGGAAAGTTAAATTAATTTTACCCGTTAGAAATTACATTGCGTGCTGAACTGATTTCACTCGGTAGTAACTAGATGCTATCAATTAAAGATAACAGTTCAAGCAAATTACTCATACGATGAACTGTAGGATTTTCCGGAAAATTCGAGTTCAACTTCAAAATTTCAATTCCTAATTGGATAACTAAATAATGTGGCTTGACAGATAAAATTCTCAAATCTTTTCGCTTTGAAATTAAAAAAAAAATAAAAAAAAAATAAAATAGTTTTATCAGTAGAAACGTTTTGGACGTGCATACAAGTGCAGTCCTAAAAGCTAGTTTTGATAAGACTTCAAATGTAGAGAAAGATGTTTTTATCATCTCATCACGAGTGTGGGACAAAGAAAACATTCTGAGTTCCCATGAGGAATCGAACCTCAGACGATCGGATTCCACGCTAGCTCCGATGCTCTACCACTGAGCCACAGAGACAGAGACAGAGGTCTATTACGAAGTTCATGTGACACGCGTCCTACTGCTACCGAATATACTGCTAGGATCAGCAATGTGGATAGCGTAACGATCTTTGTAGATAAAAATTTTGAAAATTTCCAATCTATTTTCTAAAAATTTAAATAGGTATGAGTTCACCTTGAGAAATTCGACCCCCCATCAAATGCTTTGTGGCAATAATGAACTGCCATTTCAACCGCCGCAGAGCATCAGTCATAACTAAGCAAATATTCTATGCAAATTCAAAAGATTAAACAATAATTTTCATTAATGGGGAGAGTTTGGTCTGATTATTTTGTTAAAAATTCGTTGGTTGATCATCAGTCAGTCTACAAGTCTTTTTTTAGAAATTCCATTAATGCGAGTGAAGGAAAAATTTTACAATCAGTAACGGACTGTTTTACCAAGTCCTGTCGGTGTTATAGGTTGGATCTAAAATACCTGCTCACTTTCGGCCATACGATAGTATAGTCCCTGGGTGCAATAGTCTGTCAAGTTGCGTTTTTATACATTTGATAAGTTACAGTATCAGCACCATGGATAATAGTACTTATGAGAGAAAGAACGCGACTGAACGCAGTCAGTTACCAAAAGAATAGCGAAAAAATTACAGGGAAACGAGAGAGCCGAGATCCTGCGAGAGTAGAACGCTTTTGTCAAAATATTTTGATTCCTCAGAGCAATTTTTTGCGGAGTACTTATTCCTGAACTTTCTTCAAGTTCGCAAGTTCCTTCCAACTTGATTGTAACGCCAACTTCTATCGCTGCAGATCAAAACTGAATTCCGTATCTTACCTCCAAAAGAAGCTCTCATCAGCAGACCCAGTTTGAAGCAAAGGAGAGCAAAATAAACTTGCATTTTCGAGATTTGGATCGACTACGTCTCTGTCGGTACGAAGTGTTTCTGTCAACAAACAACCCCTATAAAACGGTGAGGAAGAATAAATAATTCATAATTTACACCTGTTCGTAAGGAATGTTGAGGTGAAGCAGTATAAATCTTTGCTATTTAGAAAAGGCGTTGTAATTGTTTAATTCTTTTGTAGGGTTGAAGATTTTTTTTAACGGAAGAAGTTTTAGCTATCTATAGTTCGAACCATCAAATTATCGGAGGATTTTATTTAATAGAAAAATATTTCACATCATAAGCAGAATCTTTACAAAAGAAGACTGATTAACAAGCTTTCTCTTCTTTATTAAAAACGAACCAAGGATATCATCAACAAAAAAAATCAGGTAAATTTAAAATTTTTACAAAGCTGCTTTTACTAAAATTATTTCCTCCTTCTTTAGTTTACAAAAAATTCAAAGTTATCAATCGACATTGCGATCACAAGACACGGTTCTGCTTTGTTTAAATTCTCTCCACCACAAAAACATGTCTGCTTTGCCACATTCGGTTTATCATTTATTTTCTACAACAAACGAAATTGGTTTTGGTGTGGTAACCAAATCCGTGAATAATATGAATACTAACTCTCACCTGATTAAAAGTTAAAGTTATCAAACTTAAACATAAATACCAAATCGCTCCAAAACTACGTCTGGTGAGATATTACCGAAGTAATAAACAAATACATCTTTTCATTCAGAGATTTATCTTAACTCTCTAGGACTCTTTCCTTGAAAAAAAAGAAAAAAGCAAAACCGGAATTAACCCTACATTCTTTGTTTCCTAATGGTAATTTCTGTTCAGAGTAATATTAATACTTTCTGGTTTTCACAGAAGCCACAACAGCCGAAGTGAAACCAACATTATTTGTTTCCTTAACCAAAATCAGCGTGAACTCCAAACCAGCACACGTACACAAAATGCAAACTGATGCACAACGTAACTAAACAGATAATGAAAGGTTGATTTAGCATTATCAACTGAATTGATACCGTAAATTGACCACCGTAAAGAGTTTAAAAGCTGACATTTCGAGCGGTAGCCCTTCGCCAGAGCGATTGTCGAAGGGCTAACGCTCGAAACGTCAGCTTTTAAACTCTTTACGGATGCCAATTTAGAGCCAATTCCTAACAGCAAAAAAAGCCGACCGCTACCTTTAAATTCTGAACAACAAACGTTGCCCTTACAATAAATAACAGCGTTTTAATTCACTCGACATGTATTAAAATTAAATTGCATATTTTTACTGATGAGAAACAGAAATTCCTTGCTACATAGCGTAATAAGGGTGAAAACATCAAAAGACAAAATTCAAAACAGCCCCGCATGCAACAACGAAGGCAGTGAGAGCTGACGAAGAAAGCGTGTGACTAACTCCGTGTCCTGATCGGGCGGGTAAAACATTTTCCCTGAAAGCTTTCTCTGTAACATAGTTCCCAGCGGGAGAATAACGAATCACAACCACAAGCCTTCCATCTTTTCTGGTTTGCTGTGCCGCTCCAATCTTTTTAGTTTTCTTCCAGACAACCTGGGGAAAATGAAGTGAAGACTGTCAGTTCATAAAATAACGTAACTAATATTCTCGGCCAGTTAAAGGTAGAAATAATTAAACTAGATTACGGGCAGTCCCTTATTTTCGGGGAAGTCCGTTGAGCGAGTCTAGAGAAGTCAGCGAAAAAAAAAAGGAAAAAAAAAACCGCTGTTCGCACGCCGTGCAGAAATCTGGGAATGAAATGCACGAATTTTTTGTGCAACTTACTCCCAGAATTCCGTTGATATTTTTCGACTAGCGCGACGGACTTTGAGTCGAAATTAAAAGGAGGAATGTCCGTATTCTAAAGTTATACTGTACATTCGTGCGGAAAAAAGGTTGGGGCTGGGTGAAGAGATGGAGATGAAGAGAACGAGAGGCAAAAGAAGACGTAGGTAAGGGTTTTAGCTATGCTTTTACACGACCTGCCTGACAACCAAAATAAATAAACTCCTATTTCTGTCAGCGTTCTGTTCTAGCTGAGCAACAACGCTGTTGAACTGCTCTCAATACTTGGCATTTGGGGCTGAGTTGAATTATGTGAATAAAAACCACGTATACAAAAATAAAAGTCGAGTTGTTTTCAAATACCTTTAATTGCAACATCTTGCATGCCCCTTTTTCACCTGATTTCGTCAACTTGGAGAAAACTTTGATTTGATCGCGCTAGGATGGGTCATGTTAACCGTATAGGGTCGCTTTTTCCCTAAAGTCACCTGAAGTCACTTGAAGTTGCTATAGGTCACCTGACGTTTTTAAGAATATTCTCAAATAGCCTTAAACTGTTTAAAGGCGCCTAAAACTAAGGCAAGTTAATACGTCTTAGTATGGGCCTTGTTATGTACCTGAGTAAAGTGCCCAGTACTCATTGAAAATCCAGGCTTGTCAAAATCATAATCTTTAATTTCCCCGTAGAACAGCTGTGTTGCCTCAGTACAGGGCTCCTCTGGCAGAGGAGAACCGGACAGGTATAGATTTTCTCCTGGCTGAATTCCAGACGCATGTTTAAACAGATTATTTTGTGCTAAATAATTTGCCCAAATTTGAGCTCCATTGGCAAGAGTGTCATCCCAAGTCACAGGGTCGACCTATGTTTTAAAGTAGTCTCTGAGTCAGTCCTAAAGTTCAGTTTGATGCAATAAGGTAATTTTTTCAACAACAAAAAAAACCGGAATACCCAAGGGTCAATATCCCAGCTATAAAAGTTTCAAACCTGACGTTTCGAGCGTTAGCCCTTCGCCAGAGCCTCCATTCGCTCTGACGAAGGGCTAACGCTCGAAAAATCAGTTTTGAAACTCTTTACAGTGGCCGATTTACGTTATCAACTCAGTTGATAATACTAAATTACCTTGTTATACTCTTTCAGCGACGGAGCACCACAGTTTCTTTAGGAAATTACCCCCTTATATTTTTAGTTCTACACCCTTCTGGTAAATCAGTTCGTAGATGTGATCTTAATTTTTTAACGTTTTCTGTACAGTTCTCTTAACACTGTAAACCCAAAGAGTTACCATCGTATAATTTTTCCTGACAGCAATACTTCTGAATAATTTATCAAGTTCATGAGAATAATGGACACGATCGCCAACCTAAGAGGATGTGATTTTTAAGCAAATTCTCCTCGCCAGAACCAAGGAAATTTATAGAGAACAGTTTGGAGAATATGGGTGCTGATGTTGGGGTGTTAAGGGTTTATCAATATTTACCTGATGTTTTTCTCGGTAGATATTATGCCACTTTACACATTGATCTTGAAATGGCGGGATGGCTGCCTCTGTTACAAAAAGAAATATGGTATGAAGCCAGAAATTTGGTATGGAGCTTTTTTACCAACAGTTCTGCGATATTTTCTGGGTATGAAAATTTCTTACTTCTCTTTCATGTCTTGAGGTCGACATTGCTATTTTATGTCTTATTTTCATCAGGCACTCGAGGGTGATTGTTATAAATGTGCTTAGATAAATAAGAGACAGTTTTCCTTTGAATTTACTCGAGCTCCTTTGCTTCTTGTTTCGTGACATTAGTATTAGAAGAAGCCGACATGGCTAACAATCTTTCAGCGATATCATTGTACATGAAACTCGATCAATGTCGTCTCTTAAGTCTCGGTCAATATCTCTATCAAACGAGAGACAGCTTTAATTTTTTATGATCTGCTTAATACGGTTGTAAAAAAAAATTATCCCTTCAAACATTGTTATGATTAAGTAATTACAGTAATGGTATGAAAAGTAATTATGAACGCTTTTTCTTGTATTTCATTCATCATCATTCCCTTGGGGAGAAAATTCACCCATGTTAAACTGTTAACTGCATTCCACTTAAATGGTATTAACTAAGGCTTTGATGAGAGCTTTTCAGATATTGGCTTACTGCAAAAACCAACGAAAAGCAGCGAAACAAGACAGAGAGAAGCACGTCAAAGAGAACTCTTGGCACAAGAATTTTTCGACCGATGTGATAAACCTCTCAGAAATATAGCGCCGTTTTTTTGACACAATGGGCTTTCAGCTTGACCATTAGATGTAAAATGCAAATTTTGAGCAGAATGTCAACAAACAATCATGGCTGTTGCCTGAGAAACATTACTCCTTGGATCCTTTTTTCGCGTTTTTCTTTTGCTCTCGTTTTTAAATGTTTCTTTGATAAAATTTGATGTGTTCCATGTTTTCAGTTTTTTTGTCTTTTAAATAACCTGAATTTGTTCAGAAATTGGAAAACTGAAATCCTCGAAGTTTCCTTAACCCCGTTTTGAAAACGGGGTTAAGGAAACGAAGAAAGTTGTGAAAATACGATTTTGTTCCACTGAAGTGATTGTGCAAATCCACAAAGTTAAAGTGGATGGCATCGTATTTCAATTCCTCACGCAAAAAAGAAGTCGATTATTTATACACTGAAACTTTTGCCACGCAAGGTTTCATGTAGATATAAATTTAATTTCAAGACATAGCCATCGATTACTGTTTGCTTCAAACGGGTAGCAACGTGCCCCGATAAATAAACTGCCTTACTCGGTAATTACAAGTGGCAGCTCTCTGAAAATCGTGCCAAAAATTCGGGCTTGCGTGCGAACTTCCCTCATACAAGAAAGTAACACGTATTTTGCACCGTTCTGTGCTTTTTACCCGTGCATCGGTATCGCCAAAGGAAAAACTTTAGAACCCGTTAATCTGTGGTCTGTAACTGCGATGTTTTAGCTATAATATATACTAAATTTCTAGCAATGACACAACTGCGTTGCAACTTTGTTTAAGCGCATAACAGAGAACATATTTACATCGTGATTAGACAACCTGACGAAAAAGGTGTAACATTTTTGGAAAGATAATTAGCTTACCATTCGCTTTGAGCTGGGCGAAGACAACTGCGATGAGCGAAAGATACCTGGTAGCAAACATTTCTTATCGAAACTGTTCCTTGTCCTCTTGGTGTGTGTTTTGGTGAGGGCTACAATGGACGATTTATATATTTTTCAAGCACATGTTGATTAAATTCCTCAGGGACTAGAACTGATTCTGTCAAAGTCAATTGCCGTTGAGAACTTTTAGAAATAACTTCCGGTAAGTGAGTTATGAAGTAGGAAAATGCTAAATTCACTTCTGAAATATCAGTACACAGCTTCAATTATTGCCTTTTTATTGAATAAGAAAACTTATGAATGTGGCGTTAACGCTAAGAAGAGCGCGCATTAAGGAAATAGGGAGAAGACCTTCGACCTATCAAAGAACACCCTCGGTTCCAGTGTCTCTCCTAGGCTCCCAACACATCCAAAATGGCGTCTAGAATATCAGACTTCACAGGAAGTATATACTAGTACACAATTAGGCAAACTTTGTTTAAGAACTGACTCTTTAACTTCTAAGAGTGACTAGCATCTACCTTCACCCCTGAATCAAACATTTAAGTTATGAGAATTAAAGAGGCTTTTGATTTTTAAACGAATTCTCCTTGTCAGCATCTTAGGAAATGTATAGCGAGCATTATGGAGAATATGGATGCTGATGTCAGGGTGTAGGGGGGGGGGGGGTTAATTCAAATTAAAAGCATTTGTACGGCTGTTGTTTTATCATACCCCTGCTAAACAATTTCGGTCAAAAAGTCCAGGTTGGGTGAAATTTCTCCGTAGTGGAGTTGGATTTATTAAAATTCTCAATAGCTATAAGTAGAAACCAAATATTCTCTACCTATGAAGATCTATTTTCGTCGTGGTAAGTTTCAATATCACTGGTTGTTTCGGAGGCAGTGTTCACGGCATCATTAAGGAAAACATATTGCGTTGAACAAATTTATGAGGTCTTAATTCCGGCTACGAAAGACATTGAAAGCGAAACATATACAACAAGTATGTCGGTCCAAAGTGTATCACGAATAAAAACCATGAGAACTAAAACAAGGGAACCGGAATAATTCACTAACTAAAGAGCGGAAATAGCAGGAGCTACAACAACCACTGGCATATTTTTCTAAATACTGTTAATTTAACAGTCTTCTGTAAGCTACATTTATCTATCTAATTACTATAATTACGAGGTTACGCTGTCCAATTCTATCACATACTTAGACGAAGCCACATTCAAAATAAGCATACACTTAAATTTGATTTTTGTATTGTGCCTTTAGTGAGCGTTTGCTTGATATACGGTAAATTTAACGCTATCGGCTGATACGTTTTCTGTAACTCACGTAAAAATCGCAAGTGATGTATTGAAATTTGTGTATAAATTGCAAATATATAATGCCACTGAATTTTAAAACGTCATTTACAATTGAAGCTATTTTGAAAATTCACTCTATAAAGAGCAGAATTTGTGGCGTCGGTCGATAGCTCGGTGTTTCAATAAACCGTTATTCCTTGGGAAAAAAAAAAAGCAAAAAAGGTTTACCTTTCAAAACAGCGATGTCAGGAATGGTAATAATTACACTTAATAGCATGAAAAACTTCTTCATGTCGCTGAGTGCAGGACGCAAAAAAATCTCAGCATCAGCCAGTAACTTTCCGAAAATGAAAACCTCAAGCTAAGTGGAGTGACATCCGATCTTTTGCATTTCATTTTTGCCAGAAATTAAAAATAGTTTGAAGGAGACTGCGTCATCAGAAAGCCCGTTTGCTAACAGGACTCTGTCGTTCTAGATATCTATTTATTCAACTACCTGCTCAAAAGTCTCCGACCAAATTAGGCCGCTGCTTTTTTTCCTGTTAGTCCAAAGTTTGAAAATGACATTGACGGCAGGTGTCTTAGAGAATAAGGAAACTTATTAACCTCCATAACAGGAGAAATTTTATTTTCTCAGTTTCTTCAAAGGCAGGATAAACTCAGCAAAGTGACATCGTTATCAGACTTATAATGCTTTCCAACAAGGGTTAGTCATCTTGTATCCCGCAAAACAAAACCAATGTATTGATAAAAATGACCAAAAAAATTACAAACAAAATTTAATTAACGACAGTAAATTACTTGAAATAGTATTTCATCTAATAAACACAACGATTTCGACTTCCGATTGAGTAATTTGATCATGTAACCATCCATGCGTCATTCGATCTCAAAATGGCTGGGAAAAAGGATCTCCACGAGGCAGCCTTTGTGAAAGGTTAATTAATTATTAAAGTATAACTCGTAATGCGCAGAATTAAATGAAGGAGAATCTACATATCTACATTAACAATAAACAAAAAAAATTTAAATAAGGGAACTGTAGATCTTTAGTTTCAACCAACGTAAATTTTTATTATTGTGTGACTTTCTGGAGACAGGCAAACATCAATATACGTAACTTATAAAATTTAAAACTGTTTTATCTAGGTTGCAACCTTTGTTGTGGTCCTTTGATTTCTGAAAAAAAAAGCAAAGAATATATACTTAGTTATTTTACATAACTGCTCATCTGCAAAGAATTAAACCGAGCGAAGCTGTTTCATATGCAGTAATTAAACAGGATTCGTATTCTGAAAACTAATTAACCTTGCGTGATATGATATTTCATGACCTTTTCGAGGACTTTCGAAATAATGTTTCCCGCGACCAGCGAGGACTAAGAAATTTTGAATTGAGTGTCGAAAGTAATTGAGGATTGCTTTTGTTTTTTCTAACTTTGCTTTGTGATTGGCCCAGAGAACTCGCGCCATACTCTCAACCAATCGGATGCAAAACTATGAACAACCGCCACTTGATCATTTGCGTTTTCCCGCGCTTCACGCAGTTTGCCTATTTCATTTTGAGTTCTCATTGGCCAATGATAATGTAAATCTTTGTTATGATTGGTCACCGGGATTACTTTGGTCTTGGTTTTTGACAAAACTGCTCTATACTGCTTTATTCATTGATCTCTCTTATTTTCTCACCTTAGGGTTGTTACTGGCCGTACACCCGCCGAATTCCTACTCGCTAAGCCTTCACCTCGAAGCTTAGCTGCTTTTTCTCGTGTTTGTTCAAGTTCTTTCCACCTCATCTTCTCCAGTGCCGCCTGAAAGAATACAGTCCTCATGTGAAATTGATGAAAACGGTTCGATCATTTTCCACTAACGAAATATGAACTGAACAGCTCTAAACTGAAATTTGGAGAAGTCAAGATACTATCTTCTCCTGATTCTCAACTGCATCGACCAGTGGTATCCATTTTAATTACCTTCCTTAACAAGTAAAAATAACGTGACAGTCCTTTACACAAATAAAAATAACCCTAACTGTTTGTTAGTTACCAACCTTCTCTTCCTGTAGAGCCTTTTGTCTTCGTGCTGAGCTCTTCTTCGGAACCACCGCTAGACGTTCGCTTTCTTTCTTGCGTTCTGTTTTAAACAATCAAATATAAAGTAATTTTGATGGAAAATGGAAAGAGGCAAATTGACGAGTACATTGGAAAGGCCTTTGCTTGTACTCACCAAGATTTAGGTGTGAGAACAGGCAAAATTAAGGAATATAATTGAGACAATACATCGAACAAGGGATCCAGTACCTCAATGCTATATAAGTATCAAATTTTGGCACCTCCAAACTTCATTTAAGGTAAATCCAAGCTTATGTCTGCATTAAGCTTCAGAATCACATTTACAACGCGCATTTTTTATCTCGCCAAAGCCAGTGATCATAGTGATGATCATTAGGACGAGGGATCAGATGTGAATAATCTACGAGTGAGTCAACTCACAAGTGTTTACAATCGTCTGAAACAATTTTTGTAGATGGGTCCATAATTGAAGTGATTTGACCACATGCTGGACAGCAAAAATAGGACAAAAAACTACTGGAGTTTGAACAAACCTGCTTTCCTGGCCTCCAATCGTTCTTGTAATTCTTTTAGCTTGGGATCCTTCACTTCGGGTTTCTTTTGTCGCTTCTTTGCTTCCAGCCTAAGTCACAAAAAGGGAAAACAGTCAGCTTACCTCAAACTGACGCTCATTGCAATACAACTCGTATAGAAATGAAGAGTCACTCACTGCACGGCTGCTTCGTTTCCTATCTCAGCTCGGTGCTTGGCGATGGTTTCTAAAGTGTCCATAAGGAACTGGTCTTTTTCCTTAAAAAAAAATTATAATAATACTTAAACCAAGTACAAGTACAAATATTTTAACGAAGCCTTGGATCAAATCACAAACAAAGGACTATAACTTCAATCTCTTAGAACAAACCCTTAAAAATAAAGTGAACCTCCCTCTGAATTCCATAATAATGGCAATTGGAACCCTCCTCGAGATATATAAGGCTTGTGCTACATATAACAATAAAAAGGACAAAACTACTGAAGTTTCACTCTATTTCTGTTGTACTTTTTTTCGTCAAGGACGATCCGAGTATACCAAGAGTTTCGAAGACAGCTCGGGTATTCTGAAGATTTACGAGCCTCATCTGAAAGTGGTTTAATGACCTGTTTGGCTCGTTTTTGGTACTCACCACTTTGGACTTCAATATATTGTCCCTTTTCTCCTCCTCCGCCTCTTTCTCGGCAATTTTAAGTAACGCCAACCTCTCACGAAGCTGAGGGGAAAAAAATGAATCGCCATTCATAACAGGGCTGCTTTATTGAGGAGTGAAAAGTTGAAACACAGGGTGCTTCAGAGGGTTTCGCTACTCTAACGTATGATTGGGTCATTATCTATTTACTAAAACGAACCTCTCGCACATCATACAAGAAATGAAGCTGTAAGAAATGTTGCTACACGTATTTCGCCAGATGGAAAATAGTAGTTTGCTGCCAAAATCGTTTGTAAAAACTAATGGCTGGAAATTTATATAAATAATGCACTTTAAAAGGGTAAATTAACATTCCTTGCAGTTGATCATAAATGATTTCTCAGGTTATTTTCAGAATACGACAACCAAAGGCCTACCGGCCTCTTACAAACGATGACATAAAGTGGTTCAAAGTCGACCATACCTCTGCTACAGACATTTCACTGAGGAGGCCAGCTCCTGAAGTTTCTGTGAGATCCACGTGCTGCATAAGACAAAAAACCAAAAAAGCGGAAAAAATGAGTATTAAGTTTAAACCGCAATATATCTATGAAGAGGTTCTTTATGAAAAAAATTCTGAAGAAAACTGCCCAAAAAGTTTAACCTTAATGCTGGATAAATTCTGCAAATCACATAATGCTGTTGATGAAATATGTCTCCAAGAACATGGATACAAAGTTTTGCTTGGCAAAACGGACAAGAAACACAAGGCATACCTTAAATCGAATGACTGGTACACTCTCTATGGCTCGTATCTTTGCAATCAGCGCAACTCTCTGTCTCATTTCTTCTTCAGCCTGTGGGATACAAATATCATTTTTTATCGAGTAAATAACCCATTTATTCAATCATGATAAATTCCGTCTTTTTTAGAAAGTACAAAGGTGTTTTTAACAACTGGCAAACGGCAAAAATTGAACTTCTTGCCGTCTGAATTCCGCCATTTTTGCACTTAATTTGAACTATTTGCTGTGGCTGTGCACAAGAAATTCTTCGCCATTTCTCTCCAGCGTTGATTCAAGGATTGCGCAAAGAAAAAGAAAATTCAGAATCTTTTTAGCCGTTTTCAGTTGCCGTAAATGTCAAGGAGAAACTAATACCAGTGCCAGCAAAAGAAAGAAAGAAAGAAAGAAAGAAAAAAACCGCAAAAACAAATTCTCGATTTGTAACGCAAATACAACTCACTTCTTCCAAAGCTTTACGCATAAGCTCTTGACTCTCCTTGCTGACGTCTTGAACTAAAACCACGAAAAAAGTAGAAAGTGAACACTTAATATTGGAAAATACCTGCCATCGAAATTATACCGAAATATAATTTATCAACTTGTTTTGTCTTAGTTACAGATAAGATAAACCACTAGAGGTTATGGGCCATTCTTCTCAAAGATTCCATTAACACCTTACCCAGTTTTTGGTTGTATTCTTGAAGTTTTCTGCGGGCCTCTTTAGTATTTTCATGTTCCATCGTGGTTTGCTCGACGAGTTTCCTAACCAAGAAAAGGACGATAAATGTAAAAGCACAATATATAAATAACGCACTTACCACGAAATTTGCTCGGACAAAATTTGTTCCGAGAAGAGGAAACAAAGGTAAACACAGGCATACCAACCTCATTTCTTCATCTTCCTTCGACTTTCTCTCAAGATGTTTCTGCATCATCTCTTGTGTCTGCGAAGACAGACAAATGAATTCAGCATTTTCTAACATCGTATTTGTACCTGTAAGAAGTATCTAGCAATTCAATTTTTATAATGTAAATTACAGAAAAACCAACTGATGAAAATGGACAAATTTCTAAGTCACAACATGTGGTCGTGATTTAACACCAATCTATCATAACTTATTGGAGCGGTTTTCAATTGAGGGTTGAAAAACCAAAAGTATACTCAATGACCGATCAGAACGAAAGCTTACATTATCATTAGCCAATGAGAAAGCAATTCCGGATTACTTTCGACACTCAATGAAAATTGCTCCAACACAGAAATGGACCGTAGCTATCTTGTAGACTTTATTCTCAGGTTGACCAAATAGTTCCCACCTCTTGTTTAATTTCCATGACCCGCTGTTGGTTTTGTTTGATCATTGTTTGTCTTGCAAGTATCGCCTCCTCGTAGCTTAACTTTCCCTCCTGAAACAGAAGAGCAGCGGAAACGACTTCAATCTTAAGCGTAACTTTCCCTCCTAGAAACACAAGATTCAGACTGTAAGTGTTCCCGTCATTTCTAGGTCTAGAAAATGAGATCTCCAACTTACCAATCTTCGTTTCTCAATCTCAGCGAGTCTGTCTTCCAAATCTTTCTACAAAGGAATATGCAAAAAGAAAATGAAACATCAATGAACAATAAATGCTGCAATGAAAATAAATAAAATTCAAACCGAAGCAAATTTGAGATCAAGTAAATGTTGGCCAAACTTTATATACTAAATTTTTTACACACCTCACAGTTTTACATTCTGTATACTCAATTTGATTAGCAAAGTATCAAACCGAAAAAGCCCGTGGTATCTTGATTAAACTTTAGAATTTTCTTTGCAAATTGTTTTTGATACTATAACAGAAGCCAGGCGAAAATACTCCCAAACGTGAGTTCAATACCTTTCTGACACTTTCTTGCCATCTTAAGAACTCAGTGGCATCACGTCCTCCTTTTTCATACTCTGACAGTCTAAAAATTGGAATTGGAAATAATCATCAGTGTAAGTTAACGCGTTTAGGAATCTCTCAAGTCATTATTCTATAAGTCTGTGGACGAAAATAAATCGCAGAATCTTGATGTAGCTTATCCCTGGGTCAGTTTTGGTAGCATGTAACTGGTGAGCAGTCCCTCAATAAAAGCGTGACAGGACGCGCGTTATCCACCCGTGGGAGGATTTTAGAAGAGTCGAGAGAGGTTCTCTAGGGGTCTGGCACTATCCTGGTTATCATTGCCGAACCCGCTCCCGACCTCTCACCGGCTGACGTTGCCCATGGCCTCATATTTCGCCGTGGGTCAGGATTAGAAACGCTCGAGCCGAAGATGATGATGAGGGCCTGTTAGTATGGCTATCCTCCCCTGCGTATCGTCAGGATCATGGCCATACCCGTTTGTCGGTAGCTATTAGCCCTCCTGGGTGGAAAGAGGCACTGTGAAGATTGGGTGTCTTTCTCAAGAACACAGCAATATGATCCGGCAAGGGGGCTCGTTTCTTTAAAGACTTGGTAACTTAACGGGTCCGAAAAGCGGATGTTTGTTTGAAATTCAGATATCAGGGAAATAAATAGAATGGAGAGGTGTTTGAGCAAAAACTCGCATTATTACATCGAGGAGTTACATCTAGAAATATAACATAGGGCCCGTATAGTTGTGAGAACTTCAACTCAAACCTTTTCCCTTTTTGACCCAGAGTCCAGTGCGCAGCGCCTCCGTCAGGTGTTGTATGCATGTTTAACTCAGATTACATGTGTTTCCTATATTTACCTTTTCAGTTCCTCTTCCTCTTTCTTGTGAAAAAGCACTCCTTCTCTCATGATTGTTGCTGCATTTAACTTGATCGGAATGTTTCCACCCTTACAAAGGAAAGAACATTGCCAATTACACATACACGTGATTGTATGTACAGTACATGTACATGAAGTTCTCCTTCACTAACAGTTCTTTGTGTTTAAATACATTACGATGTGCTATAGAACTATGCTAGTTTCTATCAAAACAAAGTAGGATTATCGACTACCCGCACAGTAAAAGAAAATTCCTTCTAGAGCAAACAACGCTAATGTCAAGGATTACCCAGGAAAACTAAAGTAATGCCTTTCTATACACAGTATGAACTGTCATCTCTTACTGTGGTTGACGGCGCCTCTTGTGCTTTGGGTTTGTTGAACTGTAACCTGTAACATTTAAAGAAAGAGAGCACATGATCTTTTCTGTCTTTTTTCTGATGAAAACCACGAAGATAGACTATAATATGGTAGTTGCAGACGAAGAAAGCTGACAAAGATGTTTATCATCACTTTATCAACTCACTTGATAAAACCAAATTAGTTTAAATCTATGAATGTTCTTCAAATGAAGAATCACTACTCACTTGGAGTTCTCCTCTTCTGTAATTTGTCTTATTCTTCGTTTAGTTTTATCAGATTTCTCAGCACTTGCACACGCAGGTTGCCTGGCTGATGATCTTAAGAATTCCTCCTGTTTCCAGAAGAGAAGGGTTAACTTTTAGAAGCCTGGTGATGATTTCTACTTAAAGATTACCCTAATCTTGCTGAGAGCATTTCTGCTCAAGGAAAATTACTGACTGTGAGTCCAGCTATTCAGAAAGCTTCCCAAACAGCTTCTACTATCAGCTAGCAGCTACTACTATCTGTTTAAACTCCTGGGTGGACAGATGTATTGTATTAACTTGTAACCCCAGAGAGTGATAAGCATCTAATTTCTCCTAAAACTGTTGCCCCTGAATCAAACATTAAGGTCGCAAGAACATCAGAATTGATTGCTAGGCAAAGGAGCTTTTATCAATTAAGCAAATTCTCCTTGTCAGTAACATAGGCCAACTGATGCTCGGATCTAATGGGTTAAATGTTTTGTCCAAGAAAGCATCACAAAGACCTTGCCTAGGTTTGCACCTGCTGCAAACTCTTGTTTCTGAGCCCAGTTAAACCACCCCTTAATATACAGACAATGTACTACAAGAAGGATCTAATATGTACATATTATCTTCAGGCAAAAACAGCCAAACACTATCAAACTACTTAGAGGGGGAACTCTATTATGCAGGTGTACTGTGGGAATGGTGCTGTACAATGAGCCCTTACTAGACTACATTCAGGGTGATTGTACCAGTCAGACTGCTATATTCATATGATCCTCACATTAATCGGAACTGTTTGGTCACATTAACCAACTTCAAAATTGTACATACAGCTGTATATGTACAGGAATGATGGCCGACAGTGCAATTCTAAAAAATATATTTCTACCACAAGTATCAAAAATCAGCCTGTAGTTGCAACATTTACATCAAAAAGTGATGGCAAGAGCTCTTCCTGATTTAAGGAAGAAGACCCTCAAAAGAAAACAGGGCAAATGTTATCTACTTCGTATTGAATTATAAAATGACATTTACACTCACCTCAGCTCTTTTCCGATTTTCTTCCCTAATCTTAGCCATAACATCTTCCTCAACAGGTGCATGATATGTAGTCTGAGGGACCTTTCCGATCAAAGATGAAAAAAAAAAAACTCTTATAGTCAACATTGATTAAGTTAAACTTGTCACTTCAAAACTTAAGAAAATTTCAACACATACTGCAACTGCTGACACTGAATGTTCAGTACTAGGAAGCTTGACAGACACCTACCTGTCTAGACTTCTTTAATTTAGGGATCTGAAAACACAGAGAATTGTTTAGTTCCAACTGAACAAAAAAGACATATATATGTGTATTGGACTTGACTATTTAAAGCTACTCATACTTGTATAATTATGTACTTTAAAGCATCAAGTTATCATTTCTCATGCTGAAAGAAATATCAAATTCACATTGAATCCTTACCTTCTCTGGCATAGGAACACTTCTTGGTTGAGGTTTTGTCAGGTTAAATGGCTTTGGTTCTAAGGTAGATAGAGAAACCTCAAGTCAAGTGTTGACAATTACCGGTACAAGTTATGGTGATAGGACTGAGTGGAGTCCAATTCAGTGTGTAATGATATGAGTGATAACAAAATGGAACAACTGCAAAGTGGGAGTCTGATTTGTTTATCACAAGTATGATTTCAGACAGAATTCAACAAAACAAAGTCTTGTTACCAATTAATCATAAAAATAAAAAAATTTCTGAGAAAAGAAAAAATAGCCAGGTCATGGAAAAAAAAGGGAAAATTGAAATCAAGGTTGTGATTAGTTGATCTTTACTAAAAGTTCGAATGCAATTGCTTATTGAACCATCCAATGACATATTGTCTGGTAACAAACTGTCCGATAACAACTTGGCAAGTGAATTAGTAGAAAATAGGAGAATTTTAAACCAATCACAGTGAAAAAAATTGTAATTTTTAAGATTATTATGTCAATATCATATATCACTGTAAATAACTGGAATTAAAAGGTTGGAAATAAAATAAAATATAGAAAAAAATTTAAAAAGATGGGGCACCCAGTCCCTCCCTAAACCTTCCCTCTTCACCAGAAGTTAAGCAATGCATTGTTAAGCAGTGCAGTGCACAATTCTGCACCTTTAAACCTGTGTTTCCAAATAATAATAGAAAGAACATTTTTAGTCTTTGCTAATCACCTGTAGCTGGTTTTGATTTTCTGGGCCTCTGTTTGTTGGCTAATTTATCTCTTAAATCAGTAATGAGACCATTTAACTCTGGTAACCATCTGAAAAGGAAAAGATAAAATAAATAAAGATATGCGTTAATAATGATATCTAACATACATGCTTTACAGCTTGGTAAATATCCACTGAGTACTATTCACCTCAATGTTTGTGAAAATTGCTAGTTATTACCTGTAACCACAATTTTTTAATGATGTGCAAATGAAAATCAAGTAAAGCCATGATCCTACTTGTAAATATATGGTGAGCTGCAATTTGTAGTAAGCACTAGCAGGAAAAAAAAAAGTCCGAAAAAAAGAGGAGGAGAAGAAGAGAAGATGGACAGGATTTTCCTTAAAGTAAATGTAATAAGTGCTTTAATTGCAGTTCACCTGGAAAGGTTATTGCTTTATCAGTTAATTAACCCTTCAACTCCCAGAAGTGATTAACATGAAACTTCTCCCAATAATATCCATACAGTTTCCAGCACACAGGTAATGAGAATATTCAAACTTATCTGATAGAAGTTGCTATCTTGATCTAGCAACAAATTCTCATAACTAATTTACAAAGAGATGTGTAGCAGCTAGAGGGGAGAATTAACAATCAGATCTTAGGAGTTAAAGAGTTAATTGTTGACTAACTCAGAATAAAATACTTGCCTCAAAAGGGGGGATATCAAATTTGTTTGAACATAACTGTGTTCATAATGTTTACACCACTGTTAAAGGAAAAGAAAAAGTATTACTATGGTTAAAACTTTTTAATAAGTAAAACAAAATCACCAGTTTTGATGACAGACTAAGAGGAAAAATTTTGCCAGACAATGTGCTTTCAATTACCTCATCTTTCATCCATGTTGTTATGTTGCTTTCATTGAACACGAATGAGAGAAACTGGAATAAAAGGAAAATAAAATAAATTATGTACACAAAGTACTCTAGGCACATAATATGTACAGGTAACAACAGACTTAGACTTGTGTTTCAGATCCAATAACCTCTTGTGTCACTACCAATGTTGACTTTAATTTTCATATTTCCCACACTGATATCTTTAAATACATATGGTAATGACAAGGAGAATTTGTTTAACCATCAAACGCTTCTTTAGTTTGCAATCATTTTCCCTATTTTCATGAACTTAATATTTGATTCAGTTGTGATGCTGTAAGGAGAAATTTGTTGTACAATTTAAATCCCATTTACCCAAACGGGAGAAAGAGTCAGTTCTGAAAATATCATGGTATTATATAACTAATCATCCTTTATTTAATATTTATCAAATTGACAAAATTGACCCTGTTGTGTTTAGAAGAAATGATTTTATGCTACTGCATTTCTTACTTTGTGCATCTTGTTTGCTTCATGGCTCATGACAAATTTCCTAAAATGTGCAATGCCCAGTTCATCAAGTCTGTAGAGAGCCAAATACACCAGAACTAAAAGAAAAGATGAAAGACAGCTGAATATAATTCAAGTCACATACTGGGAGATTTGGTGGCCTTAATCGGTCAGTGTGCTGGACTTCAAGTCAAAAGGTCCAGGCTCAATAGCTAAGTGGGTCATTAAGTTTTGTAATTGGGCAAAACACCAGATACTTTCACAGTGCCTCTCTGACCATCCAGGAGTATACTGTAAATGGGTATTGTTGAATTAATGAAATACCAAGGGATAAACTCAAGCAAGGGTTTCAAAACAAGCCAGTGACTGTTGGGGTTCTGCCGGCTACTTGAAAACATGTTGCTGTTTACTATGGTCAAAATACATGTGACTACTTTTTGGCCTTAAATGAACTTCTCATAGTCATCCATTTTTGCAGAGTCTGATACCTACTTTAAAATATTTTGAAACCCCTGCTTAAGCTGGACAGTTATCCCATCCACAGAGAAGCAGAAATATTCTAGTTACATCACATTATGGAATCTAAGATAAGCTCAAGTGGGGTGGGCTACTTGGCTCGGGTACAGACTTTACCAAGGTACCTTCAAGTTTTTACCATATTGTACAAACTGCACTACCACAAACTATAAGGGTAAGATTCAATACCTGTAAATTAAAGCACTTACCAGTATATACATTTTTGTCAACACGAAGGGAAGTCTTGCCAACATCAGCATAGAATGCATCTACAACAACCTATTGATGAATAACATAAAAAAAATTATATTTCAGGTTTGGAGAAACTTAAATATTGAAGAATCTTCAGAGCATAAAACTTTATTAGTACCTTTGAGATATTTCAAATGGTGGTCCTTCTTATTGTATGAATACTATCCCCTTGATACAAAGGGTAGAGTAGCAGTATAAGCCAGCTCATGTAAAGATCATAGAAATTCATGACTGAACCCCCACCCTCCCCCTGCCCAACATATGCACACACACACACACTCCCCACTTTCAGAAATCCTGAATCATTTTGAACTAAAATCAAAGCCAAATGAGTAGCTTTGATGTGACACTACCAGAAGTAAACGTAAAACTGGTAAAATTTCCGCATAGCCCCATAATATTGGAAAACAAATCTGTTTTCCCAATGGCAATGTATTGTCTTTGTTATTACTTCTCTATCCAAGAACTGAATGCATAATGTAGGATGGGGCTGTGTGGAAATTTTACCATTTCACCACAAAACAGAGCAGACAGTTGAATGGGTAAATATGAAACCACTTTAAGACGCATACCTTTAGGATATTTGTGTACTGCACGCATCCAGAAAACACTTCTGTAAGAAAAGATTCATCACTTTCTCCAAGATACTGAAGAGAACAGAAGTTCACCAAAATGAGACATTAATTAACCGCACGACGAAAATCAATAAAAAGCTGATCAAGTTCCAGAAGTTACCTTATATAAACGTGAAATGGACATAATTATCATCAAACGCTTTCCTTTAAAGGACTAAAATTTTGGCTTACCGTTTTTGTTGACAGGCAGGTATTAAGGTGTTCTAAAACACCATGAATCCTTGGATTAAACGAATCTAAAATCTCGACACACCATTTTAACAAACGCTTGTGTTCCATTTTGAAAATCAGCGAAAACACTTGTTTAAAATTGTGGTAATCTACGTCTCCTATATGTCCTGCTTCTTCTTTCTTACTCGAAGCTAGGGAAATTATTAAAGTACCCCCGTTTTTAGCTTGTAAAACAAAGAGATTCACAGATATGCAAGGCTACTTGCTAGCGGACGCCATATTGTTTGTGATTCTGAACTGTACTTGGCAACAAACTAGTGCCAGTCTTACGGACATCGGACAGGTCAGCATTGCCAGCGATAACATATAAACAGCGGTCTGGCTAGGCATTAATGGGAAACTTCGTGTAATACGAATAAAGGTCTATTTGGACGCATCTGACTTGGCATGTTTTCGTGTGTTTCGGATGTTTTTCGGAAGGTTCTGTCAATTGTCGGATGGTTCCGTCTATTTCAAACAAGGATAGGTTTGGTCGTATTTTAGGCCTAGTCTATATTACTCTGGACAGTTCCGTCTGTTATAGGTCAGTTCCATAATTTTTGCCGTACAGACAGTAATTAGAACTCAACATGGAGATAAAATCATAACCCCTTAGATTGAATTGCAATTTTAATAATATCGGCTACTATTTACACGATATGCTATTGAGAATTTAAAGAAAACCCAGTTAGTAGGCATTAAAACCTCTTAAAATGCAATATTGCTAATAAAAGTTTCAATATTACAACGTGGTCAAATTGGTAATTTTGTATCAATTTCCCTTTTTCCGAATTGTCCACGATACAATTTGGTTGAAAAGGGGAGGTGGGGTGAGTGGGGAACAAAGCGAACATAAGTGGCATCGGCATATTATCGATTATTAACAATTTGAGCTCTATGATATATATTCTAAAATCCAAAAGATCGTCTATTTACATATTGATTTTGATTTTACACTTCTACTAACTCATGTACTTTACATGCTACTCATAGCGAGTAAACACCTATCCCTTCTTTGAAGTTTCATAGAAACTATTTGCTAACCCAGATTGGTCCAAAAAAATTGTAATTTGATTTCCCATTTTAAGCGAAAAGCTCATGAATAATGTCTGTAGCAGAGGAGCATTTTCTTGCTTGTCTCAAAAACATCTTCAGCTGTGTCTCCGTTTCTTTATCTTTTCTCGGGTATTTCTTCTTCTTTAACATTTTGTCGGCAAGGTAGTGAAGCCATAGCACGTTTGAGTGAGGCTCAAATGGCTCCCAGTCGTTCCTATGAAACAGGAAGGAAGGACAATAAAACTTGTTTTTCCTTTAAGGACCCATATAAACATAACATGGTTCAAACAATTTACTCTAAGACTCTGGTCAGTCACTAGAGCTCGAGGCCACGAGCAGGTCCTTTTCATTAGCGTTTCAGCACGAACGTTTCTTCCAGAGGTCTGTATGGGATTTAGCAGTGTCAGACCTCCGGCAAACCTGTCCCCGACTGGTCTCAAATATTCCTTCGGGTGGATAAAGTCGTGTCCCGCAGCGCTAATAACAGGGGCAAAGAGAACGCTAAAAGGTTCCCTTCAGCTTACTGATACGATTCTATTTTTTTTCTCCAAAAACGTGGTGAGCGAGGAAACAAACTTGTGAAAATGAAAGCGATCTCCGCAGTTATGAACACTACTTAAGCAGTAGTGAAAGAAGGTCTGAAAAATTCAGGCCTGTACGGGATTTGAACCCATGACCTCTGCGATACCGGTGCAGTGCTCTACCAACTGAGCTAACAAGCCAACTGGGAGCTGGTCACTATGTTGGTTCTAAATAAACTCGTGAAGCGGTGAATAAATGGCTGTGAATATATGAAAGTCATATATTTTCACTACTGTTTAAGTAGTGTTCATAACTGCGAAAATCGTTTTCATATTCACGTCTTTATCCGCAGTTCAAATATATGACTTTCATATATTCACAGCCATTGAAACAAATCTGATTCTTCCCCTTAAGCAGTTAGACTTTCTGGAGGGTAAATTCCGATGAGACAGGCACTTACGTTGTAAACACGACAATTTTCTTAATGCTACTCGCACAGTTAAACAGAACGTACTTGTTCGCTTTCTTCATGAGCCGATACACATCAAATTGATAGTCTCCTCTTCCAGTGAACAACGATTCATCCTCTGCCATGTTACAAAACACCGTCACGCCATCTGCAGTAAAAGAAAAAAAAACAAAAAAACAAAAAAAAAAAAAGAGAGGGACTTTTAATCCAAAAGAAATGATTAAGCATCAAAGAGAACGTAAATAATGGAAAGGACGTTTTTAAATGGTCTGGTTCAGAAAGAACTTGGAATTTTTTTTTTCGAAATTTTCCTGGTGGCCCGAGTTCTCTTGATCAATCACAGAGGTAATTAAAGCAAAACCAATGTAATATCGTATTTCTTTCGACTCTATAGAAACTTGCTCTTTGTATTTGTATTTGGGTACCTTTTTTCAGCCGTGAGAGAGTAAAGTCGATCAGACTAACTCGGACACCATGACTCGGTACCAGCTTTTTCTCTCCTTGCAAAGTGCTCTCTACAAGCTGGTCCTCAGTCTTACAAATTAAAACATTTCCCCAGTGCAGATCACGGTGCTCAAATTCAAGCGCGTTCTCAGCCACCGCCAGTCCAAGGGCTGTCTGATGCAGTACGCTCCATGCCTCTGACAGGGAGTTGAACTCAAAGCTCTCCAAATCCTTGCCGCCATTTGAAAACTCGAACACGATGAAGAACTGATCACTCGGGAAGATATCTACAGTATCAACAAAAGCAGAACAGCGCATCACATGAAGAAGGTTATAGAATAAGGAAATATCTTAAAGTAAAAAAGTGACAGCTGTTAATATTTTAAATTTTAAACGCGGGTAAACCTGAAGACCCAAATAGCCAGAGTGTGATTAGGGGTGAGAGAAGAGGCAAAATGATGTAAATTGTATCTAAAAGCGGGAAACCTGAGTGAGACTTGAGCAATTAAATCGCTATTAAAGCGTTACACTCTCACACTAGTTTGCATAATTCACCATACTGTTCTATTTACGCTTCCAAAGGTGCTGATAAGGAATTGTTTTAAACAATTAAAAGCTTCTTTAGTGGTTGATCATTTCCTTTATTCCCTTAACCTTAATGTTTGATTCTGGAAAGATATTGTAAGGAGAAATTAGATGCCAGTCACTTTTAGGGGTCAAAGGATCAGCCTATCCTTTTCAGAGCCTGAACAAGTATGCGCACAAAATATAGAGCCAAATGTCAATACAGTTTATTGAGTATCTCTTACCAGGTTTGTCATTTTCTGATGTGTGTTTAGTATCCCATTTGTCCCACTCTGATATCAAATGGCTGGGATATCCACCTTGAATACACGTCACACTTAACAACAAATAGAATTCAACGTAAAAAAAGTGAAATTTAGCATTCAGAAATGTGTAAAATGAAGAGTCTAATCACTGCACGAAATAGCGACTGGACAATGGACAATGCTTAGCAAAATGTAAGTTTTGGCCAGTCACTTCCATGGATGGCCCAACATTTTGTCTGGTTATTTACGAATGTAAAAAAAAATTGAATTCCATCAAAATCCAGGTTTTAATCATTTTAAACATTCAATATCATAGGCGTTCTTGAAAAATCGTGTTTGGACATCAGTCTCCGATTTCAGACAATAGCGTCTGATTTAGACACTGGTGCCAAAATATGACACTGGAATCCAAAATCAGATACTAGTGTCCAAAGTCAGACACTAGTGTCCAAAATCAAACATGAGTGTCCAAAACTAGACACTTGTGTCCATAATCGGACACTAGTGTCCAAAATTGGACATACTGGTGTAATAATAATTTTAATAGTGTCCAAAGTGTGTGTTTAACCTGGACATGAGTTTCTAAAATTAGACACCTTTGCAAGGCTTTGTTTGCCAGTTTTGAATAGCAAAGAATTATCCTTGGTAGCAAGCAGTTGTTTGGGTCTCTAATGACTAGCAAAGCCTCCATCTGTGAAGCCTCCAATTCTTTGAGTTCTTTTGCTGCATCTCTGCTCCATTTTTCAAAGATCCCCAAAAAATGCTAGCTACTCAGGCAAGAAAGAGAGGTATCAAATGGTATTAAGAAGTAAAGAGCAGTACCAACCTGTGGACAGTGATGAAGGTTGTGGTCCCATTGTCCTTAACATTTGGAAACAAAACAGCAATAAATTAATGAACTGACACCTTTTTAGGCATTTTATTTAATTTATTGACTGACAGAATGACACAAACTACCGGTAATTATCTGATGGAAAATGTTTGAAATTCTTACATTCTCAAAAGACTCTCCAAGTAAACTCAGCTCCCTATTAAAATGAATATTGACAATGTCAGCATTCACAATATTATTATTGAATCATTTATGAAGGTTTTCATATCATAAGAGTTCAAATCATTTGTACTTTATGTGTTAAATTTAAAATAGGAGTTTTGAACCTTACTTGGAAATAACAATCTCTGGCAAAATTTCTTCAAATGATTTCTGGGGTTCACCATTCACTTGAAAATCACCTTCAACTGGGATGATCTGTGAATAACATACCGAATTTCAAACACATTAAAAAAACCATGCACTTTAAACCTCCAGAGCCAAACACTTAAAACATAATTATTTGTATATTAAGAGAAATTACTGCATGCACAAGTGGAAGATAAAAAGAAAGAAAGAACATTCATGTTCTTGGTATGTGATGCTTGTCTACTTATACCTGAGTTACGCAAAGCATACTAGCATACTAACTGACCCTCATTGCTTATTGTCAATAAGACACATACCGAAAATTGGTAATCAATTTCTGGAACATTGTTCCATTGCATCAATTCAAGTGAAGTTTTTGGTCCATCTTTGTTAATTGCCAGCTGAGTAAACCAATTAGATTGGACAATTTTGAAATTGAAATTACTTTTCAAAATAGTGTCCAGGAATAATGCTGAATTGCCAAATCACAGCCTGACACAAACGAAAAGAGAACAAAAAACTAAACTACACCCCTGTTTATGACACAATTTATTGCCTGTGGCCAGAAGTGTTGATTTCATTATAATAGACAAAAATCAGTATAATTCACCTTCAGTGCAATTGATTGTCCATTTTTATACTGAGATTTAAATACTTCTCCATAAACTCCCTCTCCAATTTTAACACAACTCTCCAGTAAACTGTAAAGAAGAAAAATTACATGTTGTAACAGCCTCATCATGTACAGCAGTGTAATTTAATTTCATTGGTTCTGTAACTTAGCTCTTCAATTCCCAAGATCTAATTGTTATTTCTCTTTTCTGGATTTCATACTTTTCTTTTTGAATGAAGAATGCAAATTGTTTCCGTGATATCAAGGTAGCACCAATGCTTACCTCTTGTCTAAGATTTCTGAAAATTTCACTGGTCTCTCTTGATTGCACTCCATCAGGACCTTCTCAAAATTAGTGAGTTCTTTTACTTCTTCAGATTCCTTTCCAAAGTTTGTTTTGGTAAGGTTTTTCTTGACTGGAGTTAAAGCTTCCTTCAAAATGTAAGAAATTAAAATCGTAAGTATCATTTTAAAATGAGCTGATTACATAGAAGAAACTTGTGTACTCCAATATATTGTATGTCGCATGCAAAACATAAAATTGATTATGCATTTAGCAAATAGATTCCATGTTGATGTGCATCTGTTGAATAACAGATCACTGATGTTGTCAAAATGTGGCAAGAGGAAAAAAGTGGCAAACGAGGTGCAGCTAATTGAGACACTGATGTTCTTACAACATTCTGACTTCTTCTGCAATCTATTACTTTTTGGATACATGGCAATGCATTATTGGATGTATCTGATTTACATGGTGACATCATCCATGTGTCAATCCTCTAAAAGATCGTAACTTAAAACCAATCAAAATGTGTGTATCATTCAGCTTATCATATAGCAAATTATTATTCTGCTCATCATCATCATCATCATCATCATCATCATCATTTCTTCAACGGTTAGGAGTGCACTTACAGCAAATGAGAGCTGGGACTTCCCTCTGTTAATGAATGGAAGGCTTCCATCACCAGATAATGTTGCTGTGAGATATTTACCCTTCTTTTTTAAGGGTGTTATCCTCAACTTCTCCAAGGAAACCACACACTCTTTCATCTCTTTGGATGTCCTGTCACTGCTGGTTAAGCTCAAAGTTTTAAGTGCAACTGAATTTTTGTGCTCATCAGATGACAACTGGCTAGTTTTCTCGTTGCTAGGTTTTTCAGTTGAAGATAACAATAACAATGATTTCTCCCACTGAATTGGTGTGATTCTAATTGGTTCCAAAATAACCTTACCATCTATTGAATAAGAGTTTTGGGAATCTGATTGGCCTACTCCTCCAATTGCTAAATAATTGTCACCATTAAATACTGGAGTTGAAGTGGCATAGGTTGAGTGGCAGCTGTCAAATTGAAAAACTGCGTTGTTGTTTTTGTTAAGTTTGATGCAGTCTTTATTTCCTAAATCGCGATTTTCTCCATCTCTTGATATTGAAGAACAATCGCTGAATACAGAAGCATTTCCACTCAAATTTGGCTTTCCATTTGACGTATTTATACTTAAATTTGTTGGGTTATTGCAACCAGATTGAAAAACAACATCTTCTACGCTGTCTTCAACACAAATGACATCGTGAATATGGCGGGTGCTTTTCTCTCTAATCTCTAAACTATCATTCACCAAAACAACCTCAGGTATTTTGACTCCCGACTTTTCACTTTCCGACGGACAAGTTGAATCAACATTTGAACCTTTTTGTGTTGATAGCGGCGTACAATTACTGAATAGTGTTTGCCTTTTCCTTTTGAACTTCCTCTCCTTTTGGTCATCAGCTGACGAATTTGAAGTATGGCTGTTTTCTTTGTCATCGATTATTATAAGTTCTTGTTTCTCAACGATTGGAATCGCACAGCTTTCGTAAGCAGATGAAGCTCGTGAGGTTGTAACTTTGTTCGAGTGCTTGGACCTGACAAAATAAAACACTCAACCATTAAATTGCCTACAAGTAATAAAACACTTCTTGTCATTTGTTTCCATTTTTCCAGTGAATTTTTGTAAACAGGGAGATCGCAATTTAGCTCGGAAATGTGGTTTTGTCGCAAAATTCCACCTGACAAAAAACCATTGGACGATAGAGTTCAGAGAATGTCATGCATCGATTTGCTCCGATTAAGGTTCTCATCTCTCCTCGGTAAAACGAGGCTGTTTTAACCAGGAATAACAGAGATGTGTCTCACCATTTTGACGACTTCGGCTTGAAAACATTTTTCGATGAGCTTGCTTCGATTTTGGAGGGGAAACCGTTTCCAAACGGGGAATGAACATTTTCGTCAGGGGACAGCCAAATTTGAGCCTTCACAGTCCGATGTTTATGCCTTCCATACGTCTTTACCACTCTTGATTTCTTAGACATTTGACTTTTTAATGAATTAGGACAAAAAAAATGCCTATTTCCCAAAGGCAAACTGATAGTTTGAGAACCAAACGATTTTCGAATTTTCCGCTCGAATACTCGGCCCAGTTCTCTGCCACACAAGTTTCGGCTCGCAAAGATTTGTGGGGTTGTTGACACATGCCTCCCAACGAGAGGGCGCACATTTTCCTTGCACCCCTTCTCAGATGATTGATTGATAGATAACGCAAAGTTTAGTTATTGCATATGTGCACAGAATTTTAAATTTCCAACAACGATGAATTGTTTGTTAATCAGGGCAGGGTTCATCGCAGCGTCGTTCCCCAATGTTTGGGAAGAAGATAAATCTTGCAGACAATGTTTAGTTCTAGTTCATCGATTCTTCTTCAGGATTCTGGATTTTTCTTAGGGGAGCTCGGCGTCGACAAAATCTGGATCGGACCGGGTCGGATCACAGATTGGATCAGGGACCGGATCACCGATCGGATGACGGATCGGATCGCGGATCATGGATCGGATCCTGTCAAATGAAATTAGAACTTTTGCGTGACAAGCCAAAATAAGGTCCGCGTGGCATAATTGAACGCAGGCCCCACTGAAAGTTTTTTTTTTCCCAAAAACCTGACGCACCGGATCACGGTCCGGAAAAAAGAAGAGTTTTGAAAATACACAATCAAATCGTTTACAAAATAATAAAGAGTTAAAAAAAAGGGGATGTGAAAAAATTAAAATATTTTCAATGAATATTAGAGATGTTGCGTAACAAGCCAAAATAGAGTCTGCGTGACATAATGAAGTGCCAGTCCATTTGAAAGTTTTTTTGCCCCACAACTCTATGTAGTCTCTTTCACGGCTATGTCGAGGAGTGTTGTGTAATACCGCCATGGACAAAGGCAAGTGAAAGGTACATATCATTCTTCAATCAGGAGGGGGGCATTGGGATTTTCGGTTTTGGGGTTTTGGCTATTTTTAATTCGGTTTTTCGGTTTTGCTGTTCTTTTCTGTTTGCGGATTTTACGCAGTTTAGCATATGGTTTACGCGACCCGATCCTTGATTCAGTCCGTGATCCGATCCGATCCGGTCCGATCCAAATTTTTGTCGACGCCGCAGGGGAGCTTTTTTATTGCTTTGTCGCCAATGTTGACGGACAAACGTCCCAAATAGTGGGATGTGCCTTTTCTGATCTCATCTTACTGTATGCCGCAATGACGACCAAACAAAACCAGTACTGAGAAAATGTTTCTTACATTTATCGCGTTTTTTCTTCTTCCAAGTGATTTGTACGTAGGTAAGTACCTTTTGTTTGCCAGGCAATTGACGTAACTTGGTAGGTAGAGCACCAAATTTCCTCTCTGACTCTCTGACTAATATGTTATTGACCCGGTGAAATTAAAAATACATGAATGCATTGTATGTTACCAGGTCTGGCAGATTTTGATCGTAACATAGTGACATTTTATGCAATATTATGTAATGGTTGCCTTAAGAGAGTCTTACCTCTACGTGCAGGCAGCGAAGTAAATCTGATTTATAGTCACCATTAATAGAGGCCCATTTGGCGTTTTTCTTTCATCTCTTTACAAACGAATTTATAATTTAAAAACACTTAATTTCAAAATCGTGCTCTTAGGGTGTAGAACAGGCGTTCCTTTTGCGTATTTCATTCGAGTGCATGAAAATGCGAGGAGAATGCGAGGGCGGGTCGCGGGTGGATTGAGGAGCTTCTCAACCCGCGCGTGGCGTCGCGCTCGCCTCGCACTCGGCTCTTTCCATTTGAAAAATCCAAAAAATACAATAAAGGCATACTATTCAAAGTACATTCCTTAAACTGATTATGTTAAGAGATCTGCACTCGAATAATCTTACACAGCGGGTCTTGCATGAGCTTGTGGAAATCTTTGATCTTCCTTATACAACATTCCTAATTTTGAAAGTTCATCAGAGAAATCAAGTATTTACCGATTATAAGTAAGAACTGTTTCAAAGTTGAAAGCAAATTTGAAGATTCCTGTTTGTTATTTTGATTATTTTATTTATTATTTGGTTCTGACCTGATTTCAACCATTTACGACTCTTGGTATGAAACTGTGAAATAAAAATACTGGAACCAATAATCAGCAGGTAGGTTTTCTGACACCTGCTGTGGCTGTCCACTGGTAGCCGTTAATCTTCGCCATGGCGACTACGCATTTCTATCGTTCATTCCTGCACTTCGCCTTCAAGGAAAATTCAGACAGAAGGCCACTTTTGATCATCTTCTGAGAGCGGACGGCTGTGTACGAAATATTGCGAACTTCTACTTCGTTACTTTTTAACATTCGTGACCGCGGCATTCGAAAATAAACTTCTGATGCCACAAAACTTATGTTTATATTTTATGCAAATACATTTATCTGTCTATTTTAACTCAAGTATAGCAGTTATAAATAACTCGACAGCTGAGCGGTACTAAGCTAAAACATACACACGCACCACATCGCATCATATCAGCCACTGGAGAAGAGGGGTACCGGTTCTTAGGTCTACAATGAACTGGACTGATTTACTGATAACTACGTTCATGTTTCTCAATGTCGCATTTGACAAGGGTAAGATCCTTTCAAATCTCATTTGAGTCTTTTAGTAGGCGGAAATTTCACTTGCAGGTCACAGCATGTTTTAAGAAATATTGCAACTCATGCATGTCGCTCGGCAATTTTTTTTCGGTTTTCCTTTCCCGATGCTTATTTTTGATGCTCAGGACAATTATGTCTAGTTTCAAGCGCGTCTGTTTGGAATCAGAGTCTTAAACGGACTATTTACTGTATCACGTGCAGACACGTTAATTGTTTTGATTCTGTTCATATATAAAAGTGGTACATTTTCACTTACTCTATGCATGATGCTCATGGACTCATTTAAACTTATTTAGATAAGCGACGCATGAAAACTTGCCGTGACATTTCGCTTCATGCATGAAACAGAAACTTAATTGTAGTTTTCGAGATGTTTTCAATCGTACTTTAGTTTCCAATATTCGAATTTGCAAGTAAATGTTGAAAATCGACGGAAAACGCAGTCGCTCTGAATAAAACTAGGAACTAAAGCGGTGAGTTGAAAAGAAAGTACCATAACTGCTCTAATAGCAGAGAGGTGACATTTTACAAGCTTATTTTCAACCACCGGCCTTTCTCGGTTTGCTTTAAAGATTTCTTTAGCGAGCATTTGTTTTGTAAAGCCCTCTTCGCCCATTTGCAGCCACTCAATTTGTTATATTGCCTCAAGCGGTTTGTTGCTATTTTTCCTAATTAGTCACGAAATTCAAATGATGCTGAATTAAACAGGGAAGCCGGCCTTGACATGCAGTTGTTCTGCGGTTGAATTTTTACGCGATACATTCACATAATTATCTTCATTCCGGATCCTTTCGGAAATAATTTGCTCGATCGTTCGTCTTCGACTCTATTGTTTGATCGTTCGGTGAATGTTCTTCGTTTCCCGGCTCAGTTTTTTTTTCACCTTGCTCTCTCATTTTATTTCTGGTTCATCGATTGATTTTTCTATATATAAATTGTGTATTTTTCTTATTATTTCGTTTATAATTTTGTCTGTTTGTTTTTCCTTTATTCTTCAATAACATTTTTCACTTTATTACTTGTAGCGGATGCAGCTCTCCCGTTCAAAGATCAGTGTGTGAAGTGGCATAATGAATATCGCAGTAGGCACCAGGTAAATTATTATAAGCCTGTGTTTAAAAACTTAAGCTGCAAACAAAGTGAAACAGCTCGAAATAGAAACTTCAAGCTCTCTTTGCCGAAGCTTGACAGTCGCTTTCTCTTGAACCACTTGTAGATTTTTGTCAAGACAATTAGATTATTGGGTATCTATTTCTATGCGTGGTGATGGTGATTGATTTGGGCCTAGACCTCATCAACCCTCTTGCGATACAAATCCCGAGCTCAAACTTTGACAAAAAATTCGCTGAGCGTGGGCGTCAATTAGTGACCTCAGTTGATGAGCGAAAGGTAATGCAGATTATACATATACGAGTAAATTTTGTGGTCGTTTCCATTACGTATATCTGATACCTTTACATTTATATCTTTATTTTTAAATCCGTTATCTCGAAGACGAATTTCGACAGTTTCAAACTTACACCAGCATTGAATTCCTGAAAATTTCATTTTTAAACTGTAGGTCGGCCCTTTAGTCTGGAGCGACAACCTCGCGCAAGGTGCGCAATCCTGGGCGGACTATCTGGCAGAAAACAATCTGTTTCAACACGCAGCAAACAGCCCGGTGGGAGAGAACCTATATTTGTCCTCTCGCAAGCCTATGGAACCCTGTACCTCTGCAACGAAAGCTTTCTACGATGAGGTCAAATATTATGACTATAACAACCCAGGATTTTCTCAAAGGACAGGTCACTTCACTCAGGTAATTGAACTTACGAAATCGTGAAAAAAGTCTGCCAAAGAGAAAATACTTGAATTGGGTAAGTCAAACTGAACTAATCAGCATTCCAATCATAAGGACATTCGCTATAGCCAGTTGCTTCGTGATTCAAAGTCAGTCATCGCTCGTCTCAGTCAAAGATAATTTGTAGAAAAGAGAGCCTTGCACTTTTCCTGACGTTTTATTGATAAGATAAAGTTACAAATGTTTATCTAGTTTTAATTTTTTTCAAATATTTCTTACAGGTTGTGTGGAAAAACACAAAACAGATAGGAGCAGCATATGCCACCAGAAAGGATGGCAGATTTGTTTTGGTGATTAGATATTCTCCTCCAGGAAATTATCGTTTCCAGTTTAGCCAGAACGTTTTACCAATCAAAGAAGAAACAAAAACCACTACCCCTACTCACACAGAAGCAAGTGCAACGTCGACAGCCCCTGCCCCTCCCGGTGGGGGAGTATCGGGTCAGATATGTTGCTCTTTTGCAAACAAAGCTCTTTTGATAATTTCCGCGATCATAGTTGTCAAAATTGGCTTCTGATAGTAAAGTAAAAAATGGGAATCCTTTCATTTACGATGTCGAATAAATTTCACGCGTTTTAGGTCGTTTAAGTCCTGTTTCGAAGTGAGAGTATTACATTTTGAAGAGGACAACCCATAAAAAAAAATTGTGTTAAAAAGTATAGCGTACCTCAAAATGGAAACGGTCTAGATAAGGAAAAAACCCAAAGAGTCAAGACTGAATCAAAGACAACCGATGATGAGTTACGATGGAAAAGATTAAGGCGGATCACGTATGACGAACTTCGGGCTAATAGCTTCGTCGTCCCGTGTTTACAGCTTTTCTGCTAAATTTCATAAGACAATAAAACTTGATGAAATACTTCGTATGTTCATTTTATTTGTTTAGCCCGCCCGCCTGCTTATTTAGAGTTCACTTGGTATAATATAGAACTACTTCCTTTAGAAAGGGAGCGCGTATAGTCCTCCCCTCCTAATTTCGCTCAAAGTTTTGCTTATGCTTGTTACTTGCCAACGAATTTTGATAATCCTATGGTTTGAGGCTCCACAGGACTCGGCGTAAATGAGCTGGTGCAAAACTGACTCAGTAATAGATCTTCCTTCCTACAAACTGTCTTTTCTCTGAAATAATGTAGATGATTTAACACTAAGACCTCTCATCTGTTTACAGTATTATAGTTTAGGCTCTTGCAGATGATCCTGAACCAAACACCACCAACTAGCTTATATTTCTCTTTCGTTTCATTACCTCATGTCTACCTGACCACGTATTGACTAGTGTGAGGATAAATTTATCTTTTGGTTTCTTCCGAGAGTGATAGGGTCAAATATTCAATTAGACGCGACGTTTGAAAAGGAAGTATAAGGAGTTGAAATTTTATCGAAATAAGATTCACTGGAATTATTGAAAGCTGCAGGAAACAACTACAGATCTCCATATAACATCTTTGATTAGGATTACTTCGCTACTGGTTTCTAGCCCTATTATAAAAATTTGATTTGCTCTCTACATTTTTCTTGAAAACAACACAATCTATTTTTAAAATTACACAAGACATTGTTTCTTTCTACAAATGTAAGTTTTCTGCTTCACAGTTACTTTTTGAGCTTCCCAGATGAATTAAATTCTCTTTTCTCCACTTAATTCTGCGATTCTGGAACCAGACTTTAACCTGTGTTTCGTTCAGCCCCAAGTCAGCAGCAAGGTAAAATCTTTGAGTACCAACTACATACTGTTGACGATCGAACTCATTTTCAAGCCGCTGCAACTGGTCTGTGGTGAAGATTGTGCGGTTTCGCTTCCTTTTGTATCCAGCCTCCGTTTTCAAACCTCGGTGTTCGCGAAAATCTGCGATAGTGAGGTAAGATTTTTGTTGCATTCAAACTTATTGTCTACTACTATTATCTAAGGCTTCTCTGTGTTTCTCAAGTTTGTGTGCAGTATGTTAAAGATGAGCGATATTCAAGAAAGGCCGAGTGCAGTTTTTTTAACAAGGTCATGCACTCTTGGGTGTTTTGTCCATTATAAAGTTAGCTAATTTTCGACGTTTGCAAAATTAGTCTAAGAGGCAAATTACCAAAAGAGATGTAAGAAAAACATTAAAACTATTATTTCAAGTGATTACCTCTTGATAATGCCTTCTCAGGCAAATTTCCTACGCTGAGTTTATGTTGGCAAATTTCATTTAGCTGTGGTCGTGGATCCCTCTGAGTGGCGGGCAATAACAACCGATATTCACCACTGTGTGGCGTAAACCGGGATGTATGAGAAACTTGATGATCTCTTCTTGTTTGTAAAATGGCGTCACATTTTGAAACTTGCGAGGGGTAATAACTGGGTTGATACCCATGAAAATACGAATGCTCTTCGTTGCAGCATGGAAGAAAAACGTAGCCGCGAAAATAACTCTCCGTTTGCTTGAGATCCATTTCTTCTTAATACTGTTTATTGCTCGAGATTTACCCCAGAAGTGGCATATGGGATCGATGATTTTCTCGGATTTATTTCAGAGTTCAAGATCAAACAGATAAATGAACACGCTAATTACATAATAATGAGCAGTGAATTGGTAATTAAACGTCGTTACAGCTATTCATAAAATTTTAGTGAGCCATAAGTTACCTTGCAAAATCTTGTTAAGATACGAGGTGAGGCAATTTAGGCTTATAATTACAACAGCTCAAAAGAAGCCTTAACACGCTAGCCATCTGCACCATGTTTGTTTTGCAGACAAAAGATTTTTGTTATTGCCATAAGAACTCTATAATTGGAATTAAGGGATAAGACGCGTGAGGTTTTTGTTTCGAAAAATCGATTCTTCTCATTCTCTAATTTTGCCATTGTAAGGATTTCAATTAACTTATATGGATCACAGTTGTCGGGGAAACCATGGTTATCAATAGACCTTTATGTCGTCATTTTCGCAGCGTAATAGATAGAGCCATTTAACTTGTTATAATGACTTTTTTAATTGGTTTTTAGGGACATTAAATTAAGCCTTATGGCCAGCATTTGATCATGGAAATCACTGCAACCTTTTGAATGAGCTTTGGGTATTTAGTGCGTCAGAAGTTCGGTTTGTTTGTTTTGAGGAAATTTATGAAATGAAGTTTAGGGGGCTTGACACCTCAAGGAAACTGAACAATTTTCATTTCCAGAGACATTGGCATATAGTTATTATTGCACATATTTTACTAAACACCATCTGAAATTGTGAAAAGTTTGATTTTATCTCAAATAGAATACTCCGCAATTTTTAGAGACGAACAGGACGTTTTACAGCTTTCCTTAAGGAAAACATATGAATTTCAGAAAACTTATTTTATTCCTTATTGCCTGAGAGCAACTGAACAAGTTTGTAAATTGAAGCTTTTGAATACTCATTGTTATTGCGTAATATGTTTAAATTGGAGTGATCTATTACGGTCGGCAACAACTGTCACCTAAAGAACCATGTTTTAGTCTTTTGAACAAGAGAAATGATGACAAACTATTTACACTTTGCCCATTTCCTATGAAGACAGATTTACAACTCACCGCTATCTTTTAATAACTATATATGAATCAGGCTGGTCAGATCAACGATTCTGATAAATCACTGTTGGGTATTAGTGCAATAACTAGATAATAATAGTCCAGAAAAGAACGCTTTTGACGCAGTTAATGCAGGCGTTCTCAGTTATGGATAAACACCTTAGAACTATTTTTGCTATTTTGACACCAAGTCATGCAATGATAGAAATTCGGTTGAACTTGCACTCAACATCGCTGAATCAAGATTGACTTAGGAACGGTAATCAAATTATTTCATTATACAGTAAATGTTAAAATCTGTTTGATCGGTCTTTTGCATTCATTTTAACCCCACATTTTTTGGAGCGAGTTCATTTTCTGTTTCTTTTTACGACTTGTCAGTCTGTGAAAGATATCTTTAAACTCCAAAAAAGATGTTGTGCAAAGCATTCTCTTGTTTACAATATTTCCGCCTAATAAAACTGGAACTACACAAAATTTATAAGTAAATAAATACACTATTTTCAACTGGTGAATATGATTTTAAACTACTTGAAAGTGAGAAGATCCGGTGAATTTCTAAGCCGATAGCTGTGGAGTTCGCGACCTTTGGCCTAAAGATTATTCAGTTATTGACCCACAAAAACATGGAGCTTTTACCTCTTTTTAAATTAGATATCATCTCGCTTATTGGTGTTTTATTATTTATCGTTATTCCTGATGTTTTCTTTTCCTACTGTTCGAGAAATTAAATCTATAAAAGCATGGCTCAGAACAATATATTTTGGTTTTTGCTGTCATGCTAGCCAAAATTTTGTTCACTTGGATCCAAGGATTTAAGGGTTTGCAGTATATTAATTAATGATTTAATCACCTGCCTCATTTTCAGGTCTAGTACGCTTTTCAGCAAAACGTCTCACCAAAATTTTTAGGGCCGTGTTGGCTGAATTTCTGCCTCTCAAAAGTGAGGCAGCCGTGAGCTAAAGAGGAATATGTGTAGTCTTATTGCGAAGGTAATCAGTCACCCACAGTGACAGATATAACCAACCGAGATTCGCCTAAACACATTGCTTAAAGCGTCGACTTCTTCCAAAATAAAATAACAATTTTCTAAAGATAACCTTTTCCCTTCAATTCTACTTTCATTAAAGTTATCAGGAACGCCATTTTAATTTCGCGCTCGAAACATAAAATTTTGACATCATAAACGGCTCGCTCTTTTCTTAAATAAATACCGTAACACGTTTGCGCTGGAATCTTGGAAAAGGTTTCTTTTAAAATATTTTTTGCTTGTTGAAGCTGAAAAGTTAGCATTCCTTAGGCCCTTGTTTGGGATTCACGAAAAGATAGTAAACATGTATAGGATTATAAGAAAGACCAACTCTTTATCCAAATAAATAGATCGGGGTCACGAATGAGTATATTGTGCTCAGGAAATTTTAAGCCTAATAGTTATATGTGAATTTACGGCCTCGTCATTTTCATTCTTACATCAATGAAGAAGTTAGACCCTACCTGTGCATAGGCTTTAATATCTTTCTAAAGACCAGCCTAATTATTTATTACAAACGGGAAATAAAACAGTTTTGTGTTAAGTTACTTTAACAATTATTTAAGTTCGTATTCCTTTGCTAGGCATTTTTGTGGTTGAAACTCACGAAAAAACTTGCGGCATATATCAATAAATCCTCTTAGTCAGCTTGATTTATCTTGTGAGTATCTTTCAATTTTCCCAGGTCACGTGTATTTCCTTTGAGTTTTCATCGGTTCGTTCTCACATATAAAGTTTGTTTGTCGGCTCAATGTCACGAATATAAAACCTTCTTTTTTTTTTTTTCGGTACGCAACTGAAGAACTTCCGATAATAAATGAATATATACGCCATTAAATAGATATGTAGATAAATTATCAAATAGATGAATAAGAAAGCTTACAGATAATAAACGTATGAATATATACTTGAGAGAGTGAATGAATGGATGAATGAATAAATAAATATTTTTTAATGCATTATTTGCCACGAGAAAATTGTTTCCGACTACCACATCCAGGAAGCTTTCTTCGGTAACCTGATAAACAAAATTGTAACTGGGGCCAGCCTTCATGCAGAAGCTGTATAGATTTCTGCAATAGCCTGGCGTGGTCTCTTTAGTCGTTACTGACAAAGCTAGGCGTTTGTTATTTATGATAACAGTGTATTTGAAAACGCTTCTAGAAATATGCTAAGTATCGTGCAATGCATGCCGGGGAAACAACCCCATCTCTTCTCAAGGTGCTCCCAAAATTCTTTGCATCGGCTGACCTTTGAACTGAAGCGAAACTTTGGAAAATTTCACTAAAAATAATTTACTATTTTTCTGTAAATGATAACCTATAAAATTACTAAAAAGACTCTCCTTTATCAGTGTGTCCAGGGTTAAATTTTCTTTAATCTAATCACACTCAAGATTTTCAAACGCACAGAAAATGTGAATGCAAACACTCAGATTGATTAACTGAAGAGAACTTTCCAGAGAGATCCAAAGGACAGAAAAGGGAGGACAAATTTTGACAAGCAATTCAACCTGCTGTGCGCACGCTGTCGTTCGGTTTTGATGACATAATTGCATTAAAACTGAGGTCTCAGTTTTAAGTGTCCGCACAAATAGCACAAATCACTATTACATACTTTTAATAACCAAGACCGGGGCAGCAAATCGATGAAAGCTCGCCCTGGGTAAAACTGTCCTAGATATCAGTTTTTTGGTCGCTATGATTGAGATGATAATGATACATAATGCAAACCCTTTGACGTAAAACCGAAACAAATCATATATACTTGAAGACTATTTTAACAAAGCGAATTGCCCAGAATCATGATTAATAATTTATCTAAGTTGATAAAGACTCGGGAAAAGATCTTAATCCCGAAGTACGCCGTTTGTTCAAACTTTTGAAATATTTCACGAGAATGAAAGCAAAATCTTTCGTGTATATGTTGCTGTTCTGGATTCAAAAGGTTTGTAACAATTCCTAGTGATTTTTTTTAATTTTCAAAAAGAAAAATATCGTTTCCCCTGAAATGTTTTCACATTTAGTCAATATCAACACCGCGTTTGTCTTTTCAAAGGAACATTTCGGAGTTTGGTTCGTTAAAGGTGAGTTTTGTGTATTCATCTTCTTTTAAAACTTCAATCATATAATCTTGAGTCAATTTACAACAGCATTTCATGAAATACAACGTACGGCGATCGCGTTTCGAACAGAATAACGACAGCAATGATGAGATGTTGAAAATGGTGAAAATGGGATATAAATAAAAAAAATTTATTGACGAATTGCGCTCCAGATTTAATGTTGGTGCAGAATCACGACTGAAAATCTGATGCCAAAATATCTAGACACTATGTATTCAAATTTGGGCAAACTAGATTTCATGGCATCAAACACAACTGTAGGGGGCACCGAAATTCCAATCAGGGAGCTTCAGGGGCATTTTAATCTTCATAGTTTAATAAAAACAATTTGACTGAAATATGCCCATCGTCTCCCTTAAAAAAAAAAAAAAAAAAACCACCGAAATTTACACAAAGTTGTTCCAAGTTTGCGGCATGTTTACTTGTGTTTAGAAACATCCGGACACCCACTTGATGGCAGAAGAACAATCACGAGCTAATTCTACTGTGGTCGGCTATGCATATAAGTCTTTTTAAAAATTCCTAAATAACTTGATCAATATGCAATGTTTATTTGGCGTTTAATTATGTCTCAGAATGTTTTTATGGACTTCATTAATGTGCGCCTCTTATTATCAGGAAGTTGTGATTCACCTCTGGGACTTGGGGACCATTCCATTCCGGACTCGCACATAACAGCAACTTCACAGTATGATGCATTTCATGGTCCAGGTCTTGCAAGACTTAACTGGGTCCGGAACTCCTCTCATGCAGGTGCCTGGTGCCTCAAGTACCACTTACCAGGCGAATGGTTACAGGTAAAACGTAATTTTTTCACAATTTTCATGATAATTTCAGCTTGTTGAGCAAGAGATATTCTTTAGGGGGCTAGTTTAGTAATCTCGGAGAAATCTTAAGCAATTTGTGGTCGGCGATTCCTTCCCGTCCCCTCTCTAGGCTTCTTCCTCAATACTCCTATTCCACTTCCTGATGTCCAGAAATCATGCACGCAGTAACGAAAATTTGTTGCTTAGGGTTAGGGTTAGGGTTTGCTTAGGGTTAGGCTGATTTCGCTTTGACGAATTTCACTAAAATTCGGCAAAATCGCCCATTTCACCAAGCTGATTTCGTTTTGACAAATTTGACTAAATTTCGCTAAAATCGTCAAATCTACATACATTCGCTCGGTTTGACGAAATTTCGTCAAATCTGCCATTTTCGTTTGTGTGCGTATTTACATAAGTGGCACCTCCTTCAAGATCTCTCTTCTCCTCATCCTTTTTACGTATCCTCTTTATCTTCTCCTCTTCCTCATTATCTCTTTTGATTCCTTAACCTGCAATGCAGGTGTCTTGTTAGGGAGAGTTAACGTTGAGAAGCGCGCGATCGTTTTTTCAACCGGCCAAGTTTGATTTGGACTTCGATGATGGGGAAATGAACGGGGAAAGGCGAAGAGACAGACAGAACAGACGGACTCTTTCATCTAACACTTTTTTAATTCAAAATCTCCATAATTTCAACCACAGGTTAACTTAAGAAGGATAATGAAGATAACAGCGATTGCCACACAAGGGAGACAAGATCATGCTCAGTGGGTTAAATCATACAGACTTTGTTATGGACAATCTCTGAGCGGCTTTTGTGAACCATTCAATCAGGTATTACCACTGGGGCTGATTGTCGGATAAAGCTTGAGTACTTAGTTGTGAAAATAAAAATGAAAATTGCAATTAATGCAAAAAGCAACAATGATTGACTAAACAAACAGCAAGCAAGCTAAAATTGTTGTCCGTAACTGGACCGTTTTCTTTTTTCGATAATGAACGTCTTAAAAAAGCTCTCCGAATTTCTGATGTTCAGGCCTTTTGCACAATAGCTCCTCAGCTGGCACCTTCATGGGTACGTTCATGTGTGTGAAGTCACTGTTTGAGCAACACTAGCTAGGTTTCTTTGGCGTAAAAATGTGTCTGTTGTTCATGTGTGTGAAGTCACTGTTTGAGTAACACTAGCTAGGTTTCTTTGGCGTAAAAATGTGTCTGTTGTTGATCAATCAAAGGAATTTGTTGGAAATGTGGACAGTCAAACAGTGGTTACTCATCAGTTTACCACGCCCCTTTACGCTCGCTTTGTGAGGCTTATTCCTGTATCATGGTATGCACACGCTTGCTTAAGGCTCGAGCTTTACGGCTGCAAGGAAGGTAAGTCAATTATATTGTTTATCTTCTTTTCAAAGCTGCTTCATAACCATGGATCTAAAGCAATAGAACGGTACATCTACAAAAACATCATTCAGCACAATCGAAGAAGACAAAAGCTTCTGGAACTCAACCAGAAACGATCAGAACTCATCTCAATACCAAACGGGATAATTTTTTATTATCAACTGAGTTTGTAAGGTAAATAGTCACCATAAAACCATAAAATAGTTTAAAAGTTGACGTTCCGAGCGTTAGCCCCTCGTCAGAGCGATGAACGAAGAGCTAACGCTCGAAGCTTTTAAACTCTTTACGGTGGCCAATTTATGTTATCAACTCAGTTGATAATACTAAATTACCCAGCCATACTCTTCCACCGACGCAGCATCACAGTTTCTTTAAAAAATAACCCTCCCTTTAATATCAAACCTTTTCCTTTTACCATTTGAAGCCTTTTTGAGATAAAACCTCCGCAGTTACATCATCATCATCATCTTTTGATCTTAAGAAATTACTGTTTGAAACAGTTTAGGTTATTTGGAGTTACTTTCTCAACTGAGTCTAAATAAGATCTTGAGTATACAATTTTAATGTGTTGCATATGGCTATTTCATTTCGATAAATAGGTTTCACTCCACTGTCGGGTCCTGTGTGTATGGAAAGTCTTGGAATGGAAACCAGAAAAATCCCTGATTCCGACATCACGGCATCATCGGTTTATAACTCCTATCACGCACCCCACAATGCAAGGTTTGTGGAGTGTCGATAAAATAGTACAGTATTGTGTAAAATGAGTGTTATGTTGCGTGATCTAGTGTGGTGTTCAAGATATATAAAACATGAAATCATTAATAAGGACAGTATAGTTGTTTGCACTGTGAATTCCTGCTCAGGGTCTGAATCAGAAACTTCCCTCTCCTTTCTTTCTAACATTACCATTATTAAACAATTAATTCACGAGTTGTGTTAAATATGACATGGTACATAGCAAACGAAATCCTACGGGCCTCGTTGACTTTAATCATCTCATTTTCAACAAGCGCGAGTGAAATAATCGTTTTATTAAGAACGCCCCAAAATATAGCTAAATATTTCCAACTTCATTTTGTAAAAACAACTGGAATGTTGCAATGTAAAGAAAAACCTCCGATTTAACTCGTCTTCATGCGCGCGCATGGTATAATATACACTTAATGTATGGTCCCTCGGGAGACTAGTCCCTCGGGACCATACCTTGAGAGCTTGGTTATTTATTTAGACTTTCCCTTAAACAATCATATGGCAAAAACATACAAACAAAGACGGCACAAATTCTTTATTCACAGTCGTCAATCTTGCTGAATGAATAAGTCTAAAGTAAATTACAAATGTTTGGAAGTACATGAAAAAGCAAATATGTTTTTGTTATCTCAATAAGGAATACAAAATAATTGGGAAATTGTAAAAATTGATGGTAACATTTGCTCCAATAAATGCTTTTTTATTCGGCGCGCGGGCAACAACTGCGCAATTGTATCCTGGATGGGACACATTTGAATTTGATCAGGGACACGTGACTTAGAATCAACCAATCGCAGTTTTGTTGAGTGAAAATGTCAAGGTATATAGCAATGGTTCATATATCATGATGGCCGTTGAAAACTCTTGAATTGCATTATCCAATGATCTAATTTTTAAAACTTATATTGAGATCAATAAAGTTAACGAAGATCTCACGAGGGTATGTTTCGCAAATAACTCTCACGTGGAGAACCCATGCGTTGATCATTTGTCTCTCACAGTGTGTAACACGCGAGGATGTCACACGCGTAGCGCGCGAGGCACACGTATCACAAGACAGCTTTCGCTGAGAAAGGCATCTTCATGAAGCGAGCATAAGTTCATCCTGAGAGTTTCTCGAGTGCGAAAAAATTAAACGGTGAAGATTTTAGATATATGAAAATTCACATATTTGCACGGTGGTGGAGAGATGAAATTAGGAGATCCTCGCAGCTAAGAACACTACTGAAACGAGTAGTTGTAAATAGGACCTGAAAAAAATTCAGGCCCGTACGGGATTTGAACCCATGACCTCTGCGATACCGGTGCAGCGCTCTACCAATTGAGCTAACAAGCCAACTGGGAGCTGGTCAATGAATTGGGTACAAATAAACATCCAAGTGAATGAAGATTTTAGATATATGAAAATTCACATATTTGCACTGCGGTGGAGAGAATACCAGCTCCCAGTTGGCTTGTTAGCTCAATTGGTAGAGCGCTGCACCGGTATCGCAGAACTCGTAGTGTTCTTAGCTGCGAGGATCTCCTAAATTAAACGGTGTTAGGTTTCCCCTACAGCGCTCAATAGGGTAGAATCTTTTTATCTGAACTCATTTTGTACCAAAAGGAAACTTGAAAATTTGCTGTCGGGATTTGTGTCGTAAAGAATTGGAGTTTTTGCATTATTGTTTTGTAAAGGGCAGCCAGGAAATGTACAAGCTCTAACAATCATTGACAGAACCATTGTTCTGGAGCCTTGATATATCTGCTTCCTTGAAGACATCGCCGCCCTGAGTTGCCGAATGCCCTTGCCGAGAGGGCGGATACCTTAAGTTTGAATATAAATTTAGGTGAATTAGCCATCGTGTAAGGCTTGCAGTCTTTTGGATTGATACTCTGTTTCTCTTACAGACTACACAAGCACGTTGCTCCAAACTCCGCAGGTGGGTGGGCTGCACAAATAAACGATAAAAATCAGTGGTTACAAGTGAAATTCGGTCAGCGGGTAGAAATCAGAGGTGTAGCCACCCAAGGAAGACACAACTTCTACCAGTGGATGACGTCATACTCCTTGCGCTACAGCTCTGACGGCATGGTGTTCCACCACTATCAGACGAATACAAAACAAACGGTCAGTTTATTTCAGTTTTTCCAGTTTTTTTCAGCGCTCTCGTAAAATCAGTTTTCTCTGGTTTGTATCTTTTTGTTAGTGTATCCGTATTTTCAAAACTCATGCAGTTCGAATTTTATTTGCTCAGATGTAATTATAACCATGCCGACATTCAACTCTACCTCGGAGGGTTTCCGTCATGATTCGGTATAATGAAATGACAAACGTTCGGGCGTGCGATGACGAATAATTATGTGAAATTATTTCTTTGTACTTCATAATTTGGCCTTAGCCACCACCTTAAAATTTAAACGCTATAAATTCAATTTTTCAAAACTGTTGGCCAATAAAAAAAAAAGATTTCCTTGAGAAATCGAATCTCCGGCCTTGGGAATTCAAAATGGGCGGATCTGACCACTTTCCCTGGTGGGAGACTCTAATATTTCATTGTTCGACGCTGATGGCTATCTAGAGCTCTGGCTTTGCCATCTTTCTCATTTCTTAGCGATCAGTTTGTTTCTTCGTCTCATTTCCAAATAGGTATTCAATGGTAACACGGACATTGGTACTGTGGTAAGCCACGTTTTGAACCCACCAATCACTGCCCGCTATATTCGTGTTCATCCTGTCACGTGGCATGATCACATTTCTTTTAGGGTGGACTTTTACGGGTGCTTTCCAGGTAAAGGCATACGTCAAAATCTTTTTTCGATGTAATTCTACCACCATTCTATCACAAATTCTACAATCTGATTGGCTAATTTACTCGCTATCTATTCCACGTCAGTGAGTGAAGTGATTAGCCTGACAGAGCATGACACTAAACAAAACAAAATAAAAACACGCGCTAGAACGACTAGATTATCAGCCCTCATCGACAATCATGCGATGTTAACATCGAGCTCACAATCTTATTGTTAACTAGGTTACGGTTAGATGTCTGAGTCAACTGGAGTCCGAGATGGGTGCTTTTTTCATTCGCTGCTGGAAATGAAGGCTAAGAAATAACCACTGAAGCTTTCTTGTAATATAATTGGCGCAAACCTTTTTTGCACTAACCAGTTTTATTCTGACTACGACGCCAGATGAACAAAGATGAGTCACGCTTTTAGAAATTTGACACGGGAAAGAAATAAAAGAATACTGAAAAACTTGGAATTACACTGCTGATGATTCAATCTTTTACATTAAGAGTGTAATCTGTTTTTTTTTAGACCCTCCAGTTCCAGTTGCAGTGTACCCTCTAAACGAAGAATTTGGCACACGAGACCTGAGTCCTAATCAAAATGAACCGGGTACTCCCCACAATTTCCAGCTCACCCCAGGTCCCTTTGGGCGTCCAAATGGTTCGTACTGGTTGTCTGGTACTTCCTCTAGCTATATTGAATTCCCCAACGACGGAGGATTGGACACGAGATATTCCTTCACATCTTTAGTGTGGGTATTCCCAGAAAACGTCGACGGTCCTATCGTCAATTACGGAACCGATAACTTTGGTGTTCATCTTTGGATATTAGATAACAAGATTTTTGCCAGATCGGTGACGAGACTGGGAGGTTTAGGACCAGTACAAACTAAATCTGTACAGCATCATGCGTGGAATTTTATTGGATTTTCGTATGACTATGACATAGGCGTTCAAAAACTTTGGATCGAGGGAAAAGTGTACGATGTGTTAACAGCTGATCAGTTTGAACAGAGAACTCAAGATAATATAAGAATGGGAAAGAGAGATGGCGATTTGAGATTTTTTAAGGGGAGAATATCGTGCTTACAATTATACAACAAAGCTTTGACGGAAAGAGAAGTACAAGCTGTAAGAGGGATGTGTTTCAGAAAAGGTTGGTCCCCTCACAACTGTCTCTTGCCAACCCAAACATGGTTTTTAAAATTCAATGTTGAAATATTGCATTTTTAGTGAGCGAAAGTGGAATAAATTATAGTAACGCAATATCTAGACCTTTCTAGATTTCAGGAATACCAAGAGGATTGTGAATGGCCAAGATTTAGCTGCAAATTCGAAAAATGATGTGATGCAAACAAAGTATCGGATTTCCATTAATCTTGAATAAAAGTTCCAGTCAACAGGCGAGATACGTGTACCATCCAAGCTTGTTGAAAGACCAAAAACCTTGAGATTAATAGTTTGAGCAGAGCCACCTTATAAATGAGAGCGCGACTCACAGCTTTATCATATCTTGATAGTGAGAAATATTTTCCTTCCATTGGGAAAAGCTCTCAAATGTAGTATAGCCAATTACTCTAGAAGATTTTGAGAACAATTGGAATATAAAAAGGCTTTCCAAGCGTGAAGGGCAAGCTATTTCAGCTAGTGTTACGTACAAATAGTGTGTGATGTTTATTTTTTTCATGTTTCTGCCTTGTGGTGAAAATTGTTTTGTAAAAAAGTACAAAATACTAGCGAAATAAGTCACGAAACCATTCTTGTGCTCATTTTTTTTTTAGTTCCATTAAAACCCGTTGCCTTTTTCCCATTGAATGGACAATACGAGACAACAGACATCAGCCACAGCCAAAACCCTCCAGGAGAGGCGTCGAATGTTGAATTAGCCCCAGGGCCTGACGGTTTTGATGGAGGCTCGTATCAGTTCAAGGGAATGGAAACAAGCTTCATCACGTTTACAAATACTGGAGGACTTGACACCAGGTATTCGTCCACGTTTCTGGTGTGGATCTACCAAGAACACACTAAAGGTCCGATATTCTATTATTTTGCACCTGGCTATTATGGCGTTAGATTAATGGTCGATGAACAGGGCTCTTTCTATGTCAACCTGCGCACATCACAATCAGCGGCCTTGAGGGTGCTCAACGCATCTGTTCTTGAAGAAAAGAAGTGGCACTTCATTGGTTCATCTTACGATTACGTCAGTGGAGAATTGATCCTTTGGGTAAATGGAAGCGTCCATAAGAAAGTCATCATTGACTCGCCTGCTGAGCTGGCAACACAAGCAAATGTTACCATGGGTGGGCTGCCCGGGCAAGCTGGCCAATACAGCGGGAGATTTTCATGTTTTCAGCTTTACGACAGAGTACTGACCGAAAGTGAGATTGAAAATGCCAAACAATTGTGTTCCACCACAGGTAATCTTAGATCTGGCCATTGCTTAATCTACTAACATGCATTACAGGTGCGTTTTCTTCCTAAGTTGCATTGCAATGGCTCTTGCTCTAAAAGTTGATGATTCAGCCTCTACCACGCTTTGCAAAAACTCTTCACCTGCGTTCAAAGCACTGAAATCCTCGGTCATTCCTTAAAATGGAAACAGTGTTTTTTTCTTGAAAATCCAACACCTTGATTCTCATTGCATATCCTATTACGGATCTTTTACATATCTTAACGTTACTTTTTTTCAACTCCTTTCAGGAAGGTCAGATCCCAACCAAAATGTTTACATTGGCGAGGCAGTGGATTTAAAATGCGACACTTTGGAAGGGAAAACTGCGCGCTGGAGCAAAGATAGCACTGTAATTCAAGAGAGAAGCGCCGGCTATGGCACGAGCCTGGTCATCAGCTCTGTTCAGCCACCTGATGAAGGAACATACACTTGTGACATCATCAACGACGCGGGGGATATCCAAGCGTCTTACAGTGTCACTCTGAGAGTGGAGGGCAAGTCTTTAACTATTTAATAGACTTTGATAATTGAAAAAAATGTGAAAATGGAGTGATGAACTGTAAGTTTTTTTCGTAAATGGTCTAGAGAAGCCTTACCATTCTAGATAAACCAAATTAAAGACTTATGAATAAGAGCGGGACACCACTTACCAATAATATTGGCCAAATAATGACTTGTGGGGCTCTTGGGAAGCGTTCGCTACTCAACGCTAACATGTCATTTTGATAAGCAGTTGAGGGAGAAAAAAATATATGAAAATTTTAAGCTCGGTGTTTTAGTTTTAATAAAAATGGTCATAAACCCATTTATCACTTAACTAGATGCATTTTTAATTGATCTTAGATCCAAGTTCCCTTTGCTCCGATTTGAAAGCTGAATCGAGCAGCGTATGGAAAGCCTGGAGTGTTTTGCCTCCTTCAAATTATAGTCGCGAATATTACGAGGGGAAATGGTTCCGGGCAGAAAAAGGAGCAGCCATGACAAGTTCATGTATCTTGGAAGAAACCTGTGGTGTCCAAGCTCCTAGCTGGTTGAATGGTCCAAATCCGTCCAGAGAGATGGGGATTATTCATAGTCAAGTCTGTATGAACTTTCGAAACCACTGCTGTTTTCATTCATTGCCTGTTCAGATAAAGAAATGTTCCGACTTCTTTGCTTACAAGTTGCAGGAAGTTCATCCAATGATACCTGGAAGATACTGTTTCACAACAAATAATTTAGGTTTGTAGATAAACTACTTTTCTCTCAAAAGGAATAAAAACGATTAGTAGATACCACCAGGTGAAAAGTGCTTTTTGCACGCGCTGATTGGCTAGTTCATAGGAATAGCAAGTCCTATTCGCCTCGCTTTTTGTGAATAATCGTTAATTATCTCTATGAAATAAGTCCATGCTATTCCTAGTAAAATGTCTCATGAGACGCTTTGGGGTATTCCGCGAAAAACTCAGATGAATTCCCAGGAGCATCGTGACGTCTATTTTATTGGGCTCCGTGAAAAAGAGGACCAAATACCCCATAGAATTTCTTGAAAAATGTCAATTAAATTCCATGGAATTCTAAGGAGTACCCTGGAGACTGTTTCAATTACTTTCTTTAAAGAAATCGAACGTTCTCTTGAATCATGTTGATGAAAAAAGCTTTAACCAAATAGATACTCTTATGTTCGAAAATTCATGGTACTCTATTAAAATTTTAAAATTTAATTTAAAAGGAATATGATGATGATCTGAGTGTTGTAAAACTATGAACAGTTGGGCAAAAGTTAAATGATAAACCTCGTTTGAATGTCATGATGTTCGATGATGTTATCACTCAACAATCGTTCTATCCAGTACATCCACGTGATGTAAACGACTGGTTTATCCTTTTTGTATTCAAGAATGCTTAAGATAAATAATAACGATCAATTACTATTAGTCGGTGAGTTTTTCAGTTACCTGTTTAGTGCAGTAATTCGGACTTCAATATCTGGAGATACTCCAAATTGCACAGGGTGTCACAAAGTCGGCTAAGAAAATGATTTTCATTTTTGTGCCCATTATTCCCCTTATGTTTCAGACTTTGTCGACCGAATCAACAATGTCATGTTTACTTCTTCTGGGGCTGACCGTTTGTTGAATGGTCACAAGATCGCCATTGTGGGGTCAGTTGGTAACTCTTTACAGTGCATGCAGGACTGCACAAACGCCGCTGACCGCCATTGTAAGTCTTTCAACTATAGGAAGCTAACAAGAGAATGCCAGCTGAACAACGGAACAGCACCGCAGGAAAGATCTGGCATGGAGATGAAAGTTGGATACAACCAGTACGATATCGCTAAAACCGAAATGATAATATTTCCATAAATATGGATTTAAACTACCTCAGCCTGTGCAAGGTTAAGCTTAAAGAACTTTTACGGATACCCGATCAAGCCTTAAGGCAGATGTGAACGCAAAACCTCTTTTTAATACCAGGAAGAACCCTTAGATCTTGTTGGACTCCTTAGCACTCTTAATAAAACTGCTCATAGCTGAGTTACGTACCCTCTGGTTATTTCGATACTTTTACCTGTAGTAAAAGGGCGTCTGTGTCGCGAGAGAAGTTGGATCACTGGATAAGAGAGCACTTGAAGAGTAGAGACGGATTCTGGTGTCAATTAAACACTTAATTATTGGGAAAGAATTCAACTTGGGACGAACGTCTGACAAAAAAGCACAGATTTAACCTGCGCAAGCAGCTTTTAAGTTTATACTGAAAGACGAGAGGAAAGTTGGGTTAACAATATGAAAAATTGTGATACCTCTCTCTTGACCAAGAAAAATTTTTTCCATCCCGGAAAATTTCATGATGTTCTATAAGACATATCATTCTAGTTATAGAAAGTCCATCACCCCTTTAAACTTATATTTCCGGTTTTGAATAAAAGATCTTTAAAAAGAGTTTGTGCCATTTCTGCTGCCTCTTTTTTTTATGGGAGGAGGGGGGGGGGGGAAGGGGGTTGGAAGACGTTTATGACCAAAGTAGAACCGAGTGGCGACTGGTAGAGAGAGAAAATCCTTAGCCGCTGTTTCAAAGCCGTCGTGTAATATAGACTGTTTGATCAGCGGTAAGAATCAGAAGAACACTTTTAAGAATACAATTTGTGTCAGTTCATTTCATAGCAATCTTAAATCCTCGGTACATAATTTATGAAGCCTCTTCGGGAGCTATTAAACAAGTTCGTTTCCTTGAGCTGCATGACGTACATTAGTAAAAATATTTTTGGGTAAAAAATAACAATTCTCGCCGCCGAAGGCTGCAATTAGCTGAGTTCAATTAACAATTTATACACTTTCTTGAAGTAAAGTGGAACAGACGTTTTGTACTAAATGATGCGGCTGTTGGATCCGTGAATCTTTTTGAGAGAATGAAACAAAGTTCCTTGATATGTGTCATTACCTTTTTCTTTCTAAGGGTTTGTAATACCGTACCGTTTTTACAATTTCGGCATCTAGTTTGGTAAAGTAGTTTTCACAGCTCTTTGAAATTTACTGAATATTTTTGTTGTGGTAATCTTTAAAATTTTTAGGAATATTCCACTGTTTGGGGTTCACAAGGTGAGTTTAGGATAATTTGACATAATTGTTTATTACAACTTTTATCCATAAGCCATGAACGAGATATCACTCGAGGAAATACGAAGTTCAATAGTTGAGAATTTTAAAGGCAAAGGTAGCTTCGACCGAATTATGAAAGCAGCAGGAGGCCACACTTCTGTATTAAGGGAAAACAGAGCTAATGCTTATCAGTGAGAAGTATATTTATTATGTAAGGGAAACATAATTGTTAAATATCCCGTTTACTGACGCTCTACTTATTTCTGAAAATTGAGTTTGCTTTGGTGTTATTTTGTTCAAGTGTTATAACTTATGACAGCAATAACAGAAGAACACCTGTTGGGCATTACCAGCAACCATGATGGATTTATGGTTTATATTATGAGGTACTCAGTGAGGTATCTACTCACAGTAAGGAAAACGGAAAATATCTCAATGAGTATTTGTTATGGAACATTTGACAAACTAACAAACTTTTTCAACAGCGCGGCTATGTTAGGTCTCAGTCATAGCAAGTCAGGTAGTCGGTTTTACATGGCTCTTTAACTTTGAGTTTTTAGTTCTGAGGCCTTATTCGCGTCTTGCACCTTCGAATTTGTCAATAACGTTACGTCAAACCTTTTAATTGTGTCAAAAAAAACAAAAGAAATTTTTAATCAAACTTGTCAATGCTTTTGGTATGTGAAAATGGCTTTTTCATTTTTCCGATTCCGAATCGAACTTTTCTATGAAACTCTAAGACTTGAGGATAGGATCGCAACAAACTTTTAATTTATCCTAAAAACGATAGAGTAGTACCAAGAGACAATAATGATGTGAATTGAGGTTCTAAAAAATTTTCGTCAGTGAACGTATTCTTTTTACTCACAGTGGCTCGTTAATACCATACTGTTTATGTCTATCGCTTATTATTCGCAATCAATTGTTCAGAGCTGGTTGGAGTTCCCTTGTTGTACATCCTGTAACTTGTTTGCAATCCTTGATTCAGATCTTATCCATTCAAAAACATCATCGATGCTGTTAAACTAATTCTTCCAACTTACCTATTTTTATCCCGCTAAACTGTCATATTTCGTGGTTCTCACATGAAAGAAGTTATTCAACGCATCATTATCCGATTATCATGACGTGGTCCTTCTGGGCAGCTCATTATGATTGGATTATTTTTAAGGTGCGCCTTTGTGGTACTGGTAACTAGATCCGGGACCCGGGGGATTATGTTGATGTGAATGGGTGACTTTGTGTTCATTACTGTGTGTAAAAAATACAACAAATCCTACAGCCTTGGTGTATTTTCAGGGCAATGCAACTCACCCCTGGGGCTTGAAGACAAATCCATTCCCGACACTGACTTAACAGCATCTTCAGTATATGGTATTTACTATGGGCCTGAGCGCGCCCGGCTCAACACTGTGCCGAGTGGATATTACAAAGGAGCATGGTCCCCCCGTTACGCATATCGAGGAGAATGGATACAGGTCCATAAACTCGAAATCTATTGCAGCTTTTCAGTTACATTACATCATATCAAATTGTTTAAAGCTCTTTTAAAAAACCCTTGGGAAGGCAATTCTTATGGATATTTAGACCCTAGTTTCAGCCAATTCTGAGTTACATTTACATTGCAACTAACCATTTATACCTTGAATTGCACTTGAGATCTACAAAATTAGATATAGCATCTATAAGAGGTCAGCTACATCTTTTATTGCAATGTCGACAACGGAAAAAACAGATAAGAATTAGCCTTTTAACCGAAGGCGAGTAGAAACCTTTTTATTCACTCCTCTGTAAATTTTTTGTGTTCTTCTACATTTGTGTCGAGCTCGAGAAGACCTCTAATTAGAAGCCTTTTTGAAAATTGTTTTGTCCTGTGTCTGCATGGAGAAGGCTTTCTCGAGGCTTCCTGCGATCTAGGAAAAAGTTTACTCTAATCAGTTCTACCACTGATAACTTTTGATGATCCTTGGTAAACTGGGAACAACCTTTTTCTAAAGCTTGCTCAATAAGTCGTAACGTTGTGCCATTCTCCCACTTGAAGTGTCATTTTTCTACGTGCATAAGGTGTCTTAACTTTAACCCTCAAATAGTACTCAAGATAGGCAATTCTCATTACTATATAACGCAATAACACCAACAGATAAACTTGAGAACAATCACGAAGATCACCTCAATTACAACACAAGGGAGGCGGGACTGGTTTTATCATCAATGGGTTACTTCATACAGGATATGTTATAGTCAAAAACTGAACGGATTTTGCGAACCTCTTTATCAGGTAGTATGATTGAAGGGCTATAAAAACTTCTTGTCCAACGCGACCCCAGGATCTTTCTTTTATTAAGCCGCACGGCAAAGTTTAAAGCAGGGTAATTTAGTATTACCGACTGGGTCGATGAGGTAAATTGGCCACCGTGAAGAGTTCCAAAGCTGACGTTTCGAGCGTTAGTCCTTTCGTCATCGCTCTGATCAAGGGCTAATGCTCGAAACATTAACTTTGAAACTCTTCAAGGTGGCCAATTTAAGTTATCCACTGAGTTGATAATACTTAATTACCCTGTTATACTCTCCCGCCGACGCAGCGCTAGCATCACAGTTTCTTTAGAAACTTACCCTTTTTATTTATGAGTTTAAAGCAGATATTATGCCTTTCCTTCATCTTGTTCTGCTCAAGGTTATAGGCTCATAGCGTGCGCGCGTAGCTAACGTTGTGAATCTTTTGCAATCAGCACTAATAATTAACACTACAGTAATAATTATAAGGACTTATGAGGCAACTTCCGGCTCAATTCTGAGTGTTCAATGTGTTTTCAGAAGCCTTTATTTCGCAGTTTTATCTATGTAAGTTACTGTTATTTTAATTTTATCCGAAATTATTTTAATTTTAGGACTTTGCTGGAAACAACGATAAACACTCTTTGGTTACGCATCAGTTTATTAAGCCTCTCTACGCTCGTTTGGTGAGGATCATCGCTTTAGCGTGGCACGGCTTCCCCTCTATGAGACTCGAGCTTTATGGCTGTAGGGAAGGTGATTTAAAGGTTTATTATTTCCTAGCTATTTTGGATGGAAGTATTGCTCCTTATACTTGAACGAGATGTTAATTCATTGAAGGGTCACTCCACCCTTTTCAAAATTTCCCAGTTTTCATTTAACATCCTGCCCGAAAAGAGGCACTGTGAAGTATAGTGTCTCGCCCTAGGACAAGCATTGACACTGCTGGGGCTCAAGCCCAGACCTCTGGATTTAAAAATCCAGCGCGCCGACTACTGGTCTTAAGTTTCCCCCATCTCACTGAAGAACCTTACCTGTTTGTTTAAAACGCTTAACTTAAAAAAAAATATAAAAAACATGAAGCTGACAGGCTTAAAAACCTCAAAACAAACTCTCAAGTGGTTGAAGATGTGAGCAATTGGAAAGTGAGAGGGGATTTGGACCAAAGCTTGCGTATGAAGCAAAATTTAACAAGTTTGGCCTTTTGAAGACTTTTTTATGACGAAATTTAAGGAGACACTATCAAAGATCCTTAAGACATTACTTTTCTTATAAGATGCTATATACATTTTAGTCAATTGCAAGTTTGAGCTCTTCACCGTGAAAAAGCAAATGCAAAAGAAGAAATTGTGTATTCTGAGACGAAGAATGATAAAGTTTAATCGCTCACTTGCATTGCATAAGAACCACATGCACAAACTTCTTCCGATGCTCCTTAGATGAACAGCAGATCGAAAGTAACAAGACATGAACTCTGGCGTCTGACATAAACGCCCACCCAAAAGAGAGTTGCCGGCTCCAAATACCGGTGTTTGCTGACACAGTTCTTACCATTATTTTCTTTTATTTATTTTGTTTCGTGAATAGGTTTTGTTCCCCTCCCAAGCCCTGTTTGCGTGGAAAGTCTCGGAATGGAAACCAGAAAAATTCCAGACTCCGATATTACAGCTTCCACAGAGTTTAATGTCAATCACGCGGCATATTTAGCAAGGTTTGTAACGTTTTATTGCATCAAATGTATTGCGATTTAGCAATTTTCTCAATGCATTGATGTTAGTAGGACCAGCAGAGTTAGTTATAACTATTCCCTTACCTAAAAACCGGGTAGTGAATAACCCAAGACTGGGTTGGTTACCTTAAACCTGGGCAAGTCATCTGCAGTTTATATCAGATCATCTCCTATTTATGATACCTTGGGAAAATCTAAGATATCCAAAACAAAGTCGGGAATTCGCCTAGGTGGACTGCACATATCCTCCCCCTTCCCCCCCCCCCCCCTCCCTGGTGCATCCTCGTTCCAGTCCAAAGCATCTAAACTATATGTGAGGTAGTCCTTAAAGAAAAAAACACAGGCCTTTAGACTTAAAAGAAAGAGAAAAAGTTAGGAGATAGCCCCGCCGGAATAAGTAAGGTAAGGGGAAGAGGGGGGGGGGGGGGGAGGTAAAATTCTGTATCCGAGCTTAACCTTTCCTCAATCTCACAGACTGGAACTGCGCCCTCAGTCTGCTAAGAACGGAGGTTGGGTGTCGAGAATCAACAATCAGCTTCAATGGTTACAAGTAAAATTTGGTCGGAAAGTTGAGATCAGACGTATAGCTACCCAAGGAAGACATATATATGATCAATGGGTGAAAAGCTACAGCCTGAGATTCAGCATGGATGGTTTGCTATTCATTCAGTATCAAACGAATAAAAATCAAACGGTTAGATTCTTTAACATATATGTACATGATTTATGATACCCACTGTTTGTTACTTCATGTTTTACTATTTCATTTTTGCTTTCTATGAATACTTGTTACTATAATAAACCTAACTGGGCCAATACATTACTTTCTGTCGACCTTTAGAGCATGGAAGGCGCCACCAGTACTTTCTTTCTCTGGCAGAATTGCATGCTACAAGTCTCCATGCGAATGAAGAATTTACGGAGTGGCAAGGCATGCTGCACGTGTTCATCGAGTGCAAAAAGTGTCGCCAAAAAACATTGTTTTGCCTTGGGAAAACGACAATGATCAAGGATATTGATCCTTGATTGTATGTAAACACTGTTTTTTAATTTTTGGCTCCTAATTAAGTCACCTTCAGTAACATTTGTATCACGCATATCTAACAGGTTTTTGATGGCAATTCAGACCGATACACCGTTGAAAGTCACGTGCTAAACCCACCAATTACAGCTCGTTACATCCGTGTTCATCCGATTACATGGTATAGCCGCATTGCAATGAGGGTGGACTTCTACGGTTGCATTTCAGGTAAGGAAAGGTTTTGCCTTACGTCATTCTCTGTTGGTACCTTGACAACTTAAGAATCTTTCCATCCTATCTCAGTTTGCAATTAGATGTTCTCAAAAGGTCATCATTTGCTGTTGGCTTCTTTCCCGCAAGGAATTAATCCAACAGTTAGATCAGTTACCAGGTGAAACTCACAACTGACGTAGAACACAGAAGTTTATGGGAATGGTTATTACTTGCATCATGAAAAAGACGCGGATTTGATATCTAGTTATCATAATGTTTATTTGTTATATGCATCTTAGTAACTTTGTCTCGAAGTGAGTGAGTTGTGAACCTGTATGATAAGTTATTCTTCTGTTAGAATGCTCATGACATGAAGTTTGGAGAAGGACTTGGACTGCGTCTGTTCACTGGGCATTCTAACGAATACAAAGTTGTTGGATTCAGGAAAGAAACAACTGCTTTTGGCAAGGCTATCTATATTACGTTTTCTTATTTGTAGCCCTTTCTAGTTATATTGATGTAGCCTCTCGGAAAGAACATCTCAATGGCCATTTTCAGACTGCAGATAGTGTAACGATCTAATTACAGAACACGAACATGAAAGTTTAGTTAAATTTAGTCTCTCTCTCCATTTGTTTTGACAGTTTTTGTGTCTTTTTCCTAGATCCTCCAATTCCAATTGCTGTATACCCTTTGAATGGCGAGTTTGGCACCAGAGATTTAGGTCCCCATCAAAATTCACCAGGCATTCCGTATAATATACAACTCGCTCCAGGTCCCTTTGGGCAGCCAAGTGGCTCTGTCCGGTTCTCTGGTACTCCCTTTAGCTATATCGAGTTCCCCAACAACGGAGGACTGGACACAAGGTTTTCCTTGACAATCTTACTGTGGGTGTTTCCAGAAAATGTCGACGGTCCCATGATCAATTACGGAACTAAATATTCTAGTGTTCACTTTTGGATTGATAATGGTGAAACCTGGGCCAGATTAATGGAAAGACCCGGAGGAGTTTCTGGAGTGGTACTGCGAAATTCTTTGAACCATCATTCGTGGAATTTTATTGGATTTTCTTATGACTATGTGACAGGCGTTCAGAGAGTTTGGAACGACGGGAAAGTTTGTGATGCTGCAAACGTTGGTCAATTTGAGCTAAAAACTCAAGATGTCATTAGAATGGGAGCGAAAGATGGAGATCCAAGATTTCTTAAAGGGAGAATATCTTGCTTTCAAGTGTATGACAAGGCTTTGACTGAGAGAGAAGTACAAGCTGTTAGAGGACTCTGTTTTAGAAAAGGTTGGTGAACCATGTAGAAACTGTAAATTTATATAAAAAGATTATATGGTAATTACCAGATGCAGGAAATCCCCACCTAGACCTAAAAGCCTATCATACCAATGTGGCAAGGATTATTTGCTCTGTGATATTAAAAGTAAGTGCCCTTAACTTGAGATGTTCCTGAATTTCATTATTATATATGGTTTTTGCGGGTAATTTTGGAGATTCAGCGATGTTTGCATCGCAGGATGCTTTCAAAATCTATTCCAGTGGGTAAGTTCTTCTGACTTAATTCTCAATTTTAAATGCAAATAATACTTATGCATCGCCAAATCTATGGATTTGAAAAATTCATTACATACCTTTTCTTCTACGGCTTATCTTCGCGAACAAATTTACTCAAATTCATTAGTGCGTTATAGAATCTTTTTTTTATCTATCAGTTCCATCGAATCCAGTGGCCTTTTTCCCGTTAAATGGACAATACGAGACAACAGACGCCAGTCACAGCCACAACCCTCCAGGGGAGGCGTCGAATGTTGAATTAGCCTCAGGGCCTGACGGTAACATGGGAGGTTCGTATCAGTTCTGGGGGAACTTAACCAGCTTCATACAATTCCCAAACTTTGGAGGACTAGACACGAGATACTCGATGACGCTTTTGGCTTGGATCTATCACGAACAGATAAAAGGTCCGATCTTAAACTACTTTTCACTTGGTTATTATGGAGTTCGATTTATGGTCAGTGAGCAGGGCTATTTTTTTGTTGAGTTACGCTCATCAGGGAACACAACGCTGAAAACTCTTGAGGGATCAGTCCTTCAACATAAAACGTGGCATTTCGTTGGGTCATCTTACAATTATGTTAGCGGAGAGTTCACAATTTGGCTCAATGGAAGCGTCGATAACAGAACTATTGTTGACACACCTGTCGAGTTGGCAACCCAAGAGAGTGCCTTTATGGGCGCAAAATCAAATTCCCAGTTTAAGGGAAAAATTTCATGTCTTCAGCTTTATGACAGAGTTTTAAGTGTGCTTGAGATTGAAGATGCAAAGCAATTGTGTTCTACAACAGGTGGGAAATTGTTCGATATCTATTACACTCATGTGGTCTTTCAACCTCCTCTTACATTTTGATATCTGCCTAAAATTTCGTGTTGCTTACGAAATTTTCCTTTTTTTTTTTGGAAAGATAATTTTTTGCTTTGCTTGGGACATGTATGGGGTATGAAGATATTCATACCTTGCTTTTTTTTCTCGTTTAGTAAGTTTTACTCTCTTTTATGCCTTAGGAAGGTCAAATCGTAATCAAACTGTCTACGTGGGAGAAGCAGTAGAGTTGAAATGCGACGCTTTAAGCAATAAAACGGTGCAATGGAGCAAAGATGGCGTTGTTCTTCAATCAAAAACCACTGGCTATGGAACCAGCTTACTCATTGGCTCCGTTAAGTATTCTGATGAGGGGATGTACACGTGTGAAGTAATTAACAAAGCCGGGGCAATCGATGCTTCTTATAACGTATCAATGAGGGTAAAAGGTCAGTATGTATATACTAAGCAATTTTCACCATATTTGCACGTAAGCAAAAAAAGTTTCAGATAGGAATCAGGAAATTTTCCAAAATGGACGATAGCATGCTAGTAGACAATGCGGCTTGTTTCTTATTCGAACAAGAAGGAAACACAGTGGTGTCGTTAAGGCGTAGCGCGGCGCTAGACTTCAAATCGAACACTAACTACTGTGATTTCATACTGTTTTGTTTTTCATTTGAGCATCAGCTAACTTTCTACGTGAGACTTGTTATTCTTGGCGATGACAATAGAACATAGTAGGATGCCAGGAATTAGCTCCACTAAGTGCAGTCACACACCTCAACTTTCTTTGAGTCAGATAAAAAATGATGAACGTAGCTGTCGTGATATTTTTGTTTCCTTATAATAACATATTTCAGATCCGAGTTCCCTTTGCTCCGAGTTTAAAGGCCATTATACTTCTAGCGGTAAATGGCAGCCATTGAGTGTTTTGCCACCTTTAAATGACAGTCGCACACTTTACGAGGGAAAATGGTTCCGGGCAGACAAAGGAACAGCTATGACAAGCTCATGTGTTTCGGAAGAGACCTGTGGTGTCAGGGCTCCTGGCTGGTTGAACGGTCAACATCCCTCGAGTGAGACTGGGATCGTTATTCGTCAAGCCTGTTTCAAATTTCTCAACAACTGTTGTTATCATTCAATGCCTGTGCAGATAAAGAAATGCTCAGAATTTTTTGTTTACAAGCTACGGAAAGTTCACCCAATGATAGCTGGACGATACTGCTATACAGAAAGTAACCGAGGTAAAACTAAAGGCTCTTCTTGTATAAATTCTAGGATAAAAACCAACTAATTGAATTGAGTGAAAAGTTTGCTTAGGAACCATATAATCTTAATCTCCGTCACTTAAAAGGTTTCAAGAAATTATGGCACTAACCACATATTGCAACCACTAAGAGTAACCTACCTTTTCGAACTTAGTCTTTGACTTTTGGAAGTCCTGCTCAACAACCTGGCTGCGTATCTGTGACGATAAGTTTGGAAAATAACAATTATTGGTGGGTGATGGAATAAAAACGATTTTGTTTAATGGTAAAGGTTTAAATTTCTAGAGTACACTTCTTCTTCTTCTTCTTCTTCTTCTTCTTCTTCTGTAAAAAGCCTCAAATAATTACCAACCATTCACCACCGACACTGAGGTAAATAGTTGTTTTGATTTATGACAAGTCTCGCATTCGTTGCTCGGAGGTGAATAGCAAAGAATATTTGGAGTCTGAGTAGCCAATCAGAGCACACGTTCAACGCTATCCATATGTTTTAGTATGTGTTTATACCGTTAATTTCAGACATAAGTTTTCATCAACTGATCTCTCGTTGTTCTCCAGATTTTTTCGAAGAAGACGCCATTTTAACTTCCCACAAAGCTGACTGGCTACTTACGGGTCACGTGATGGCATCCGAGAGGTCTGTTGACAGCTCATTACAATGCATGCAGCATTGCGCAAACTCGGCTAACGGGCATTGTAGATCATTCAACTACAACAGGGTCACTGGTGAATGTCAGCTGAACAATGCAACAGGGCATGCCCTAAAGTCAGCTGACCAGTTAAAGACGAAAATAGGATACAGCCACTACTATGAAGCTGATAGACCAAGAAATATCATGGTCTTCCCTTAAACTCGAAACATTTCTTCAATCCCAATTTAGAAGTGGTTGAAGTTTTTGTAAATTTTATTTCTTTAGCTTTTAGTGATTTTGCTCTCAGCACGTAATTTAACAAGGGCGAGTTTTAAATGTGCAATGCAATCGCATGTGCCGTTGTAGCCTGGTCAATTGACCTGGTCGTTCGTATCGCCCCGATCATTCCAAATACTTCTAAAGCGATCAGAACTGTTTAATTACAACCAGGGCGGACAATCCCTGGCCGCTCAAACTGTCGGAAAGACTACTATTGTCAGGAGGAAAACAGAAGTTTCCTGTTCGGAGACTTTTGAAACCTCTTTGTTATTCATCACATCGATAAAATGATTCATTTCTAAATCGAAAGCTTGGGAATATCGTTGCGGAAAAGAAAATTTGATAGGAGGTTTGGAGCTTCCCGTGGAATGAAAATGGGTTGAGGCCAACGTGTTTTGGTTGTCGCTGGTAAGCATTCCACCCGATCCAAAAACTTCAATGCGATGATCGTAGCCGTAAACAGCTTCACGAGATTGATCAATCTGACTAATAGCACCACTTGGAAACCTCATGATTACCCCAACTGTATCCACATCGTCCATCTCTGCAATGTGAGAGTGGAAGGCATGGGCGAGACAGAAGACTGTATCAGGAACTTCACCCATTATCCAGCAGATGATATCCACATCATGTATGCCACAATCGTGAAAGTACCCTCCAGAAATTTTTAGGAAATCTGTGGACAGCATGGGAGAGTCATCGACTTATTATCTTGACCACTTGAACTTGACCTACATCATCGTTTTGTACCCTGTCAAACACGGAACGGATGGTTGGATCGAATCTTCGGTTGAAACCGCAGAACAATGAAAGGTTAAGGCTCTCGGCCTCCTTATAACAACGCTCTAATAGTAATTAATCAAAAATTAAACAGTTGATTGTCAAGAAATCAATGGGGTTGTCACTCAGTTATAATTAGCTAACTGACAGCCAGTAAGTCTGTTGTTCAGCTGTCAATCTCGTACATGTACGGTTACCTTGTGAGCTAGTTGGTCAGTTGGCGTTTTTTCAGCTGTCTGATGATTTACTACGTGGTTGGTCAGCCGATCAGTCGTTGAGTCAGTGAATTAGCGAGTCAGTGAGTCAATGAGTCAATGAGACATTGAGTCATTGAGTTATTGAGTCAGTGAGTTATTGAGTCAGTGAGCCAGCGAGTAAGTGAGTCAGTGAGTCAGTGAGTCAGTGAGTCAATGAGCCCGTGAGCGAATGAGGCAGTTAATCATTCATTGTGTCAGTTAGTCATTCAGTCAGTCAGTGAACCAGTCAGTCCGCGAGTCACTCAATGCGTCACTAAGTAAAGCAGTCAACTCATCAGCTGCTGGTCAGTACATCAGTTAGATGGTCACTTTGCCAACTAGTCCTTACTAAACTTATTCAACCGAGAGGAAGGAACTCAAGGAAGGGACTCAACCGATACAGTTGCCCAATATCCCGTGGATAGAAATTAGCCGCAGAAAAAACAAATACGCGAAAGGAGCACGCGTCATGGCTCTATCGGTCGCAGAACGGAATGCCAGTCCACGGGCATGATGTGAAAACACAGCCAGAATCTTCACTTTGATTGCGCCAAGTTAAAATTAGAAACGTCTTCCAATCTACTCCGTGATTTATAAAATCTTATTAAAATTAACATCTTATTGAGACTCTCGCCTATGGCTTCCGCAGTGTTTGCAATTGGCTTCTCACAGAAGACAGCTTTTCCCGCCTGTAAGCAGCGCAAAATGATCCCCTCGTGCAGATCAGTAGGTGCGGTTATCACTGCAGCATGAACAGTTGGATCAAGTAACGCTTTCTGCATTTCTGATGGCGGAATGACTTGTGTATCCGTGAAATTTGCGGTTGTGAACTTCTTAGCTTTGTCTTCGTCAATTTCTGCGATCCATTTCAGGCTTGCCCTTGGGTTTCGAATGAGGTTGGCTGCATGAATTTGACCTACCCGACCCAAACCGAATACTACAAAGCCGGTGCGAGATGCCTTACTCATCGCGTACGACTGAAAAATGAAAGGATTAAAATGGTGTACAAACAGCGAAAAGTAGATTAGGGTTGACTACGTTTATGGTTTTGGTTTAGTTGATCTATGGCTGATCAAGAATACCTTTCCTTTTAGGAGATTGAAACGAAACGTGTTGCTAGATAATATACAAGGCCTTTATTAAATTTGGAATGTCTTTAGCAATGGATTTAAAGGTTCCGCGTGTTGTGCCCGAGGCATGAACAAATTCTCACTATAAAGTTTAATACGCAGAATAGAAAGTTTGTCAGCTTTGGTTGAATTGACCGAAAGTTGACGAAAAATACTTCCCCTTATTATCCACATTGCAGAGATGGACGATGTGGATACAGTTGGGGTAATCATGAGGTTTCCAAGTGGTGCTATTGGTCAGATTGATCAATCTCGTGAAGCTGTTTACGGCGACGATCATCGCATTGAAGTTTTTGGATCGGGTGGAATGCTTACCAGCGACAACCAAAACGCCTTGGCCTCAACCCATTTTCATTCCACGGGAAGCACCCAACCTCCTATCAAATTTTCTTTTCCGCAACGATATTCCCAAGCTTTCGATTTAGAGATGAATCATTTTATCGATGTGATGAATAACAAAGAGGTTTCAGAAGTCTCCAAACATGATGGGCTTCGCTCCTCATACATTATTGATGCCATTGAAAAATCGTTTAAAACAGGACAACCGGTGAATTTGCAGGGAAGGTATACTAATCTTGATGAAATTAGGGGTTACCTATGAGATGTGTGTCGTATCTCATAAGGTATCTGAGTTAATTAAATAATTAAGGGAGCGTTATTCTGAGGAATGCGTTCTTTAGTTTTCATTTTTTTTTCCCTTTCAAATTAAATTGATAGTTTACAGGATTTCTGGTCATTATTTTAACTGAGATTACAAGTCATGCAAGTTCTTCACGTGTTCTTGATTGAGTATAACTAGTTTCTACTGTCAGATCAGCTCTGTTTTTTCACTCATTAATAAAGGGAATAAATAAAATTCACCTTTTCAATGACTTAGCAGATTGTGTGGTTTTCATTTATCTTTTCTTTCATCTTGTACTCCTTACGAAAAGTCTATTTTACCGGTCTCGAACTCATAAACCGGGATCACTTTACGCTCCACTTGTGAAAAACGTTCCACTTGCAGTTTTAACTTACCATCAGTGCATTTGAATGACGAATTTGTATCAACATGGACCGTGAGAGCCTTTGTTTATGACGAAACTTAACTCCTAATGATACTATCAGAAAATAACGTTTACCAGAAACTTAGGAATGGCTCCCCCATATCTGTTCCATGATTCATATGGATGGTTCAAACGGACAGCACTCATAAACTTGTTTTCCTCCTGACAATAGTAGTCTTCCCGACAGTTTGAGCGGCCAGGGATTGTTCACCCTGTTTACCATTAAACAGTTCTGATCGTTTGAGAAGTATCTGGAATGATCGGGGCGATACGAACGACCAGGTCAATTGATTATGCTACAACGGCACATGCGCTTCCGTTGCACATTTAAAACCCGCCCTTGTTAAATAACGTGCTAAGAGCACCATCACTAAAAGCTTTAGAAATTAAATTTACAAAAAAATTTCAATCACTTCTAAATTGGGAGTGAAGAAATGTTTCGAGTTTAAGGGAACACCATGATATCTCTTGGTCTATCAGCTTCATAATAGTAGCTCTATCCTATTTTCGTCTTCAGTCAACCTGTCAGCTGACTTTTGGGCATGCCCTGTTGCATTGTTCAGCTGACATTCACCAGTGACCCTGTTGCAGTTGAATGATCTACAATGCTCGCGAGCCGTGTTTGCGCAATGCTGCATGCATTGTTATGAACTGTCGACAGACCTCTCGGATGCCATCACGTGACCCGTAAGTAGCCAGTCAGCTTTGTGGGAAGTTAAATTGGCGTCTTCTTCGAAAAAATCTGGAGAACAACGAGATCAGTTAATGAAAACTTATGTCTGAGATGAACGGTATAAACACATAGTAAAACAATTGATAGCGTTGAACGTGTGTAGTTAGTGCTCGATTTGAAGTCCAGCGCCGCGCTACTGATGCCTTAACGACACCACCGCGTTTCCTTATTGTTCGAAAAAGAAACAAGCCCCATTGTCTACTAGCATGCTATCGTCCATTTTGGAAAATTTCCTGATTCCTATCTGAACCTTTTCTTCGCTTGAGTGCAAATATGGTGAAAACTGCTCCGTATGAACATACTGACCATTTACCCTCACTGCTTCATTATAAGAAGCATCGATTGCCCCGGCTTTGTTAATTACTTCACACGTGTACATCCCCTCTTCAGAATACTTAACGAAGCCAATGAGTAAGCTGGTTCCACAGCCAGTGGTTTTTGATTGAAGAACAGCGCCACCTTTGCTCCATTGCACCGTTTTATTGCTTAAAGCGTCGCATTTCAACTTTATTGCTTCTCCCACGTAGACAGTTTGATTACGATTTGACCGTCCTAAGGCACAAAAGGGAGTAAAACGTACTAAACAAGAAAATAACAAGCAAGGTATGAATATCTTCATACCTCATACATGTCCCAAGCAAAGCAAAAAATTATCTTTCCCAAAAAAGAAGGAAAAATTTGTGAGCAACACGAAACTTTAGGCAGATATCAAAATGTAAGAGGAGGTTGAAAGACCACATAAGTGTAATAGATACCGAACAATTTCCCACCTGTTGTAGAACACAATTGTTTTGCATCTTCAATCTCGAGCACACTTAAAACTCTGTCATAAAGCTGAAGACATGAAATTCTTCACTTAAATTGGGAATTGGATGTTACGCCCATAAAGGCACTCTCTTGGGTTGCCAACTCGACAGGTGTGTCAACAATAGTTCTGTTATCGACGCTTCCATTGAGCCAAATTGTGAACTCTCCGACTGATCCCTCAAGAGTTTTCAGCGTTGTGTTCTCTGATGAGCGTAACTCAACAAAAAAATAGCCCTGCTCACTGACCATAAATCGAACTCCATAATAACCAAGTGAAAAGTAGTTTAAGATCGAACCTTTCATCTGTTCGTGATAGATCCAAGCCAAAAGCGTCATCGAGTATCTCGTGTCCAGTCCTCCGAGGTTTGGGAATTGTATGAAGCTGGTTAAGTTCCCCCAGAACTGATACGAACCTCCCATGTTACCGTCGGGCCATGAGACTGATTCAAGATTCGACGCCTTCCCTGAAGGGTTGTGGCTGTGACTGGCGTCTGTTGTCTCGTATTGTCCATTTAACGGGAAAAAGACCACTGGATTCGATGAAACTGATAGATAAAAAGATTACATAACGCACTAATGTATTTCAGTACATTTGTTCGCGAAGATAAGCCGTAGAAGGAAAGATACGTAATGAATTTTACAAATCCATATATTTGGCGATGCATAGGTATTATTTATATTTGAAATTGAGCATTAAGTCAAGAGGGCTTACCCACTAGAAAGGATTTTGAAAGCATCCTACGATGCAAACATCGCTGAATCTCCAAAATTACCCGCAAAGACCATATATAATAATAAAATCCAGAAACATCTCAAGTTAAGGGCACTTACTTTCAATATCATGGGGCAAATAATCCTTGTCACATTGGTATGATAGGCTTTTAGGTCTAGGTGGGGATTTCATGCATCTGGTAATTACCATATAATCTTTTTATATAAATTTACAGTTACTACAAGGTTCACTAACCTTTTCTAAAACAGAGTCCTCTTACAGCTTGTACTTCTCCCTCAGTCAAAGCCCTGTCATACACTTGAAAGCAAGATTATATTCTCCCTTTAAGAAATCTTGGATCTCCATCTTTCACTCCCATTCTGATGACATCTTGAGTTTTTAGCCCAAATTGACCAACGTTTGCAGCATCACAAACTTTTCCGTCGCTCCAAACTCTCTGAACGCCTGTCACATAGTCATAAGAAAGTGCAATAAAATTCCACGGATGATGGTTCAAAGAATTTCGTAGTACCACTCCAGAAACTCCTCCGAGTCTTTCCATCAATCTGGCCCAAGTTTCACCATTATCGATCCAAAAATGAACACTAGAATATTTAGTTCCATAATTGATCATGGGACCGTTGACATTTTCTGGAAACACCCACAGCAGGATTGTCAAGGAAAACCTTGTGTCCAGTCCTCCGTTGTTGGGGAACTCGATGTAGCTGAAGGGAGTACCAGAGAACCGGATAGAGCCACTTGGCTGCCCAAAGGGACCTGGAGCGAGTTGTATATTATACGGAATGCCTGGTGAATTTTGATGGGGACCTAAATCTCTGGTGCCAAACTCGCCATTGAAAGAGTATACAGCAATTGGAACTGGGGGATCTAGGAAAAGGAGAGCAAAATTGTCAAAACAAATGGAGCGAGAAAGACTGGATTTAACCGAACTTTCGTGTTTATGTTCTGTAATTAGATCGTCACACTATGTGCAGTCTGAAAACGGCCATTGAGATGTTCTTTCCGAGAGGCTACATCAATATAACTAGAAAGGGTTACAAATAAGAAAACGTAATATAGATAGCCTTGCCAAAACCGTTTGTTTCTTTTCTGAATCCAACAACTTTGTATTCGATAGAATGCCCAGTGAACAGACTCAGTCCAAGTTCTTCTCCAAGCTTAGGTTAGTGATGTCATGAGCATTCTTATGGAAGAATATCTTGTCATACAGGTTCACAACTCACTCACTTCGAGACAAAGTTACTAAGATGCATATAACAAATAAACATTATGATAATTAGATATCATATCCGCGTTTTTTTCATAATGCAAGTAATAACCTTCGCATGAACTTCTATGTTCTACGTCAGTTGTGAGTTTCACCTGGTAACTGATCTAACCGTTTCCTTGCAGGAAAAAAGCCAACAACAAATGATGACCTTTTGAGAACATCTAATTGCAAACTGAGGTAGGATGGAGAGATTCATAAGTTGTCAATGCACCAACAGAGAATGACCTAAGGCAGAACCACTTCTTACCTGAAATACAACCGTAGAAGTCCACCCTCATTGCAATGTAGCTACGCAATGTAATCGTATGAACACGGATGTAACGAGCTGTTATTGGTGGGTTTTAACGCGTGACTTTTGACGGTGTATCGGTCTGAATTGCCATCAAAAACCTGTTAGATATGCGTGATACAAATGTTACTGATGGTAACTTAGGAGCCAAAAGTAAAAAACAGCGTCTGTATACAATCAAGGATCAATATGCTTCATCACTATCGTTTTCCCAAGGCAAAACAATGTTTTTTGGCGACACTTTTTGCTCTCGATGAACAGAATCTAACCTTTTGAGTTTTATTCGTTTACTTGTAACCATTGAAGCTGATTGTTCATTCTCGACACCCAACCTCTGTTCTTAGCAGACTGAGGGCGCAGTTCCAATCTGTGACAATGAGGAAAGTTCAAGCTCGGATACAGAATTTTTTCCTCCCCCCTCTCCCCCCCCTCCTCCTACTTATTCCAATAGAGCTATCTTCTAAGATTTTTCTCTTTCTTTTAAGTCTGAAGGCCTCTGTCTGAAGGACTAGCTCGCGTTTAGTTTAGATTCTTTGGACCAAAACGAGGCTGCACTGCGGGCACGGGAAGGAGAGGGAGGATCAGTGGGCAATCCACCAGGGCGAATTCCCGACTTTTCTTTTTCCCATAAAACCATAAGTTTTCTTCTCTAGATTTTCCCAAGATATCATAAATAGGAGATAATCTGATATAAATTGCAGAGGACTTGCCCAGGTTTAAGGTGTCTAACCCAATCTTGGATTATTCACTACCCGGTTTTTAGGTAAGGGAATAGTTATAACCAACTCTGCTAGTGCTACTAACATCGATGGATTTAGAAAATTGCTAAATCGCAATACATTTGATACAGTAAAACGTTACAACCTTGCTAAATGTGCCGCGTAACTGACCTTAAACTCTTAGGAGCAGTAATATCGGAGTCTGAAATTTTTCTGGTTTCCATTTCGAGACTTTCCATGCAAACAGGGCTCAGAAGGGGAACAAAACCTAATCACGAAACAAAATTAATAAAAAAAATAATGGTAAGAACTGTGTCAGTAAAACACCGGTATTTTGAGCCGGCAACTTTCTTTTGGGTGGGCGTTTATGTCAGACGCCAGAGTTCATGTTTTGTTACTTTTGATCTGCTGTTCATCTGAGCAGCATCGTAAGAAGTTTGTGCATGTGGTTCTTATGTAGTGCAAGTGAGCGATTCAACTTTATTATTCTTCGTCTCAGAATAAACTATTTTTCTTTTGCCATTGCTAGTCACGGTGAAGAGGTCAAGCTTGCAATTGACTAAAATGTATATAACAACTTATACCAAAATAATTTCTTAAAAATCTTTGATAGTGTCTCCTTAAATTTCGTCATAAAAATTTTAAGTTTTCAAACGGCTAAATTTAGGCCGGAATTTGTTAAAATTTAGGCCTCACGGAACAGCGTATGCACGTGAGCTAAGGAAAATTTCAGACATGCGCAGAATAGGCCCTTTCCTATGTTTACTTCTCTCCTCAACACTCTTAAAACTTTACCGTTGAATATCTTGTCTTAACACGAAGTCTCAGGTAGTTTAACACATAAACCGGGAAGACTGCGACGAAGTTGAAGATTCTACCGTTTTATTTTTTTCCTTTTCATCGACTAAGTGGTAGAAATTCTAATTTTTCGTACTGTTTTGTCGTTCATTGCGCGTGGTGTTTATTATTTGGAATTTCGAAACGGACAAGTTTAGGAGTGGGCATCGTGTTTTCAAGGCAAACTGAGTTTTGGAGTCCATCGTTGTTCGTTTGAAAGTTATTCACATTTTTTGGACGCGCGCTCAAGATACCATGGAGGAGTGAAATATATCGACTGATGTAATGTACTCAGAGCAGCTCGAAATTACAGCAAGCGCACAATGCACGAGGTAAGAATATAAATTAGTTATCTTGACCCCTATCTTGGGGTGTGTTGGTGATAAAGGGTCAATTAGCCTACTTTCAATATCGCCCACTCGAGATCGAGAGTGAACTCCGGTTTTATCGTCAACAGGAGCCAAGAACAATTTATCAATCACTTCTCGGGTACTCGTTGGTACTTACTACGGATTACGGAGATGATGTTTGACTGGTATCGATTGTCAAATTAATGCTCATTTCTTTTGGGCACTTTGAATGTAGAGGATTGAGCAATACACTGATTCTTTTTCGACCACACTGCATATTCAATAATTAGTATAGGTCCAGGTAAAGTTTGGTTGTTGAACTGGTCATTACAAGTCAGGTATATGTAAGAAAAATTCCATTGATGTAGATATATTTAATTGTAGAAGAAAAACGTTTAAAGGGGAGAGAGGATTAATTACGGGTCAGAATGGTATTACTTATCTTTTACACAGAATAAGGAAAGACAGGATAATAAACTTGGCACATTTTTAACAGATCCAGTGTTCCACTCTAATTTATTACAGTAACTGTTAAATTATCATTGTATACTAACTATGTGCAACATAACATTGGCTGCATCACTTTGATTTGCCCTTCCTGTGCAAAATATTATGCCTATTGAACAAGAGTACTTATACACGAGTCATGTTCTTATCACATTAAAAGTTACATACTGCTAGTGATATGTTAAGTTGTACATGTGCAACAGTATAATGATATAATCTACATGTAGTTAAGTATTACATTTATTATGTTCTTAAACTGCTGAAATTTAGTGACAGCAATTCAGTGTTTGTTCAATATTCTACAAAGCTACAGTCATACATAACAATTTAAAATCAGATACATCATAGCTTCATACACCTACTGTTCATTTTGAATGTAATATTCAATTCATTTAATTCAAGATCCAATACAACATGATTGTACATGCATGTCTCAACTTTGGCACTATGCACTTCACTTTTACCCTGTAAAACCAGTTGCAATATTGTAAACCAAAAAGCTAACATGCTACATGTACATATACTAAGATATTAAGCTATGTTCACTTTACTAAGTAAACATGGCATATACAACATGCTTTTACCAGGTTAATTCTAACATGTTGTGTTGAAACATTAATCAATTATTAGATGCATCTCTGTGTGTAAAAATGCATACATGCTGAGATATATTTATTTCATGCAGTGTGGTCGGTGAAATCAATTCTTATATGTACAAATCTATAATGTTTAAAAATTACTGAGCCACCCCTCATGACTACTCTATTCTTCATGTGCAGGCAACAGTGTAACATGTTCAGACATGTGGGATGTGGAAAGATGAGTAGTTGGAGGCTGGAAGACATTTGGAAGATTTTGTAGACACAACTGGCATTCTCTTGGTAGATCATAAATTGGTAGCTCCTCCCCATAGTTCCACACCTTTAGTGCCGCTAGCTGCATGAGTCTTGGAACTTGTCCATCAGGTGTACAGGTAACTCCCTCAATTACTGTTGGGTTGAATGACCTCTGTCCCTCCAGTGCAGATGTTCCCTTGGCAGAAGCCTTCCATTGAAGTTTAAGCTTGCGACCATCTGCTTTTAGTGACTGAATTGTTTCTGGTAAGTTATTGTTTACTTTCTTCTCTACCCAAGCTCTAGGGTAAACATCCTTTGCAGTAAGTGGCCCATGTGTGCAGTTTTCTCTAATCTTGTTTAGGTTCTTTCTCGCCTCTTGCAAAACGTCTGTGGTGAGCATTTGGGTATAATCTTTCATTCTTTCTTCATGAACTTCACGTGCTGCTTCTGTGGTCCTGGTGTTGGTTTTTCCACTATGCAGAATATTTTCAACAAATGTGATTGAGGCCTGTTTTGATAACTCTGACATGTTATCATTAAGATACAGTTGAGAAAGATTGAACTGTCTTTCAGCAAGAACATTGTTAACTGGAAGACTGAAAATGTGCTTGGCATAGAACTCAAACAGGTTTGGAGTGGCTTCTTTACTTATGAGTGAGCTGTGTGGTGATGAAGCAATTTCTTTGATCTCACTGAGCAATTGTGGTTCCATCAATTTCCAAAGAGTGGCCCATTTAATCAATCCAACTCTATCCTTAGACACCAATGTTAGAATGTTCTGTCCATGTACATGAAAGAAATTGTTCACTGACTTTTCTTGTTGATTTTCAGATCTGACTGGAATTTCAAGAAGCTTTAAAACTGAATGCCAGAAAGGACTTTGGTATCTCTGATCAGCTCCCATTCCAAACAACTTGGGAAAAGTTAACCACTCTGCTCCATGATCTTTGATTACTTTAATTGCTTCTTGTAACATTGGCCTCTGCACTTGTTTCTGAAAATGGTTGATAGCTGCTGGGTCCTTCAATGACATCTTCACCTGTTGTGATGTTAAAGGAAAATATTCTGCAGGAGACATCAACATTTTACTTAAAGTTTCATGGTGCTTCAGAACAGTTGCTGGCCATAACCTTGCTAGGTAACCACTGGAGAATCCAAGTTCTGCATCACTAGCTTGGGATGTATTCAGAGATGGGATGATAAACTTATCGAGGAATTCAAACAAAAACTTGATTTCAACTTGAATCATAGGACTGGAGCTCAGCTTAATGACATCTTGCCAAATAGTATGGTGGCTATCTGATTTTGGCAATCTTTCAAGGAGACACTCAGCGAGCTGTAAACAAGCTTTTCCATACTTGAGATACCACTGGAGAGTTTCATGATAATATGTCCACCTTGTGTCTATGAATGTCTGGGGAAGGGGTGGCTCTTTACTTAGAATACCAAGAGAAACATACATAACTTTGTATTGGCTTGGACGCTCATGATGGAGCCAAGATATTTTATAGAGTAATTGTAAAACATGGGGGTTGCTCATGTCACCCTTGGCCCCAAACCCGGCCTGGCACATTCTTCTCAGCATAATGTTTAGTACATGTGGGTAGCATCCTACAAAAAACATCTCTTTTCCAAAACTTCTGGCATTGTTAGCTAAAAGACCGTTTACTTTTCCCTTTTGGGTAGAGGCATTGTCCCCAACCAACCCTGAAACATTGGTAATATCATATTCATTTTTTACAACGTGGTAATCTACATCAGACTGGTGTTTTCCAGACCCACTTGCTGTTAGGCTGTTTGCAAGGACATAAGCTCTTGGCTTGCTCTCTAAGGGACACCAGGTGTGAACACCCACTATATGCCTCTCCTCTCCTCCTTTGTGGGAGTCATCACTCCAGAGATGAAAATCATACTTGGAATTTGAAAAGCGCTTGCGTAAAATTAGTTTGTCGGCTTCACCTAGGAGAACATTCCAGTCAGAAAGTGTAGTTGGGGAGACAATGAAGTTTGTTGGGGGGCTACAATTGAACAAAATATTGAAAATCAGATGTAATGCTACAGGTGTCTTTTGATATGATAACAAAGATGCATGTTGCATGTATCTGACACAAGCCATAAACATCAAGGTCCTTTGGTTGTGTCCATTGTGACCATGGGCAAATGTCTCCACAAGGGAATACCCCTTTTTGGCAATTTCACTGTTGCCCTGTAATTTCTGTTTTGGCTTTGAGGAAGCAGATCTTGTCCCCCTTAGCTTGTGTCTGACTTGTTTTTCCTTTTTTTCAGTAGACGTCAGATTTTTTTGACACTTTTTAAGTTGAGTTTGAAGCCTCAACACGTCCTTTTTCAATTGGATGTTCCTTCCTTTTACAAATACTGAAATTATGAAAAGGTGACACAATAAAAATTAGTTATATGTAACTGATTTCACATGATAGAGTATTGAAACAGAATACAAAGTAAAAATTTCCTGCCAGAAATCTTATCGACCAGGTATATTTAGAATGTGTAGTTTAAATTTGGCAAAAACATTGTTATCACAATTGCAAGGTTGAATAATTGAAACTATTGTGTTTCCACGGTGGTCCGTACGCAGATAATTTTGTTCATGTTGATAAAAACTTCTAACACAAGCCTCAAAACTTCACTCGTAAAACTCTCGATACTGTGTGACACTCAAAGATACGCGTCCTTATGATCTGCTGACCGAAAAAATTAACTTCTCTGTACATTTCTTTTCTTAGGTACGAACCTTTAGAGGGAATCTAGTCCGCAGTTTAATTTTTTCGCTTTTGAGTGCGCGTACTACCTCCCTTGCGTTAATCGCCGCTCCAAATAGTTAAGCAAGAAAAAACCTGAAAATACTGACCATGCAGCCATATCGACTACTTTGTCTTTATTTTCGAGTTTGTTTTTTTTTGCTTCTGTTCGGTGGGAGTATTATCGGTTTATGATTAAAATCCTCTTAAAATAGTGTTATTAGCGATCGCGTAAGTTAAAACCGCCGAGAATTCAGAATGGGAATGAAAATCATTCACCGTAGTTCGTGGCTCAGGCAATCTGCGGTATTATTCTTAGACATTTGCAAGTCTGCATTTCCATTCCCTCCTGAAATAATATCACTTACCTGTACTGCGTCGTAAGGTTTTGACTGTTCCTTTTAGATTTGCGTTTTCAGACCTCAAACTCTTGCACTCTCTCTTGAGTCGATCGATTTTTTCTTCACTTAAAAAGTTGCAAACTTGCACCGCAACGCTTTTTTTTTCAACTTTTTCAAAATAATCTTCATGTTTTCTCTGCTTCTTTTTGGCTGGTGGCTGATTTTTACTAGAAAACTGGCTGCCGTGAGGTCTTTTACGAGCCATCAGGAGTTCTCGTCAGCGAGTCGGCCGGCAATTAATTAACACAAATCTGCAACTTTGATGTAAACAACCCTCGGCATGAGCCCGCGTTCCTTTTATCAGGCAGTGTTACAAAGTAATGTAATCTACGCATGTCTGAGATTTCAGGGGGTTACGGTTTCCATGGGTGGGGTATCTTTCCGTGAGGCCTAAAATTGTGCTTTATACACAGACTTTTGTCCAAATCTCCTCTCACTTTCCAATTGCTCACATCTACAACCACTTGAGAGCTTGTTTTGAGGTTTTTAAGCCTGTCAGCTTCATGTGTTTGTATGTTTTTTTAAAGTTAAGCGTTTTCAATAGGTTCTTCAGTGGGATGGGGGAAACTTAGCACCAGTAGTCGGCGCGCTAGATTTTTAAATCTAGAGGGCTGGGCTCTAGCCTCAGCAGTGTCAATGCTTGTCCTAGGGCAGGACATTGTACTTCACAGTCCCTCTTTACGGGCAGGATGTTAAATGAAGACCGGAAAAGTTTGAAAAGGGTGAGCTAACCCTTCAATGAATTAACATCTCGTTCAAGTATAAGGAGCAATACTTCCATCCAAAATAGATAGAAAATGATAAACCTTTGAATCACCTTCCCTACAGCCATAAAGCTCGAGTCTCATAGAGGGGATATCGTGCCACGCTAGAGCGATGATCCTCACCAAACGAGCGTAGAGAGGCTTAATAAACTGATGCGTAACCAGAGTGTTTATCGTTTATTCTGTTTTTACTCCAACAATTCATGATTCTACTCAGGCTTACCGAATATGAAATTACCATAACCAACGGGGCACGTATAATTGTTAAAGATTCCGTCTTTTAATTTTCGGCCACTGACATTGACATAAGCACTTCTCTGCAAAATTTAATCCAATGTCCAACAAATCTGCATTTTACTACAAAAAATTGTGATAAAACATTTCTCAAAAACATTTTAAGATTGCTAAAAACAATGACGTTTCGAGGTTGGCTAAACGTCATTATCAAGTCGAAAAAATATTTGTTTGCTGCAGGCTATCTATACCGATGGATGATAAAAAGCTAAATTGTAAGAAAAAAACAATAGTAATCAAACAAAAAGTTTGGCACGTATGGAGTCCATCTGGATATTTAAATTAGGCTAAAGAGATTATTGATGAACAGCATTTCAAAGACTAACAATAAGAATTTCCCTGGCACTTTCTTAAAACTCTAAATTGGTTTTCTTTCAAGAGGTGGTTGCTACAGTGAGCTTCCACGAAATTGCCGAATATTTGTGCTCAGCAATGTGTTGATGAAGGTATCAGGCTGTGTACCCGACATAATCTGCATCGCACAGATCATATGAGAAACAATCACTGACGCCTTTGCCTTTGCTGATGAGATCCGTACCCATTCTATGAATAATGAAGACATACTGGTCTCTTACCTGACATAATCTGCATCTTTATTATTAAGACCGATATATCTTTATCGTTCATAGAATGGGCACGAAAACGTCGTTTTTTGGCAATCTTAAAATGCTTTTAAGAAATATTTTATCGCAATGTTTTATAGTTAAATGTAATTCTAAATTACTTCTTCTTCTTCTAAATCTGCATTTAGAAGTTATGAGTAAATTTTTTCACCACTAGAAAAGACGAAAATCAGTAAAATTAACCGCTTAAAATTTTCAGAATATATGGCCAAAAACCACCAGTAATTGCCATATTTCAGATTTCATTTCTTATCAATCATCTCTTTTCATAAACTGACTGGTTGTCCGGTCTGGAAAGACTTCTCAATAGCTTCCACGACGGTGAATGAACGTAGTACATCATCTTTGGAGATGAGCAAGTCATCTTTGCGTTTGATTACGTCGATAAAGTGATTCATTTCTAACTCATAAGCTTCGGAATATCGTTGTGGAAAGGAAACTTTGATGGGATTCTGTGTGCTCCCACTTGCGTGAAAATAGGTGGCACAGAGACTGCTTTGATTGTCACTGGTGAGCATTCCACCAGATCCAAATACTTCAACACGTTGATCATAGCCATAAACAGCATGACGTGACAGATCTATCTGACCGATGGCACCACTTGGAAATTTCATGACCACTCCAACTGTATCTACATCATTCATGGCTCCGATGTGCGCATGGAAGGCATGGGCGAGACAGAAGACTGTATGAGGAGCTTCACCCAGCATCCAGCATATGACGTCTACGTCATGAACGCAGCAGTCATGGAAGATTCCCCCGGAAATCCTTAGAAAACCTTCTGATGGCAGGGGAGAGTCCCGACTGGTTGTCTTAACGACCTGAATGTTGCCAATGTCGTCTTTTCGAACTCTGTCGAACACAGACCGAACTGTTGGATCGAATCGTCTGTTGAAAGCGCACAGTAATGGAAGGTGTTGGCTGTCGGCTTCTTTGTAACAATTCCCTGAGACACATCGTAGAAATAAATAGATTAAACAATCAATCAAATTTAGGAACAAATTAGTCACACAAATGTGACGAGCAAGAAGAAAATCAACGGAAGACAGGAGCGTATCCAGGAACGTTTGATGGGGAATGGATTAAAATTTTGACTCAGAAAACACAGAACTTATCATTTACTCTCGAGCTTAAATAAGCCAGGAAATGTTTCATTACATTTAAATTTTACATACCTAATATTGATTACCAACATGCGATTCTACTGTTGTAAGAATTTGGTGTCTGACATGAAGTAAAGGAAAAAAATTACTGGTCTAATAGGGGAGGGGGTCTGGTAACTTTTTACCTATAGCCTCTAAGGTAGGAGCAATTGGTTTCTCACAGAAGACAGCTTTTCCCGCTCGTAAACATCGCATCGCAATATCCTCGTGCATGTCAGTTGGAGTGGCTACCACTGCAGCCTGCACGGTTGGGTCAAGTAACGCTCTGTCCATGTCGGATGGGGCAATAACTTGTGTATCCGTGAAATTTTCTTTCACGAACTTCTTGGCCTTGTCTTCGTCAATATCTACGATCCATTTCAGGGTTGCCTGTGGGTTTCGTATGAGGTTCGTGGAATGGATGATACCTGCTCGACCCAAGCCAAACACCACAAAACCGATACGGGAACCGTGACTCATAGTATTCAACTAAAAGGGAAACATTAAATAGAAAAAGCGTTATGGGTCACATTCAGCACGACTTCCATCAACAGGAAGACTTACTACTGACGTAAGGCCCGTGGAATTCAGGAAATTACGTCTTGAGTAAATTCAGTTGATCTCACGTGGCCATATGACAAGCTGCCGTAAATAATCGGTCTTCGTTCACATTAGTGGAGTCAAAACTGACTTCGCGCTTAACATTACTCTCATAGAGAAAAATCTGTCTCTAATTTCAGTTCCCTCTGAACACTGCAAGTGACCGACTAAATGATGGATCGGTCAATATTTTAAAATAAACGGCTCGTGAAAACGTAGGAGGTATAATTGCTAGTGACGTGCAAATCACATTTTCCAAACATAGCTTCAACTTAAAGCACAATAAAATCTGAAGTTATGAGATGAATAAACATATTTTGTGATAACAAACACTTCGACGCTAAAAAAATGAATTTGGGGTTTATCTCGGTGTTTAATAGTATGCGTTCACAACCCAAAATACAAACAGAATTAATAACTTTTCTGGGATGCAAAACGAATACGGTAATGTCACGCGACGTTATTTATAAAATGTCGTCATATCATGAGACAAAAAGAAAGTCCGGCATTGTAACGATTTCCTCCTGTTAGATGTTTGTATTTTCTCAGTTTCGATTGGTTCTGAATGCGTAGTTGGACTCACTCAAGTGCAAAGAAGCATTACTACGTTTGTTGACTCTACAATATCTACGGCATTGAGGAGATTCAAGATCTAATCAATGTTTATCGACATTTTTGTGGTTCACATTTAGGTCGGAGAACTCAAGTTGAGTCACTACGACTATTTATATTTCACTATTTTGAAATTTCATCAAACGAATAACGTCATGGGCGGCCCAAGCTCACGTCTCGAGAAAAAGCCAACGATTAATTCATGAACGCGTCACGCGTTGTGTGACTCGCTGTTAAGTTACGAGAGGAACCGTTGAAAATTTGAACACGTGTTATTGCCCCCTTCACATGGGGAACAAAATATGGTCGATTCACAACGATAAATATTTCGAAAGATGAATATTTTACACGTAAAATCAATAACACTTACTCACGTCCTGTGTGTCGAGACGTGAGCTTGAGCCCCCTGAGGTAACGTATGCTTTAAGGCAAGATTTCCGGATAAGCCCACAGTAAGTGCCTACCTAAGTTTCAGTGAAAACGTAATCAGTAAACGTTCCCTAACCAAAGCAACGTAAATTTAAATTAAAAATCTACTCAATGTTTATCGACACCTGTGCGGTTCATAAGTTGGTCGAAGAACTCAAGTTGAGTCACTACAACTATTTATATTTTTTCCTTTGAAAGTGAAACGAGTAACGCATTCTTGAAGCAAGATTTCAGGATATAAGCCCACGGATGAGTGCCTACCTTAGCTTTAGTGTCGACAGAAACCGAAAACGGAAACAGCAGACGTTCCCCAACCAAGGCAACGTGAAGATATGTCTTACCAAACTGTTCAGAGACAAAACGTTACAAGACTTACGGATTCTCTTTATGATTATTTCGTAGCTGGACGGTTTCCGGCGCGAGTCATTCGATCCTTTCGGTCAGCATTAGATTCCATCCACCAAAACCACCTCGGTCGAGAGGGACTGGGATGGAATATTTAATGACTTGCAAAACATAACCGAAGATACTCGGAAATCCGCAAGTGATGTAGCTGAACATCCGAAGCTGTAAATCCCATGATTCTTGAGGAACAAACAGAAACAGCATAGCGAGAATTTTAAGTCGCGAACCATTGATGGTAGACATGCAGATAATTTAGGATACGTAAATTCTGTTGATGAGGCGCATAAACTTATTGCGGAATTTGAAACAGGATTGACGACGAAGTTTTCTTTCTTTAAAGCTGTCAAAGGTTTTGGGAACACCGGTGTATATATATATATATATATATATATATATATATATATTGATATAGCTCTTTGGCATTACAAAGCTTTGCTATCGCTATTGTGCATTCTCACTAGTTTATCTAGTTTAAGTTCTACCACAATTGTGGAATCATTCGGATTAATTTAACGCTTACACCTCCTTCCTCGGACAGAAGTCACAAAATACTGGGGGAAGATGCATGAGATATTTAAGGAGCAAAAATTCGTTTTTTACTGGTGTGCCTTTCCTAATTTTGGGAAGGAAAGTGTTCAATTGCCAGCACGGCATAGATAGAACAGCTGGAGAGAAAAAGAAACGAAAAGATGCAGAAGAAGTACTGTATATAATAATTTCTTTTTATCCTCAACCTTTGTGTTTCTGTCAACTATGGCTTGCTAATTCAAAAGGTCAAATACATGAATGGGTCATATGACATTGATCTCAGAATACTTTTATGACAAACGTGATAACAGTTCAATCTTGACTAAATTGAAGATGGTTTAGAAGTTAACAATTATAAGAACTTTTCACTAACATATGCTGCTGACAAAGGAGAAAATATATGCAATTCTGCATTTTTTGCTTTCTATCAAGCAATCATCTGTTGGCTCCTTATCACACTATGACACTTCCGTTTTGTCAAATTCCAAAAAATAACTTGAGAATTACACTGTCACTCATCTTACACTGTTATATTTACCTATCACAGAAGGCTGGAAACAAAGATTTTGTTTTCAAGAAAATAAGATTTCTTGTCCAAGACACAAGGAAGTTTGACTGCAAAGCACAGATAAAAATGCGAGAAATTTTTTTTTTCAGAGAACAAGGTAGTTCTACTCATGTATAAACAGAAAAAATCCAATTTAATAAATCAGATATGCGGCATGACTCCTTTTCTTCCATCCCCACTCAAAACAAGCAAACACACCTATAGAGGTTCCAGTCTGGTCTGCAAATGAAAAGGAGGAAGGTGATCACTGCAAAATTAAGCATTAGGGTTCTTATTTATAACATATTGATTATTGTATACTGATATCTAGAAATTAAGGTTGCAAGTAGCAGCCAGCTGAGTTATAGTTTGAGTTTTATCAAGTCCATTACTTTGTTAAATTTAGAGTAACCTTGTCTTGAGAGAGGAAAATTGAGGAGCTGTAATATACTTATCATCAATTAGGAACCACAAAGAAAAATTTATTTATAGAGACTTTTGAAGGAGAGGGGTAAGACTTGTGACAAGCTGGCAGACATATAGATAACCTTTACTGCTAAATGGGTTACAATACAAAGTGCTCAGTATTTGGATCAGCTATGGCTCAACTTAAACTTTGCTTTAGCTTCAAGTTTAATCCTTTGTGGTTTCCTTTCTCTGTGTTTATTTTTCAAGTTATGTACACAGAAGAACACAAAAATGACAAGGAATGCTTTTGAATATCAAGAGGCTGGAATAAGCAAGAAACCAAAACTGAATTTTAAACAGTACAAAGTTAATTTGATCTTCCAATGTTATTTAATTTTAACCATAGAATTTGCTATTTAAATTTATCCCCTCCATTTTTCTGGGTATTGTGAGCAAAAACAAACAATTATCACAAAATCCATGGTATACAGTGGTTTGATTCACCAATGTGGCAAAGGCCTTTCACTGTCTATCCATAAAAAGGGAAATAGTTTGTAAAATGTAAGACATTCTGCATCTTGAGTGTATACTTATTCATCCATGTGAAATTAAAGGTTACTTGAAATAAATGTGAAAGATTTACAGGATTTTCAGACCCCTGATAACAATTACTAATGTGCTGATTTGCTGTACTTAAAGGTTATGATTTTAGCGGAAATAGTGGAAGAAATTTCTGGACCTGGAATTTTGTTGCAAATGTTTGTTTAAATCAGTTTAAGTCAGTTAAAAACTCTCCTGTTTCAAGATTACATGATTACCACACCAGAACCTTTTGTGGCTATATTATGCACCATGTTATGATTATGGTTTCAATAATAAAAGGTGCTGATTCAAGAACTTTCCAAAATATCTCTACATACAAAGAAATAGATTGTGGTTATGTACTCCAAATAGCAGGTCACATCAGTCTTCTGTAAGGAAGTAGCAGAAATTTCTGTGGTGGTTTTGGTGGATGGAGAGAAACATCCACCAAAACCACTTTATTCTATGTGTTAAGACTTATGATAATCATTATGAACGTTTGGTCGGTCAGCAATTGTGCACCATAAAAAATAATTAGCCAGAGCACTAACTGCTAATTAGTGGTATAAATCTTTTGTCTCCCTGAACATCTAACAGTGGCTATAGATAAAATTTAAAAAATATATTGTTGATGGTTTTGGTCAAAGTTTTGGTGGATGTTCCCTAATGACATCCACCAAAACTACGTAACATCTAGGCACCTTTTAAATACGTGAAATATCTGCATAAAATTGCGTAAAATGTTTTATAATACTACAATCGAACAATAAATTAATACTTACCATTTCTTTAGTAAAAAGTTTTGACGCAATTTCCCAAACAAATAATACACTTAGGTCATCGGGATAAGTCGGCATGTTGTCGTAGCTTCGTAATTTTCGTGCATGAGTTGTCCATCATTCCATCTCAGTCCCTCTCGACCAAGGTGGTTTTGGTGGATGGAATCTAATGCTGACCGATCCTTTCTCTCAACACATCAGAAATTGTACGTGTAGATCGTTGCGCAAGAAGCAGTGCACGTTAGCGCCGCATGATTGCGTTGCATCATGGTAGCGTTATTTTCGGGTAGTTACTAAAACAAGGAATGAGCTAAAACGACTTAAAAAAACCTTGAGCGATTTCTAAATGACCTAATAGTTCAGGTCGTGAAAAAAGAAGGGGAGATATGAGATGGCATGAAATGGCTCAGCGCTCCGTAGGTTTGTCACGCATTCCTCTCAATAACATTTGTGTTTCGCGGCTGTTCGAGATCAGTGGAGGCGCTTAATTGCCGCTCAGATCGAAGACAAACCGGGAAACCGAAAACAAAATGCTAAACCACGTAAAATCAGCAAACCGAAATGAACAATCCTATCCGATCCGGTCCGATCCAGATTTTGTCAACGCCGCATTGTTCACATCACTCAAGGTCATATTAGGTTATTCAGGGTCATTTTAGAAATCACTCGAAGTCATTTTGGGCCATGTTTTATGTATTTTAAGTGGTAGTGTGTGAGACAAGCTATAACCGCAAAAGGCGTATTGTTGTATTGCGTGCAGTGCGTTACACAGCGTTACTTTTGTAAGGACATTTCCTATATATACTCAGTCGTGTTGTGAATCTTCTTTCCTAAATAAAAACCAATTAATTGATCGCAATTATTGTGTGGTAAATCTACTATCTGATCATTGAAAGAGGGACAGTTAAATTAGAGTAACGAAAGGAATCACTCAACTCGTGAATTACTCTACATTGTGCAGGGCGACACACAGGGTCAGCCGGGTAACAAAAGGCGATCGACCGTTAAAAGATGTTGATTGGCTTGTGCGACTCCTGCCATTCGCTAGCGCTTTGCACTAATGCACCTGATGGTATCAGGAAAGAGGTGTTAAATCATACACAAGCACACAAAATACTCTGAATTCTTGTAATTTTGCAAAACATGGATCATTTTAATTAAATATTGTACCTTTTGACCTGTGGCTTCCTGATGCCAAAAGTAAACCTGAAGAAAAACATGATGAGAACAAATGAACATTATTTTATAGTTTACTCTGATGTGTTACAGATAAAAAAGTTTCAGTAAGACAAAGATAGGGATAGATGTTATGATTAACCTAAGATTCCCCCCTGGAGTTTATAAAATATTAAAAAAGACTACTGTATGCAGTGGCTATTGCCTCTTCCAGTGGTTCAGTGACACTCCCAATAGTAAACCACTCAAAAATTGTAGGAGGATGAAAAATAAGGGATGTTTGAGTCTATTCATGTTCGTCAAGTGACCAGTGCCCAAAGCCTCTCTCTTTCTATTCTCACTCTACTATATTTCACAGTTATTCACCACAGTGGAGGTAATATCCACCAATTTCACCAACATTGAGGTAAATAAATTTTTTAGTGCGTACCATACAGATACAAAAAAAGTCAGTGTATTTCTCTCACTATACCAAAAAATAGTCAGAAATTAAAATCCTAATGCCTGATTTTGCCTCTTCAGCTACTGTGAGGTAAACATTACTCACTATTTACCTCCAAATTAGCCAATCAGCATGTGCAAAAAGGGACTATAAACTTGAGTGGTATGTACTTATTAAATATGTGCCATTTTAAATATTGGGCTCTGTTTTACTAAATGAACCCCAGACACAGACTGGAAGAGGATAATGCTGTTGAGTGTTGACATGCATTAATTAGCAAATGCTAACCAACCTTCTGTAAGTCAAAAGAGTCTTCACCAGGTCTGGAGTAGAACAAACCCGATACTGTTTGAGCCTTTATACTGCCTGTAGGTTTACCATCTCTTGCTGCTTCAAGAAACCATCTCTCTGCCTCCAGATTGGACTGTTTGATGACAAACCCTTCATAATAAGCTCTCTCCACATTACACTGCCCACATTATACTGGGCAATTTCTTTTTTTGATGACATTTTTTGATGATATTTTTGCGATCAAAGAAAACATGGACATTCACCCTGAAACTCTGCTGCTGAACATACTCTCTAATGACTTCAGGGGCAAGCCAAAGTGGAGTAATACAAGCCATAAGTTGCACAGACCACTTTGTGTCTTAACCTTTCACAGAAATTTCATGATACATGGGTTAAAACCTTTTGGATACCATGTGGTCAATGTTGTTCTTCACAGATTGGTTTGTCTGTTGCATACTTGTGTGTGCAAGGTGGTGGCCTTCAAGTCCTGCGCCAGTAGGGGGGTTAACACAATGAACCAAGGCACGTCCAGATAGTGAAAGGCTTTAATCGTAACAGGGAAACTAGACTCCGAACGAGTAACAAACAATATGGCCGACGCGACGAGGAGGAAAGCCCTCAAAAGGGCATGCTCAACCCAGATACCGCTGACCGGTACTGGCGTGACTTCTTTCTTCTTTTTTTTTTTTTTTTTTTTTTTTTTTTTTTTTTTTTAAGGAGAAACAAGAACTAAAAACAATTTAACATACACTTAAGACTAACTAACAAATTGACACGCGCGGGCGAGTCAAAGTTCAGAGTTTAAAGATCGGTGTTCAAAGTTCGGTGTCATAATCTGCAAAACGAGAAGGAGGACGGCGGGTGCGCGATGATCTCCGTAGGGCAGGCGGAGAAGGCACCGCTGAGGTGGCTGCATACTCCACTGGGGAAGGATCAGGGCAGGGCGACTGTGTAGCGAAATCATTCATGGTATGGTCAACGGGAGAGGCAGGGGCTGGACTGTAAGACTGAGGGTTGACAACTGGTGGGTGTGTGGAAGCTGCGATGGCCTCAGGGATGGCAGGCAAAGAGGGGGGAGGGTGAGTCGTTGTAGTAGGACCATCTTCGTCGTCGGAATCAGAGTAGTGTTTGCGTAGGGTCGGAGAGGCACGGAAGGGATCACCCAAGTCAGATGGGACCTTGAAGCACTCAGATAGCTTGACATGGTACGATGAACTTCGCAACTGGGATCCAATGAACTTTTTGATGTTGCAGAATGGAGGATCAATGGCTACAACGAGATAGCGGTCACGAGCACGAGACTTGTTGAGGTCAGAATGAAGGTACACAAGATCACCAATATCGATCAGGGGGGTAGGACGCCTTGACTGACCAGGAGCTTTGGAACGTTCACTGAGGGGATGATTGGAGAGACGCTGTTCATGCTGGAGGGAAATTATGTGGTCATCTGCGAGGGGTAACTGCTTGTTTGAGAACTGATCCCGCTGGGTCCACATTTCTCGAGAGGAAAGCCCTCTTGAACGGATACGTGAGTTTAAGGCTGAAGTGGCTACGGCGAGGGTGAGGGGAGAGACAGAACTACCGAGAGGCTCCTGACGTAACAGCTCATTCTCCAATTCCTGGACTGCTCTCTCTGCAACGGGGTTCTTGTTGGGATTTTTGGCATGGCCAAGCTCAATTGTGATTCTGTGTTTCTGTAAGAGTGAATCATTGACAAGGGCCTTGAATCCGGGGGCGGGGTCGGTGCGGATCACAGCAGGTGGACCATCCATTGGGCGCATTTCCACGCAAAGCTTTATAATGGCATCAAGCAAAGTTTGGTGGCGTTCGTTCTCAAGAAAGAGACTGGACGTGTAAGAGGTCACTGTTTCACGGAGTACAAAGATAAGTTGGCGAGAACGTTTTATGACATCTGCCGCAAAGGACTGCCCAATAGTTTCAGGTGGAGGCGAAGTGGACTGGTCAATTCGTGCTGTTGGTGATCTCTGAATTGCTGCACAGGAGTGGCATCCATCGGAAACACGGGAGACTGCCTTGTCCAGGTCGAGGGCGAACAGATAACGCTTGGCAACCATTTTTAACTGGTGACAAGAAGGGTGGCTGAGCTGAATGTGAAGGGCTGTCAAGAGGCCATCCAAGGCCTGGCGAGGGACAATGATACACTCTCTGGTCGGTGACAAGGGATCATGACGTTGGACGACGAGCAGGCCATCACTTGCGATTGAGGCGACCTGCAAATAGCGTTTGACGTCCTTTATGTTTGTGAGCTTCTTGGAAGGCCTTGTGCCTTGGACAAGGTGTGCGTGCGTGCGGCGTAGGTCTGGGCATTCAGACTGTATGGCCAACCAGGCCGGACGGCTGGTGAAAGGGAGGCGGGCATTGCCTTGGAGGATGTCCTGGACAGTCGCGGCTCGGACAACAGAATCTCTGGTTGAGGCGATAAACAGGCAAATCTGACAGGTTTCATTCTCACAAGGAGCAGCATTTCGACTCGCGAAGTCTGACTGGAGGATAGAGGCGCCGGAGACGTGTCGCACTGAGGCCTGGTAGCGGCTGACAACTGACAGGAAAGTAGATACGCGAGGACTTGCGGAGAACTCGCCGCGGCATAGCTTCTCATAAGCCTGGACGCATGGCTTACTGTCCGTTAGGATACAGGCTTTATTGGATGACTGGATGAGGTATGGACTGAAGTGCTTTGTAGCCGCAGCGATGGAGAGGGCTTCTACTTCGCACGGAAGCCACGTTGTCTGAGTGCCCCGCAGCCTAGCGCTGAAAAAACCGGCGATGTGTAGCTTGTTGTTGCGCGTCACATAGAGGGTGGCGCCTATTCCTGGGTCCTTGACTGCGCCATCGGTGACGACCCATAGTTGGTCCTCAGGTCTAGGTAAGGTGATAGAGAGGGCTGAGGATAGGGCCTTCTGAGCGTTATGGAATGCAGCCCTGAGACTATCAGACCAGGTGATGGATTCTTGTGAAGTACGTCCAGCCGTGACGGCATCCAGCGGGGTTAGATAACTAGAGCACCGTGGGATAACACGAGACAGGACTTTGTACGCACCAATGAACGATCTCAAACGACCAACAGTGTTTGGCACAGGGTACGTGGCGAGGGTGTTGAGGCGGTGGGCACTGGCAGACAGGGTACCGGCGGACCAAATCCAACCAAGGATAGTGGTTGACTTGGGGTTGATTATGGTCTTGTGGGCTGACAAACGCAGGTTGCATTTGTGAAGAGCTTGCAGGACCCTCTTCCAGTTGTGTAGTAACTCTAGAGGGGTGTTGCCCCCGCAGTATAAATCATCGGCGATCTTGGCCACGACTCCATCTTGAAGTAAGGGGCCTAGAACACGGCACATAACCTCCTCTAGAGCAGTCTCTGAGCCAGGCATTCCCATAGCGGAGCGGGCATACACCCGGACGCCTTTAAAGGGGGTGGCGACACCGCAGTACTTCATGGACTCTTTGGCTAAAGAGATCTGGTAGAAAGCACTTGTAAGGTCAGTGACAATTATGTGTGACCATTGGGCGATGAGCCGTAATGTGGAGTCAACATCGGGTAGCAGGGATGGTTGTGGTTTGCTGTATCTGCCCACATCAGAAAAGGCGGTGACGAGACGGGAACCACCATTAGGCTTCTTTACAAGGAAAGATGGATTGAGGTATTCAATGGTGATACCCACATCTTCGGGGCGGCGGAAGACGCCAAGATTCTCTAGGTCGTCAAACTTTTCCTGGAGCTCGATGAGCTTATCCCGTGCGTATTGGGGGAGGCGACCCTTCCGCTGAGGAGGTTCGACAGGACCCATGTTGACTTTGGCCTTGTATGCGCCAGCGGCTCCGTTGTATCCGGGGAATTGCGGGTCAAATACAGTGTCGTACTCTGTAAGTAGTGATTGGAAGTCTGCACGAACGGTTTGGGGAAGGGTGTTGTCTGGATCAACCTGAACGGACGCAGAGTAACGTGTACTGGAGGGCGGCAACGGGCGCTGAGCAGTAGGTGGGGGTGATGATGGGACTTCGGGGGGCTCAAAAACAGGGATGACTTGGCAGAAGTGTTCGTGGCGCTTGAGAGTGCGGGGTACGCTTGATAGGTTAGGAATCCGTATGGCTCGGGCAACGCTGGAAACGACACCAGGTTGTGGCCACAACTGGGATGGCTTCAGATTGTGTGCACTGGGTGCGTCGATGCGAGGCTCTAGTGCGTACTCCGAGTCAGAAGGTGTATCGTCTGGTAGACGTACTTCCATGAACTCTCCAGGCCACACTGTCTGGGATGGAGCGGGGGCACGTAGGACAAATGCTCTACGTGCGGTTGCATGAGGGTTGGGTGGGGATTTGGACCCATACGTGTAGACTGAGCCATTGCCTAGTAGTACCTCTCTCTTAGCGGGTCGGACAGCGATGTCATTCGTCTCCATAAAGGGGGTACCGGCAAGTACCTCAACATCAAGATTCTCAACTACGAGACCTTCAAACGCGAAGTTTGTGTGGTCCCGGGTGAAGGTGGTACGAATTTCTCCTATCACCTGGAGCTGAGACGAGCCATCAGCCTGTTGGACGGACTGGGCACTTGAGATTATCGGACAGCCGAGGTGTTTCGCGGTTGAACGGCGTATCATATTTCCAGTTGCACCGCTGTCGAGGGTGACGCGCACGACTCGATGATCATGAAAGACATCCATGTAAGGGGACTGGCGGGTCTGCACACGGTAGGCCACCATGTCCGGGCCTGGCAATGTTGTGTCAGGGTCTGGTGAATCAGAATCAGGACTGGTCTCAGTTTCTTGGTCATTGTCAAGGATGCCGGCGATCTGTCGTGCTTTCACCATGAAACGCCTGTCACTGTCGGGGAGGAAGGTACACTGACTGAGGAAGTGGTTTGTCATAGAACGGCCAGCCTGTTTACATAGAGGACAGACCTTGTCTTGGCGGGGTTGTCTGGGACGGGCTCTAGGAACACCCCTGTTACTCTGACGAGGGCGACGAAAATCGTCTGCAACAGCAGCACGCAGGATTCTGGCATCATCCGACGTGCGGATTTCCTCGAGTAAGGAATTGAGGGCCTGCGAGATCTCAGGTTTGATCGAGGCAAGAGTACGGGATCTCAACTCTGTACCATAACGCTGCTTAACCAGTCGTGGGAGACTGGGGTGAATGAGGCGTAACCAAGTGAGGACCAAAAAGTTTTCGAGTGTAGGGGTTAATTCCTCATCCTCCTGCACTGCTTGGCCATTGTGGGTTAAGCCGTTGGCACGTAGCAATGAATCTTCTACGAATGCTGTGAGGCGCTGGTACAGATCTTCGGGGCGCTCATCAGCAGCTAGGTGTATTTCGGAAAAGTCAATGAACTGAGCCCCGGTGACTTGGAAACCAAAGTGCTGTCTGATGGTTTGCCAGATGAACTCGAGGGATGTAGAGTTTTTCACCAGAGTATTTCGAGAGATAATTGGACAATAGTTGGCGATCTGTCCTAACATCAGCTCGAGGAAGTTAACCTTTTGGCGGGCTGTCAGGCGACGAGCTAATGGCACTGATTCGCCATCGTTGTGGAGACCTCGAAGCGGCTGACCCCTGGTCTTTTTTAACCATGTGAATCCATCTGCGAGGAAGGGGGCGAAGTTGCTGTCCAAAGAAAGAGTGTAAATGAGGTTTTGCTTCCAGTTTTCAAAGGAATTGATAGATTCCACTTTGGAGAGGCACCACTGCTTCGGTGCACGGTGTGTTGCAGCCATATTTCACGTTTAGGGCTCTGGAACGTGTTGACACGGCGAAGGATACACTGTTTTGGCTCACGTGGACGAGGCGAAAAATAGCCTTCTTCGGCGAAAATATGGCCTGGGTAGAACCGAACACTGCCACCACGCCAGTAGGGGGGTTAACACAATGAACCAAGGCACGTCCAGATAGTGAAAGGCTTTAATCGTAACAGGGAAACTAGACTCCGAACGAGTAACAAACAATATGGCCGACGCGACGAGGAGGAAAGCCCTCAAAAGGGCATGCTCAACCCAGATACCGCTGACCGGTACTGGCGCTGTATATTTGCATTTATCGCGGGAATTCTATTTGCTACACGTCTTGTCCATACAGAAGCTGTAAGTTCAGGTCGTGCCACTCTTTCGCAACCTTCAAACTTCTAAGATCTGTTGTTAACTATTCCATGAAACAGGGAATCTATTTGTTTTATGCAATGAAAAAGCAAAAGGTTATTAATCTAAACATCATATATGCATCTTTCCTTCAATAGATCATGAAGATCAAAATGCACATGATTCAGTTTATCATATAAATTACATTGGAACTTCTGTGAACTGTTGCCTTACTTGTTGAGTACAAAAAACTATGAGAGATCACAAGACATTGGAGCTACAGTTTAGGTGACATTAAATGACTTGAAAATGTTCTTTACCCTTTAACTCCCATGATCTCATAAGTGATTCTCTTTACTGTCTGCCAAACAATTCTCATTATGTAAGTTTGGAGAATTTGGTATTGGATCAACTAGTAATCCCATAATTGATATTTTTCTTTATTCTCATCACTTGTCTGCATGATTTTTTATAGATATAGTAAGGAGAAATTCTGTCTTGGTCACTCATGAAAGTTAAAGGGTCTAGAGGAAATAGCCTGAACCTCAAGTTGATAGAAAAAAAATCAAGAAAAAGCAATTTTTAGTGAGAAAGGAAGAAAGAAAGAAAGAAGTTATTTCATGAAACAAGTGGATCCTCTTTTCAAGAGTATTGTTTGCCATTTGTATGTTTTAAATCTTTGTTCAACTATCTTTTAGGAAGTTTTTATGAAATAAAAACAGCCCATGTTCCTGTTTGACTGTATTTACCAGCAGAGTTGTCGGAGAAAGAACTGTGTCACTTGTTCTCTCTGTGTCTGTAAGTGCAAGTAAATTTGTTTTTAAAAAGTGTAATGTGATTTGACAGTGTGGAGGCATATATTTAGGATTTAAAGTTTTGTAGGGATTTTGAGAAAAGAGTTGAAAAAAGCAAATAACCTTGCTGATTATGTTCAGAGTTAACACCCTTTTTACTCACTTGAGGTAAACCTGGATGTTTTTCTTTTTCAGCCACTGGTTTTTTGTCTCATGGCATTCAGAGTATGGATGCTTGGAGGAAATCTACCACATTTTACACTTCAGGACAACCCTACCTCATTTTCAGACTGTCTCAGTTCTCGCATCATGACTTACTCATATCTGATTGCATTCAACTCTTGGTTGCTTTTATCACTGAGTGTGTTGAGCTATGATTGGCAGATGGGAAGCATACCTCTTGTGGAATCGCTGATGGCTCCCAAAACTTAGGCACACTGATGTTTGCCATAATAGCTGTTCTTCTGGTTTATTTTGCTGTGTTCTCCAATGATACCCTGGTAAACAGTGGTTTCTAAATACATCTGCATTTCACTTCAATCATACTGACTTTTGTTAAACATAGGCATGCTCTGTTATTTTTTGGATGGGTGGATGAATTGAAACATTTTAAGTGATGTCTACATTTTTACAAAAGGAAAGAGTATTATAACAGAAAAAAACAGGAATGTTGAGTAAACTCAGACACAGGTATTTTTTGGTTGATTGTATGTGTTGTGCGAATAACTGTAACCAAAAATAAACTGTATTGGTGCCACAGATACCTTAATGGTTCCTGACTCTAACATAGAGTTATTATTATTTTTATTTTAAATAACTCAAAAATGACCCAGGACCTTCAGTTCATTACATGTGTATTTGATTCCATTTTCCTTTGCCTTGCATTCATAATAACAAGCTGAGAAGGAAAAGGGAGCTGATAAAAACAAAGCAGTTTGAAAAAACATAGGCATGCTATGCATGCAAGAATTATTTTTTGGGGGTGGGTGGATTACTTGAAACATTGTATGTGATGTCTACATTTTTACAAAAGGAAAGAAGAGTATTAACGCGAAAAAGAACGAAAATGCCGAATTAAATCTCACACAGGTATCTTGTGGTAGATTGTGTGTGTTGTGCGAATAACTGTAACTAAAAATAAACTGTATTGGTGCCACGGATACCTGTAAGTACATAATGCAGACTGCAGACCGGATACAAAATGTAGACTAGGTACAAAATGTTGACTGCAGAGTGGTTACAAAATGCAGACTGAGAATCTAAAGAGTTTTTTCGCCTGGTATGTGATAGCATGTCATCTTATAACTTACCGAGCGTCACGCAATCGCTCCTCCGTGATCACCTTTCACGATTATGGTAAAATTTCCGCACAGCCCCGTACTATTGTTAAACAAATCTGTTTTCTCAATGGCAATGTATTGTTTTTGTCATTGTTTTCTCTATCCAAGAACTGAATGCATAATGAAGTATGGGGCTGTGCGGAAATTTTACCACGATTATTTGCACTATTGTGGAATATTCCTAGCCCGTTTCTTGATCAAAGTCGATCTTAATATAATTTCAAGCCTTCATATAGTCTTCTCCCTTTGCGCACGAGTTGTTTGGTGTGATGTCTGTACAGATTTTATTAACAATTAAAGTAGATGTAGATGTAAATGAGATGTCACTATTGAATATTTAACGCACGCAATATTTGAGAAACAATGACAGCCTTGCACGTGGTCCGTATTATTATCTTTTAAGTAGTATGTGTTTATTTTGTCGACAAAAATGCGGACCGAGACCAAAACTGTTCCTTGGACTTGATACATTTTCGACGTTAGTGGATTACATCATATTAACTTACCTCCGTAAATCATTCATTCCAGATAACAAAATCAAATAAACATGCCAACGATGGTATCTGGATTCGTCCATGGCCAAACACGAACGACTTCACAAGATCACTTTCTCCAGGCATCGGAACCATATACAATATCTTCCATGGTTAATTTTAATCAGACATTCATCTAGAGATCGAGATAGCACCGAGCAAACCAATCCAGAAAAATACAATCGGCCTAATCAACAACTCATGAATCTTGCAACACAGCTTGCCGTTAAAGAACTGCTAAAATCAAAATGTTTGGTGCAATTCATCAACACCTCAAGTAATATTTGATTCCAAATTTTTCCACTCACTCTCGTCGAGAAGGAACAATAACCATGATCGTGCTACATTGCACAGGACTCCATTTTCTCTCGAACAACTATCCACCATTTTCACAGCATGTAACACGTTTACTATAGGTGATATATTTCATCTGACCAGTAGTATCGCATTTCTCATAAAGCGCGGTAAAATACACGATAAAAATACAGAAAAGCCAACATTTCTCATTCTAAAAGATGATTACATTTTACGAACCGCTCTCTCCGAATCCCGCATTACTTCGTTGAGCACCTCTCAAACCAAAAACAAAATCGACCCTCTGATTGATGCGAGATACATACCCTAAACGATCTGATTGGTGCGAGCAACATACTACTCTCTATACGCTGAGGTGGAGTTTTTTGTTTTTTGTTTTTTTTAATAACTCAAAAATAGAAACAAACAAACAAAAGCAAAAAACCTTAAGCCATTTTGTGCACAAGTAAGGGAAATTTTCAGAAACTTTCTGTTACTCTTTGAATCCTAAACCAGTTCCTGCACGAAATAAATTAGTTTGGTAAAAACTGGATCACCGTTGTTGAATTTCTTGCCTTCTGATTGGCTGAACCGAGTTATGTTATGACCTTGTAACCTAGCTCACAGCTCATAACCTAGCTACGACAAATATTGTTAATGAATTCGTTTGCAAGCGGGCAAGTGCACGAGCGAGCCTTGAAGAAATGGCCGTAAAAAGTCGGTTTGCCCCAGAGTATGAAACTTAAAAAAATAGCAGAACTAATAGAAAATGCGACTTCCATATCCACCAAAAAGCCACTAAATTTGGTATGAAAATTTTCAAGGAATGTAACGGAAATTTAGGCAGTTTTGCTTGATACATTACATGATTAATTTGCATGTTGCAACGACATTTGGGACAAGGGAAAGTCAATTGTCTTCCGGTCGTTGTCAAACCACATAATAGCTTGTTGTTAGGGTTATTTCTTTCTGTTTTTACTCCAACAATTCATGATTCTACTCAGGCTTACCGAATATAAGATTACCATAACCAACGGGGCACGTATAATTGTTAAATATTCGGTGTTTTAATTTTCGGCCACCATCATTGACATGAGCGTTTCTCGGCAAAATTTAATCAAATGTCCAACAAATCTGCATTTAAAAGTAGTAGTAAAATTTCTTCATTTCCAGAAAAGAGGAAAATCACTAAAATTAACTTAAAATTTCAGAATATAGGCCAAAAACTACCATTAATTGTAATATTTCAGATTTTAGTTCTGGTCAATCATCTCTTTTCATAAACTGACTGGTTTTCCGGTCCGGAAAGACTTCTCAATAGCTTCCACGACGGTGAATGAACGTAGTACATCATCTTTGGAGATGAGCAAATTGTCTTTGTGTTTGATTACGTCGATAAAGTGATTCATTTCTAACTCATAAGCTTGGGAATATCGTTGTGGGAAGGAAACTTTGATGGGATTCTGTGTGCTCCCACTGGCATGAAAATAGGTGGCACAGAGACTGCTTTGATTGTCGCTGGTGAGCATTCCACCAGATCCAAACACTTCAACACGTTGATCATAGCCATAAACAGCATGGCGTGACATATCTATCTGACCGATGGCGCCACTTGGAAATTTCATAACCACTCCAACTGTATCTACATCATTCATAGCTCCGATGTGCGCATGGAAGGCATGGGCGAGACAGAAGACTGTATGAGGAGCTTCACCCAGCATCCAGCATAGGAGATCTACGTCATGAACGCAGGAGTCATGGAAGATCCCTCCGGAAATCCTTATATAACCTTCTGATGGCGGAGCGGAGTCCCGACTAGTTGTCTTAACGACCTGAATGTTGCCAATGTCGTCTTTTCGAACTCTGTCGAACACAGACCGAACTGTTGGATCGAATCGTCTGTTGAAAGCGCACAGCAATGGAAGGTGTTGGTTGTCGGCCTCCTTGTAACAATGCTCTGAGAAACATCGTAAAAAAACGAATAAATAAATGGATTAAACAATCAATCAATTAAAACTGTGAGAGGGACAAATTAGTCATAAAAATGTGACGAGCAAGACGAAAATAAGTGAAATACAGGAGCGTATCCAGGAACATTTGATGGGAAATGGATTCAAATTTTGACTCAGAAAACACAGAAGTTGTCATTGTTAAATAGGCCTGGGAATATTTCAGAACATGTAAACTTGAAATATCTAATATTGTTTATTAACATGCGATTCTGCCAATGCTCTGAGAAACATCGTAAAAGAACGAATAAATAAATGGATTAAACAATCAATCAATTAAAACTGTAAGGGGGACAAATTAGTCATAAAAATGTGACGAGCAAGACGAAAATAAGTGGAATACAGGAGCGTATCCAGCAACATTTGATGGGGAATGGATTCAAATTTTGACTCAGAAAACACAGAAGTTGTCATTGTTAAATAGGCCTGGGAATATTTCAGAACATGTAAACTTGAAATACCTAATATTGTTTATTAACATGCGATTCTGCCGTTGTAAGAATTTGGTGTCAGGGGTCTGGATAACTTTTTACCTATAGCCTGTAAGGTAGGAGCAATTGGTTTCTCACAGAAGACAGCTTTTCCCGCTCGTAAGCAGCGCATCACAATATCCTCGTGCATCTTAGTTGGAGTAGCTACCACTGCAGCCTGAACGGTTGGATCAAGTAACGCTTTGTCCATGTCGGATGGGGCAATAACTTGTGTATCCATGAAATTTTCTGTCACGAACTTCTTGGCCTTGTCTTCGTCAATATCTACGATCCATTTCAGGGTTGCCTGTGGGTTTCGTATGAGGTTCGTGGAATGGATGACACCTGCTCGACCCAAACCAAACACCACAAAACCGATACGGGAACTGTGACTCATAGTAGTAGTAAAAGACTAATAAAATAGAAAAAGCGCTATGGGTCACATTCAGCACGACGCACAACAACAGGAAGACTAATCACTGAAGCAAGGACAATGGCATTCAACTATGTCTTGAGCTGATCAGTTGATCAGTTGATCAGTCAGTAAGTTGATTAGTCTCGAGTTGCGTCGAGTCGCGTGACCGTGTTAACCTGCCGGGAATAATCGATCTTTGTTCACATTAGCGGAGTCAAAACTGACTTCGCGCTTAACTTTACTCTCATAAAGAAAAATCCATCTTTAATTTTAGTTCCTTATGAACCCTACAAGTGACCGACTAACTGATGGATCGATCAGCATTTTAAAATAAATGGCGCGTGAAAACGTAAGTGGTATGATTGCTAATCACATGCTAATCACATTTTCCAAAACTGACCTAAACTTAAAGCACAATAAAATCTAAAGTTAGCTCGGAGGCGAATAAACGTATTTTGAAATAAGAATCACTTCAACGCTGACAAAGTAAATCTGGGGATTTTCTCGATGATTGATAGAATGCATTCACAACCCAAAATACAAAGTGAATTAATAATTTGTTTGAGATGCAAAACGAAGACATAAGTGTCACGCAACGCTATTATAAAATGTCCTCATATCATAGCACGAAAAGAAGGTCCACGCACTGAAATGATTTCCTTCTGTCTGCAATGTTTGTATTTTCTTACTTTCGTTATGTTCTGAATGCACAGGTGGACTCACTTATGTGCAAAGGAGTCTTACGACGCTTGTTGACTCTAAAATATCTTCGGCGTTTATGAAAATTTAGCTTTAAGATCTGGTCAATGTTGATCGACATCTGTGTGGTTCACACGTAGGTCGGAGAGCTTAAACCACGACTATTTACATTTTTTCTCTTTTGATATTTCATAAAAGAGAAACGAGTGACGTATGCCTTAAGACAAGATTTCCGGATGAGCCTACAGTTGAGTGGCTACCTTAGTTCCAGTGTCGACAGAAACCGAAAACGGAACAGTAGACGTTCCCTAACCAGAGCAACGTGACAATACGTCTTACCAAACTGTTCAGAGGCAAAACGTTACAATACTTACGGATTCTCTTATTGATTATTTAGCAGCTGGACGGTTTCCGACGCGAGGCTTCCGACCCTTTCCCTCAACACATCGAAAGTTGGGCAGATCGTAGCGCAGGCGGTGTCCGCACTCTGATTGCGTTGCATTGTGGAAGCGTTATTTTTAGAAGAAAACTACTTTGACTTCATTGTATGTAAATTCACACCTGATAGTTGTAGCGTTGCTGTTGTGTCTTCCGTTGTAGTTATGTCCTCACACGTAATAACCAATAGAATGCGGTTTTATTTCTTCCAATCAAAGTGTGTTGTGAACGTGTCTTCTGCGTGTCACTTCCCAAGTAGTGGAGGGATGCAATGCAAAATTGTGAGACTATCGTTAAGTTTTCCGCGCTCGAAGTTTGAGAATTTCATGGGCTATTCTTGTTTCATGGGCTTATCCTTGATGCCTTTTGGGACACTTCGGATTGTTGAAAGATTAATATTCTTGTTGCGTTTTTAAGCGCGAAGTATCAGTGAAATTTTCTTCGATAAGTTGGAAAGGTTAGGAAGACGAGAATTTGACATTGCCTCGTAGCTTCCCTTATTGGTTTGGAGTGCGCTGGTGATCGAAGTTGTGCTTTTTTGTCGGAACTAGTAAAGGAAGGTAAGGTTTCGGTTGCATCTTATGCTAGTATTTTGTTAAATTTAAATGTTACGACCATTCTTCAAAGATCACGTTCAAGTTTTGGGCTTATGCATCTATCATCGGCCATCCCCTGGGAGGGGACCCCGGGCAAGGGTGGGGACTTTGTAAAGGACCCTGTCAAAGTTCTTATTTTCCCCCTCCTAGGTGGGGACACAGAGGAATCAAAGTTCCTCTCCCTGAGGGGAATCACCTTGAGCAGCTTGAAACCTGACAAGAAAACAGTACTTTATACCCTTAACGAAATGTCATGTTTTAATAGTGCTTACATGTTGGTAACAATGCAAATTTCAATGTACTGCTAAATACAATTACACAAAAAAATGTTAACCAAAGTCCCCTGTTTTCCCCGCGGTGCAAGGCTTTTGGAAACAAACCTCCCTCATTTCCCCCGCCTCCAGGGTAAGTTAATCGTTCAAATCCCCGTATAAGTCCCCATTCAACGTTGAATTTGCCCGGGGTCCCCCCCCAGGGGATGGCCGATGATAGATGCATTAGTACTGTAGATTTCATGTGACAGCATGGCAAAAAATCCTTCAGTGTCGAGGGCTGATTTTTTTTTATTTTGCGTGGGACATGTAAAACTAGATGTTACATAATTGAAAAACAGGGCAGATCTCGGTGTTTCAATGCCCAAAAATGTGTGATTTTCTCCATCTCATTGTGCCTACAATGATGGCTATTATGGATACAGTGGAAGACATGTATTCATTGTAAATGTATGGGACTACGCAAAAATTCAACCTCTGGTATGGTTGATGTCAAATATCACATATCCTGGGAGGTTAACTCACAAACTGCTAACTCGTATGATGAAGATCTGGTCTCTTTCATAAAGGATAGGGTGCTGTCTCCCAATGCTCTCCAACAAGTAACAGTTGGGTTACAATGTATTAAATCATTCTCTTTGCTCACCCAGAGGGGACAGAATTGCAGCAAAATTACTCTTCACTTAATAATTAGTGCTTTTCTATTTAAATCAGTGGCTGACATATGCCACTTTCTTTATTTTGATCAATTTAGAGTAAAGTCCCTTGTACCAAATTATAAGGAATATGATAATAATATGTAGGTTATATGTTACCACATTATCCATACTTTTTCAACTATGTGTCACAAACATTAAATGAAATAAACACTAATTCATGCAGAAATGAATACTTAATTCAATACAGACTATTGCCTACTATTAGCAATTATTGCTCCTACATGTGTTAGCAAGAACTTGGTCTTGTTGGCATTCATTGTGAGCATTTGGTGATCTGTATATTAGTGGAGAAACTCTCTGCAACTATCTTTGCTTAGAAAATACCAATCCTTTCTCCCTTACTTAATATCATTCATACAGGCATGGATGAGAACCAGCAGCAAAGCAAAGAAAACAAAAGTGCTGATGAGGTGGTTAGCTCTATTCTAAACATTTTCTTGGCGAATTATGCACTAGTTATAAAAAGGTATATGTTGTGCTTAATTTTTGTCCTTGGTATAAACATCATTTTCCTTTGGTTTTGTTAATGATATGAATGAAAAATGCATTTTGTGTAAAGAAAGATAAAATTTAGCTCCTAGCCTAAGTTATGATGAGATGATGTGTCACTATCAATTTGGCCTCTATTAAAAGTAAAAGAATTAAACTAAGGATAAAACTAAACCACAGCATACCTATACTAAACCACAGCATACCTATACTAAACCACAGCATACCTATACTAAACCCTCAGCCTATTTGTATCAATATTACTATTTTTTCTGGTGTTCACCCAATAGATTCAATCCACTCACAGACAAAGATGGCACCTGTGCATTTTACTATTACTCTTTGGCTAAGGCACTCGTAGAAAGCAATATTTCACAAAACAACAACATTATGTATGCAAGGTTTAAATTTTTCAGACCTTTACTGCTTGTTTTTATGAGTGGTTCCAGTATTTTCTTGCACAAAGAGTTCTGGTTGAATGTACCAGTCACCATGTTTTTTGGTATGGTGGTTTACAGTAATTGTTGTATGAAGTAACCTTCACCAATATTAATTTTGTGAACTTGTCACTGACAAAGAGCTAGTTCATGATTAGACATTGATCGTTTCATTAATTGCCATGCTCTACATTTATCATTGAAGTACTAATTGACTCCTTTGCCATCAGTAATTGCATTAAAGATACTGTGTTAGAAATCACAGCACTGTACCCCTAAATCTAATGTCGTCCTCAGCACAATCTCATCTTTTGGGCAAGGCAAAAGTAAAAATCAAACAAGACCACACAGACATCATTATAGAGACAACATTGCTATGTATAATGTTTATATAGTTAGTTACATAAAAGGTACTCTATTCATTAATTCAGTGTCAATATTCACCCTTATAGCAGCTATAATTTTCAGCCAACTTGGGAAATAGTGGCCTAAAATGGACCCTTTTGGACATCTAAACTTTTAAATTTCCAGGGGAAGGTTCCCCAGACTTTGCCATCCAAGTGGGAATAAATGGCTGTCACACTGTCATTTTGGTCCCTCCCAGCTGCTCAAACGTTGTCCCTCCTTTCCACAATCTTACCAAAGCCCCCATATGTGTAGTAATAAAAACATTGAAGTGAAGTGTGTTATCTCAGCAAGAGGTGATAATCATGCACACTTTTAAGTGAGTCATCAAAGCAGATGTTTGGCGAAGTATTGCATTCTGTGCTCAAAATCTAGTTCATGTAGACCTGGGAAAAAAGAATGGGGTGTAGCAGCCATTCATGTCGTTTAATTGCTCCAAGCTCTAATTCGATACCACTGTTCATTTGGCTATCTTTCTTGCCAATACTGTTTCGTTATTTGGGTTTTCTTGAAGACACTTCCCATTGAGAAGAAGCATTATATGTGTTTACAAATTAGAAGTAAAAAAAGTGAAAGAAAATAGGAGAGTGACAGGATGGTATCAAAGACAGTGGAACAATTTTTTTTTGCAGGGGGGTCATTTTTTTATTTTAAATCAGAGTTTTAGCCTAAGTATGTCTAAGTTTCTACACTTGTTGTTTAGTCTTGTGACTTCTTGCTTTAAGAAGTGAGGTAAATTTGTTTGAATTTGTTTTTTTCATGACAGCCACTTGAGTCTGTAAATGGAAAGAAAACACTGAAAAATCACGATAAGGAATACATTGCTTGCACTATAAAGTATTGAAAGTAATTTGCAACTCTCCATATTTGTTATTTGTAATTGCACAGGTGTTGTGGGGTTAGTGGAGAAGTTAACTGTATTTCAAAAATTAAATCACTTTAAATTGCAGTGAAAGCTATTACTTTTATAGTTATAAAAGTATCAAAGGTAACTTCTCTGAGAACCTTCTCCAGTGTCTGTGATATAGAAGTGTCCACTAAATATAGGTTCATTTATTAAGAAATGTGGGAAGAATAGTATGCAACTGAAAATACAAGTAAGTACTGGAAAAGAATATTTATTCCTTGCTAGTAATCTCAGAACAGCTGTGTGGAGCTGGAAATTAACAGTGCTGGAATACAACAGTAAATCCTGCTGATAAACTGAGAACAGCTGTGTGGGGCTGGAAATTAACAGTGCTGGAATACAATAGTTAACTCCTGCTGAGAAACTGAGAACAGCTGAGAGGGGCTGGAAAATAACAGTGCTGGAATACAACAGTTATCCACTACTGAAATTCAGAAACAGGAAACTTTTAAATACTTTTGTGCAACAATATACTGAGCATGCAGTAATATCTTCCATTGCCTCAATTCCAGTTACTTGTAGAAAGGTCATCTCTGAACCATTAAATAGGATCTGTTTTACCCGTTATGGAAGGAAAAAATCTTAACCCTTTAACCCCTAAGAGTGACCAGAGACAAATCTTACAGTTTTAATTTGATAGCTATGGCAACATCAAAATCTTGTGAAAGATAGGAGGAGAAAGCATTGTAGGAACGGTCAAAATTCTGGTACAGGTATTTCATGAAGACGAATAATAAATGTATACACGACTGTTGGTGTGTCTGGTGCCAAAAGATTCCCTTTTGTCTAACCCTGACCCAAAAGGTTTTATCGTTTGAGTCTAAGGTGAGGCCAGATGATGCTCACCTGAGGCAGGACTTTTAATTGGGACTTTGTGTTTTTTCCGGCTCTACTCAGAGAGGTTCAAGTTAGAGGACATTTTTCTGGAAAACTTCCCTTCCCTCTTATTTGGACTGCAACAGCATTGTGCTTGTTTGTAATTTTCTCATTTATATTTTTATTCCAGTTCGGTGTCACAAGTGTCGAGGGTCTGGCCACGTACGTGCCGAATGCCCAACGAGACGCGGCCCGGTTGTGCCCCACCAAGAAAAGCAAGCGGCAGATCAAGGAAAAGAAGTGATAGTGAATAACTATCATTTTCACGCCTCTCTTGACAATGTAAGATTTCACTTATAAGTTTAGTCAGTTATCTTACATTGCCAAGAGGTTTATTTTATACTTTAATACTAATAATCAATTAAATAAAAACGTACACGTGATTTATCAGTATTATAAATTTAATGTATATTGTTTCTTTTTTTATTTGTACGTGATCGAAAGGCATTAAATATTTGGAAGAGAAACTTAAAACTTGTCCTTTGCTTACATAGATTTTTCTTTTGTTAAGCCCTGCTAAGTGACTCTTGATGTCATGTCAAGTTCTCCATTGGTTCCACAAGTAAACAGACACCATGTTGGAATGAGACGATAGTAGTTCATCCCAAGTCACCAAGGGCTTCTTTTGCACTCAACCCTTTAATTATTCTGTTACAATGTTTTATCTGACGGTGAATAGTACCCGTGGGTCTCTACGTAGTTGTTCACTTTTATAACGCAAAGATAAATCAATAGTTTGCCGTCAATGTATGCACATGCATCTGTGTATACAGCGACTTCTGGGGAAATTTCTCATTGCCTGAAAACATTTTTAACGCTAAACTGACTTAAATTCCAAGGGTGTGAGGAATATGCAGACCTTTTCAACAATCAGAACATCACAGTGGTAAAACATAACACCAAAACTTGCAGACTGATAAACTGATATTTTATAGGGAAGGCTACATTCTCTTTTCCAGCAAAATAATCTCCTCAGACTCAGACTCAGACTCAGTGATATTTGCCGATTTTCCATTTTTTTCAACGAATTCTAGAAAAACGGGATAAATTCTACGAATTCATCCGCAAGTGGCCAACATGCTAAGTTCCCATATGCCATCTTTACTCAGATTTTCCATTTGATCAGCGAATTCTAGAAAAACGGGGTAAATTCTGTGAAATTCATTCTTTAGGTGGAATATATCCTACTGACTTGCCATAGCCAACTTTACCCCGATTTTCGATTGGATCATTGTGTGAATTTGTCATAAACGGGGTAAGTTATGACAAATCCACCCAAACGTGCAATAAATCCAAAAATGATCTAGAAACAGTACTAAAAAAAGAACAGCTAAAATCAGCGGGACCGCAATAAAATCACATCACAATCTACTACTTCAAATTTTTACGGAGGGCTTAGTGCGATAAAGCAAAAACCTACAATATTTAAAATAAACAACCAAAGGCCAAACTTCTGTGATTCAAGGAAGACTTCGTGACGCGACGCAGACAAATTATCACAACTTTGACCTCTCAGTCGATCTCACCTCCAGCAGATCAACGAAGCGTCAAAAATATATAATTTCATGCCGACGAACCATAATCTATGATCTTCAACTATTAAACAAAATAAAACAATTGTGATATGACGCCACATTGTGCTTTTGTCTTAGCTTGTGTGTAAAATGTTGTCAATGGAGTCGCAAGTCGAACAATGAGGACAGTAAATAAAGCAAGACTGCAAATAAAGCGTGAACAATAATGCGGGTATCAGCGGCCATCCCGAGGGGTCGACCCCCGGGCAACCCAAGGGCAACCCACGGGCTTAGCAGGGGATTTGTAGCAAAGGCATGCCCCGCACGCGGGGCATTAGAGCGCTTTTGCGTTTTTGGCAAAATACCCCGGGGCCATACCCACGGGATTTGCACGTAATCTGCTGTCTCAACGTTCAGCGGTTTTCGCCACAGGACAAGCAAGCTCGCTCGCTCGATGTTCTTCTAGCCCTCGAGGTAATATTTTCCTGTGTACCATGGTCAAGTATTGTGCTGTTGCTCTGTGCCGTAATGGGAGTAAGAAACGACCTGATCTCAGTTATTTTTGCTTTCCTACAAGGCCCAATGAGCGTAAGAAGTGGGAGGTTTTCTGTAAGCGAGCGGATAAAAAATTCAAGACACTCGGCGATCCAAGAATCTGTTCATTGCATTTTAAGGAAAGCGACATCGAGATTTCAATTTCATACGGTTAGTTTGCATTCGAAGCGTCTTGCCGATAGGAAGAGACAATGTGATGAACAACCGCAAGCCAAGAAAGTTTGCCCCAGAAAGCTCGAATTTGAGGACTCCATAGAGACTTGTGTGGATTTTAGTGCTGATGTGGCTTCAGTAAACCATGATCACTCGTACTTTTGCATCGAGGAACAGGCAACACCGACTATATGTTGCCCAGGTTGCTCCAGGGGTGGGGGTATTTGTCCCAATTTTTTGCCCTACCCGAGGGGCTTTAGCATGTATTTGTCACGGCAGCTGTGACAAATGCCCCTGGGTGCCCGGGGGTCGACCCCTCGGGATGGCCGCTGATACCCACATAACGCATCTTTTGGTCGAAAGTCGCTTTGTTATTTACGTAGCAAGTTATTCTTCCACGTTTAGGCTATAACAACGATGCGATCACACGGCGCTAAAGAAGGAACGATAGAACTTCAAAGAAAATAATGTGAGAGGCCAATGATCCGGTTCGCAGTGATCATGCGAACAGCATGTTTTCCTGAGATCAGTTACCGGAAAATACTGGTCAAATTTTCCACTTATCCCGACCCCCTCGAATAAGTAGTTTTGCTTGAAGACATAACTACAACGGAGTCTCTTAACCAGTCCCAAGCCGCGTGTCGCTCGATAGATCACAGGATATGATTGGCCACTCTATCACATTACGTCAGAGGACATATCTGCAATGAGAGGACATAAGTGCAACGGTACAGATAGTTTTAGACAGAGTATTTTAAAAGGCCAAAATTTGACAAATTTTACTTACGAAAGACGTCAACAACAACGTATCGAATATCATAATTTGATTAGCGCTCAGTCAATCTTTTAATGGTTTAATTAACAGTATCAATCGGTGAGGTCTAAAATCTCTGTCCTACTATATTTTCAACTTAAAATGGTCAAAATCTAAGATTTATCGAGCGACTTATATAAAACGGTCGGAGTTTACTTAAGGAACTCATTTGCATAATCGGCTGTCACGCTAGCAAAATCGCTAAAAGTTTGAAGTCACCACGGCGAAGAAAATTAATAAGTGCAAGATGTTTTTATATTTTTATGCTGCAAAACACCTTATTAGAAGAAATCAAGCGAAGTTCTTGATGGTCTGGTCTGGACTTGAGCAATATCAACCAAGAAAGAAAGATTACTTTTGACCAATTTCAGAAAGCTGTCTAACGAGTGTTTTTAAATAAATTATGACGAATCTCTGAATAAACGAATATCAAAATTGAAATGCTTTTTATACACCTTACATATCACACAGTTTAAGAATACAAAAGATCTTTTGCTGCATGCGGTGTGATACGAGGACCGGGCTTTTTAACTTTTCAAATTTCCGATGTCGCAAGAGGTCAAAAAAGGGCCTTTTGCAGCTTTGACTATTGAGAGCTCTAAAAATTTTATTTTAACGTATTTCTAGAAACTAATGTGGTTCTATTTACTTGCTATCAAAGATAGATTATTGGGCAAAGTTTGAGGGAAACTTTGTTCCGATGCGAAATGCCCTGGATGGCTCTTACAGAGATCGCCATTTGATATTAGGCTCTGTTTCACTAAATGAACCCCTGGCACAGACTGGAAGAGGATAATGCTGTCTAGAGTTGATGCATTAGCAAATGCTAACAAACCGACACATTTTAATGATTTAACTCCGTCAATCATAGGAGAGATCATTTGCTTCTTTCTCTAAACAATGTTAAAACGAAGGTGATAAGCGGTAAGAAAAAGCCATATCGGGGAAAGTCCATGTACTGCACAACTTCAAATTCTCCAGAAAATCAATCAGACTGAATGTGAGGGTGTCGCGATTTAGATTTGATGAGGTGAAGTAAGGGCGTTCTCTGGTAAATTAGGAGAATATTTTAGCAGCAGTGCCTTAAGGATATCGGCTGATTTGGTCCATAATCGAACAACTGAGAAAGCAGAAAACCAGAACATGAAGTCACGGATCAACTCTTTATGGCAAGTTATATAATTAAAGACCTCCTATCATAGTTACAAAATCCAAAGGCAAAGCTTCCATTATTGCTCGTTTATTTATTTTTCATTCCGTTTTAAAACTCTTAACTAGCCTCAAATCAAAAGAAAACTTTACAAAGACAATCAAACACCAGATTATTTGATTTTAATTACCCAAGGGAGGCAAACTAATATAAATATTATAGTACACGCTGTTTCACATTTCTTTACAGCCAGCTATATACAGAGGCATTTTCAATGTCGCAAGAGGTCAAAAAAGGGCCTTTTTCAGATTTGACTATTGAGAGTTCTAAAACATGCTGTTTCACATTTCTTTACAGCCAGCTATATACAGAGGCATCGTTGGTATAAGTTAATATCATTAACAAGAGATTTAAAAGAAACGGGGAATCAAAACTGCTCGCTTAGCTTCAATGAGTAAGCAGGAATATATTAAATTTACATGATTGATATGAAACACACTTTAAAGATAGAAATGCAAATCTTCAGCCAGAGACGCAAAATCAAGTTCAGTTCAGTCATGAATTTGTTTGTACATTTAGAGACATGATATTCCATTCTTAGTAGATGATTACAAAACCTCGACACAAGGAATGTTTTCTGTGAGACAGATAACTGGTTGTATTAAACCGCTGAAGATAACATTTTGTAAGCCATTGCAACACGTCTGTACGTTTTGATGAGGAAACGTCATATGTAACCATAGGTCATGTCGTCTTGCAGTCTGGCCACGACGTCGAGATCAAAGGCACTGGCCTGTCAGATGAGAGAACAAACAGAAATACCTTAGTTTATTTTTGGTTTTCCCGCAAGTGATACTTTACATTTCTGCAGATGAGACATAGTGGACGACCAGATAAGTTGTCATAGATACCTTTATCCTGCACAAGAATTTGTTTTTGGGAAGGATAAGACACGCCTATGTTTTACGTTTAAAATGAAAAGCATTTCATTTTGACTGGCGATAACAATAAAGAACGTTATCAAGCGGGGACATCTACTCAATAATAAAACAACTCGATACAGTGAAGCTTGGTCTTCGGTAAAATATTGGGCGCTTTTCTAATACAGGGAGTTAACTGTTAAACTTACTTTTCCAGACTACTCTTTGGTTAAACATTTCGTGTTTCCAGATACTGAGGGAAAACCACATGTATGTCTTTTCTTTTTTTAGCTAAAGCGAAATTTGGATTGCTGCTCATCAACGTAACGGCGAATAAGAACGGAAAATGTAACAAAGAGCCCATAATTATTCAACAACAAGAAAACGAGCAAACTGCCTGAAGTCCGAGAAATGCCAACAAATGTTGGATTTGTCATAGCCTTCAATTGAGAGGCTGATGTGAGTTTTTTTAAGATTAATCCCATAGCAAAGTAAAGAAAAAACAACGCAATTAATCCCGTCGCCCAGTTGTAAATTGCTCTAAAACAATTTCCAATTCAGCGTCGAAAGTACTCTGGAATTGCTTCATTTTAGCTTTACTTTGCTTTCTAAATCGTCCAGAAAATTCGCACCACTTTCTCAACCAATCAGATTCAAAACTAAAACCAATCACGACTCAGTCGCCCGCGTTTTCCCGCGCTTCAGGCAGTTTCGTTAGATTTACTGAGTTTTCATTGGCCCTTAATGGTACTTCCCTTTCTTCTGATTGGCTTAACGACACTCAATCGAAAAACGCTCCATCAGACTTACCCTGCTATACCATCTCTTTGCTTGCTCTCTATTTTTCTCCACTCCTAACCCATGATGCAAACAACGCGCAAAAACAAAACATCCCAAAGCGATTCCTTTAGCTACATAGCGAGGTAGACAATCTGTCTCAAGAGCAAGACCTTCGATGTCCTCTTGCTCTCCCACACTGCATGATGGGGGTTTGTAAGCACAAACAAAACGAACAAACAAATAAAAACAGAAAAAGTGAGCTAATGTTCAATTGAGGATAACACTCGACTTCCCCACCTTTCAGAGCAATTCTGTTTTTCTTGGATTCACCCTTACCATTACAGTAACAAAATATTCAAGACGGTTTCAATGAGGTGACAGCTTTTATGGCTATCGGTTAACATTTTGGCCATTTAAAGGTTTAAGGTCAACTTATTTCCCTTGTGTTTACAAAAGAAAAGTATTTTACAGCTAACTTTTAAGGACGAACGATTAAAATTGATCAATTTTTACAACTAATGGCTAAATTTTCTGACCTTCCTACGGATAACGGTTCACCCCAATGACACCCTCATACAAAACTGCAGTTGTTTATAGCAAAGACTATCTTAACATAAAATAACAATGATGTGTATATGACACCTTTTTGCTACATCTGCAGCCTTGTTTAACAGTTTTCTCCTGTAATAATGAACAGCCAAGTTTCCTTGGGCGTAGACATTGCCTCTGGCTGCTGCCTCCTTGAGACACTTGAAGGCTGCTTCTCCATCTCGCCGCACACCAATACCATATTCATACATCACACCTAATGCACCTGATGGTATCAGGAAAGTGGTGTTAAATTACACACATGCAAGCAAAATACTCTGAATTCTTGTAATTTTGCAAAACATGGAAAATTTTAATTATTGTACCTTGTGACTCCAGGCTCCCATTACCTGTGGCTTCCTGATGCCAAAAGTAAGCCTGAAGAAAAACATGATGAGAACAAATGAACATTATTTTATAGTTTACTCTGATGTGTTACAGATAAAAAAGTTTCAATATGAAAAAGGTAGGGATAGATGTTCTGATTAACCTAGGATTCCCATTGGAGTACATGACCTATTAAAAAGTAAGACTATAAGCAGTGGCTATTGCCTCTTCCAGGGGCACAGTTAGTAAAACAAAGCATGATAGTAAACTGCTCAAAAATTGTAGGAGGATGAAAAAAGAGTGATGTTTGGATCTGTTCATGTTCATCAAGTGACCAGTGCAAAAAACCTCCATCTTTCTTTTTCTCACTCTACTATATTTCACAGTTATTCACCACAGTGGAGGTAATATAAACCACTTTCACCAACATTGAGGTTAATACATTTTTTAGTGTATACCATACAGATACAAAAAATCAATGTATTTCCCTCACTATACCAAAAAATAGACAGAAATTAAAATGTTGATGCCTGATTTCGCCTCTTCAGCTGCTGTGAGGTGAATATCACTCCCTATTCACCTCCAAATTAACCAATTAGCACGTGCAAAAAAGGACTATAAACTTTAGTGGTATGGACCATATTAAATGTGTACCATTTAATATTAGGCCCTGTTTTACTAAATGAACCCCTGGCACAGACTGGAAGAGAACAATGCTGTCTAGAGTTGAGATACATTAGCAAATACTAACAAACCTTCTGTAAGTCAAAAGAGTCTTCACCAGGTCTGGAGTAGAACAAACCCAATACTGTTTGAGCCTTTATGCTGCCTGTAGGTTCACCATCTCTTGCTGCTTCAAGAAACCATCTCTCTGCTTCCAGATCAGACTGTTTGATGCCAAACCCTTCATAATAAGCTCTGCCTACATTATACTGGGCAAAGGGTATGAGGTGAGCTGCCTCAGGACTGGTGGACTGTGCAATTTCTTTAAGGAAATTAAATCCTTTTTCCTGGTCAATGCATGGAAAAAAGGAAAAAAGATTAAAAGGTTTCAAGAAATAACCCTTTCACTTTCAAGACCTGATTTTTTTATTCTCCTTTCTAGTTGCTAGACATTTCCTTCTGAACCAGTTACGAGAATTTGGTGTTAGATCAATACAACTTCTACCCAGTTAGCTTGAGTATTCTGATTACCCGTTTGCTGGGTAGCATAAAGATATTATGGGGAGAAGTCACATGCTAATAACTTCTTGAATTTGAATGGTTAAGGAGTGTTTACCACAAAAAAGTTATACTAGCCAAGGTTTTATTGGGATAAAAAGTTAATTTTTTAACGTGTTTTAGAGTGCTTCTGTGTTTGCCTTAGCCTAATAAGTCGACCATGACAATGCCATCTTTGACTTTTAAAAAATATGCTTGTACCTCTATTTCTAGTTAAACGTGATATAAATTCATTCCTGAAACAAGAAGTTGCTCTTTGTTATTTGCGATTATAACATAGCGGGCGCGTATGTTCTACCTATTTCCTAATAGGCCATTATGGTGTGTATAACTATATACACACGGTTGTGAGCACATAACATGACGTGTGTAGTTGATAAACTTTAAACAAAGAACAACAAATCCCAGCGGCCAGACAATAACAAGTAAAAGAATGATCCTAGGCATATCTAAAATTAACTTCAGATAGTAAATTTGTATCGTATTATACACATCCTTAGCTTCATTCAAATCATGTAAACAATCATTACGCTGACCAAATATTACGTCAACCTTCGTTTCGAAGCAATTCAATGCTTACCGGGTTGGGCTTTGTTCCAATGCCATCATAATACATTACTCCAAGTTGGTATTTTGCTTGAAAATCAGTGCTCTTGATTCTTTCAAAAGCAATTAAAGCTTTATCGAAGATTTCCCGCTCAAAGTAAAACTGTCCAAGTTGAAATTTTGCAAGACTATCTCCGTCTTTGGCACGCTCGATCAAAATCTCTTCTAGAAGTTCATCTGACATTTCTTCTTCACCTCCTTCTTCCATTGCACCCATCGAGAATGGTCTTGTGTTTGGGAGCTTTTCAGCGCTTAGTTTACGGTCGCTCAGGGGTCCAGCTGGACAAGAGAGAGGCCGTGTATCGACCTCTTCTTCCGCCATCTTGGACAATAACTGAGCAATCATCGTTGCTATAGTGACAATTTGTAAAATTTTTCTTTAAGGGAGGGGAGGGTTAGACTGGAGTTGATCTGCCAATAATGCAGCCTGGGATGATCCAGGTTCAATATGGCGGCGAATTTGAAGTCACAAGATGAAAGGGCAGCAAGACCTCTTTGCAACGATAGAAGCTGCGATCTCTGCAATACGCATTTGTCAAGGTTACCTAAGAGTTTAGGATATGGAATTATTGCTTTTACCTCGTTAGCTTGTTATCTGAACAGCTTGGATTACGATTTAGTACACGATGACATTTTTGCGATCAAAGAGAACATGGACATTCGCCCTGAAACTCCACTGCTGAACATACTCTCTAACGACTTCTGGGGCAAGCCAATGTGGAGTAATACGAGCCATAAGTCGTACAGACCGCTTTGTGTCTTAACTTTTAGAATAAATTTCGCAATACATGGCTTAAAACCTTTTGGATACCATGCTGTCAATGTTGTTCTTCACGGATTGGTTTGTCTGTTGTATACTTATATGTGCGAAGTAGCGGCCTTCAAGTCCAGTGTGCTTGCATTTATTGCGGGAATGTTATTTGCTACACATCCTGTCCATACAGAAGCTGTAAGTTCAGGACTTTCGTAACCTTCAAACTTCTTGGATCTGATTGTTGACTCTTCCCCCACCGCCTCCTTTTAAATTAGTCACGAGAATTTCGTGTTGGAACAAGATAACAACTTCTACCTGATTATTTTTAGCATTCTCATTATATGTTTGCTGGATAATATAGGACATTACAGGGAGAAGTTACATTTTAATCATTTCAGGCAGTTCAAGAGTCAAAGAGTGAATGTACATGTGATCTTACCTTTGAGCAGTTTGCAACCTCAAAGCATTTTTCCGAGGAATTTATTAGCTGTTATGTTTCATGAAAATGCCATGTTATACCTGAATGTTTTTTATGCTCATTATTGTTATGATAGGTCTGTATGACTGATTTTGTGGGTAGTGTGAAATAACTGCACCATTGCAAAAAATTTCCAACCCCCCCTCCTTCCTCCATAAGATGCATGATTAAGGGAGGAGAGGGGGCCATATTTATTGATGGAGTGGATTAGGTTGTTATTATTACTGCCTTACTTTCTCTTGTTGGATCACAGGATCCTCATGTTTGGTGGGGGGGGGGGGCTTTTATGGTGATATGATTGAAAAATTGAATGGTCTCAATATTTTGCATCACAACTACACCCAATTCATTTAATAAATTCTAAAAATTCCCTAAATCTGCCACATTGAACAGTTTTGGCAGAGGAGTTCAAAAGTGAAAGAAAGTGGGAGTAGTAACTGTAAAATAAAACTTTAGGTCCATTTTGAAGGTTCAGTTATTTTTATAACATTTACCAATATGTTATATCTTCAGGTGACAGGAGTTGTGGGACGCGCTGATGTACTGGCATGTTTGTTGTTCCTACTTTCATTTCTAGCATTTGTAAGGTGAATTTCTTTTTACAAAAGCCTCTGTGGTGCAATATTGAAATCTTTTTATTCTGGCTGATTCCAATTTCAGGTTGTAAGTAATTTTTAATTTGCACCCTTTTCTAGGTCTGTAGGAAACAAAGGCTGTTGCCAGATAATGTACACAATTATTTACATGGTTCTTGGTGCCATTGCTATGCTGGTAAAGGAGCATGGCATAACTGTGTTTGGTGTATGCTTTGTATATGATTGTATGGTTATTAACAAGAATTTGATTTGGAGGTAAGTGATGTCTCGATCATACCATCGTATGCCAGGTTCTTTTTTTTTTTTAGACCTGTTTTGTTACTTTTCTTTTAAAAACATGGCAATCCTATCATGTTAATCAAATAGACTCCATGTTGCTGTGTATCTTTTCAATAATAGATCACAGATGATTCCAAATTGCGGTAAGAACTATACAGTGGCACATTTGATGTCTTCTGTGATCTATACTGTACAGACCCACTGCAACAAGGAATCTATATGTTTTTTGTAATGAAAAGGCAAAAGGTTATTAATCTTGACATCATCTATGTGTCTGTCCTCCAATAGATCATGAAGATCAAATTGCTTATATAATTCAGTTTATCATTTAAATTACGTTGGAACTTCTGGGAACTGTTGCCTTACTTGCCAAGTGCAAAAATAACTGTGAAAGATTACATGGTGTTGTAGTTATGGTGTAGGTGACATTAAATGACTTCAAAATGTTCTTTACCCTTTAACTCCCAAGATCTCATAAGTAATTCTCCATACTGTCTGCCAAACAATTCTCAGTATGTTAGTTTGGAGAATTTGATTTCAGATCAATTAGTAATCCCATAATTGATATTTTTCTTTATTCTCATCACTTGTCTGCATGATTTTGTATAGATATAGTTAGGAGAAATTCTGTCTTGGTCACTCACGGGAGCTAAAGGGTTAAAAAGAAATAGCCTGGACCTCAATTTGATAGAAAAATCAAGGAAAAGCAATTTTTAGTGACTAAGGCCCTTCTTTTTAGGTTCTTTTGTGAAACAAGTGAATCTTCTTTTCAGGAGTAATGTTTGCAATTTGTATGTTTCAAATATTTGTTCAACTATCTTTTAGTAAGTTTCTGTGAAGTAACAACAGCACATGTTTCTGTTTGACTGTACTGACCTGCAGAGTCATCAAAGAAAGAACTGTGTCAATGGAAAAGGACGTTACGGCATTGAAGCGTCTTCTATTACGAACACTTGTTCTCTCTGTATCTGTAAGTGTGAGGTTAACTTGTTTTTAAAAAGCATCATTGTGATTAGACAGTTTGGAAGCCTTTATTCAGGATTTAAAGTGCCGTGGGGATTTCGAGAACAAAAAGTAAACAACCTTTGTAATTATGTTATTGGGGAATTGAAGGTGCACGATGAAAAATGTTATTAGCGGTTTGTAGTTTGCACAATTGGCGCCAGAATCCTGGGCGTATAATCTGACGTAAAGAAACAATATGGGACCTTAAATTTCCCAAAAACCTAATTTAGTCACTACACTTCGTTTTAAACGAAGCTTCATGTTGTATTTGACACACCCAAGAGACTTAGCATAACACAATCGAAAGGAAGTGATTGAAATCAGTTAACACTGCAGTTTTTACAGGGATAGAAATTTTGAAGAAGACTTTCTTGTTAAAATCCCTCTCCTTCCCTTCCTCTTCCTCGTCGTCATTGCCATCGTCATCATCATCATCACGAGCACTACATTTGACGTTTTCCTCTTCATCGATGCCGCTTCAAAGGTCGATGTATAAGTTATGTTCTTAAGTCCGGCTGTTCCATACAACTCTCTTTTAGAAATTTCATAAAATGATCGCTGGCGAAATTGTCGCGGAAATTTTGCAATCGCTGCCCCGGGTACACTACGAGATTTCTGCCGATCGTTGCGCCTGCGCCGCGTCGGGGTATGAAATCGTTGAGTGTGGCACCGGCTTATGGGCGAATACACGTAATTAGATGGAGAACCGCATCAGATGACTAAAACCTATTCACCTATAAAGGAAAAAAGGCAACATTCAGTGTTCATTTAACAATTGGTTCTCTGTTACCGTACGTGCGTTCAGTTACAGATCGATCGTTCGATCGAACTTACAAAAAAGAAGTAAATTGTCAAGTTTGAATGCAGATACTTTTATACCGACCTAGAGCAAGGTATTTAATTTTTGCCTGTAGAAAGAGGCGAAAAGTCATCAATCTTGGAAATTAAGCATGCCCAACATGATAATTTATAGTCAATCAGAATTAGTAACCCTAAAGAAATGTTTTTTCCTTCTTGCGTTTTAACGTGGGTAAACCCTCAGACTTAGCGCCTCGTAAAGGCCTAATTCGCCTCAGAGTTAACATCCTTTCCTACTCGATTTACTGACTTGAAGCAAACCTGGATGTTATTTTTTTCCACCACAGGTTTTTTGTCTCATGGCATTCAGAGTATGGATGCTTGGAGGAAATCTGCCACATTTTACAATTCAGGACAACCCTGCCTCATTTTCAGATTCTCTCAGTACCCGTGTTATGACTTACTCATATCTGATTGCGTTCAACTCTTGGCTGCTTTTGTCGCCAAGTGTGTTGAGCTATGATTGGCAGATGGGAAGCATACCTCTTGTGGAATCGCCGCTGGATTCCCGAAACTTAGGCACACTGATGTTTGCCATGATAGCTGTTCTTCTGGTTTATTTTGCTGTGTTCTCCAATGATACCCTGGTAAACAGTGGTTTCTACATACATCTGCGTTTAGCTTACAATCATAAATTTTGTTGAAAATGATCTGGGACCTTCAGTTCATTACATATGTATTTGATTCTATTCAGTTTCCTTTGCATTGTATTTATTATTGCAATCTGAGAAAGAAAAGGGAGATAAAAAAACAAACCGGTTTGAACAAAGCAAACAAACAAACACACAAAAGCAAAAAACAGATTGAAAAATATTAAGCCACAGCATTTATGCATGAATGTAATGTAATTGTCGTTTAAGGGTAACGACTCAGTAGTTGATGACAGAGCATCTTTTAAATTCTATATTTGTCTCGGTAGCCACGTGATCAAGATGTCCTCGTTTTGTCTCTGGCCATATTGGCTATTCCATTCCTTCCGGCTTCTAACCTATTCTTCAGAGTTGGATTTGTTGTTGCTGAAAGAATACTTTACATACCAAGGTATGCTGTGAAATGTTACAGTGAGTATTTCATCTGGAAGACAAACTTGTCTCGAAATCCTGACCGGAATTAACGTCTTTTGATTTGATGCCGGCGATGTGACGTGTGTTGACGTGACTTCACGTGACGGGATTTGACTTTTCGTGACTTGGCGTGACTTGATTTGTTCATGTGACTCGACAGCGTTCTGGACACAAAAAGGGTCATCTTGTCTAAGGATAATATACTTTAAAGTAATCGGAAACTCTGATTGGTAAAAGAATTTTGAAATTTTTACCTCAGCAAGATGTATTTGCAGTGATGTTGACAAATCTCTGCCCTCTCTTATCCTGTAGCATGGGGTTTTGTATGCTTGTTGTTTGTGGACTCAACAAACTGGCATCGGTAGTGACACCAAATGGTAAAGTGGCATTCAAAGATAAATTTACAGAAGCACGAATGAATGTCCTGCAAAAATTCTTACTATCAGGGGTATTTGTGATGGTGGGACTTTTCTGCTGGAAAACTGTGGTACGGAATCGTGTATGGAGCAATAGGGAGACGCTATTTAGGTAAGATTTTGAGATCTACAAATGTAGGGTGATTCGTGTCAAGCGACCTGCTGCTGCAATGTTTCTCAAGTACGCTTCTTGTGTACTTCCTTTAAAACGTTCGGGTTCACTTCATCTTGAATAAGTGTGACGTGTTTCGAAAACAAATTCTCTCGCCGAGACAGAGTTTTTTTTTCATGAGTTGTTCTTGTCGCAAATAGCGAATTGCCCTGGTGCTTCATGTCATGGCAACTTGTTTCTCTGAGTGTGATTATCTTTACATTGGAACAAGCTAGAAAGAGGAGACTCAATATTTCTTTAAAATAGGTTAAAGAGAGAAAAAAAAATTGGAATTTTGCTGAGTTCTGCTTACTTTGAAACACAAATTATGTGGTTATGGCTTGAAAGAAATGGCAAGAGATGTGGAGTTTTTCATTTCGTAACGGCGCTTGTTGCTGTGTGATATGTTTGTCATGCACGAGATTGTCAGGAATCGTGTAGAACTTTGTCCCGGTCATAAATAGTTATTATAGCTACGCCATGCATCATGGTTACTGCACTTTCGCAATGCATCATGGTTACGCTAGGAGTCTGAAGTTCACTAACTTTTATTTCTTTGCCCTGTTTTTTTTTTTCAGGTCGGGAATTGAAACTCTTCCTCATAATGCTAAAGCACATTACAACTTTGCAAATTTTCTAAAAGATACTGGAAGGGCTAAAGAGGCCATATATCACTATGAAACTGCGCTAAAGTGAGTGTCAACCCTTCTTTGACAAGTGTTTAGGGTCTAAATATCTTGCGGCAATGAGAGAAGCTAAAGTTGAATTTTTCTACATGAAAATCAACCAATAGTCTGTCTAACAGCGCACACAAATGATGTGTAATGTCCATCTGCATACCTGTGTCAGTTGAGATTGATCTTATGTTAGTAATAAGTGAAACAAATTAAGGGGATGGAACGACCATCTGTTTTTGCTCCATCAGGTTGGCACCAAATCATGTCAGCGCTCATAACAATCTGGGTACCCTTTTGGAAAACGATCAGGTAGAGGTGTGCTTATGAAAGCCTTTCAAGCATTCGTCGTCTAATTATTATCCCCTTATTTTCTAGTCGTTCTCCTGGGACACTTGCCTACTATTTGTTGATCACGTAGCTACGGATTCTATGGCGTGAATCTAGTAGGAATGTTTTTACCCTTTCTGGATGAGATTCCTGTTGTTCCCACGTTATCCCCCCTTCCACCACGAATACAACACAATGACCTTGGCCAGAAGCCATCGTCTGGTGCACCAGTTGCTAGCCATTTCATCCGAACATCAGCATACATATTCTACATACTGTTCTTCATACATTTTCTAAAGAACTGACCTGGGGAATCAATTTAAGAATCAACAACTTTTCTTTTTGTTGGTGATCATTTCCTTTATTCTCGTGACCTTAATGTTTGATTCTGGGATAATACTGTAAGGGGAAATTAGATGCTAATCACTCTTAGGGGTTAAAGGGTTAAACCGCCTTATTCTTACCCTTCTTGTTGTGCTGAAGTCTTTTTCATTTTTTTTTCTACACTTAGGAAGCCATGCAGCACTTTTCTGAAGCCATCAAGAATGATCCATATCATGCAAACTCGTACTTCAATCTTGGAACTCGCTTGGCGTAAGTAGATTTAAGTCACTTTTTATCCGGAGGTGTCTTCAAGTAGATCTCGCCTCTAATTCGGCGGATAGTGACCCTTTAAATTCAGCAAATGATTTATGTTACTGATTGAGTGGGTTTCAGAGTTTGTATGTCTGTTCCTCTGTCTGCTTAACTTTCTGTCCTTGTGACTATCCGTTTGTCTGTCTGTTTGTCTTTCTGTTTGTCTGTCTGTGTGTCTGTCCGTCGTTTTGTCGGTCTGTCTGTCTCTCCACTCCTACGCCCGCCTACCTACCCATTTGTCTATGCGTCCATCAGTCTGTCTTTCTGATTGGCAAGGCTATGATATGTGATTTGAAGTTTTGAACAGCGCTATATTTACAGACCATGCCGTATGAACTCATCACATTTTTTTCTTTTTTTTTAAGGTCATTAAAGCGTCTCTCTGAAGCCGAAGCAATGCTTAAAAAGGCCATCAGGTAAACGAGAGAAACACTCGTTCACTCAAAGATTTCGTCAATAAACACCTATTTTCTGCACGAAAGAAAAATCTTTTCAAATATATATTTTTTACAAGCTTTAAAATTCTGATAATTCCAGTTTCAAGTAACTAGTTTTGAAAATAATCCTTTTTTTAGGTTTAATCCAAGTTATTTAGATGCAGTGTTAAACGTGGCTGGTGTGCTCATTGAACAAGAGAAATTTGATGAAGCTGAGGAGTTTTACAAGAAAGCGCTGACTTTAGAGCCCAGAAACGGCGATGCTTACAACAATTATGCCGTATATCTTGGAAAAATTGGTGAGGAATAGGTGGCAGTAATTGATAAATGTGCAAGCTGGCCATGTTTAATGAGTGATCATATATATATAATCAGAATACCACAGTTTAGTTTTGCAACTGGGTATGGTTGGTTTCCAAATCGAACTAGAGAGATTTTCGTGTCTGTAATATTACGAATCAAAGCTAATATATTAAAACAGTTACATGAAAATGAATTCAAAGAAGTCTCCCACTAACATTCAAAGAATGTGTATTCCGCTTAAAAGACTTGACAGTTCTGGTTCACGGTTCAAATTCCCCATACTCGGGCACTGTTGCCGGAAAGGGGGGGGGGGGGGGCAAGGCTTCGAAATGATCGGCCTATGAGTTTGTTGTTCATTGGCCTTGTCCCGCGTTTGAGGTTTTTCTCAATGCTCTCGGTTTTCCTCAAAATTTGACTTGGCAACAGTGGACAAAGAGCCATCTCGTTAATTTGCAACTCTTAAAATCCAATTTATTTCATTTCTTTATTTATTTGTGCATTATAAAATTCTTTTGTTAGTCTTGGTTATATTATAAACGTAATATAGTGTGGGTAGGTACACTTATAAGAATTGCGCCACCTTATTTAAAGGAAATTCTCTCTATCATGGCCAGACTTTGATATATTATATATCTTATTTTGCTCTGTTAGGTCGGACAAAAGAAGCCTGGGAGAATTACAACAAAGCTCTACAGCTCAACCCTACTCACGCAGTGGCGATGGTGAACATGGCTCGGCAGTTACGTGCAGAAGGAAAAATTCGGGATGCAGAAATAACTTACAAGAGGTTTGCACTGACATGCATCAATTTCATATAATTCCAATCGCATTTGAATTGTAGACAACAGGTACAGACCTTCTGAGTGCAGTGTATCTAAAGTTTCATATCACCGCACGGAAATGCAAACATTTTGAAAGGTGCAGAGTGTTCTTTATACTGTGTGGAATATCGGACAATTCAGTGTGAGTGGTAGCATTTTATTCGGACATCATCTTTAATTCTGTGTCAAAAGGATCAGCATCCTGTCTCGTTGATTTGTTTGTTCCCAATCTCTTCTCGTCTAAAGCTTTCGATCCATATGGAGGGAATAAAAAGCTCCCCCAGCTGTCTATGTATTGATTGAATAACAGGCTCTTAGCATTCCAAAAAAAACATGCTTGTATTCCTCATTCGTAGAAACGTTAGATATGCTGACATACAATTATAAGTTCACTTTTTTCCTATGTGTAAAGTTCTAATCTCTAGGCTCGATTTCCGCTGGCAGTCCAATTGCGTTCTCTGATACTTCCGTCGAAGAGGAGTGCGGGCTTATATCCCGAACAGCGGCCGGTAATCTAACCTATCTAATTTCAGGCCTCTTTATTTCTGCAGAGCTCTGTCAATACGACGAGACCCAATTACGTTACAGTTGCTTGGAGTACTGTATTATCACAACCAGCAGCTAAAAGAAGCAGAACTGGCTTGGAAAGAATCAATAGAACTGGAACCAACGAATATTGAAACTCGCTCGAACTATGTGAGTGAAATGTTAACTTCGTGAGAGAAGCACTGACCAGTTTAGGTTTGCCTCAGTATTGTGCACTTCTAATTTCGTGATGTGAATTTACCTGAATTGCTCACGATACTGTGTTGTGTACTCGACATTTTTTCTGTTTCTTGCGGTGTTGTGTTTGGGACTTTATGCAGTTTGTTACAGTATGTAGGTTTACGTTAATGGTATATCAACTTCTTCCTCTTTTTTTAACCTAAAAATTCAAATTGCGAGCTTTCGCAGTTGAAGGTAATTTTTATTACTACCAATTGGTGGGAAAATTATTTCAATATGCAAAAAATTTCCAAGTTTGTTTCATTCTTTCTGCAGGCAATTCTTCTCGGACAAACCAACCGGCTCGATCAGGCCATGGGTATTATGATGGGCCTGGTGCAAGACGATCCTAATAATCCAGGACACTACAAGACACTAGCAGGAATGTATGCTCAGAACAGACAATTGGATGAAGTAAGTTGCTTGAGGACGCTTTCGACCACAGAATGCTCCGTGACTCGGCTCGTTTTTCAAAAGCCTCATTAAATAAACGGGCCCAAAGCCATATTTGGAAATCTTAATCTAAGGAATAGTAGGGCGGGTCTTGGCTAAAGAACACATACTCTTTCATTTTCTGAAATTTTTATTGAGTGAATTTCAAGATATCGATAACCTCGATCTTGAATGTAAACTTGATCAACAAAAACAAGCTCTTTGGGACCAGTTGTTACTGGACTTTTGAGAAAAGGGGCATGTTATGGTACCCTCGATCGCATTTGCGTCTTCTCTGATTGGCTGTTGGGATTGCTATCGTTTTGATTCGCTACCTTCAAGCGAAATTACTCTTGGTTTTCGGTGATTTTCAATAGCAGAATGTGCTTGAGGCGGTTTATGTAACTTTGTGATCGATAAATGTGTCCTCACATAAACCTCGCCAACAAAGGATTTACTGTATGTTATTATAGAAAATCCCTCATACGTTGTGCGAATTGGATATCGTTATTTTTCACAGGCTCTGCAAGTAGTCACTAACGCTCTCAGGCGCCATGTCGAAAATGCAGAACTTTATTATTATCAGGGAAATTTTTTCAAGGATTTAAACAACATGCAACAAGCCAAGAAGGTAAGAACGAGAAACTTTTCCAGTTAAATGTGAGTTGTGATTGGTTAGGTTAAATCCCTTGAGGTAAGTAAGTCATGTCGTGCGTCTTATCGTGCGATCTTTTTTTGAGTTGTGATTGGTTAGGTTAAGTCCCTTGGGGTAAGTAGGTCATGTCGTGCGATCTTTTTTTTGAAATAGAGCTACAAGAAAGCTGTCCAGCTGGACCCACAACTTTTCAGTGCTCATTTGAATCTTGGAGTCATATTCCACCTTGAGGTTAGTGCCGGGTTATTCCAGCTCGTGTTGCGTTTATTTTGTATAATATTTGAAAGAAACTGCTATTTTTATTTCTCTGACCCTGTTATCTATGTGCTGATAGAAGGCAAGTTCATCAGTTAATTAAAACACGAGGTTAGAATAAGAACTCTTTGATAAGTTCACTCTGTTGGATTTTTTTTGTCCGTTCGTTTCATCGTTTTCTGGTAGCTGGGGAAAAAAATTAGAAAAATCGAAATACCTTTTTTCCCATTGAGAAAGAATGATAAATGAATGAAGTAATGATTAAATTCACAGTAGGTAATGGTGACAATCAGTCTCAGTTCATTTGATAGTTGAAATTAGATGTGACCAGTAGTGCTTCAAAAACAACTATAGTTACATTTCCTCATAGGGAAATCGAGCAGAGGCCAGGCTTCATTATGAGATCGCAGCGAAGCTGGATCCAGGCAATACAATCTTGAAGGAGAATCTGGCGAAGCTGCAACGACTAGAGAAGAAACATAGGCAGTGACTACGGACTGTTGTATTGAGGGTGTATGTATAAATCAACTCCCTACAATTTTCCTTTGAAACGAAATATGCAAAAAGTGGAAACTGAAGAACTGAACATTCACACGCCTGTCATTTAAGAGAAAATGCTTCTTGTTTTAAATTTACGTGTTTCTAGACTTTCTATTGCTCGATTCAGCGTTTCGTTTCCCTAAACTCGGAGAGTACTCAAATTGCAACGTTTATGATGGCGGAATTTTGTGGTTCAGGGAAAAATCTGCTCCATAAGGGCCCGCTTATGAGAACCAATGAACATTACAGCTACGAACCATGTAAATCGTGTAATGTCTTATCTCGCTTTTTTCTCGCAACAATCCATAATTAGTGGGATTTTCAAAACCAAATCCACTGATTTGGAACGCTATTCATTTCCTTCTTCATTGACAAGGCATGTCTATTTGTGCAAAGTAAAGTAGCCTTAGCAGTGGATCTGGAGGACAATTTGAACTCAAGTATAAAAGCGCTGGTTGCTAACGGTTATAACAACTTTTGCGCCAAAGAAGATTCAATTTCATTACATTTTGTGCTACTTTCGAGCATATATTTGGGTTTTATTCCTTTCGCCCCCTAGGGATTAAGCGAAAACTTAAAATACTTTGGATTCTTGGATAACGTTTTGAACCTGTTAATCTGTGAAAGTTTGAAAGAAATCGGTGAGATGGCATGTGATACAAATGGCTTGGTTCTCTCGTGGACAGACACTTAATGGGTGGCTTATCCATCAAAGTTTAATTACTGGAGTTATTTCCAAAAGAACAATTGCTGAACAGGTTCAACAACTGTTACTGGATGTCTGAAACATACCATTTAGTAAAAACCCTATTAGTGCCAGAAAAGTGGATAAGTACTTTACATAACTACCAAACTTAGAGAAATTGCTGTGATGAACAAGAACTGCCATAATTTTGATGGATCTCAACGTTAAGTTCAGGTTTAATTCAGACGCTGTTTTTAATTAAAGGAACAATTGCCATTTATCACAACGACAGCTGTTACTCGAAGAGGCGATTTCTATATCTATGACAAAAGATTTAGTACCAAACCTGCTTGATTTAATTAAACTGCTAGTAAATAAACATTGACTGCAATGGCGCTAGTTAACATAACATTTCAATTTAATTTAAGAAATGAAGTGATCTTAATTAGTGACACTGTCGTGTTAATTGTGAAAACCAACATGAAAACATTTAAAAACAAAAGTACGTTTAGAATTGTTGAGAAAGAATATACCAACTGCTTGCAGAATGTCCAGATTTCTTCTCTACAAAAGCTATATGGTTGCGTTTGGGATGAAAGAGCTTAATGCATCAGCATCGAATTTTTTGCAGTGTAATCGGCTACGCAAATGTAATGCGCAATTCTAATCTCACCTCCTTATCACCAGGCCACGCCGTTTCCACGAGGTGTGTCGTCGAGGCTATGTCTTCTAGTTCTAAGAGCGCTGTACTTAATTGTGCTTTCAATGTAGCCTCTTAACCATATATTTTTACTTGAAATTCACATGACAAAGGAGGCTTTTTTAGTGTTGTTGACTTGCACAGTCGAGAACGTCTTCCAGTCGAATCTCTTTCACCCTTCTTTGACACGTTAAGTCGGTTTTAACGTGAACTTAATAGCCACCCCCTCTTTCTCCAACAAAGGGATAGCAGTGAAGAGAAGTTAGCTTTCACATATTCAGTAAGGTAGCTCTTTAATCAAATTTGATTTCATGAAAATGAATGACTGCTTTTCCCATGTGCATCTTGACCAATCTTCCTCTGCGTTTTAGTAGTCATCCACATTAATGCTTGCAAGGAGGGTACTGGATCTATCGAGATTTGTGGTTCCACCCAACTATACATGTACTAAGAATAGCTGGGGTATATCTATATAAAGCAAAACCTAAAAAATGTCAGTAATGCCGCAGAATTATTTCAACAGAACTTCAAACGAATGGCTGTACACACCTGGTTGTGTGTATCTGGCTCAGAGTACAGGCAACTGGCTAAAATGACTGATAAGAGCTAAGTTATTTCAGCCATTGCTGCACGACCAAGTACTTTTTCGTTTTTCAATTAACTTAGTTTTCCAACCTTAGTTACAAATTATTTACCCATAGATTCCCAAATATAGACTTCATGCAGAGATCTATGCCACTGCTGGGGTTACTCAACAGAAAGCTAGAGAAAGCCAATTTTGCCAAAAAATGACTGAGGAAGCGTTTAACAAAGGAACACCAGTTCACGGGCTGTCGCTTCTTTGCTTTTTATAAAACTTTATTAGTTTTGCGGCAGAGTCAAAGGGATTTAACACAATAAGCAATTAAACACAAGGCCTCGGGGCTATCAAACGCTGGGGTATTGTAAACATTGCACAATGGGTGGCGGGCAATTGTTTTTAAAGGTCGCCGGGTCTCGATTGAGGGCCACAATTAATAGATCAAATTGATTGACGCCAATTTATACCTATTTATTACACTGCGGCATAATGAAGCTTGGTTTATGCAGCATTTAAGAAAACCGCAGGTTTTAGTAAGATACGTAGCCCCTAAGGGAGAACTCACTATTAGAAAAGCCGCTCGTACAATATTTGTTCGGAAAGTTGTGCGTCAGAGTTCACGATTCTCTACCGCACGCCATTATAAACTTTGATTGCGGTTTTTGCATGTGTGTATACCTTACGCGACTGGGTGTATTATGTCTTACACTTAAAAAGCTCTTAAGATTTAACAGTGCGAGATCAACTTTCCACTAAGAGAAAATACACGTAATCACTATAGAATTCATTATCTCTGCACGATTTAATAAAAAAGTTTAGACAAACAGCGATTGACAAAGGCAAACAATATTCTTAACCACTTATTTTGGCCAACACGTCAATGGGGTCTATTTACTTTTCTCTTAACGAGTGTTAGCGAGTTTGTTTTGCTAACTCTCCGACAGAGGTGCAGTTCGAAGCCACACTGAGTTCTTTCAAATGGGAAAGAGATCGGTGTAGGTGACTGGGATTTTCACGGTCCCTGAATTTCGGAGATGATTTTAGGCAGCACAGGCCAATTTGCGACATGATCGTTGTGATTGTCGGGACGTTTTACCGGCAAGAGTCTTTTAAGAATCATTTCGTAGAAAGGACAGACCGTAACCGCAGACGTGTTATATCAAAAGGAAGGAAATAAAGTGTCTTAAAGTCTTGAAGAAGACCTTCTCGGTACATTTTATGGAACAAAAACTAAGATAAATTAATGAGCTTAAAGAAGTGGGATGTATGAAAAACACCACAAAGCATAATTTTTTAAAAAAATATGAACACGTGTTTAGTTGGCAAACAAAACCAGCCTTTTTAGAAAACACAGCTGATATTTCCGCTGTAACAATCAGGTGCCATGATTTAACGAAGCACAAGGCGTTTTTTATTGTATGTTTATGTAGCAACAGTTTTTCACACCAGTCAAATAACGTTTTAAGAATAGAAGCATGAAAAGGAGTGTTTTAGCAAAGCAATGTGATTCATTAGGTTAACAAGAGAGAACTAAACAGCAACAACATGGCTTGTAACATTTCCCAAGTTGATGAACACGTTTCTAGTCTTAAGTGTAGAAATATGTCGTAAATTGTATCTAAATCCACAGCCGGTGAGATTGGAGCGGAAACAATCAAGCGTAGGGACGGGTGCGGGTAATAGTCAACGAATTAAGTCCCTAAATTATTCTAAGCTTTTGTATGTTTTTTCATTAAATGTATTTACCTAGCTCTCAAAGACTTATTTAATTAAACTGTTTGACGCGACTAATTCCCTCTTTACTTGAGGCACAGTGATAGCCGACGCACAAATCAACACAGCACTTGGGCGTGTGAATAATGGCTTATTTTCCTTTTATGTTTGCCGACGGCTTACCTTGTCTCGGGATATAAAAAGTTTAATCGACTACACCATTCACTTTATTTATCTAAGTCGTTCAGGGGTTAAAAACTTTTTTCCAAGACATAGTAGTTTATTAATGCCTCGAGAGATCTTTCGTAAACTAGATGAAGTACATCCCAGACATCAAGGTGCAATGTTTGCTCTTCTCTTCGAAGGCAACAAAATCAAATGGGATTTCTCAGATATTAACAAATAGCTGCTTTAATAGTTGTTGTGTTTAAACGCTTAAGAAAAAAGCCCGACTTAATCAGGTATTTGCACAGAGTAGGTTCAAAAGCAAACATATGCATTCTCGATTAATCGAAAATCTATACCTTTGTCGTAAGCGAAAGACCTGTTGTGAGTCACGCTGCTTCGAAGTTTTTCGTGAATTCAAAAGAAACAGGTACTTCGCTAAATTTTTATGAAGGCTGTGTGAATCTCGAGGAAACGTTATTCCATTAATGGTGATAAAAACCACTTTTGTACAAGGCTTTACTGTCCGGATGGGTTTGAAATTCTCATTTGTCGCCGTAATAAGTATATGTTTGACATTATGTGTGATTTGCTAAAGTGAGTCTCAGCGAGGAAAAACACGAAGTTAGTCGTTTTTATCTCTTATTTGTTTTTATTTAAGAACTATGCTACGTGCCAAAATGAAGTATGATATTTTTCGAACTTATATCAGACAAACTGCTGGAACATGTGATAGTCTATGTTTAGAAAACGAGAGGTACTGTTAGGAAACGTAACCTCTTCTTTTAATTAAATATTTATTCTTTTGGAATTTTGTTTATACTTAACCACTTGATCAATGATAGATTACATTGTTATTGAAGTATAGAAGACAAAAGATATATATAACCTAGCTCAGTTGATACAGCATCCTCCGTCTGCATCCAGCTGGAAAACGACGAGGTTTTTTAGCTAACCCAAATGTGATGGTGTCGTTGAACGCATTGCCCTGCGGCAGGAAAATTATTTTTTTGTTTTGAAATTTTTGTGTGCATTTGAGAAAATTTTATTCTCTTTGGGAAATATTTACGTTTCAAGTCCTCCACCTTTGTTCTTGATCTCGAGCTTTGCGCACATAAGTCAATCGATTTCACAAACTTGTAGAAAAGTTAAAATACGTGTTTTCCATACATGTATTTATGTACATCATTCTTAAAAAGCTGCTTAGATTGAGCAATGAAATCTAGCCAAATAAAGGGCAACATAAAGCTTTAACCACTAGATAATTGTAACATGATGATTCTTCCATATGGAGAGGAAGTTGAATTCTTCTAGAAAATTCTGTTGTCATTATCTTTGACTAAAACTATAGGAATGGACATGTAACATACTCACAAAGGGTATTACAACTTACTAACTTAGATAACAGAAAAGAGTATGGGTGTCAGTAATCAGTAGTAGAGGAGATTAAGAATCGTAACTGCTAAGTTTAATGAAGAGTTCTGTTGGACTTGCTTTCACAGCTGAGGCACAATATTTTTTTTCTCTGACACCGTAGACAGTGTATAGCTCTGAACTTACAAGGGACAGTTGAGAAAGTAAACAGGCGGTTTTAAGGTGCGCCCATGCTTTGTTGCTGTAAGAAGTGTAAGATCGCCGATTGTTTTGCACCGTTAACTTTCGTGGAGTAAGTTTCGTTTTAAACACTCTTCGTTATAAGTGGTGCAAGTGCCAGGTATCCATGCAGTGATTTTACAATTAATTTGAAACTATCTGAGGTTAAATTGGTCTTTGTGAATGGCTTGTATTGGACAGAGTACGTATTTCATGAACTATAAAGGGCATGTTACTTTCTTACTCTTCTCTCTAACCTACCCTTTACGTCTATACTCCGACGGAAAAAAACCTTGTTTGGTTTAAGACTTGATTTCTCTCTTAATCCTGAAATACTCTTTACCTTCCAAAGAGTATAAACGTCAGCAATGTTCATAAACTAGGAGAAGTAGATTTCCTCTGTGTAGACTTGAAGAGCCATGAACCAACAATAAGGAATTTATGCGACGAAGAGATCTTAAGGTCTCTTCAGTCCAAGTTCAGTACATAGATGGCTGTGAGTCAGGACAAGTCATCATCCGAAAGGATTGCTGTAACATCAGCGGAATCAGTTCATACTCACCCCGCTCACCCGCTATTGTTAATCTGATTTCTGCCTCGTTGTTCCATGAGTGGAAGGAGGCGTTATTTTGTTGGCAAATGCAACTGATAACACTGCACCACTAGTGCAGAGCTTCTCGTAAAATGTTAGTGTTCTCTCGCAAACATCTCAGGAGTAAATTAGAATTCGTCAAACAAGAGAACTGAGCAGTACTTTGTCCCCTTGAAGGCGCCAGTATAACCTTAATATCGACCACAAAATAAGTTTCGTAGCTTCAGGCTTGGAAGATAACATCTTCACGACAGCCTCGTTAATCTTGTCCTTTGAAATCGGCTTTTATTGTTTGGTATCACTCTCACCGCACTAGGTTATTAAAGATGTCGTGATATACTTATCGCTTCGAGATAGAAAGAAAGTTACCACCTCTAAACGGACAGAGATGTTCCAAAAATGAGATTCATTCAGAGGTGATTGCATGCTCGTCAGAAGATCCACTCAGAGTTGTTTCTGATAACTTTGTGGGTTAATCAGAGAGATAATATACTTTTCCTGATATTTCTAAAACTGACTAGAACAAAACACAAGTGAAGTTAAAGCAAACAGAAATTCAGATTTGCAATTTATTGTAAAGTATCATGATCGGTGTTCAAAGAACAATGCTTGAGGATTCATTTACGAAGTAACAATGGAAGCATAGATTCATGACCCAACAAAGAACTTTTTTCTAGTCCATGTGCTTTCAAATCAAACACTTCTGGAACAAGCAGACTCGAAAGATTTTCAATTTACTGTAGCCAAAGTAGATCATTCATGTCACGCTTAGATTCTATCCCAAAGCTCTAGCTGCCTAGCTCTCGACCGAATGGTTGGAAATCTGTTTGAAAGTGAATCTTATTAGTTTCGGCTAGATATGAGAGGAAAAGGAAAGGACAGATGATGTTTGTATAATTTTAACGTAACTCATCTCTGTCAGTGTCAAAAGCCTATTTTTAGCTTAGCAGCTTTATCATGTTCAGTTTTAAAGTTCACACTAAATGGTTGAACTAAATGGTCCAGTTTCCTTTTTCTTTTGATTCAACCGACAAAGCTTTGACAATACGGCGATTAAACTAGGAAAGGAACTTGAAGAGGATCTTTATTAGACATGGGGACTAAAGTGAATAGATACGAAGTATTCGCGCCTTGAAAACAAGATTTGTCAACACCCTTTGCCTGAAATTATTTTGAAAATATCGAAATGAAGTTACGTTTGAATGTCAAGGTTTTTCTTTGAAAGTGATTGATAACTTGCGTAATTTTCCACCAGGTGAACTTTGAAGGAGACCTTGTATAATGAAGGCTTTTCCGCTCTAAATCTTTTTCAAACAAAGCCGACATCGGGAAGTGGTCGTAAATTCAATATTTGCTGAGAATTACAAATCTTTTGTACGAAGAAAATAAGTAATGTCGTGGTGAGTTTGATCATTTTGTCGCTCTAACACAGTGTGGTCAAATTGGGTCGTAATGGATCAACAAAGGAGGCGGTTCATTGTAGCATTCAAAGCAAAATTTTTTGCCAATTAGCAAAACAAATTTTCACAGAAGGACTGAACACTTTGTTTGAGCCAAAGATGATTCTGTGGTAGATATATCTTATTTTTAGCTACTGCTTTACAAACAAAAATTTGAAGTCCTCGGCGATTTCCCTTCGACTATGACGACCGACGCTGCCGTACTGAAATCAGTTCATGAAATGTGAAAACAGCTGTCTGCAGAAAACTTTTTCCAATCCAGTTTTATTCACGGAATGTTCTCAGTTTCCAACATAACTGGCCAAAAGGGCTATTTACTAAGCTTCTCCTTCATAACAATTAAAGAAAAAGGTACATTTTAAGTTAAACATTCTTTTGGTTTGTAACTTAATTTCTCAACTTGCTTGGAAACATTCATTGCAATTTCGTTTGTAAATGATACTTCAAGAGGTCGATTATTTTACATTCGCTTTTGTACAGTATTTACAGTTCAGAAATTTGACTTACGATAATATTTTAACAGCTCCCTCTGTTCCTAGTTTCCGCCTCGAACAATCGGCATTGATTTAATCAAGAAAAATTCAGACTTAAACATGAAAACTTGAACGCATGCGACTGCTTCGAAATAAAACAAAATTTTCGAATATCCTTGGAATTCATATATATAAATACTATGATTAGATAAAAAAAAACCCACTTTAATTTATAGAGAGCTTTGGAGCAGACTGCAAATGGATAAGAAATTGGTTTGGTACTCGGCACAATGGCTTTGCAGTTTATAATTCCACAGTCCAAGTTAATTTCTTTCCTTCCTCGCGGAAGAGTGCCACGAGCATAGTTGAACGATCATGTCACACATCATACCGATTTCAAACAACGATAAAATCTGATTTCCTTTGAAGCAGATTTCGTGAATTGTTTTTTTTTTTTTTTTTTTTTTTCAAGTTTCAGTGGTAGAAGTGTGTCACATCTTTGATGCAGTTCAGTAGTTCTTATTGATTCGGTCAGCTTTGCTTTTTCTACATGTGTCCATAGGTCGGATGCGGTCTGATAATGCACGGAAGAGCATGAGCTGTGCTCGGTTGATAGTGTGGATAGTGGTGCATTTGCGTAGGGCACTGTGATGTACACAGAATTCCGGTTCCGTAGCCAGCCAAAGATGGTGCGTGGGGCAAAGTCGTAGGCCGTGGTGGAGCAGTAACATCAACTCCAGGATTTTGCTTCTTCCATTTTGTGCGTCGGTTTTGAAACCAAATTTTCACTTGTGTCTCCGTTAGGCTTAGGGAGAGAGCCAAGTTCAGTCTTTCACAAACAGACAGGTATCTAGTACTCTTAAACTTGTTTTCTAGAGCAACGAGTTGTTCGTACGTGAAAGCAGTTCGTGCTCGTCGTGGTTTTCCTTCCTTTGATCTGTCGGAGCCGCTTCGCTTTCTCTTTGATTTGGACCCCGATGTCGACTTGCATTCTTCGTTCTCTTGATGATTAGATGAATCGTGTTCGTTCTTGTCCTTTTCCATACATTTGTCAGATTCTGTGGATTTAAAGTTTTATTTCTAATGAGCGACGAGTAATCGTCTGCAATTTAGATAACATATTGCATAGAATTGGTTAACTGATCTTTCCAGAGGAAATAATCGAGCAAGATCAATGTAGCCTGCTTATTTAGGTGAGGAGAATTATAAACATTAAGTGAAAGAAAGCGACAGTGAAACCAGACATACTTCACCATAACGTTTTATACCGAATTGATTGCTTCTGTGGCAGACCTTTTAAGCTAAATGGTTGTTAATGTGAACCCAGTGGTCAGAAGAGAGAATAAATGAAACGATGCCGGCTATTATTTGAATGACCAACATTTCCTCTTAATCGCTTTTAGGCGTGTTGCACGGCGAGAAAAATAAATCAAAACCTCCGCAGTTAAGATAAAAAATATTTTATAGCTGCAACTCAATAATTTTATTCAAATAAATAGAACGAGATAAGGAGAAGTATTGCTCAAAAGAGTGGATCGCTTTATGACAATCGATCTCTTACCGCTTGAGGTTTGTGAACGCTTAAATCTGGTCGCCGCCATCCATGGATGCCATGATGAATTATTTCTTGATTCTCCTCTACTAGGGCTTTCGCTGTCTGAATCACTCTCACTTGGCCTTCGCCTTGGAGCATTAAACTTGTGCGGGTCCAAAATATCTTTCACTGTAAAAGATGTCACTGCATGTCTTGTCTCTGGAGCAGATTCGTCCTCTGGACCAGAAATATCGTGTGCATCCTCTCCGTCACTACTCAGGCTCCCTCTGCTCCTGTTATCAATGAGAGAATTGATAGAAAACCGATCACTTCCTTGCATCCTGAATTCCGAAAAGCACTGCGCTTGTTTAACGCACGGCGGCGACTTGTTTTGCGCCGTTCGCTTCTGAACGCGGACCGTGTTACGAAACCTTTGGTAACGCTATTGGGGGTGGATTAAATTCGGTGTCTGTACTATAGTGATGTGCCGCGGTACAATAGAAGTCACCGTCGGTCGACGAGGTTGTTTTGATTGCTGTGTGCACGCATAATTGTCATCCAAATTAATTGAATGATTTGACAACCTCAAGTGGCGATGAGTTGTGATAGCGATTAGCACCTAATGCTCACTTAAGGGAAAAATCTACTTCAGGGTAATTGTTCTGGTGAAACATGAAACCAAACTTTAGAGGGGGAAAGGGAGTTTGTCGAAAAAATCATCTCAAGAAACCAAATGCAAAACTTCTTAGTCTAGAGCTTAAGGAGGGGTCGGTTGAACAAAGGCACACATTTTGAGAAAGAGAACCACTCATTGGTTCGTGTTCATTGACTGACGCACTGAGCAAGACTGCTGTGATCTTGCCGACAAAATGACTCGCTAAAGAAACATTCAGATTTCCGTACTTGCAAATTGACGAATGGCGAATCCATAATCGTCTGTCGCAAGGAAACGAGTAATCTCGCCCATCTTTTAACATATGAACGGATTCTCCTAATGAAAAGTGAATTTTCGAAACGCCTTATCTTCCCTGAAGGGAAAGTTATGAGCATGTGAGTGCCCAAATATTTTGCCTTGTTTACAGTTAGAAACAGAATGAACGGAGAGGCGTATGGATTTGTTTTGGTCTTATTTGTGTTATATTTTACCTGCTGCTACTTAAAGATAAACTTCGCTGTTGCTTGGCTTTTAAAAAAAGAACTTGTATTACCAAAAAAAAACACAGCATCATAATTACAGTTCAATCAGCAAAAGCTTTATCAATCTCTCAAATGTCTTATAACCAATTTGTTTTGTTAATTTTATTCTGTGGAACACTTATAAGAGAAAAATTCAAAGCATGGGGCTTATTGAAGCAATGTTTAAAATAAAAATCGCCATGGGTCCAAGTTAGAGGTAAAGAGACGCCTCTTCAAGTCTTAAATGTCAAAATGACTACCATTTTAGATTCTTTCCCAAAGCGAAGAGCCGCTGTTTATGTTGTGCGTTCCCAATGTAATTAGTAGGTATCCAAATCTTATCAGCGAAAAGTTCTCTGAAATAATCATCAGGGCCTGCCATTTGCCGAACGCGCTTTCTCCTGTGATAAGGCGGTAAATGTTTTTACCGAGTTAACAACAATGCTAATAACCAGGCCAATTAAGAACAATCTGCAAACCTCAGAGGAGATACTATCTAAAAAATTTCTTTCCTTGTGTGGCGCTCGCTCTAACAGTGGTGTTGGTTTTAGATGTGTGACGTTAATGAGGTTGCCTGTGTCGGTACTTGTGATTTAAACCGCACAAGAGCTCAATAGCCTCTTAAACAATGAAGTATTATACAATTCAAATATTATGAATCAATTGTATAAATACCGCCATTGTGGTTTCGGAGAGGGCAACTTTAAGAGTTTCGGAAATCTGGAAGCGCGGTTGACGGGAAGGCGGCAAGAATTGCTGCTTTGGAGTTATTGTTTCGCTCAACAAATTATCTTTATTTTAAATAATTACTAAGGGAGACATGGAACTTTTCTGATCCATGAAGTTTCCGCTATCTCTTTTTTTTGTTAACATTTCTACGTTGTTGGTCTTCCATGTGGCAGAAGCGCGGTTCAGTAGTTTGCATTGTTATCCTCAAAGGAAGCGTTTGTAAAGAAGTTATTATTCGAAAACAAGTACAGGAAATTAAATCATTAAAATGAAAGGCTATGGAGCAGAAACGCTACCTTAGCCCGAAGCAAAAACACTCACCGCAGAGCGAAACCTCGTAATGAAGAATAAACTTAAATGCGGGGTCTGAAACTTGTGATATACAGCACGTGTCTATGGAGACATGAAAACCGAAAACTAGGGACTAGAAACCGAAGAAAAATGCAAATAAACACAAGACTATTTGTTCAAGTTGCAACCACGACAAAAAACCTTCGCAGTTCATCAAATATTGTCTGCTTTTATGAATTCAAAATTGGCGAGCCCAAACAACGCCAGCTGGAGGTTGAAATAAGTAAATAAACTCGTGTGAAGTAAGAAAACAATGCAATCGGTGGTAAATGTCCACTCGCCAGGGAATACTGAAGGAAAATACGGATGTTATTGACTCGAGCTCATGAGACACAAGAGAACGTGCGAAATTTCATGATCAGTTCCCACGACAGTTTTGCATTCGTTCTTTATTGGTTGGAAAACTTAGAAAACAAACATGAATGAAATATACTCAAAACATTAATTACCCTTTTACTTAAATGTAAACAAATACGCTAAACAAGAAAGGTTTCTTTACATCGAGAATATTTATAATTGTTAAGTAATACTAGTATAGCTTTAATTAAGTTGTGTGTGTGTTTTTAGTTTTAATTGTTCGTGTACACATGTTTTGCTTTATCGTTTGCAGATGGAGACAGGATTCCTTACGCACTGCTTCTGAGCTTAAGAGAAGTACTTTAAATGCAATAGTATCTTTTATACGCTTATTAATCGATCTTCGTTGATATAAAGTTCTCAGATATGTGCACAATTTCAAGGTCATTAAAACTGTTTAAGATTCTACTTCGACCTCAACACGAAACCGACAACCTAAATAGGAAATCCACTGATTACTGAAAGCGACATGCAAAAACACTTCTAGAAAATGCTGAGACATGATAATCAAAATACTGTTATGGGGAGAGTGAGGGAAATTAAAAAAAAATACTTATATATATAAAACAAAAATGATCACACGGTAAAGACATGACTAAGACTTGATTTTATCGGATTAAAATGTGATAAATTATGCGGAATTTTAAACACTACGAAATATTAATTCAGCCTTGACCATTTAAATCATTCTAAGGCCAAAGAAAACCGTATTTCCTCAGGTTTTGAAGGCAATAATACTGAGCATAATTTATTTGGTTTTAAGTGGGAAGACCGAACAAAATCAAAAGACCAAGAAAAGCAATCAAGAGGAAATAATGAAAATATAATCTCTTGAAGAAACATATAAATTTTTTTACTTATAGTGTTTTGCCGGGTTTTTAAAAAGGCCATTAACGGTCCAGGTTAAATGTCATATTTGAATGGGTCTAACCTTTAGTTTTACGTAACATTAAGCTAATACCACACAAAATGTTCGCCCCCACATGCGCTTTTAAACAAGATAAAAAAATTAAATCTAAATTTAACGCTCAATCGTTACGGAATGGCACTGAACCCATGTCCATCGTGAACAACTGCATGATCCCAACTTGTATTTTTTCTAAGCGAATATCACAATTTTAGCCCAACGGTCGGTCTGTTTAGCTCTGTTACTCCAAAGATCTCATTAGTAATTAGTAATTTTTTTCTCTGTAATTATTTTTCTCTATTCTCCTCTCTTGCCTGCTTGATATTGTATTGATATTATAGGGAGAAATTCTTTATTGGTCACCCTTGGGAGTGAAAGGATTAAATTTCATGCCCTAGACTGAGGCTGTACAGTCACAAGTCCTGATCAGTTTACCAAGTCAAGGAAGAAAGGCGAGTTGCTATATGAAAACGTTCCTTTGATCTCCTTGTATTCTGAAATTTGAGGAAATTACTGGAAACGAAATTGAAAACACAGTACGACCAAATTAAGGCATGTCCGCTCTCAGCTGCTCAGCTAATTCGGCGAAACAGTGAAGCAAAAAATTTCCCTCCCAAATTCCTTCATTTTGTTGGGGTTTTTAAGATCAGTGCATATACATTAAATATCATCCTTGTCATTATTGTGTGTTTTTCATCTTCCATTTTATTAAGACACACTGAAGTGTACCCAAGCGTGTTACTGGTTCCGAACTTAGCCTCAACCAAAAACAAAAATGGACAAAGTGGAAAGAAAAGGGCTTTGTGACATCTATGTAGCCCTGCTTGAGCTATAATGTAACTCTGCGTTCCTATCAACTCGAAAGTTTCCTTTCCAGCTCACTAAGCTTTCGCAAGGCTGTTGGCAAAATTTGGAACGAGGAGCGAGTCTTATCTTAAGTTGCGTGTGTTTCTGACATAACAAACATTTTACTTTATCTCAATAATTAAATATTAATCAAGGAAAAGGTTTAAGGTGTGCTTTTAATGAGAGAAGTAGCAGTTAAGCTTTATGCTCGTCTTGTTGCTTATTCAAGAGCTAAAAATGAAGATTGCTACATCAAGAATAATATTTTCACGGTGGCAATAAGTGACAGCAGTTTCAAGGGGTTACCTTTAAGGTAGAGAGTTACTACTGCAAACAGATTTCTATCGGTCAACTCAATACCGTAAGAAATTAACCTGTTAAAGTTGCCGAACATCATGATTGCGATGAGGGGAATTAAATAAATATAATTGCCTCTAATCATTTTTCGTTCTAAGAGGGGAGCAGTTAAATAAAAGAAGACCTCAAAAAATGTAATTACCTGAGTGCCACCAAGGTTTCTTCTGGGTTATGATTCTCCATCACACCTTACTGATCCGTGAGTTTTCAACTTTCACGTTTGTTACGAGTGAAAAGACCTCGTCGTATATCTAAGCCCTTAGTGAGTTATGATAAACTCCCACAAAGCTGGCCCTCGTATTATATACTATTATACGTATTGTTACTTTTCAATCAAATATCCTCTGTCCCACTCGGATGTAATTCCTATTTCCTAGTTTTGTTTTTAAAGCTTTTTGAAAGGACTGCCGGCAAGTGATGGTTAATATATACCAGTTGATAACATAGTTATTAAACTCGCTCTCGGAGTGGTGAATCGGCACGAGGCTTATTACATTGTCAATAACAGACAAAAAAGCTTTTCATAATCACATCCTTGTTTTCACAAATGTTCCCTTAAAAGAAAGTACAATTATTCAATGGAAGTACATCTTAGCTGCGTTATTTTGAATTCCGGTACCTTTAATTTCGTTTATCACATAGTTTGCTTCCTTTAAATGTTTTATGCAAACTCAAAAGCTATTGATATTGGTCGTTGTTTACCTTTCAGATATTGAATACGCCATTGTGGTTCTATAACACCTTCTCAAAACACAGTCATGTTAAAGTCATAATCATACCCTCATAAATGAAGTTCTCGTTTTTTGTGTTCTGCGCGAAATAATGATTCATTACCTCTCTTGATTAACTCATTTCTAAGTTAAGATTCTAACAAAAGTGAACCCCACCAATCGGAAATTTTCTCAACATTTGCCTGACAGCTCTTGAAAGCTTCTTTTTTTTTTTTTTTAAGAAAATGGAAACTTAATTATAAATTCCCTTCAAGTTAAATTCATTAAATTTTGACGAGAAAAGTAATAGATCTAATAAAGCTGTGATGTTAGTATATGGGTTGTTCTCATTGTCAAAAGTTATTATTTGAGGAATGATCGCTTATTGATAAAGAGACATCTTCCAATGTGCCACTTTCCGTGTAGATTTCGCCTTGTTTTGTTTATCACAATGAATCGTGACTGGAATTAGATAATGGAAAACTCCGTTAAGTTGCTAAAAGCTTTTTCCATCTGCCATTAAAACCAAGTTCAATTTGTTTATAAATTTTAGAATATAGCGGTTTTGGTTTTTCCATATAAAGCCGAATGCGGTATTCTCTAACAATATGATTTTAAATGGAGTAGTGTCTTTCTGATTCTTTTTCAAAGATGCATCGAAAATCTTATTTTAGAACGTTTTGCAATTCATGTTCCGTTATCAAGTTACAACAAAAATCTGTGAAAGTGACATTGACAACAGATTTTTGAAGGATAATGATAGAATTGTGTTTGTACTTCGCAGTGTTGGCTTCTCTGCCAATACATATTTTAAAGTGGGTGAAATCTTACACGATCTCCTTCTTCGTAGACATTCCGTAATTTTGGATTCACTCTTTACACTTCTACCTTACTTATCGCCTCGTGCTGTGAATTGAACGATTAATAAATCAATTAAAACTAAACGCATGGAAAAAACTTCACTCGAGTGAATTTTGTTTTTTATTGAAGAGTTGCAGCTGTTATTGAGGAACTCGAAGTCGATCAAACACAGGTAAAAATTGTAAAATTGTATATAAAATTGTGTATGGTCAACTTAACAGTTCCTAACTCCTTCCATTAATAGTATTTTTTCGCTTTTAGGCACCTTAACATCTTTTGTAAAAGATAACAGAAAATTTACTTAAAGTGAAAATAATATAAATTAAATCAGCAAACATATTTTATTAAATGAGATAAATTTATATTTTTTTAGCCGTAGTGCATTAGTAAAATTAATATCTTTTATCCCCGGCATTTTAGCAGAGCATATATATGCCTTTTATCCTATCCTTTTATGTTCTAAAAACATGAATATGGGCCCTTTTCCGCAAAATGCGTGTTGTTCTCAATACCTTAAGAATGCGAGATTTACATTTCTGTCGCTTATTAAATAATACTCTCTTTTTTCCTAATCAAGATGAAGCCGATTTAAACGTCAGCAACAATATTACTATTTGCTCGGATCAAATAGAACAAACAGTTCTAACTTATCAAAAGCCCTACTTCTTTACTTGAATTTGTGGCCAATTAAAACTGAAATTTAATCTTTGGCTATTTTAGCTTAGAATTGTTGTGAAAATTTTATTTGGGTGAAAATACAAGGTTCAGGTTTAATAAACTTCAAAGTGGATCATTCCTAGGGCAGGCTTTAAGTTTATTAATTTCACGATTACATTTTATTCTCGTTATCTATTATAATAAGAAAAAACGTTCTCTTGATCCGCCAATTTTTATTAAATTTGTTCGTTGAAATAAATCAAGTCAAAATTGAAATAAGCTTCGAAGTTTCTATGTGGAAAGAAGGCGAACTTCTTACCCAGTGAATTTAATCACTGTTCAAATACAGTTTTCGGCGGATGACTCATCTCTGAACAATACCCGGTTTTCTTCTTAGCAGTCTAAGCGGGTGCTTAAGTCGACAGCCATTATTATTATCTTTCATTTGCTCACTTAGTAAGGCAACAATTGCGCTACTAAACTGTCAACCGAAGCGATCGGATTAGTTGAGCGTGCGAACTTGGTCACTTCAAGGTGAATGTGTCATTACGTGCCCATTGTCGCAATTCTTTTGTTTGGAGCTCAAGCTCGATTCATGCGGTCTCCAAGTGAGCGAAAAACGAGTTGATATTATTTAAGGCCTCTGAAGTCACGAAACCAGAATTTGGAAATAAAAGACCGTATATGTCTCTTCACCATTTCTTGAAATTCCGTTTAAAAAAAATCGATTTCTTGTAGTCTGTGACTGTTGTTTTTCGCAAATCATATTACATAGTGTTCTACTATAAATTTTACCGTCGTTTCTGAATTTTTTTTTAATGTGACGTAAATAAAAAAAATTTATATATACGTACTTTTAAACTAACGGAGAGTATGTATATGAATTGGCGAATTTAAAAAGAAATTATCAAGTTGATTTTCAACGAAGAATTAAGTGGATTAAGAGATTATTACTTTCCTTGCTGGTTTTTTAAATTCCTGCCCTTGTGGGCATGTTTTAATTTCCGGAATTAGGGTCGTAATGGACTACAGAGCATTTTCAGAACGAAGAACTTAAGGTAGCCTTTGGGTCGGGCTAACGACAACAGTTTTATTATGATTGAGTACTACGTTAGACGTCTGAAACGACTCGCGTCTGTTGCTTGAGGGTTTTATAAATCAAAAGTTTCAAGTAGCCATGAAACTTCGCTTTAAAGTTGTTAAATTCCTCTTTTTATCACAATATTGCTGTATTCTTGCAAGATTTAGGTTAAATATTCTGGTAGGTGTTACACTACGGCTCGTTACGACTAGCTGTAGCTAACTACGAACAGTGTTTATCTTATTTTGTATTTCAAACTTGTAATTGAATTTATGACTGGTAATTTGGTTTTTACTAAAATTTACAGGTTAAGTATTTGAGTAAATGCATCGGAAAATCCGTCAATTTATATCTGAACCTTTTTCTTAAAATATCCAAGTTAGCTTTTGACAACGAATGATTGTCAGTCTAATTTTTAGCTCAAAGCTTGGTTGGTTATTTCAAAATCATTTGAGAACCGTTTATGATTTTTAAGCAAGATGCATTACAAATTTATCTAACTTAGATAATTAGTCGAAGTAACCGCAAATTGACAGACTTAAGGGAAAATTTACTGTACGTTTATATACAAGGAAATGATAGAGGATCGGCCGAGCGCACCGTTGTGGAGTTTACCAGCTGACTTCTCGAAGTAAGCCAGGTCCTTAATCTCGGGTGATTTAATACCACAGACGTAGACAGCACAGACGAAAGTGATCTTCGGTAATATTCATTTTGTACTTTCAGCTGTTAGACTGCACAACGGAGGGCGGAAATATTGCCTTGTCAAGTTACAGTTGATAAGCGACTGACCAAGTGATTTCGTTAACACATGTTTTCTTAGAGATGTGCTCCGCTGTAGCTGATCGTGTGAGAAAAACTCGGATACTTTGTTTGGGATATAGGAAGTTGAAAGCTGTTACCATCATCACGGAAATCCTAACAACAATCCGAAAACAATCGAACTTGGCTGCAGGGTCTTTTAGCCATTTCATGGGCTAGTAAAAAATAAATTTTGGAATTTCAGAACTTTGCATTTCTCCTTTGAAATGGTAGTCTCTTTGGAGCTGCTGCGATGGCGCAAGTTGTCTGCTCAATAATTCTGACATTGCCCGACTTCAAGGTTCAAAATTGTTCAAACAAATCTGATTAACTAAGCAAACCTTATCATGTGAAAGTAGCGGGATATTTCAAAGCATTAAAAAGTAAACATTGGACATGGTTGCGCTGGCAAATAAATCAACAGCATCTCTTCTCAACGCTTATTTAATGTGTCCGCAAACATTCTAGTTACATGATGATATTGTATGTATACCGGTAATGAAATATAAATTAAAATGGTGAGGCTTTCATTTCTCAATATTGGACAAGCTCCCACTACTGTTCAGCTAATCATTTACGCTTGCCAATCGGAGTCAAATTTATTGGGATTAACGTCAGTTATCCTTCAGGTTTAGAAAAGCTTATGGGTTAAAATCTCAACTACACTTTGAAAAATCGAAAATTGTATTGCTTACCGGCAAAATGTGCATCAGAACTTAGGAAATTTGACCAATCTGTGGTAAAATAGAATAAGAAAGGGTATTTTTCCTCGAGGCTTTAAGGCGAATTGAAACTAATTTCGCGAGAATTATTATTTTTTCCTCTTTTTACTCTTTCGGTGTGGCCAAATTGTCTCGTCTTAAATTATTCAATTGACAACACTGACATTGAACATTGAAGTTTTCTGAATACCTATCTCAATTACAAAAGAAAATTTCAATTTACTTATCGGTCGATTTAATTTATTGCAAGGAGACCGGAACTCTACCAGGTTAATGGTGAATTGGGCATAAAAAAGAATCCCTAAATAGCCTTGTTCAGATAAAGTTATTAGATTTATTTTCGTTGTCTTTATTTAAGCTTGCTTATAAAGAAAGCTCTTTTTATGTAAAAGCCACGAATCTCCTGCAGGTTTTTGGCTGGTAGAGGATATTAAAGGTGGTGATTTCCGAGGTTATATTTTAAATGCTTTTGTTCTGTAAAGATGATTAACTCGCGATAAACCAAACTTTAAGTCCCCGCTGAGATTTCTTTGAAGTTTGGGTCAATATTTTTCGCTAGTAAAACATGTGCTTTTAAAAATTCTCTTGTAAAATAAAAACAGATGAATGAAGATATTCGCTATCATGTACCCAACTCCCTTTTCTCTTTCACACGCTCTTAAAAACGCCCAGAAAATTAAGAAAATGCTTTTCCTATTTACGAAGCGAACTAGACAATTTTTTAAGTCAAAGGAGGTGCTTATGCTTTTAGCAGTGCACAACAAAAGCGGGAAGCTGAAGGGACAACTGACAACTTCAGCCGACATGGAGTCCAAAGCGACAAATGATATACAAAAGAACTGAGAAAGAAAAACATAAAAACACAATTCCATTTATGCGCCGGAAGCCTAGAGAAATATGTCGTTATCGAGATAAATTATCACCGATCATTTTAACTCGGCTATTGTCGAAATCAAGCTTGATAAGAAACATCAGCTGCGGTGCTTTCGGTAGAAACCGTGTGTTATCGATTTTTATCTACGCATTGCCCCATCTTATAAGCTCTCTATCTTTCAGTTTTTTCTGTTCGGTTCCGAAAGAGTCTTTGATTAATGGAAGCATTGATTATTCAAAGATGAGTCTTCTTTTCATCCAATTGAAATAGTTAACGAAGGAAAAAAGAGTTTTATAAATACTCGCAGAGAGCGATTTTAAAATCGCATATTTGTCCCCATTCATGGCTGATAAAGATAATTTAGAGCTTCAGTGAAAAGAATTAAGATTGTTTTGTCAAAAAAATGGCGCCGATGGACACGGTCACAGCTATCTTATTTCGCACTTAATTGCACAGAAAGAGGCAATATTAAATTTTTATACCCGAGGCTAAAATTAAATGATTTATTACCCATTATCGGTTTCTACAAAGACAGGGACAGAGAGTACTTATACTGTTCGCGCAGAGCCATCAATAAGAGCTGAAGCTGCTGAAAAAATTAAAATTGAGTTTAGCGTTACAAAAGACGTCTGAAGTGATAAGTGCATCATCAGATCACAAGATTTCCGGTTGAGAATAAGCTTTTAAGTTTTCAGAAAAGACGTCCGTTCATCCTCCTAGACTAGACAGAAGATTTGAAAGAGCCACTAAATGGATTGGCGTCTGCATCAGAGATCACTCGGACAATTTATGAACAGCGAACGAATTTCCATTTCGATGTCACGAATCTCATACTTTTGTGACGTTTGCAATCCCCAACGCAAGTCTTTTTTGTCCAATATCAGTTTATAAATCAAATATTGGCTTATCCCACATGGCAGATAGCCACGGTATTGTTATCATAGCCGGTCCAATAAAGATATATTGCTTCCCTGAACAATAATGGAAGGTGAGTGTCTTAAGTGCAGATTTATAACACATTTATCTCTAATAATGCAGTCTGCAAGCTGCTTGAAGTGTACTGCCACTGGACTTTCAGAGGGCTGCAAGAAAGATATGAGAAGTTTGTGGCATGGCTTAGTTGTGAATCAACCTTTCACTCCAAGGAGAGAGCAAACAGGATTTCCTCATCACAATAAAGATACAATTTTAAGCAGAAAGTTCAGATGAGAAGAAAAAATGAATATAAACTGGTGCATGGACAACGTCTGATTGACAACTTATCTTCAGAATTAAATCTATGAGAAAAGTATGGAAGATGTCGAGGAGGCAATATTGATGTTTACAACTCAGCAGAGGACATTGAACGGTTAATGGAGATGATAGCCTGGTAATGACCGTGTAATTTCGCTGGAAAAGCAGCCGACATCGTCAAAGCATGAATCCACAAGCACAGCTTGTTGTCAAATTTTCTATTTCCCTCCCATCGTTATTAATTGTTGACTGATCAGTTCCTCGTTTTAAGCTCAGAAAAAGGCATAGATACATTGACTCTTCCGTAGGTTACATTTTATGGAACGTTTTGCTTATTGTTTGCCCAAACCGATATTAATACCTGATCGTCTTTAGATCATGCAGTATGTAATACCATCTGAAACCACGACTGAAGTATTTTATCTTATTGTCGGGTAGAAACTACATGTCGTTAAGGATATTTATTTTAAAAAATACCGGTGTGCGAGTTCTCCTCAAACTCCCCAATAGCGATAATGATCGCAATGAAAGTGAAGTTTAGGTAAATAAGGCCCCTTATTGCACGGCTATTAAATCCGGCACATCTAAAGGAAAAAGCCATTTATTGTCATACAATCAAAGATTGATGCTTTTGTCGGCAAAATATAGGGTCATCACTACTTTAAAGGCTATTATGTCTTTCGTCAAATCAATTGCTCGTGCTTAAAGATCAATTTCAGTAGAACCGCCAAAGAAAGACCGATGTAAAGTAGGAAATATAATCACCGTCACAGTGCTGAAACGGTTAATAAGAGACCCAAATTACAATCAATCAGCGAGAATTAGGCCGAGCCGAAAAAGCAGAGTATTTCAGTTTGTTACGGGGAATTTGCACCAATTTATGAAGCTCTGGTTGAAATTTGTTTTGTGACTTGTGAACGCAGAGTGATCATCCATCACGAACAGTCTGAAGATTTTTGAAATTTTGAAATTATTTTCCTTTCCTCCCGTGTACTGGTATTTCTTTTGGTGTTGGACCCAAAAATCTGATGGGAAGAAAATCCATCCATCGGAAATAGCCCTTCGATCAGCAGAATCATGTGTCTTGGCCCAACAACATGGCAAAATGACCTCAGCCACGTCTCGAATCTAATTTTCCTGAGGGAGCCTACGGCTTTAAAATCTATTTTGAGGCGTTTTCCTATAGTAAACGACTAGAAATCAGTAGAAAATTGATTACGATTGAAAATAGACTTTTTGACAAGAACATAATGTTACAAGCTCAAAGTACTGTTCGTTAGCCTTCCTCCTTCGAGAAAGGCTTCGATCTACAGGTAGACAAAAATTCCTCTGAGAAATCCCTTAAAATGAATTGTTGTTCTGGCACATGTTCACAACAGATTGACTATTTCTGAACAAATCGCAGAACTATTATTTCGAACATAGAACTTGAAATTTCACCGAGAATTAATAGGACTCTACTCACCTTTGGCCAGAGAAGAAATTCGTTTTCTTAAACTTGCTTCCTTTCGGCTGCTTCGGATGTAAAGCCATTGTATCAATCTATTCTGCTTCTCATCTCATCAAAGGGCAAAACGGGCTGAGGCAGAGATCGTGCTTCAAATGTAAAAACCAAACTTAAATCGCCCGCATTGATAGAAAGAGAAAGTCTCTCAACTGTGTGCTACAACAGAAAGGAATGAATTATGTTACTTATTAGGAATGAGAATTTGTATGTTGAAATGTGGCTGTTGACCTGTGAACCAAGTACACACGACGTCAAGTTTTAAGTTTCGAGATGTGATAATGTCCTTGAGCGACTTTTTCTAAATTGCGCGTTTAACTGACTTGACACGAAGAGACAGAATAGAACATTGAGTTGGTATTACTCATCATAGAATTGAGAAGTGCTTTTATACAGAGATTCACAATTTTCCTATTCCCCTGTAAACTAATTCCCGTTGATCTATTAGTTTTTTTTACGCTAGTTTTCGTCAATGCTTTCCTTCATATTTACTTTGGTCATTTTGTGGTTTAGTAATAATTAGACAAGTTGAGCCCCTATTTGAACTAGGATGGGAGGCCATCTCTCTCAGATGTGCGTGGGAGAGCTGATGTCAGAGTTTGAAACAGAAACTAAACACGAGCCATAGTCATATCCGAAAAATTTGTCGATGCCAATACTATTTATCGATACAGTCTACGTGGCTCCCGGCTAAATCTGTTCATTCCAAGACCGAGCATTAAAGCCCTTAAAAGGAAGTTTCGGCACAGTACTCTTGAAACAGTCTGTCAAACGAGACTGGTTTTAAAGGGTGTTTTTTTCACTCCCACCTACATTTTTGTTCTTATACGATAAGAATAAAAATATTTTCGTAGTCTGACATATATATATATATATGCTTTATTAGGATCCTCGTGTAATTATATATTATCTTATATATTTTATGCTTCATTTTTACCTATTTTTCTTACTAAATTTTTTTTGTTTTTTCGTCGAGTGTTTTATACATGAGCCTCGTTGTTCAGAAGGTTCAGCGACCATTTCCCACGTTATGGACAATAAATAAATTATTAATATTATTCCAAGCAGGCCATTAATTTAAACAATTTTTATATATAAAAAAATTGAATAAGATTTATTCTAAGATATTATAAATGGATTTTTCACAAATTAACTATTTAAGTAACGATAATTATAGTGCTATTTTATTGATCGTAGTTGTATTGCATCCATGGTTCCTCGGGAGAGTACTTCTTGGTGATGATAGATACGTAAGTAAATAAAGTTTACACTCATTCATCCCGTCCAGTCAAGAAAAATGCCCCGGAAACAATGAGTATCGTTATGGACGGAACTTCTCTAAACCTTAAGATGTATTCCTCTCTGAACAGAATGAAACGTCGGATCGTTTGATCAATTTTGACAGGTCATTTGGATTCCAACATAAGCATGGAAACCTAGATAAACTTTTAAACTAAGTCAGTTATATTTCAAAAGTTTCCACTGACGATTTGGGATCCCCTTCCTCCAAGATGGCAACTTAGTCTGAATTTTTCCCCTGTTTCCTGGATAAAAACAACTTCGTTGAGAGTAAATCACTTTCGATCGTTGTACTTATCATAACAGTACCGAATATATTTAACGCTTAAGACAATGAGTAAAGTAATCAATTATGCGATTAGCTACTAATTACTTCCCATGAGAAGATTTCTAAAGTTGAATAGGTCAATGTCTTTTCCAGTTTTATTACTGGCCTGAAAAACCATAAGAGCTACCTCAGCAAGCCTCTATTTAGGCCACCTTATGATGTTGCCATGTGAAATAATAAGAGTGTATGAGTTTTTTTACTTTTTCTTATTGCCTTTGGAACAAAATCAGTTGAAACTGACAGATATAAGAAAAGATGACCTCCAGATGGGATGGTTTTAATATTAATGGAATATTTTATTATTTTATCGATCAGAGTAGAATTAATGAAACCACGAAAAGATGATCATAGCAAAACTAACAAAACCATGTAAAGATGAACTGACCAAAGAATTGGCAAATTTAAATGACTGGAAGTGGTTTACATAGAAAAAACCGACTCCGACTCTACTGTATCACCACACTTGACACACTGAAAACTCATCTTTTCTAAAAAAAGAACTCTTAGACGGAAGTGTAATTGCTAATCCGATTTTCTGCTTAATCCCCACTAGGAAATAATGATAATAATTGCATAATCGTTTATTTCTTTTCCATGCAACTTGAAGACTGAAAACGCGAAATTCTTATGCCAAAGTCGCACTTAAAAGTGTATATGTGAATAGTCATATGAGTCACGATTAGAGTAAGTTTGTAGGTTGAAAGAGTGTATGTAACTTTGGTGATTTGGAGTCAAGGCAAAATTGTATCTTGAGAGGTTCAAAGACAAGTCTCTACACCAAATAAAAGGGTAAATTTGCTTACATGAAAGGATGGAGATTCTATAACCAGCTGAACGATAAATTCATGAGATTCACCTGTTAAACTAATTGACCATGTAATTCTTTGAACAGACGACACGATGGTAAGAAAGAAAGTAAAAAGGAATGCCGCCTTGTAATAGCAATTAATGATATCTCGTAATTATTTCCCTCTGTTTCTTTTTTTTTTTTTTACACTGATTATTTGACTGTTCAAAGGTGCCATTCTTTTTCCTTTTCTATCCGTCTTATGGATCACATAAACTTTGGGAAGATCATTTCTCTGTCCTCAGGTATGAAAAGAAAGAAAGGCGTCCCCTTTTGGCCATGGGTGTGATAATTCTCCTTCATCGAAGCTTACCATACAATTGATAGCAGACCTAACTCTTTTGTGAAGACATGTTACAATGGAAATATGATTGAGCTTTAACCATCGAAAATACCATTGGCAGTTCAGCCCGCTCAGTATGCACCGGTTAATTCGAAGCTTGAACATCCCCACGGGTAACCCGCAGGCATTTGGTCGTCCATGCCCGGGGAAACCTTGCCTGGCTGGGGTGGGGAATTTGACTCAGAAGTGTCTAGTCTTTTCAGCGGAATACACGTGTTGTATCTTTTGATATGAAGGTGTTTAAAGGTAAAGAGTTCACTTTCGCAAGCGAATGGCTTGGCAGAAAATGTCTCCATGTTTGAGTTTTAAAACTTGGTCAATGTTCAGAAAGTCACGATCGCTGATTTTTCCTTTCACAAGAAAATTGACTGACAAATTGAGCACTTGGGTAGGGCATGTCTGGCAAAAAATAAGATGGTTGTTGAATCCTCTTGTTCCTAAATGCCAACGCTCACTCGAGATGGCTGATCTGCCTGAGGTGAGCCCTCGGGGGATCCTCCCTCATCCGGCCCTGATCGCCAACAATATGCAGTGCAGTAATTGGACGTAATTGGACACTCCCCTTGGGGCTTTTCAGGACCAATTTCACAATTTTCTTTCTATTGGGTGAGATCGGACGTCAGCTTATATAAGGCGCCTCTGGCTGCCGCTATCAGTCCATTTTGATCTCACCCACCCACCCACCCGACCCTTACACGTCCCCTACTCTTTTCGATAAGTGCGTGGGTTCTTTAACGTCCCCTGCTTAACACTGAAGATGCAGGAGACGGGGCCTACGGTTTTTCGTCCTTATCCGAGAAGAATAGGATGTCTAACCATTTGCAGATGTAATTACAAAGGCAGCACATTCTCCTCAGTTATTTTAAGACCCTGAGTGTTGGTCCGGTCTGGGGCTCGAACCCTCGACCTCCCGGCAGACTGGCGCCCTACCAACTGAGCTAACCAGGCTGGCCCATCTTTGGTAATCCCTCGAGGGATCCTCCCTCACAGCTGATTGCCAACGCTCACTCAAGATAGCTGGTCCACTGGTGGTGAACCCTCGAAGGATCCGCCTCATGTCTGGTTGCCAACGCCCACTCTCTTTTGAAGATTTGTTTCCCGTTCAAGAGGCTAGATAGTGAAATTGATTATTCTCCTTGGGATTTAAGCCGTAAAAAATCGTACCCCGTTTGGCGAAGCATATCTCATCAAGCTTTACAACAGAGTGCCTCTAGGATGGTGCTGGTGGAGAGGGGAGGGGATCGTATAACGAATTGAAATTCTTTAAGTTCTCTTACTTTTCTATTCAAAATCTATTCAATAAAGGTTGATTGAAATGAGGATAGAGGACATCTCCAAAACTAAATAAACAATGGTAGCCCAGGCTAACGATGAGATGAGGTTCTGAATCATTTCTTTTTTGGGTGTGTATTGCTTGCCGAAATGCAGTAAGAGCGCACCAGCAAGGTCTCTAATACGACGTGAAGCTAAAATGGCATAAACTTGGCCTTCTTCTCAATCAGTAGATCATCGACCACGGATAACAAAACTTCACGTCAATATTTCATTTATTTCTCACATGGAGTGTAGTCATTTCTGTACGGAGCGAAGTAATTTTTTTTTGCGGAGCGATCTAGTTTTTGGTTGGAGCGAACTGACTCGGACCAATCTAACCATGGAGCGAAGGGTGGAGTGGGAATTGCAATGAAGATTCCCATGGAGTACTTTCTAAATTAATCCAGTCGATTTTATTCTGCTTTATAAGAAGACCTAAAACCAGTCGACCTTATCGCCCGATGAAGACCACCAGTATGCAGTCGAAACGTCGCGATTCACATCATAAGTGACCACATCGTGAGACAAACGATAATACTTTGTAATTATTGTACTTTACCACGATGAACAAGCAAAACCTTTTTTTACGAAATCTACTGGAAATAGTCATTCAAACTAGAATAAGATAATAGTCATTCAAATTATACGACCTGAAGATAACATCTGCATTTGCCCATATGTAAGAAGGTGTAGTGGCAGAACTGTGAAACAGTTAAAGTTCATTTTCGTTAGCAACTAAACCGCCAGCATGTGGTCGCTTTCTTCGAAACTACGAAACTGATTTCAAATGTTTCCTCTTGCATTCTAGTTCATAACAAAGACAAAATTTGTGAGACTAAAAGTGCCGATGTTTTGACAACAACACTTGACTGTTCCAGAAATTGGCATGAGCCTAGCTAAAAATTCGTCAACACCACCTTGTCCTTGATGAGCGTAACCGACTGAATTTCTTTCTTCGGTTGACAAACAGCTCTCTTGCGCTGCCAATAAAATTTCATTAGCCTTGTTAGTTTACTTAAAGTGATGCAACTTAATTAGTCCTGTCGATCCAAGCCCTATATCACCTGTTTAAGTTCATTTTGTTCTTTATTCTCCATCTCCTGTTCTTTTTTTGATCAAAGAGACTTCTCTTTCTGAAGACTTGAACATTGTTATTTCCGCTAAGATAAGGCGATGGCAGCTTTTCCCTAAAACAATGCTATCCCTTCATAAAAAAACTTCAACTTTAACTTCAACACATCATTAATATTTAGTCATCGTTTCTTTGAAATTTTTTACATACTAAAGAATGTTTGCCTATCTTATTTTCGCTCTTCAACCTTCAAATAGCGAGAAACTTCGTCCCCACTTTTCGATAGAGGGAACTACGAAATGTGTTCTTATTTTATTATTAAGAGCGTTATTTTTTAATGATGTGCCAAACTGCTGACAGATTTCAGTCATTTAAGTTCTTAGTCTTAGACTCTTTATTTTCACGACACGCAACCTGCAAAGTTTACAGGTGGATTTCCACCAATTATCAATGCTATAGTGTCATTCGTATCTACCAGTTGACAGCCAATTATCGCATGGAACTTTACTCTTACTTGACGCTAAATGTATAAACAAACATCAGCAATTGAAGCGCAATCTTTCGCCTCACTTGATAAAATCTTCCTTTATTTCTTCTCTACTACTTTATTCTCCTCTTTCCTTCCATTTTCTGGCAATGAGAAGCGAAAGGAATTTCAAAGTTTTGAAAATTTTGATTACTGGTAAATTAGTAGAGTACCTCGTCTACTTGTGGTCGGGATTTGGTGCCATCTTTATACTAGGTTTTCAAAGGAAGCTCATCGATGGACGAATTCAAATTGCTTTTGCCTAAATTCTGTATTGTATAGCACTTTCATATTACAGTCATGAAAAAAGAAAAAAAATGTTTAAGAAAAACTTATGTTTTGCTAAATGAATATTAAAGCTATCATACCTTTGATTGCCACATTTTCCACACAAACACATATAACTTTCGTGCTAACTCAAGACAATTACTATTCCATTCTAAGCGCACGTGGACCTGGGAAGAATAAGTCAATAGGCTTATATGCGTGAGAAATCAACCTTTTGCCAAATTGAGTTCCATAACAGTACATAAAGTGGCATTTTAGAATTAAGTGAGGGGCATCGATGAGTTGATCATATGATTTTTTTTGCTCTGAATAAACGTTTGCCACGGTCTTCTTTAAACCAACGAACTGGCAAAAAAATTAATATTTATTTGCAAATTTACCACTCTTGATAGCAATCATTCGGCTAATGCATGAATACAGGAAGAATAAAGTCCAATTCTATTGGCTCTCTCCATAGAGCTTTCCGCCGAAATTGTTTTCGTTTTCATTTATCTTTAACAGTTCATAAGTCCTTTTTGCTGGGTGACAATAAAATTATTGTTTTCATTAAAAACGGAGAAATATTGCTGCGATGCATTTTGCACATTTCATCAATTCATTTTGCGATGGGAAAAAAAATCTATCTTAGTTGCGCCCCAAAGAGTCACCTAATGCACTCGTTGTCTTAGGTGAATTAGACTCCACTTTACCAGATATAGAGAAAATATCGGATGATTTCCTTGAAAAAAATATTCGTTATCAGCCCTTTTATATTGCTCTCTTAGCAACATGTGATCGAATGAAGAAGTGGCGGAAACTGACGTCCACAAAGCCTTTGGCAATTAAAACGATAATAATCAAATTAAATCCGAGGTGTGAACGCACGCACGCCTAAGGGGAAGATTTCTTGGGGGTCCAAATGCAAGGCAGAAATATTCATTAAGTCATCCCATGCTTAGTTTTTTTCTGCTCGTGTTGCTAAATTGAACCATTTTTAAGTTTCATAACTCGCTTCTTTATTTCTCACCTCTTACACTAATAACTAATCCAAGCTCAAGACGTATGATGTCTCACGCACTTTAGAGTTTATTTCCAAGCAATAACTTTTTCTAAAAATGGCTCAAAACTCAGAGTGAGAATGAACAACCCACCCTTATATACGAGGTAATGCTCAGCGAACAAACACATGAACTACATAATAACGCTCCTGCAATAAATGAGAACTGAGCTAAACAAAAATAAATAATATTTATTCAGGTTTGGCGCAAGCAGGTTCACGTTTCATTTTCTCTGACATGTGTCTACATAGAGTGGAACTGCTACTGATTAGAATGAAAACAAATAAAAACAAAACAAAGAACTTTCCATTCTACAACTTGTTAATAAAGAAAGAAAATCTACGGGAGGTGGCTGGTACAGATTTTATCCATTCAACACAACTTTTGTTGTTGACACAATAATGTCCCACTTATATATTTTTATCATCATCTTTTAAGTTAAAGCCATCCAATGCATAAAACCGTTATATTTCTTTCGGATCTATTTACAAATTAAATTGAGATCTGATTCTGATATGAAAATAAAATAACCGAAGGAATTTTCCATTCGGGCCTCCCCGGTATCGTATCAGTTACTGTTTCATCCTGTCTCAAGTAAAAGCTATCGCTAAAAGACAACTTTAACAATATAGTCACAATATTTTGTTCACAATTTCTTTGCCTTAGGTTTAAAAACATTTTAACTTTTTCTCACCAAAGCGTGCCTTTCTTGATAATCCAAAACTTATCCTGCAAATTGTACTGATGCCTTTTTTAAGTTTTTGTAGTCAGAGGACTTTGTTTAATTTAATCTTCTTCAGTTTCACCCATTCCTACCTGCCTTTTGTCTTTAAATTAATATGTAAAGCACCAAGTTTTTCACCCAAAGTTTGATTGCTCCGTTTAATCGCTAATTTCAGTTTTTGGTAGATTATCAAAAGTTAACCCTTCCAGTTTTATTTTGTGTCTTAACGGATCTCTTAACGAACTTCGAACAGGTTGCAGCCCACAGGCTTTCTAAAGCTTTTACTATTAAACTGTAAATGACTCAGTTGCTCAAATTGGACTTACATTAAAAATTAAATCAACGTAAAATTCAGTTGTGTTTTAGTTGTTTACTCTCTTCGATAAAACCTAATTAGCAAATAGTTTCACGTTCAATAATTGAATACCCCAGTTGTTTCATAAATCCGGTGATTTCGCTACCAAGTCGAGCCTTTCTTTACCTGCATTTCCTGATTAAATCTAGTTTTTTTTTCGAGCTTTTGCTTCTTCTATTCTTATTTCAACCCATTTTTTAGGGTTTTCTTTCCAGAGATGACAAAAAATATCTTACTTCCAGCTCAATAACGGTAATGAAAGCTTTTCTCTCCAAATACGACGCCAATTACTGAACATCAATAATTGATCAACCTTCTTCATTGCCTAATGGATGTTTGTTCTTTCCGTTTTCGCATGTTCGCTTTTTTCCTGTTAGTAAGGGAATATTTGTTAATGCTAAAGATTTTTTATTTTCAATGATTTCTTAGTAAAACAACTTACTATAGACAATTGTAAGGCAAGTTTATCCTCAATGAACCAGTTGTGAAACTGTTGTTGGCACTTGTCTCGTTCTGTTTTGGCGAAACCTTATCCTGCGTCATGAGCTGCAGGTTCCCACCTGCTCTTAAACGCTACGTGTGTCAACAATTAGATAGTCACTCATCACTCAAAACTGGCAACGCCATTTTCGTATGAGATGTGTCGATAGATATCACTGAATTTTATTCCTCGGACGTCACGGGAAACAACTTGCACTTTCGTCAAAAATTATCTGAAAAATATATTTAAAAAATGTCGTTTTGTTGAATCTGTAGTGCAAGATTATTTTAGTAAGACAACATCGCATGAGGATAATTGCAGAACTGTTTTCGCCTAGGAGAAAATTGAATATTTTGTTTCATAAATGGCAGTGGAAACACGAAAATTATGTTAAAAAACCCGCATATAACCACGAAAAACTGTTATACGAGGTCTGTCTGGCATATCAGTGTCATTATTAAAAATTGAGCACAGGCCAGCCTATTCATGATTAATAATCATTCTTATCTTTCTTTAAGTCCACCTTTAACAACTAATTTCTAAGCCTTAATTACTTTTTGTGTGCAAACAATGCTTCTGCCAAACTTCATCTGCCTCGAAGGAGATGAGTTTATTGCAAAATTTAAAAGCTCATCTACTGAAGAACTGTTGTATTTAAAATTTTGTTGAAATACTTTTAAACAATTGGAAGACTGCTGAAGCTTGATGGTGGTTTTATCACTTTAGAAAACGGACGTGATAAGCTCCGATTTTGACATTTTTTACGATTAAATAACCTACAATAGAGTTTTACTCTTCCGTTTTAACAGAAAATTTAGCATCGAACTCAACATCTTGTACTCTGAATTTTACACTAAATTCGTTTAAATTCTAAATGTCGAAGTGGATAATTCATTTAAACATCAGATAATTCATGTAAGCTTCTGTAGATTTTAAACTAATCGATATTTTAAGTTTCCGACTAATTTTTTTAACATATTTCTCTTGAGCAGTTTCGTGATGCGTTTTGATAAGGTAGATAATCGTGCCCTTAATGTAATTCACTTAAAACAACTGAGAAATAAATGGACTCATTTAGCAGATATTTACAATATTTTCGGTTAATTAGCCAGCCAATTTAGGCATTATGAAAATAAATACTATTATTGCATGATCAGTCGGGGTCTCCATATCAGCCAAAGCGAAAAAGGTAGTATTTCTCTCATTTAATTTTTCTTTCGTTGTTGTTGCTCTGCTAACACTTTTTTGGATGAATAAAATGTTAAAATATCTTTCAATAGAGTTCATATGGACAGAGATCTTTTCTCAAAGAAGAAACCGTGAACTTACGGGCAAATACGGGGGAAAAATAATTGACTGGAGTAGGAATAACATGAAAACTCTTTTGTTTTGGAGATTTGCTCGCCACTCGTGACGCATTGCAAGACCAACATTAGTGGGGTTCTACAAGATTACACCTTATCGCGCAGCTATAAAAATTTTAAAGGATATCATTTTGAAAAGAAAATTTTAATAAAATGTTTTGTCTACAGCTTTAGTTACCAAGTAATCGAGATTACGCAGATAAGGAATAAACAAAGCACCTACGCGATAAAGGTGTAAAAAGAGAACACATTATTCAAATTGAAAACAATTTTCACTCAAAGACCAGCTAATGAAATCTTGTTTCAAAATAGATATTGAAATAACAGTTACAACTGATCAAGATCGACATTTTCGTGGTCGCCTGTCCAAATCTTGTTCCTCTTTTTACGTATTTATTTTTTTCTCTTTCATAGCGTCGTTGTTGTTGTTGGACGGGGCAGGAGGAAGGGGGAAGATGGAGTCGTAGATTCACGCTTTTTTCAGGTGCTGCTTAGCTTTCAGATGCAACGCAGAATTAAATAACTTAAGATGGAAGACCTGGCTTCGGCGAAGATCACGGCATCGTAACGAATATATTCTCAGCTGTCCAAAGAACTGATGATCTCATACCGAACAACTTTGATATTGCAACTTTTCAACGTAGATAACAACCTTGAATTGACATATTAAGTTATCGTAATTATAATATGAAAAAAGAGAATATTGCTTTTAAACAACAATCTTATTATTTTATTAGTGCATGTTCTTTTCCGTTCAGTCGGGGGCACACATTGAGATCTCTCCTGACTGATGAACTCAATTCGGTTTTCTTTTGTTTCCAAAACCCACATGTTGTAAGACCAATAGAGTAATTTTCCTGAATCACGTAATTCAAGAATCGAAAAACTAAGTATCAATCAATAATTTTTAGACCTTTTCCCGCTATTTTGAGAATTTCTTAAAGCATGAAAGTAATGCAATTTCAGATTACTTTTACCTCTATGCATTATGGTTATGAAAAGCAGAAGGAGACAGCAATGTTTGGTTGCCTCAAGATATATCTGATATCTTTGAAATATCGTATTACTTCTTTTCAAAACCAGTTTAAAAGTTACTTTCAAAAAAACTACCTCACTTGCATAGCCTTTTTTTTAAAATAGAGATTCACTTTCTATTTTGAACTGAGCAGAATTTTTAGTGATATTTTGAACTGAGCAGAATTTTATTGCTAATTTGCCTCTAAATTTCTTTATTTCATAAAGTTATTCTTCTTTTCCTAAATAATCGATGTCTTAACTTCGTTATGCTACTGTAATGTTCTGCAAGCTGGAAAACTAAAGTAGGTCCTTGCTGTTATATTTGGATTCATCGTTTTTTAAGAATTTGAGTCAACTCTAGAGGTTAATTCAATAAATTCACCCTTATAAGGCTGCTTTCACAAAATAATTAAAATTTTGGATTTCTTATCCCATATAAATATAACATAGCTTACTATGACGATATTATTGACAATTTTGGACTAATTTGTTCAATATTAAACTTCATAAGTCATTATAGAAATCTTTTTAACAAGCAACTCTTAAAATTTTTCTAAGTGACAGCATAAGTGGCACAAGTCCATAAAGCGCATGTAGCTCAAACCGAATGACAAACATGTGATGGGATGATTTGCGTGGAAATGGCAGTACTTTAAAATAATCTTTTATTGAATTACCTGAGTCATTGGATTTTTTTAACCCATCGTTTTTTGGACTTAATTGTGAGCTTCAAAATCTTCTATGCATGCCAATAACCTCCTACAGATCTTTTCAGAAACCACATTGGGTTAGATTTGCTCAGTTTTTTTAAAAAAAAATTTTCAATGAAAATTGATGTTGCGACACTTCAGGTGATTACATGAGTCATCATTTTTCTTCCGAGATTAAATGGCTCGCAATTCCGTACCCCTGGCTCCTATTTTACCATCCTTCATTAACTTTTCTTTGTTACTTTGAACAGCGTCTGCGGCTAATGCGTCTAATCTGAACAGTTTGGACAAGGATCCAACGTTTTGTCAATGTTAAAAGGTGTAAAAAAAATAAAAATGCTTAGAATGGTGTATTTGACAAAATCACAAAGTCAATTGCCCACTCTCGCCAATTTACTGCGTCAAACTCACAGCTATATTTTTTTTGACTGCACTCTGTCGCCATAAAGTCTTAATTGAAGTGAAACAAAGACTTCGATTCTCATTTCACGGACAATTACCTCGGCGACAGGAATAATGTGATAAATATGATATCAAGACTTCAATACTGATCTATGTCCGGCGAAACTTCGAGAAAAAATATTCATTGGAACTTAAGAGGGATCTTTTTTTACTTTTCACTGAGATTACTGCAAACGCCGTTTACTATCAAGCGAATTCCCGCAACTAATTTAGCAATCGATTAAGGAGGGACTATTAGAGCTTAAAAAATTCTAAAATATAACGTGATCACATGCAAAAAGCCTTTCAATTGGCTGATTATCCTATGAAAAATGCTGAAAGGAACTCAAATTCCTGCTTGTTCAAAGACGGCAGGAAAAAAGAACTTAGTAACTTGAACATACCCGCAAGATTTCTATGAAGAAGCATTACATTTGAACTTATTTTCTAATTCATATTTTCGGCGTTCAATGCTTTCAAACTCTTTTGGTCAAATATCAGTTTCCTGCTCAAGTTAAAAGCAGCCAATTTGAATTCTAGTTCCAGCGATTAACAGAAAAGCAACAAATTACAATATTGTCATTTGCTTTCCACCAGTAATCATCATGATCTCTTTTGAAGAATCTCGTTTGGTGCTTCTATCATTTCCATTTAAATATTGATCCTTTAAAAAATATGACCCATACTCCTTGCTGTTTTGTGTTCTGTTGATCTCCTCTGATAACACTCTCCCAAGCAGAAAGACAATTCTAAAAGAAAAACGGCCTTCGATTGCGTTTAATCGCAGCTCAGCAGGAAGGCATTTTGTTTATCAGGAATTGCGTTAAATGCTTGGTGTAATTATTCCGAGCAATTCCCAACCCAAGCATCCGACAAAGGACCGAGATACGCTTTTAAAAGCGCACCACGAACGGAAAAGGGGCTGCCTATATTAGCAGTGTTTTGTTTTCAAAACAATGAATTAGGCAAGTAAGAATCAGTTTATCTCGATCAGCCGCATCCTCTCGCCGGCTTCAAGGTGTTTTTGCCTCAGTATCGACCGATTCTGACCAGAGAGAAGTATTACGAATCATATTTCCGATTCATTAGCGGCAGCTCTATGATGCTTATAAAACATTCCTCTTTTTTTTTTTCTTACGAAAATTATGTCACGTTTTCCCACTCAATAGCTAAATGTGTGGGGCGGAATATCTAATGGGGCCTTGGAACACACGAATTTTAGGTGGCTGTTATTGTCAATTTAACAAATACGCCTTCCTTTTATAATATCATAGGCGGAAACTCTCCTCGGTCAGCATGATGCACTTTTCGTATTTTGAATCATATGATTTATATGAAAAAAATAATTCCAGCATAAGTAAGAGGGTAAATCCTACATAAGATGTACTTGTTTGGATGCCCACATCTATGAAAGGCTGATTCAGTCAGTGGTTGTTGCTAGGCAATCGTACTTCTAAATTGATTAATCGCACCACTTCGCGTGAATGTCATCGTTATCAAGATTATCAGTATACTCCCTGCTGGCAAACGACCACAGAAAATTGAAAAGGGATAATTTGAATTCAATGAAAGTAATTACTTTCTGCTTTTTTTGGAAATTTAGGCTATACAAAAAGCATCGCGCTATAAAAGGAAACTATCACCCAATCCCCTCACGCTAAGTAATAGGGCTTGCTCAGAAAACAGGCTTAATAGATTTCGTGATGCCTTACGTATAAACAATATTGAAATTGCTAAGATAACGTATTAAATTAAGAAAACGAGAGGGAAAACAATAGTCTAGGCCACAATACACGCTCACTGAGGTACGATATTGTGACCATTAAACTTGCGATAAAAGTTGTCAAATTTTCAAGGTCAGACGTTTTTCATGCTTTTTCCCGCCCTTTTTTTTAACTTCCTCCTCTAAAAATCCTGACTTAAAATTTCAACAAAATTAAACAAATGACATAGATAAATTAGCCATTATGTGTTTAGAAGAGTTGGCAGCTTTTCACGATTTACTCGTCAATAAAATTAGTTTTGCAAAAAGAGAGGTTGAATTATCAATACTTAACAGCTGCCGGATTGAATAAGTTTTTTTTTTTGTTTAATAATCATGGAACGTTCTTAAAACTTCTTAAATTTGATAATTATAAACAATTTGGGTATCAGCGGCAAGCTAAGTACTTAGTCAAACAAGCTGAAATTTTCTAGGAAAAATTGTAACTCTAGTCTTGTCTGGCAGTAAATCGCTGTATGTCCTCGCCAACCATTTGCAGAGGAACTTAAAGTCAACAAGTTTTAATAAAGCTTTTAATTCCTAGCCCCATTTCTATTGTTGGTTGTTCTTTTGTGCCTTAATGACTCTCTATATGCCCGTTTACCTCGGTTTGCTGTTGGTTTACAAAAGCAGGCTTTTGGGACGTTTGGTAGCTGTTGTGACACGTGGAAAAGAAGCATCCTTATTCAATTTGGGTTTTATCAACACTAAAAGCAATTCGCTGCTTAACTCCGGCAGCGGGTTACCGGTTTATCACACAAACTTATCTTTTCCACTCAAAAGTGTACTCCATTCGTCTTAAAATATCGCCTAGCGCGCAGGCAAATGTTTTCCATTAACCTAAAATTTCCTGTTTTACCAATGATAAGCAGATAGTTCAATGCCAAATTGCGGCTTTTATTTATTCATGGCCTCCGCTAAGTGCAAACAGTCCAATATTAAGCTCGCGTGAAACATGAATTATTTCAGCACGGGCAAATACGTTGTAAAAATTTACTTCGAGACCATCACCTCGTTTTTATAACTTCTGCATGCGTATGATCCCCACAGGGGTGAATCTCCAACTCTTCCGAGGTGAGATTGTGGGCTTCGCCCTATCCCGAGCGGATAATGACACCATTAAAAATGTGTCTTAAACATCACTTTTACCATGAATATTTAATTGTCTTTGTTGATTGCTTGATAGGCGAATTTCCTTGTTTTTCTCGATTTTGTTGTCGACCTTCCTATGAAGGACATTCGCTTTCAATTTAGTCAATAAGATTCAGTATTATTTACAGTTTTAATAATATCTCCCTCTAATTCTATAAGTCATCGAACCTGCCCCGAAGTTTGTTTTTCTCCCGTGACGAAACCCAAAGGGGACTAGTGACTTTCTAACATCAAGTTCACCTGTTTAAAATGCCATGCGGTTAGAAAAAGTAAATCGCTTTTAAATGGTAAATTCAGTGATGCTAATTTAGCGAGGATGTGACGAGAAATAAGGTCGTCGGTCGCAATTTCCTGGACGACCAAACGGAGGTTTTTCTCACAAAATTTACTTAAGTTTTAAAATTCTCCGTTTGCTGGTGGAAATTTGAATGCTCCGCATTATTTACTTTAATCGAGGAAATTATAACTGTGCTGTTATGCTAAGATGTATAGTCGTTCACACTTCGCTCACTCTTTAGGGAGTCTGATAAAGGCTTTTTCTTTTATCTTCAGATAAAAACATTAATGGGCGAGAGCTCTCCGGTCTGTTCACAATTTCTGATAACGATTACGAATTACTGCTCCGTTCCTTGTTATGGTAAATCTGTAACTCCTTTGTGAATAGTAGCTCAACGCCATTTTCGCACCTTTCGAAAGTTCAGTAAAAGGAATGATTAAGTTTTACTAGGAGTGAAGTAATTCATTAACACTTTCAGGCATCGCAACGTCGCTTGTCGGATCGTTTTCTTAAATGAGCAGCCAAAGGTACACATTTCCTTTTCCAATCGTTCTGTCAGGCCCTCTTAGAACTTGATAAGGTTGTTTGTAACTGATATATTTTAAGAGAAAACAAAGTTTTGAAGTAGTTTAAAGTTGGCAGCGTTTCAAAGGCAATGAGCACCCTCACTTCGTGTGCAATTTACAAACTCTTTCTTTTATTGTAAATATTTGACTACAATTTAGCACGTATTTTACAATCTGGACCCACAAACTCTAAATTCATTAACCTTTTTTGTTCTTGAGAGTTTGAAATAATCAACTACAAATGCTTCTCAGCGAAAGGATCTTTGGGTCGTTAATGGTTCCCTACCTCTCTTGTTCTATGTCACCGCAATTACACTAGTTTTTGGAATTCTTCGAATTCGAACAAATTTGCGCAAATGATATTCGATATACAAAATTTACATGATTTGCTGCGGATCGAAAGCAAATTACATGCTTCTCGATCCCCACTCTGCGTTAAATATTCCGTGCAACAACTAAAGTGGTTCATCTCTTAGCCCTAATCGCCTTTAGTGTTGTATAAATAGGTGTAAATAACAACTGTAAACACTCCATGGTGCTTTGCAACTAAGACCCTTCAGTTCAAGCCTTTTAGTTTCGAAACGCTTAACAAAAACTAGATTAAATGAGGGGAATACAAGTTTTTGATGTAATTTCCTTACTAAGTGACGACAACTATATCCGGCCGAAGCGCTCTCCGCTCTTAGCAAAGGTATTCCCGTGAGATGTTCTAGGGTTACGATATTAAGACCGGGTATCAAACAAATGATTTTTATGAGATAAATAGCATTGCCTAGATTTTGAAATAAAAAATCTTAAGTGTCCTTGTGGAAGGTAAGACTTTTTCCACTTTAGTCTGCGGTTTGATTCGATGTGGAGAGAAAGTAGTCATTCCATGTCTACGTCATTGTTCTTCCTTTCCGGTAGCAGACCTGTTATAGCAAAGAGGACATCGGCGATGGTCTTAGATGAGGAGGAAGAAATTGTGAATAGTGCTGTGAATACTGAGCTAAACCCGGATATGAAGGATGGTAAAACGAGTACGGAGCGTGTGTTGATAGTTCACTGGGACGACTTTGCTCCCTGTACAGAATAGGAACACGTACCATTCTTTGGTGGCTCGCTTGAGCTAAACTTGCTGCTTCCATTTCGGCAGCGAGTTGTCTCTTCCATTTGTTCCGCCGGTTCTGGAACCATATTTTAACTTGCGTTTCCGTTAGGTGAAGTTGTGAGGCCAAGCCAGCTCGTTCCGAAGAGGAAAGATACCTTTTTATATCAAATGTCGACTCCAGTTGATATACTTGACTTCGAGAGAACACCGTTCTTGTCTTCTTCTTCCTTCGTTTCTTATTGATATCTTTCTTGTCACCTTCTGAGGATCGGTCGTCTTTATCCAATGAATCTGTAAGAGAATTGTCACATGAATTTCCGCAGCAGATCGGGGTTTTAGATGACCCTCGTTCGAGCCCAAATAGGGCTCGTTTACTAGTGCTGTTACTTCGCTTACAACCCATTTACCGGAAGCGCACATGTTGTGAGTTACTAACCTTCAACGGACGCCCTGCTCCAGTCATCAAAGTCGTACTCCAGTCTTCTATTTAGGTGTGAAGGGCTTGCATCAGGCCGGCGAGTTTCGCAACCTTCTTTATTTGTAAGTTCAGCGCGCTGTCTGTCATGTGTTCCTCCCGTCTCAGTCGCTATCTCCAACTCTTTTCTCCCGTGACTCTCTCTAGAGCTGCCGTTGTTCAAAATATTGGAAATCGAAAACGGGTTCGATCGAGTCTTCTCCTCCATATCTAAACACAGTTCCGCCTGAATGTGTCGCAACGAAAATAATTCAAGACTAAAGTAGTATAAATTTCCTAAGCTTAAGAAATGGCAAACAAAGATCGTTTGTGTTCGCTTGAATGCATTGGGGCATGCGAGGCGACAATTTAAGTCAGTGATAATGATCAAGAATAAAAATGTCAAACTTGTTAAACGTCTGACATGTAAATGCGCGTCCGTGATTGGTCCAGGGTGACGACTAATGGAACCACGAGAAAGCTCGAATAATCATCTCCTCCCCCTCGTATACAAAAGCCCAGGAAAACTGATAAGAGTTGTTTGTGATTGGCTTTTGGCCGCTATCAATTAGTCCAAGACACGTTGTCATTCTAAAAGTGTTCATGTTTTGTCTTTTTCAATTGGCTAGGGGATAACAATTCGACAATTACCTCCTTGGTGTCGAACTACAATCATGAAAGGCTTTTCTGTTAAAGGCATTCTTAGTTAAAGTGGACCATTTGTTGCTCCATGTCATAAACGGAACGTTTAGCCGTGCGGTTAAGGATTTGATTGGCCTCACGCCTACTTAAAACAAACATTCATCACGCCCCACCAACGATGTATCACACTTCATACTCCGAGATTCAAAAATCAAACCATCGTCAAAGGAAATCTCACGAACTGACTCCATGACTTCAAGAGACCACGCGAAGACTCGCAGTCCCCTAATATCGCGCTAACGTGCGAGTTAGCAGTTTGAATTTACATAACACGTTCCGTCGTAAAAAGATGTGAACGATAAGGCATGAAATAATTAAGAGCAGCAGGGAGCTTTTAACGAGAGTTTCAGGCGATAAGAGAGTGCCACGCAAGAAGTAGGTGATAAGGGGTGTCGAGAAAGGAGTCCTACGAGGCACTGCTAATGGTCTTCTGCCATTTGAGGTTGTTTCCACTCAAACGTTTTTGATGACTTGTTGATTGGCCTAAGTGACCACAGCTGGAAAATTTCATGAGATGCTAATGAGGTAAAAAGCAATTGGGTGATTGCATTCTGGCCCAACTTGTTTCGCCTAAGCGATATTAAGTCATTATTTCTTGACAGAAGAAGTGACATGATTGATGAATTGCAGATTGAAGATCTCAAACAGCAATTCAAAGCCGACGCTAATCAATAGGCTTACCTGCTTTATTTAGCATAGTCGAAAAAAAAATGTTTTCAACACCCTCTCGGAAAAATTCTAACTTACGTTTGTAATAGCCTTCGCGATGCTTACTCTTCACTCTTTTCTTTTTTCGTTGAAAAGAAGAACTTGAATGGTCTCAATAGCGGAAAAATAAATGACAATTCCTTTAACAGTATCTGAGTAATAAAAATTCGATCCGCGAAAGCTGAGAAGATCCAATATTATTTTTTAATTCCTTCCTTTTCACAGATAAATGGGAAGGTAAACAAAGAAAAATAATCTCAAGACCCATTAAGACCGAGTATTAGAGTAACTATCTCTTATATTTATAGCCCCATAAGGTAATATCAGAAATCTATTTACTTAAAAAGAGGATAATCTCTAGAAGGCTCAGCGAATTGCTTCAACCTCGTCGTCGCTTTTGTTTAAAAAGCTATCAAGGTGCAATCAGCGAGCATTTAGTAAGCACGGTAGGACTTCGTAAATTTTCCAGTCATTTAGAAGATTTCGTGACGTTTTTGCCTGACAAACGCACAGAAGAAAGGAAATTGATTTCAAGCGCAAAGACACCTTTGTCTGATCTAGACAAATAAATAGAGTTTCCGAGGACTTGAATAGAACATGTTTCGTAATTTGCAAATTGATGTGGTATTCATCTCTCTTGCCTCCCAAATCCGCAACTTAATAGAGTTGAATCGGTGAAGCTTTTAAAGACAATTCCTCTCAAAAAGAGGCTGTAAATTGTCTTTGTGGAGTCATTTCTGTGTGCGGCATTTTTTTTTTATCGAAACGGCGAGAGTAGCATTAAACGTTTTGCCCGGAGCGCGATTTGTGTGAGAACAAGTAAATAAATAAATATTTTCCTCCAAAGCTTAGTCAATTTGAACTATCGAGAATTATATTTACCGAAGGAGGGGCAGAGGGGACTATCAACAAATACATCACTTAATAGGTTTTTAGTGGCTTCGACAAGCTGTAGCAAACCGTTGGTTTTACGGTCGGTTTATGACTGCTTTGTGGGCTTTTACAGCAATTAATTGTGAATAGGAATGAATATGCCCATTCACAGGAAATTTCTTCTCTCAGTTACCCACTTTAACAGAAGGGTTTGATCGTAACGGCGGTTTCCCCGTTTCTGATAGGGCCTGAACTTCGTCAAATTTCTTAGATTAAAAACCGAAAATATATACGACAATTGTCGAGTACTTTTAGGAATAGATGATATAAACAGAGAGAGGAATCTTGAGCGCCCTACGGAAATTATTGAAGTTGTGTCTTCATCTCAAGGAATTAAATTGAACTTAGAAGTGTTTTTCACTTTACTCTCATTTCTTTCAATAAATCGCACATCTTCAGTCAGTTGATAAATCTTTATTTTGATAGGAGTGATTTGGACTTGGTGAAATTTCGAGTTATTATTTCGTCTACTCGATGCAGTGACACATGCAAATGACAGTGCATTGTGATTAATAGCTCGCTCGACACATTTTTTATCATTTCGAGTAATTTCATTGCAAATCAGCCGTCATTACCAAAAGAGACAAGGCGCCAAACATTATAGAAAACATAAAAGATAACAACATTGGTTTTATCAACTCGCGTTTAAAATGCTATCCCCTTTAGATTGCTTGGCGCTCCTCCCAAAAATATAACTAAACACACGATAAGTCGATCGTTCGGTCTTGTTCAAAACAACGGAGCGAAAAGTTCATGGCCAATTTTTACACAATTTTTTGGCCGATGTACTTTCGGGAGCAAACACTTAACCTGAAGTGCTTTCTTTTTCTCAGTTGTCGCTCGATAGCTGCTCAACATCTTGCCATCAAAAACGTGTCACTTCTTAGTTAAGGAAACAATTGTTCGCTTCATCTCTTCAGTACAATTGACTAAACTCTTCAATTAATGGCAATTTAAAGCAAGGGTAGCCTTAATCCTGAAAACTTCGAGCGACCCATTACAAGGTTCCATGTCGCAAGAAAGCTGTCAGCTATATATCATTTATTTTACAATAAGCTATCGCGATACATAAATTTCAGTTGAGTCTAAGCCGTAGAAAAGTGACGACTTGCCTCGAGGGCTTGTTTTGACAAGCATTGTTGAAAACCTTTCAAGATATTAATATTTTAAAAGATGGTGATTTGTAAAGTGGTGAAACTTGGTAGCCCGTTCAGCTGCCTTACTCACGCAATCGGAGAAAGAAAGCGAGTCCAAGGGAGAAGAGAATTTCGAGGCTGAAGTAAGGTTCAGTTTGTTTATAGTCGCACTAAATTGGACAACAAAGGGTTGTATTCAAATTATTTAACATACACAGTCAAATTTCGTCAACATTCAAGCTTAAAATGGAAAGCAATTAACACTCCGCAGGCTTTATTGCGATCTTTTTGTTCGCGCTTTTGTCTCATGGACTATTGTTTAGAGCTTCTGAGCACCCCCGAGGCAAAACCATGGAATTTGCTACGAGCATGAGGTGGATCGAACTTTGTGTCATAACAAGGACGTATCGTCGCTAAGAGAAGAAAGAAAAACACATTAATTTAACTCTACGGGCTTTTCTTTTTTTAGATTTTTTACAGCACACAGCCTTTGAGGTTATGTTTACAGTACTCTTTCACGAGGTAATACCTTCAGTGAATATACGATTAAGATTCCATTAAGAGGGTTAGCAGAACAATGTCAAGGCAATTAGAAGCTTCGTCTCAGTGTTTCCTAGCCCTATTAGGTACCTAACGGCTCATCACGTAGTGTTTTAATGTGAGTCCTTTTTTAATATACAAGTTGCTCTTAATTTGACTCAAAGATGTCTCACTCAAATCATGGTATACAGTGTGTGGTGAAAAATAATTATTGCAAAAACGAACGACGATCGAAAACTGCTCAGGGAAGCTCGACACTTGCGGCAAAGAATTAAACGCAATTTTAGACTTGAATCCCACTATTGTCTGCGATACGCGGCCGTTTGAATTTTTATAGGCCTTAGTGGACTATGAATGAGAGATTTCAATGACATAACAGGATGCAGAAGCACTTTGCTAGCTCCTCCCATCGAGAACTAACCAAAAGCCAACATCGCTTCGGCTAAATTAATCGGCGGAGTGAATGGATAACGATAGATACGACAAAAGATCTAAAAGCGTTCAAAGGCAGCTTAAGTGCCATTCTTATGCTTAGAAGGCCTTTAACAAAAGCACTAAACTCGAGGTGCCTCGAGCAATGATACAAACAAACTTTTTAAACTACACGCTTTAACTTTGAACAGGAATAAATGGCGCGGCAATCTTAGTAAACAGAATAGGGTTGCACGAATGTTCACCTTAAGTATTCTGGCTTTGTGTTTTCAAGAAAGTTCAAATTGCTGTAAGTGATTTTGTCACCATGGGGGTTCATGGCATGTTTCACGTTTTCGAAAAAAAAGTTTCGGACCAGCGCTGGTTCGTAACTACCCAATGTCGTTTTGACAAAAAGGAAAAATATCTTTCCGGGCCATAGTTATCAGTTCTCAATGTAGTATTGACATTAAGTATGGAGAAATTCGAGTTTGGTCATCTTGGTGAACGCACATCCGTTTGGCTCTACATGTTTGTTTTGATCGATTTAACGGTCAATTGCTGCCGAAAAGTCAGATATTGCTTGATCGGTTTTATATTTCGTTGCCATCAACCGACGCTTCTAGATTTGACGTTCCGTAAAACAAAAAGCTTTTATCTTCTTTGATTACAATGATGCCAAATTATGTATATAATGTTCCACACTCTTTTATTTCAAGAGTGCGATATTCTAATATTGGACCTCTCTTGGAGCTCGTTTCACCACGATGCGAGGTGAGACATATGTGCCAAATTACATTGAAATTGTAGCCAACAAAGGAACAGATTTTGCTATCAGCACAGCTTTCATGGATTTCCTGAATACAACTTAACTTTGATTACTTGTGATGTGATTATTGATTAGATTCACAGAAGTTGTCTTCAAACAGGAAACTTGTTAATCTCTGCTTGAAATTAACAATTTTTTATTGTGAGATAGATCGAGTTTGTCACTTTGATTCTTGTAAATTGTAGCTGCAAACGTTCTCTGATAACCAGAGAGAAAGTTGAAAGTAAAATAATGGGAGATATCTTGGATTTGGGAGCTTGGATAATAACATTTCTTAGTCAGTAACAACCACATAGGTAATAACTCTCTCTGAAAACAGAATGATCAGAAGATATTTCGAATCCTGTGCAGGATCAAGTATATCCAGCTTTAGCAGCCAATCAGAGCGCGGCAAAACCTATCAACCATTAACGCCTTTTAGTTAGTTAATATACGGAAAAGGTATTGAAGATTTGGGTTTTAAGTTGATCTGATAACTTAAACTTCTCAGACTTTTGGTGGTTTCGCTTCTCAGACGAGACAGTTTGTAAAGTCATGAACTATCAAATCTATGAAAATCAAAGCTTCTTTGTAATAGTCGAACTTCCCTCGATAATTCCAGGTTGTGATAACAAAGAAGACTCGTGGTTTGGCAAACAAAAAAACGGAAGTGTAACATTTGGTTTTTTAAGGAGGAAAAAGGACAGTTTTTTTTGTTTTTTTTCGATGTTTGATATTCGCTTTTTAAAGAGAGTCTTTCTAGGATCCATACCAACCACTCGTTCTAGCATGGATCCTGGTCATGTCTTTTTTCTAACGCATAATAATTTGAATAGTCGTTATTTTCAAGCCACTTAAGGTTTAAATTTTTCTTGTTTACTTACTTTAACGACAGTGAACTGGATCACTACAATCTCTGATAAACACGAATAAATTTATCTAGTCGTCTTTTGCATTTCGAAGCCATTCACCGATATATCGATCAAATCTTGAGAGGGATTGGTTAGATAGAAAAAGAGAGAATTATTCCGACGGTTCGAAGGTAAAAAAACACAAATAAAAGCAGTTTGTTAAAAAATCGCATTTGCGGGGCGGTATTGATGTATTTCGTGTCCATCCACATACAAAACAATTCAATTTTTTTTTACTAAAAAATGTCACACGGTCGTATGTTTTAGACATGTTCTATATTGGAGTTGTATTTACATCTAAAATTTAGGAAGGTGAACGGTACAAAAGAAATAAGGAAATGGTAACATCGCCTGCTCAGACGTGTTGGCCTCGTTTGCGAAGTACTCAGGCAAAGCGGATCTCAGCGAACCTCTGTGAATGTGATGGGGGGGGGGGGGGAGGGGGGGGGGGGGGGGGGAAAGCAAAAACCACAACATTATCACAAGAGAATATCAACAGTTTACATCCTCTTGATTATCATCAAAAACAAACAAAATTAAAGGCAAAACAACGATTCAAAACAAAAGAAAAACAACAAATCAATAATAATAATTATAATAATAATAACCTCTCTAACCTCGGTTAAGAATATAAGCGAATAAAAAACCTGCCAAGTTTGACATCCTCATATCTCGTTTGCTCCTTGTTAAAGCCACTGTGAAAGGAAAAAATTTACAGCAACTGGCCTGTGTTAGTTTGCTTGTTTGTGCTGCCATGCTGTCACGCTGTCATGCTGTCACGCCGGATAAGCGCCTCTCGTTAATAACCTACTTTGATATACATACCTTGCAGAATACTTCCCCGTTGCTAGTGAGAGGTCCTTTCATTTCCCCACTTTTCTTTGTTTTTGTTTTTGTTTTTTTCTAGGAAAAGTTTTCCACAGTTTCAAGACTTAAGCATGCTGACAGATTGTGCACTGACGAATCCCCAAGAAAACACAGCTTGATGGGAGGCTTCAAAATCGTCGGGTATTGTTGCCTATAAACTCCGAAATCCTGGACAGGGGCCTTCTGGATAAAAAAAAAAATGTCATAAACCTGCCGGATAAAAAGGCATATCTGGCACTCTCTCGAGACGTTTCCCGAGGTTGTTGTCGTAGTCATGTTTCATCCCAAGGCTATCGCGGCCAGGTGTAAAGAGCTCTGGGTCGAGAATGAAGTATTTGTAACGCAGTGTTGTTTGCGTCAATCTCTTGTAAAATGATAATGATACTAACAACAAGGACAATAATAAAAGCAGCAGCAACAGCAGTACTTGCAAGTGAGACTGATAAATACAATCGAATCAGGCAACCAACTAGTATTTCAAGGAAAGTTATTGACAAAAATTTCGACCCATGGAGCGTGACCTAAAAGTTCCCGTTTCACGAGATGACAAAAAATCATTAAACAGTACATTATGTTTTCTCAGAGGAATTTCTGCCTCAGACTTGGTTGGGTGGTTAATTAGAACTGATTGATTACGCGGCTTTTTCGTAGTTTTGTGGGACGTTTTCGCACAGATGCCTTTTGACGAAAAGTACTAGAATGCTTCTGTTTTTGTTTCAAGTTGAAATAAGGTCGTTCTTTTAGTTACACCTTGAAAATGAATTCTAATCACTGTACTAAAACAGTTCCATTGAGAAAATGGCCACAAGGTCTTTAGAACTAATGAAACAGATGTAAACTTGTCACCCACGCGGGCGTTGGTAACCCAATCAAGCGCCACCTTTCATTCCCAGGAGTCCAGATGGTTAAAGCGATGTGCATAGCCTGTGATATTTTGGGCAAGTTAGATATGTTATCTACTGAGGGACGCCTTCGCTTTCACTCGTCTAGAATTACATAGTCTTTACTACGCTCTGTCAACCAATCGAGCACAGAAATCCCTAAACTGCTTAAAGGATTTTGTGAAGGGCGCGACTATTGTCCAACTGCCCACGATTTGAACATCATCATCCTTTAACATCCTTGTTCCTGTATTGTTTATTACCATCTCATGTTTTCTATCGCCTCATGCTTTTCGTCATTTTTTAGCTTACTATCGTCTCATATTTTCTACCTCATCAAGTTTTTCGTCGTTTTATTTTTTTTGTTGTTGAATCCAATTTGATGATAGTTCCACGGTACATGATACGAATTAAAATTTTGTGACGTTGTTCCTCTGAAGAATTGTGAAAAAATTTTCATACAAAACTTCTTCTAATTGAAAAAAAGGGGGAAAAACAGTGGACAGAAAAAGGGCAGAAGGAAAAAGTTAGTTACTGCTATTTTCAGTCCGCTAAGGAGTTTCTTAATTCTTTTCCCAGAGAAGGTCAGGAATTTATTTCTAAAGATAGAAACAACTGAACTACGTCCTTATTAAATTATGATTACTCCAAACCTTATCATGGCCTACACTTTCAAACATTTTTAGAATCTTAGTCGGACTTCGCCAGAATTCATGGCCAGCGAAGAAAATCCTTCAAGAAAGCAATAACTCATCGCTACTTTCAGTCCCTTAAAGGATTTGATTTCCCGGAGAAGGCCTAAGTCACGATTATGTTTTCAATTTTTTCATTTAATTATTTGCTTTTATCAGAAATAACTGAACTACGCCTTACCAAAATCATGATTACCCTTAGACGTGTTACGTGTATGCAATTTTACGCGTAGTCTAAATTATAACTGACCCCACCAAACCTCTTATCTTTGCTCGTTAGTCGTGTATCTGTTAATATCAACTTGCATCCACGTCAGCTGCTAACCAATCAACAACTCAGAAAAACGATACGCGAATTTTCTGACGTGTTGTCTGGAAATACGATCAGTTATCGCCATGTACTACTAGTTGACCTCAAAGTGTATAAATTGGGAAAGTAGCGTGACTACGGTGGAGTTTCTCTTCAAGTTTTCACCGATCACTGTGTCGCCAGGTCTTTATTCAGAGAAAACAGATCGCAGCTGCCGAAGAGTAATCTAACCAGCCTAACGTAGAAATGAAGTCTTGGTGGATTTTCATCTTTTCTCTGGGAATGCTAACTGTCCAAAATCTCTCAGTGGACGCTAGCCCAGTGTACATGAGAATGTTTCCTCGAGAGCGAGAGGAATACAAAAGAAGTTGGCTTGAAGAAAGGAGAAGTAAGTTTCAATCCGATTTTCTTCCGTTTGATGGTTGTTCCGAATAAAAATTTCACTTGTAAGGAGGTTTGAGCTGCAACAAAGCACTGTTGTTTTGACTCTCCTAACCAACATCAAACCGGCTTATCGCTCAATTCAACGGACCGTCCCATTCACAAAACAATTGCAAGCCAAAGGGCATTAGCAACTGATCTATTTTTCTTCCCTTAAGACCATAAAAGAGAAATGCTCGATTCGTTCATTTTAAATCTTGATTTACCATATTATGCGATCTCAGAAATATTCTAAGATTTTTTGTTTTGGTACGCGCTGAAATTGAGACGACAAACATTTCCGGTGTTTGAACCGATATGGCACGCAATTCTCTGAGAAAGAGAGCGAAACATTTATATTAACATCGACAGCTCTACGAAATCGCTGGCTCATTAATTTTGAAATCTCGGTCAGTAATAATTAATCGACCCACAACGCTCATACATACTCTCCCATGAAACAAATTTTTTAGATAATTTGATCTATCTTCGACGGGCATCAGAATGGCCTTATGAGGATTAGCTTACGACAGGCTTAAGTATGTCACAGTACACAATTGATAAACACACTGTCAAGTCGAGGTCGGTAGCTCAATGGACAGCTGTAATCTTTGAATGTAATTTCTTCTGATTGGTGTATTATTTAGTTTACAGCGAACACTAAACGCCATATGATATTATACAAGCGTGAAATCTGTCTGGAAAGCCAAAGTTCAATTTAAGATTTCCACTGCCTCGCCCCGTTTATCCAAATTTAATCCACCCGGTCTAAGCCTTGTTCAATTGGCCCAAGTGTGAAGAGACAAATCTTGGCTGACGGATGTTAAAGTTGGCTTACCATCGATCAACCGCGTGATTCAAGAAACCCACAGTGTTAGTAATAGTGCGGTCATATTTCATTAACTGCCCCTTAGCTTATTAACCCCGTGTAATAAAACTTCATTAAAATAAAGGGGCTTCGTTATCTTCCCGCAGACCTCTGCTATGATCTGAAACCCATTGAGTGCATTACGGAGGAGAGTCTATGCGATGAACTTGTCCACGCAAAATATGAGGACTTCCTCGCCTTCGCTCACTATAAGTGTCCCTCCACGTGCAGGGTGTGTTAAGAGGTAAAATAAAGACAAAATCTGAATGCGATCATTTAATAATTGTATTGATAATCCCATGTAAATGGGGTTATAATCTATACCAGGTTGCTCCCCCACCCCTCCCCTCCCTCCCTCCTTTCCTTCCTAGCATGTTATCACGTTTCCCTAGCTGTTTGATGGTGATCCATCTACGCTCCTGGGTAAAGGGTTCCACTGTCATGCCCAAAACCCCAACCATACCTCATCAGTAGGTCGTAGATTGGGAATTGTACAAAAGGATGTGACATTTCATAGGGGTAATTAACTATGGTCGTTTCAAGCCGTGACATTATAGCCACTTCCGATATGGATTGCAACGTTTTGAGCAGATATTGCTGGTTTTCTTCTTGTTATTACCCGACAAGATACGCTTGAACAATTTAGTATGAACAATTTAGCTTGTTGATGGGTAGTTAGAGGCCAGCGAATAGGTGGTTATTCGTTTACTTAAATGAAATGGATGCTAATTAGTACACTTATCTGTCTATTAATCCCTCTGCATTTATTTTTCAGACCATGTACTTGAAAACGGCAAGATATAATGTTTACATGTAAAGTTACATGTTCTTCTCAAAACCTTTGACCAGCTGTCGAGATACATATTCATATTTCAATGTCAGTTATTAATTTGTTTATTACGTATTGCTGTTCTAGTCCTTTATCAACAGATTTAGCTACTTTTCCTTTTGGTCAATGTTTCTCGTATTATACTACAATTGTCAATAAAAATTCTTTTAGTCTACACTAGTTGTAAAGAAGAGTTCAGAGCTGCTCTGCGATAAAGGTTTAATAATAAAATTTTGTGAGGATATTCTAACCTTTTTAAGGCCAGGTAATTTTTTTAAATCTCCCTCAATTCCCATATTTCCAAATTTTATTCTAAAAATGTAATACTCAACACATTAAATGTCCCGTAATACTTGAGTATTTGCCTCGGCGAGATTTTCCAACAACTGCTACATGTCAAGACGGGTGGCATCCTTATGAAGAAACTTAACACTGTATTATTCAGAATCAGTGTCTTGCAGATTATCGTTGTCTCAAGTCTTAAAAGCAAAACCACCGTCTGATCTTGTCCTTTACTATTCGCCTTACTGCGCTTATCTTCCAGCAGTAAAGAAACGGGTTTAGTGTTGAGTTTAAGAACACGATGGTGCCTGTAAGATCCCGAGCTAAGTCAATGGATGGTGCTCGTAATGCAGTGACAGAAATTATGACTTGGACAATTCCGAAAGGGAGATAACAGGCAAGGAATGTCATTTGCACCCACATTGCAGTGGACAATGTTTTTCTGTATCGCGCAATGTTTAGGGAAGCTGGTGCTCCGGTGGCCTCTTGTTGAACATTTACTTGTCTGCCATGATGGCGTAGCACACGATAAATTTTCGTGTAACAGAAAGTTGACGTTGCTGTGCATGATAGTAGTAGTATGCTGCCGCTGACTGCAGCAATCAAGAGCCTGAAAATAAACATTCCTGCAATTGCTGCTCCAATGAGCCAAAATATGAAAATCATTACTTTTATTCGCCTTAAAGAAAGAAATTGTCTGTACCGAATCCCCAGTAGCAAAGCAAGCAGCCTTTCCACGCTAATTGCAGTCAGTGTTAACAACGATACTCCACCAAACAACACACTGGTTGCCTTACCTATGATGGTAAGGTAAAGGCAGCTGCCAGATTTCTCTGGCACAAGCAAAAAGACAACTATTAAAGGCTGTGTAACGAGTCCTACCGCCAGATCTGTGCTTGCAAGGTATCGGAAGAGAAGTTTAGATGGTGGACGTAGAGGCGTGGACACATTCTGAAGTGCGATAATAATTAGAACGTTACCCAGAATGGCCGTTACTGATAACGGAATATTCAATGTGGCGATCAATATTTTCAGATGAAATCCATAAAGACGCTCGACGCATAACGAATTGTAGCTTGTCGTGCTGTTTCCAGCCACTTCTGAACTCGTCATTTTTGAAAGCTAGACCTAAAAAATATGTGGATTTTTTTCTCTTATCAATTTGATATCGACCTTTAGTCTGGTCTTATCGTCATTGCCTGTCTGTCCTTCCATGATTCTGAATCTTGCAGCAGTTCCACATGAACCTATTTTAATGAAGGAAAACATAATTAACGAAGGTGGCTCAAAGCAAAGAATTAAATCCGATTGGTTGAGGAAGTGGCGCTAGTTTTCTAGACCAATCACAGAGCGAAAAAGGGACCAGAAAACACCTGAACATCGCCGGATTGCTTTAGCCACTCAGTGATGATTGCTATCATGGAATACAAATAAAATAAAAGAATACCTTTTTTATTTGGTCAAAATTGGTAATTCAAAGAAATCCTGTCAACGTTAATTATTTTCCTTAAAAAAATTCATTTATGAAATGCATAAAATTATTAATTACGGGCAGAATCATAACATATTTTTTAGTAGGAAGCCAGGTAACGAAAAGAGGAAATACGGTGTATAGAACTCGACAAACTATACTGATCTATCTCTCTCTTTCTCTCTCTCTCTCTCTCTCTCTCTCTCTCTCTCTCTCTCTCTCTCTCTCTCTCTCTCTCTCTCCCCCATTGCTGTAGTTTTTATTGTTGTTTTCTTTTTATCACGATTTATTGCAGCATCCTGGTCTAAAGATACTTCTTTTGTATCGATTTCTTTTTAGCTTTCCTCTTTCTTTCTATTTTTTTTATAATTTATTTTACGCTATAGGAGACACTGTCAGATGCAATGAAGATTCTCTATTGTTCACTCGATGTCAAAGGTACTTCCTTTGTCAGTCGAGTTTCGACAGAATTTAGATTTTTATTTACTTTGCACACAAAAAATTTATTGCGTGCATTTTATGAATATCAATATTATAACTATAAAAAATTTTATAAATCTCCTTTGTCACTTTTTGTGCGTTTCTTCATGTAAAAACATAAATAGCTAAGTTCGGTATGGAACAATCTTACTATAGGAAACTTTTTTTAATTGGAATGAACATAAAAAACTTTCTATTCATCGAGGGAATGAGTCACGTTTAAATCATTCAAATATTTACATATATATAGGTATAGCCAAGCGAGAAAGCGGAGGTCCATCCTTCGCACATGTATACGTGATCAATAAAATTTTAACTTGTCTGACAGGTGACCATAAAAACCTTTTCCACTAATCACTTTAAAACCTGATTTAAGTTATGTTGTACATACTTTTTAAGATCTATACTAGGAATGGTATAAGGTTATTAATTTCAAAGTAACCACGCTTTAAGATTAACGTAGACTTTACTTTAGATCTCACCTGCCCTTCTCAATGGGGATGAACTTGGGTGATTTAAAAAAAAAGCTCTTTGTGCCACAGAGGAAGGATTTATAGCAAATCTAAAAACCAAGGAAACACTGAAATGACCAACGCACTTTCACCTGTCGATTCCGATTTTGGGATCACAATCAGAAACCGTACCTTGAAGATCTACTCAGTAATCTTGATCGCTTTTGAGTTGAGTTAGACTGTATGCAGCTACCCAAATAGAAAATCCTGCAGAATATTAACAGAAGTCTCTGTTTGAATTCAGCATGCTAACCTCATTGTTACAGAGCCTGAAAAACATCTTTTACAAAGTACTCCCTGTCCATCAACAGACCATTATTTGAACTTTCACTAATTATAAATACAGACTTGACAGCATTGTACTTATATGATTATGACTACTGATCTTCGTGACATTTTCTCGTATTTTTCCATTTGTGAATGACATATCAAATGATCCTCCCACAATTTAAGTCCAGGAGAGAAAATAATGTCCCATTATTTTCTTTTGCGGTCCACCAATATTTATCATAATTTCCTGATGGTATGAGCAATGAAAAGCAAAATGATGGAAGTCGAGCGAGTTTAAAATCTTGATCTAAAAAGTGCCTTTCTTTTCATTAAAGCTTTCGATGACAGACTGCAGAACTTGGACATTTTCGAGCTCATGAAAGGCGGCGATGTAGGTTTATGATTACTCTCAAGAAATGGTAAATGACAGTTTGCCAAATTTTGTTTGAATTTGTATTCGTAATGCTGGAGTCAGTTTTTAAATATCATGTTTGTAGACAAAAAAGACATCGTAAAATTAAACGTGTTACTTTCCATGCAGAGCTAGTATTTTAAACTTTTTACTTACTGAAACAGACATTTCCCTTCATAGAATTAATGCAATAGAAAAAGATGTTTTTTTCGTCTTGTCACGAGCGTGGGACGAAAGAAAAAAATTAGTGTAATGCTCTTAGAAAAAAATCAATGGTAAGCTAAGATGAAAACTCGGAGATAAAGCACGAGAAAAATTCTTTTATGGTATCGATCAGTACTGAGTGATTCAGCTCGAGGAAAAATGATTTCTCATTAGTATATTGACTCGTCAAGCCACGAGCAAGTGGAAATCAATAGAAAACATCCACTATCTATTTGTAATCACAATAAATTTATTGACATTTTACAGATGATTGAAATGATAAATATTCGAGACATTCTCTCAAATTTTCCTGCAAATTCTCTTAATGACGTACTGTAGTATTTGTATACGTTACTCGGGAACCAATATTTCTAGCTTTTACTGGCAAGGCATGCAAAAGAAAAATTGTAAAACGAACTGATAAAATGTGTTCAAAATATTTAATTCTCATTTTCATTTTTCACCGTGCTGGACTGAAGGAAATATTTTTAAAGACAAACTCATCTACCTAAAGAATAAAAATTGTAACTCAATTTTCTTTGTTTCTTGCGTTTGAACTGTGGGCGACTTTGAAGATTTGGAATACTTCATGCCCCTCCATATTGCAAGTGTACGAAGGGTTTGACTTACGCTGCACGGATCAATAAACCTCTATTAATTTACAGGTGAGAATCGTTTTGGGGATGATGCTTTTTTTTGATTGGTTTGTAAAATTAAAGATATGAATACACGTACAGGAAATCCATACATTTATACCAATATATTTAAGAGCGTCTTTATCATGTAACCAAGACCTCATATACATGTTGAATTTAAAAAATCACAATGAATAGAAACTAGAAAATACCCCAGAAGGCGCCAGTTACAAAGATTTAAGTTATAAAACAGAGACAATTTCCTTAAATCTTGATGTATCCTTCTCCTCAAATCTTCCTGACTTTTAGCACATCTTCTGCACCCAAAGATATTCGCCCTGTCTCAGTGTATGTAGAAAACAAAGTCTGAAAATCAACCTGTCGCACTATTCTATTAATGACCGTAGTTGCTGTAAGCTTTCTAGTTTATAGAGTCTATAGTTATATAACTTTTTTTGCTTTTCAGGTGTGTTTTCACTTCTTTTCTGGTTTCCCCAGTTACTCTGGTAAGGAATTGGAGACAGACTTTGACTCTAAAGTAAAGGTTTCCGTCCCTTTTTGCTGACATCATCAGCAATCATTTTTTGTGAGGGATTGTAGATTAGGCATAAACCAGTTCAATAGCAGGACACAACCTCAATTTCTTATATTTTTCCAGCGCATAATCGAATAACAAACGTCAGCAAGCTTTTTGATTGCAAGTGCTGTACAGATCAGACTTTCTACTGTACGCCAAGCGACAGTTACAAGTCATTACAAGATTTCCCTCTTCTCCCTTATTAAATACTACCTTCTGATGTAAGAATAACGCTATAAAAGTCAGCTTTTTAATATTTATTCAACGCACACATTGTGAAAGTTTTACTCACCCTTCCAGACAGCGCAGCAAAGGGAACCTTGAGAGTCGTCTCGCTGTGGTGTTTTAAACTTCCTTAAGCTGTATAGATGTGAACAGAGCACAATATTGTGGTTTTGCGGTAAATCTAAATCCGGCAACGCATTTTGTTTGTATTGTCGAAGATCCGGTTTTCAGGGAAGCCGAATCATAAGTTTTGTTGTGGTTTCTTGTTAAATGAACTAAATTCAGTTTATTTCAAAAGCAAAAGTTCAATGAATTGTTAAAAAGGGATTGAAAACGAAGTTTGCGAATTTGTAGGCACTCGAAATCAACTCCGCTATGACAGAGAAATATACTATATACTCGAAGTGTAAGCAGAAATCTATCAAACCTGAAAGATCAACGGAAAACGACATTTTACAAAATACATCCATGCTATTCACTTATTAACAGAGTGGACGGGCCAGACGGGAAAATATTTGGCTCGAGGTCATGAAGTAAGGACCACGCATCGCGAGATCCATGCGTCATTACCGAGATTCAAATACTTTTTCGTTGGGTCCGACCTAACTCATTCAATAAGCATGTTTTATTTATTTCTTTCATCGTTTAGCTCACGTCTCACGAGGCTGTGGAACTATTGTCAGCACTGCACACACCATCGCCCACGGCCCTCATACGCCTTTTGGTATGGAGCCCATACATGCCATTAAAAAATTCAAGCATGTAACGTGGCCATGTTTGTTAGGAGAGTAAATAATGCATGGATACGAAACAAATGAATGAGTTGCTAGTAATTGGATCCTCGTGTTTGCGCACACGGGGCGAAATGTGTGGCGAAAGGTTGTTCCGACGTTCGACTGAAAAAACGATTTTAGGGAGAGATTATCGCTTTTTCGCCATATATTGGTTTGGGTAATGCTGATAAAATGAAATCGAAAGTTTTTTTTTTTAAAAACCATGAAATATGTGGTAAAATTTACCGATTAATTCGTCTTGTCTCGTAATGGTCTCGAAATTTAGAAAAAACTAATTATAAATCGCCAAGAAATAAATCAAATAAGCCTTTTCAGTTTTTTGGGCGGGTGTTAAGTCTACTAGCTTTTTTCGTTGCTGTTTAATACAAAAGAGCGCTACTAAAGCTACCTCGAAGCAGCTTTAGATACAAATGGCGTGCTTTAGCATTTAATATTATGGTAGTACATTTATGTGATAAAACACTGTTTCTTTTTTGCGATCAATGAGAACGAATCAGCGTTGATAATCAGTTAAAACTGAACCCTTTTTTCTGTGACGATGAGTGATAAAAATTGGTCTCTTAGGGAGCGATGTGTAAGTGATGATATATCCATAGTTTCTACTGGAGTTCCCGTGATTTTGCTTTTCCTGACCTAATCCTCCAAGGAGTTCGAGAAGAAAAGTTGCCGCTCAAAGACTTTTGGATTTTTCTCAAACAAACTACCAGTTGCACAAGGGATTTCCTCATGTTTTTTTTCATTATTTCAACCGTTCAGAGAGCAACAGCTCGGTAAAAACAATTCCCATCCCCGCTGACAACGACTTCTCTCCTTTAAGGAGGTATATTTTCAAACGTCTTAGTTTGAACGGTTCCCTTCCTTGTTCGGTATTGATGGGATGAAATTCGAAGTTTTAATGAGTTTTAAACACAGAAAGTTAGTGAAGTATTGAGTCTTCAATCAGCCCACCTTGGCTTTATGACAGAACATCTGCTTGACTATGAAATTATTGCAAGCATTCAATAAAGGTTCGAACTAAAAACAAGCAAACTTCTCGAAGCGCAGGAAGATGTTTGACATTTGATTAGTTGAGAAGGTAATGCAAACTTTTTCGACCAATCATAGAGTGTACTTTATTAAAAGCTGCGCAACCCATGTTTACTTTTCATTTCAAATTAAAATACTCCTTTTCGGTGGGAAATCACCGATTCCTTTAGATTTCAGTGCTTTTATCAAAGACTTAACAAAAAAACGCCCTGATTGTTTCCTTCACCGCTTGTCTTACCTCATTAACTTTCCAGTAGTAAAGAAAAGGATTCACAGCCGAGTTGAAGAGGACCATTGCTATGGTTATATCCCAAATAAAGTCTAAGAATGGCGTGGTTGCTTTTTTAAAAGCATATACTGCTTGAACTATTGCATGTGGTACATAACAAGCCACCACTGTTATTTGAACCCATACTAATCCCGAAACTATCTTTTTGTATCGAGCAAAGTTGAAAGCCTGGTCTTGATGAACTTGCTCTCGCAGATGTATTTGAATTTGATGTTGGCGAATTTTCACGTAGATCTTCACGAAACAGTACGTCGAGACGGCCACACAGACAAGCTCAGTTGTAGAAAGGGTGATGTGAATGAGGAATGAGTTGTAAATGAAGGTCGTTGTAATTACAGAGCTAAGAAGCCATAACAAGACCAGGGTAACCTGTACTCGTCTCTTAGTCACTTTCTGTCGGTATCGAAGTCCCAATAACAGAGCTAAAAGTCTGTCTACACTTATTGATGTCAATGTTAACATCGATACTTCCCCGAGCAATGCTGCGAGGCAATAAAAAATGGTTCTCAGACTTTCGCACTTCCTTAAGTGCCCTTGAGACATTAAATAGGTAATAAAAAGCGGCCCTGCAAGTAGGCCAACTCCAAGATCAGTACTAGCAAGGCATCGAAAGAGAAGTTTTGACGGAGGATGAAGAGAATACACCCTTTTTAGCGCAACAACTATTAAAATGTTACCTGCAAAAGCAGTGATAGAAATCATGATAACTAATGCAATGATGAAAGTTTTTTGTTGCAATCCATAAAGGCGAATTGCGCAGGAGACGTCCTGATTACTCGTTTGGTTTCCATTTGAAGTTGAGTTGACAGCCATTCCTCTTTGTCGCCTTCGAACTCAGTGACGGTCTTTAGTACCGCTTCATTTGTTATTGTCTGTGTAAACACAAGCTTCTCCACTCGAATTCAATTTTGTCTCAGTTTGGGAGCCACCATTATAACTTCAAAGCTCGGTTCAGCACCAAATACTAATGTTCCGGCCACTATGAGTTTCCATAAATGTACCTGAAATCAATATTCAAATCGTCTCTGGTTATCTAAATTTAACGAGTTAATTGCAAGACGAGCAACCACTTCGCATGTCTTAAGTTCCAATAAAGATTATTGAAGCAATAATGTATTCTCCAAAGACACTCTACAAAAACCACTTCTCCACTGCGTCTAAGTTAACCGGTTTTCGTATAGCTTTACAACTGGTGCTACGTGGTTTCATAATATTCATAAAATTAATTATCTCAGATAGATGTTATGATAACAACGGGTGGGTTTGAGAAAATAACGTGACGAAAATTCTATTTTACAACGGCGGTGTGGTATTTCAAACAACCGTTCGCTAACAAGTGTTCGACCTACGTAACTTGCTTGCCAGGAGATCACTAATATGCTTGAGTAAAAAATAATGGTAAAGTATCAGAATGGCTAAGGCAGCGGCGGCATAGTGAAAATAATTTGTTTGTTTGAATTCTTGTTGTTTTTCCTCAAAGCTTCTTAACATACATAACTGATTGATTCTCCGTTCTAATACCTCAGCGATACTTTCTTTTAAGGATCCTATTCTTCACACCACTGAATTTCGAGAGAGAATTTTGCCTTAGACTCACCTTTTCGTGATAATGTGTCTCATCATTTTTACCAGCCTACACACAATAGCTGCGTGTCAATCGCCAAGAAGACTCTGAAAGCCAAATATGCATTTAAAATTAAGTATTCACTGTAGCAGATTGCAAGTTTGCAAACAAAACTGCCACCGGATTCACTACTAGTATGCAAAGTCAATAATTTGACACGAGCTTGCCAGCCAATTTTTCGAATTATTTAAACGCTCCATTCATTTAGAATGAAACATGTTAGTCTCTGTTTATTAATTTTTTTTAACACTAACAGCCTATTCCACTTCAATAAAGGACTTCAATATAAAGCTTCCGTTTTTTGTTACCGTAATATGATGCTGTAGTGTCATATGTTCCTTATTCTGGCTTTATTCCGTAAGACTTGAGACCAGATCTCAAGTCTTACGGAACTGTGTATGCTTTCCCTGTCAGTCAGTTGCACTTCCATATTTATGCGAAAATTATGTAACAAAAGATGTTCTGCCAAGAAATGTCGCGTCCTTATCGAATGAATTATGTCAAGTAAACAAGACTTTGTTTTACTCGGACTTCTGTCACCTATGACAGACTTTGTTATGAGCAGCATCATTCCAAGTTCTTGGAACTTCCTCATCAGCTATTTTTTAGTGAGCTTGCATAAATTTATCAAAATTAATGGGCGAGTTATCTCTATAAAGACTTTGACTATTTTGACTAATATGCAGATTAAAATTCGGATTATTCTCCTCAGAAAGTAGTACCTAGTGTCGAATAATTAGTGTTAGCCGCCCAAAAGTTAGCCGGAAAAGTCAGTTGGCTCTGCATCCGAAGGGTAAGGAATTTTTTCAAAACTTCGCCCGACGGTGAACCTTGGTATGCTGATAAAAATTCAGGTAATTTATTGTTAACAACTGAGTTGAAAACGTAAATTGGCCACCGTAAAGGGTGAAAAAAGCTAACGTTTTGAGCGTTAGCCCTTCGTCAGAGCGATTGGCGAAGGGCTAACGCTCGAAACGTCAGCTTTTTTTTAGTTTTCAACTCAGTTGTTAACACTAAATTACCTGCTATACTCTCCCACCGACGCTCTCTCTCTCTCTCTCTCTCTCTCTCTCTCTCTCTCTCTCTCTCTCTCTCTCCCACTAGGTCTTTGATACCAGGGCAGGAAGTAACTATGGATAAGACGAGTTCGGGATACACTGTGTTTGATTTAGCTTCTTATATTAGCGCTGAGATTGCATCCACGTTCATTTACAAAGCATTCGTTGATTCAAGCAGCGTTTACCTAACTCGTTTTCTGTGCGTTAGCACCTCAACGTTTTGTTACATAAAAATATATACGTAGGACTTCGCCAACATCCTTCGCGGTAAGACAAAGAAATTCATATAAGAATAGTTTTATTAATATCCTTTAAGATCTGATTTTACTAGAAAACTCCTTTATGCTAAGTTTTAATAAGATACATTTATGTTGAGTTCTTGTCATACATAATTCAGCCACAGGGCTGTAAAGTATTATCATAAAACACCTGTATCTATCTATCTATCTATCTATCTATCTAATCTGAGAAGGCCGAGGCGAAAATCCAAGATTACATTTAATTTAAAATGTCTCCTCTTTGGCATGTGACTCCACTATTTAACAAACGTTCTTCATCTCGCTCAGGGAAACAACACTCTCTTTGTTTCCTTTCACCGCTGGTCTTGCTTCACTGACTTTCAACAGTTAAGGAAATTTTAAGGAATCACAGCTGAGTTTAAGAAAACCCAATTGCTATCTTCAAATCCCAGAGAAAGTAAAAAATGGCAAAGTAACCTCTGTGAAAAACATATACAGCCTGGATCATCGCTTGTGGCACGTAACAGGCTATCAGTTTAATTTTTCATTACCCTCTCTAATACTGTCACTGTCTTTTTGCGTCACGCAATGTTGAAGGCCTTGCCTGAGGGAACTTGCTCTGACACGTGCATCTGCTTTTTTCTATGCTGGCGAAGTCTCTTGCAGATTTTCAGAAACAGAAAGTAGAAAAGGCAACACAGAGGAGTACAGTTGTAAAAATGCTCACTGATATTGGTCAGGATTTAGTTGTGGATGAGCATCGGTGCAATTATTATAGAGCTAACAAGGCGTACTCGTCTCGTAGTCACTTCCTGTAGGTATCTAAGCCGCAATAACAGAGACAAAAGTCTCTGGAGATACAAAAAAAATGGTTCTGGTGTCATATATTCTTCGAAGTTCCTGTAAATGCATAGGAGGCCAGCAATTGTTTAGTCCCAAGACTGGTATTTGAAAGGACTAGTCAAAATACATTTTATGAAGATAAAAGAAAGATTATACAACCTGGCCAAATTAGAAAAATAAGTTGGCGTTGATGTTTGAAACGTCACAGTGAACAGGTGCCATGAGAGTAAGAATTTCGCTTTTATTTATCTACCGATGAGAAATGTCAGAAATTTAAATAAAGCCATTTTCAGTTGCATAACTAAGCAGTTACAAAACTTCACAATTACCAGAATACGCTTTCAAAGTGACAACCCCACATTTCATAAGTGAGGAAAGTAATTGAAGAAAGCAAATGAAAAAAAAATTAAATCCACCCACAAACTAAGATAAGATCGAAATACGTCGAGACGCCTTGTCGACGTCAGCAACAGAACCGTGTCAGCTGGATCGTCAGGGCAGAAACAGTAAAATACTGTCTCATTCTCATTTTGCATCACCGGAGAACATCAAAAACTTGACAACTTCGTTCCTAAAACAAGGATATTTTGCAAACCATCTTACTATGTAAAGGAGACAAGGTAATGACTAGTTCTATTAATAGCGAATAGTCAAAGAAACTCCACAGCATCGCATACGTGGATATATTTCCCAATACATCCTTGTACATCCACCTAAAATAAAACAATCCGGGACGTATGGCTGTCTTGTGACTACTGGCTTTGAATTGTTATTGGTGGCTTCATGAAATGGAGGCAAGAAACACTCAAGTGGTGAAGCAGGGATAAGAATAGAATCTTACGTCTTATTAGGCGAAACTTTAAAAACTAAACTGAACGCTATCAGTCAGCTTGACGAAAAAAAGGATGGCAAACTCAACACCTGATAGGTACTACATGACGAAAGGTCTAGACGTGTTCTGCCCTATTCGTAAATATGGATTGCCGCTAAAATTTTTATTATGGTATTAAATATTCTTATGTCCATGTCTACAATTATGGGCAACAAAATTATAATTGCTGCGCTTCAAAGAGTATATTCCCTCCATCCCCCGTCCAAACTTCTCCTTCAATTTCTTATGGGCACAAATCTTTCTCTTGGTCTTCTTTCACAGCCTCTCTTTGTTAGCTTTCTTATGTCTCAGGAGCACTCAGTAACTTGTATTTATCTGAAGACCCTTTTTTATGGTACTGCTGCATTACTTGGGTCAGGGCTTATTTTGACACTGACAGCAATTAGTGTAGACCGACTTCTCTCTCTTCGGCTGGGTCTGAGATACCGGCAGGAAGTAACTATAAGACGAGTGAGGATTACATTGTGTTTCATTTGGCTTCTTAGCGCTGTGATGACATCAACATTCATTTACAATCCATTCGTTACTACGAGCATCGCTTACATAACTGGTTTCCTGTGCGTTATCACTTCGACGTTCTGTTACATAAAAATATACTTGAGCCTTCGCCAACATCACGCGCAGGTAAACGTGCTGGGCCAACTTCGTCAGGGTGATGTCTTCAACATCGTGCGCTTCAGAAAGATGGTGACAGGCGTAGTTTGGGTCCATATTTCACTTGCGGTTTGTTATTTACCACACACGATAGTTCAAGCCGTCTTTGCTTTCACTGGAATGTACACTGCTTCTTTCGACTTTATTTGGGATGTGACAACTTCTATGGCTTTCTTGACCTCAACTCTGAATCCTTTCCTTTACTGTAGGAAGGTTTGCGAAGTACGACAAGCAGTGAAAGACAGTATCAAGCCCTTCTTTTGTTGAAGTAAGATAAAGAACATTTTGGAACATTGTGGAATGAACAGTTTCCCAAAAATCATACACATGCATGAATTTGGCGATACAAAGCTTCGGCGTGGGAAGGAAATCGCGCAAGCGTAGTCCCCATACAGTATTTCACTCGAAATTTGAGGCAGCTTACCGTAAGGATATTGGACAAGAATATCTTAAGTTCTATAACTTCTTCATCAGCTATTCCCTTTGAACTTGCATTAATTAAAGGTCATCGGGGAAGTATCATGATCACCATCACAGCCTTTACTTTAATTCAGATTATTATACAGATTATTAGTATTAGCTAATATTGGATGAATATTCTCAGATTAAAAAGAGCCACCTTATATTATTGATAAAGGGAGTTGGGTCTACATCAACTTAACGGATTTTTTAAAAGCTTTTATGCGTCTTGGTGTTCGGATAAAATTCAGTGATAAATCATGGGAAACTTTTTCATCAGGCGTTCTTTGCATTGATAATTAGCAGGAAGCTTTCCTGCACTTAGGCCAAGTGATTTTTGTGCCATATTCGTTTCTGGGAAATATTTCACGGGTGTCGTTCCTCGAACGGACCGGTAAAGGCTCAGGAGGCCAGCAATGGCTTATTCTGGATGCTGGCCCATCAAAAGGACCTTTTAAAATAATTTCAAGCAGAAATGAAAGACTTTAAAACTTGGCTAATTTAGGAAAATAAACAAGGAAAAACTGAAATGAATTAACACGTTTGAGTCGATGTTTATCACATTACAACGAACAGCTGTTTTAAAAGTGAGTATTTCCATTCTACATGTCCGCCAATGAGTGACAGAAATTTGATAGAACCACGTTCGGTTTACACTGATTAGGAGTTTTCTGATGTCATAGAGACTAGAGGTAAAAAAAATTCAGTTGAACTAAAAGACTTCAATTTTATTAGATTTAGTTTTCCACTGAGAAGACGAAAGTGTTCACAGAACTATGTCAACAATACCATCAATGCAAAATGCAAAAAGAGAGGATTAAACAATAAAATAAAAATTTAACAAAATTAAAATTCTGTCACTGCCACGTTGTATAATGACCGTAGAGCGTCAACAACTTGACAACTCCGTTTCAAAAGCCTACTCAAGGCTTCATTTATCAAGATAAACAGATCTTATTCGTGGAATTAATCGCAATTGTGAAAGAAAAATAAAAAACCCGCTGATGTGTCTGTTATCGGCAGTAAGGCAGTAAGGCATAAATTTGCTTTTCCGTCGGGGTCTTCTGCGAAAGTGCCGCAGTTTTTTAATTTTACAAAAAAGTGAGTGTTTTTGTATCCCAGAGAACGGCCTTTGGTGAAATTCAGTGTTGTACAGAACATATATGCAAAATCGATTATTTCATATGAAGATTAATATCTGGAATCAAGTTAAGCGGGAACCCCAGGAAAGCGATTTCTGAAGTCTGGCTAAAAGATAACTCCTGCCTTATACTCCTGACCTCGACGTTACGCTTTCAGGTGTGGTTTCTTACTAATATGTTTTGCAAATCAGCTTATGTAAAGGGAATGCATAGCGAAAAGTAAATTAAAACTCTCAGTGTTACATATCAACAAGCGACCGCCATGTTTTTGTAAAACACGCGTTTTATTTGATGCCGTGCCTAAAAGTGGTCAGCGGTATACATAATAATCAGTGTCACTGCCCCTGGAGTAAACTATTAAATATAATTTATAGAGAATAATTCATGGGCGTACGTAGATATAGAATTTCCCTTGAGTGCGTTCAACACGATATCTCACGAAAAGGCGCAGCGAACGAGTGAGATAATGAGTTGAACACGAGCAACCATGTACTATTTTGTTTATTATATAAACACCTGACAAGAAAAATCAGCCTCCTTGGTAAATGAGGAAAAAGTGACATAGTGGCGCGAAAGACGAGTGACGTATCAGCATCAGATTGGCGATCTCAAACACAACGGCTACGGCTACGGCTTTTCTCAGGGCTGGATATCCTTGTAAAACACCGGATTTTATCTAATAAACTTCCCTATCATAAGTCCTTATTTAAAATCAATCCATTAGTATATTTGAAAAGTTTTGAAGGGGAAGTGGTATTCTCTGGTGGCCTTTTTTTGTTGCTGTAAATTTCAAAATGAAAAAAACAGCAGTCGGAGGGAATTATGTAGTGAAGCGAATATGTTGCGAGAAAATTAATGTTTGTAAACAGCAGAGTATTTACACAAGCCAGAGAGGTGGAAACTCGGAGTTACAAAGATCCCTTAACTTTAAAACTACAATCGGCCAAACTTTTTAACAGCAATATCAGGTCCTTTCATTTGTTTAGTTTTTTTTTCCATGTTATCAGCCAAGAAAGTATCATGTGATCTGTACGTGCTCATTTATCGTGCTCCGTGCTCATTTATCAAGCTGTCAAACTGTGTTTTGCTACAAATAATGTTCTCAAGAGGTCACATGGACTTGACTGACTTGACTTTACTCGGTTATCGCAAATTATAACCTATCCATTACTTTTAACGCAATTCTATTGGCTACTTTGAGTCACGTGGTTCAGAATAAGCGCAGAAACCCCTGTTCATGTTGACCGAAGTTTGTCCTCCGATTATTTCTGTTGAAAATAAACAAAACCAGCGTAAAAAAGCCAGCTCAAGAGTTACACATTTTCATCTTTATTACTTAATATGGAAGGAAATCGAATTCGTTTTGTTGAGCTTCCGAAAGCATAAAAAAGTCAACAAAATTATCTGTCAAAACACGACACGGAAATTAATGGGAGGTACACAAGATGAATAAATTCCCGACTGGTTTGGCCGATCAAGAGACTGCCCTCATTCATTTTCATATTCATGTTCATTTTTTAGGCAATATCTCAGACTTGAACATTATCAGCCGTCTTGTCAGTCGCCTGAAGGGGTTTATCAACTAAATAACATAGGTTTTCAATATCTCGAACATCAATTATTTACCTCAGCCTTCAGTTTCACCATAAAGGTGATATCCACGTCACTAACAAATTACGATAATTTGCTCATTCTTGTAAACTTATTGTTGACCTGTGGTATGAAGATAATGGCCTATTTCAGTACTTCTAAAGCGATTTTAAATTAATTTTCATTTGATAAATGCAGACAGATGAATAAAAATAGAATTAGCAAAGAACTCAGGGAAATCATTCTTCACTATTTGTTCAGCTAAGTAATCATTATATTAAGTGCGCACGTATTTCAGAGCATGAAGAAGAAAATGAAATGTGAAATTGACATGAGTTTTTAATTTTTATGTTCTATTTCAGGGAAGGGGATATCTGTTCGAGAGGAATATATCTTGGACAAGTCAGAAGGAATTATCTTCAATTCTGTTGCAATTGCAGAGAGCAGGTATTCTTCCATTGCGAGGTAATTTATTCGTATCTAGTCCTGATCTAAATCGAATCCGGATTTCGTGACTGCGGCTTTAATTTGTCATCGGTGGCTCTAATACTGAGGCAAAAAGAGATTCAAGTGACTATATGTATATATATACATATATTTAGATTATTTGGTCATTAGAGACTTTTAAAGAAAAGTGGAGCTTATACTATCAGCTGTAAAAAAAGCGGATGGCGAACTCAACACCAGATGGGAACCACACAGCGAAAGGTCAAGCCTTGTTTTGCTCGACTCGTCATTATGGATTGCCGCAAAAGATTTTCATTTTGACGTTAAATGTTCCTATGTCTATAACTACAATACTAGGGAACGTACTGATCATTGCTGCACTTCAGAGAGTACATTCTATCCATCCGCCGTCAAAAGTTCTCCTCCGATGGCTTATGGGTACTGATCTTGTCATGGGTCTTCTTTCACAGCCTCTCTTTGTTAGCTTTTTAACGTCTCAGGAGCACTCAGTAACTTGTAATCATCTGAAGACCCTTTTTTATACCACTGCTACATTACTTGGGTTAGGGTTGATTTTGACACTGACAGCAATAAGCGTGGACCGACTCTTTTCTCTTTTACTTGGTCTGAGATACCGGCAGCTGGTAACTAAGAAAAGAGTGCGGGTCACAATGAGTTTGCTTTGGCTTCTTAGCGCTGTGATTGCATCGACGTTCATTTATCAGCCATTCGTTACAACGAGCAGCGTTTACACGACTGGTTTCCTGTGCGTGATCGCCTCGACGTTTTGTTACTTAAAAATCTACTTGAGACTTCGCCAGCTTCAAACACAAGTAAACGTGCAAGGGCAATTTGGTCGGGGAGAAACCTTCAACATCGCACGCTACAAAAAGACGGTGACGGGCGTAGTCTGGGTGCAGATAACACTGGTGATTTGTTATGTACCACACGGGATAGCCCAAGCTATATTTGCTTTCACTGAATCGAATACGCCATCTTTCAACTTCGTTTGGGATGTAACAATTTCTATGGCTTTCTTGACCTCAACTCTGAATCCTTTCTTATATTGCTGGAAGGTTCGCGAGGTAACACGTGCATTGAAGGACACAGTCAGACCATTGTTTTGCTGATTAAGGGGAAAAATGTGTGACACATTGGAATGAGCGGTCCGCTGTAAGAAAAGTATGCATTTGGAAAAACAAAGCTTCAGGGCGTGAGGCGCGCAAGCACAGCCCTATACGTAAGAAATTATAGTACCCATCAAGTTTGGTTACTATGTAATAACAGAACAGGAAAATTTAAAAGTTTCATTTTATGACTTACACAATAACTTAAAGGGATACTCTGCCGAGAACGACCTCTATATAAGTTATACATCATGTACGTCGATATACATCATGTACGTCGATATTGCAGAATTGAAAATATCACCTGTTGAAGGCTATCATCAAACGCTGAGGAAAATGACCAGTCTAAGAGATTTACAACCCGATCTGTCAGTTGTATAGACATTTACACCCAAAAAAACCATCGCTATGACTTCAGCAATAATGATAAGACAATAAGAACGTCAATCAATCTATTTGAAGCGAAGAAAATCGTCCGATGCGGCTTGAGATTCAGAGACTCTCTGAAAATGATGGTCGTAAAAGACCACATGGAATTTGCTAATTGGTTCGGATATTGGGCCTTGGAGGCGTAAGGTGACTAATTGACTCCACCACTAGGGCACAATGGGGATGACGAGAACTTAGGGAACGTAAATCTCTTTGTTGTGGTCTGGCGTTGTTTCCCGGAAATTCCAAAATTTTGGGCATCTGCAAAAATTGTTTTTCAAAACTTAAACTGCTCAATGTAGTCAGGCCTCAGTCCCCCACAAAGTGTTTTAAAGTACATCACAGCATATCAATAAGGAGAATGTGCTATATAAATGGACCATTATCATCTTCGTATACTGTTTGCTTGTTAACTGCCGGTTTTTCTTTTCATTTTGTGTTATCTGACTTCAATATGATCATAAGCTAGATGTGAAGTAAGTGATTTTCCTTTTACCTTTGGTTCTGCCGGTGGCAATGTGCCATTTGTCACTTCAAAATATTTTCCTTAGAGGCGACAAACACACTCTTTAAAATTGAGATTTTTGCATCAATTTGAATGACACTGGATTAACACTGACACTGAAATGATCATGAATCTTAATTTTCGATATGACAAAGCCTCTTGAAAATTTTTGTCAGTAATGTACATTGATGACGTAGGCACTGAACTAATGAATAGAGAGGTCAAATCATGCAAACCAAAGACAAGACGTTAGGAAAAGCATCTGAAATTTTCTGAAATGTAACTGTTTTTATTCTCTTCACAAAAGAAACTTCCAAATCAAGACGCTTTTGGAAATAGTGTAGGTGAGAATTTTTTTTCAGAGAGTCATCCGATGTTATTGATCTGAAAGATATCACCTCTGATTGTTTTTATATCAGTAGTTTAATGACTTTTAATGGGAAAGTTTATGTTTGGGGTCCAGCTGATAAAACAAAACTAATTGCTAGTTGCTTAAAAAAAAAATTAACCGACTCCCTGAAGAAACGAAGCACTCTAGCATAAAAAAGACTTAATGATAAATAAATAAATAACGGCCATTTTATTTCTAGTAATTCACAGCAGATTAAAAAAACGAAATAAAAGGGGGTGAAGTATACTTTTAATTATGAGAAGGAAGAGTACCGCCATAGCATAAATCCAGTAAATACTATGAAAAGCTAGTAAAAGGATTTTATCACCCACGAGGCTTTTCTTAATGGGCTCAAAAGGGATATCCATTATTTAGTTTTTAACTCTAAGTCTTTGATGATTTGACGCATAAATAGCTTTTTGGGTGTTTCCAGATTGAAAATTACTGAAAAATTAAAAGCTCTTTTTTTGCTCGACAAGTTACGACCTAATTATTTTGTTGTTTCGCCTACAAATCGTTTTTTTTTATTTTATCATGACGTTTATGCGATCTCGAAATAATTCATAGAGTCATTTGACGTCAGTATCTTTTAACAGCTCCGGCTGCTAAAACGACACTGATCACCTGGTCAGCGTTTGTCGCTGAAGGTCGTCTTCTCAGTTTTGGTGCCGTATTAACGCGAGGAGTGACTTACCTTCAGGAAAAGGAATGAGGATTGTAAAATTTATGTCCATCTGGCGAACTGAGAAACTATTATTAAAAACATTATTAAAAATTCTCATTCCTCCCCGATATGGATTAATACCAGTTTCTTTTCCTACAATTTGCTCCAGGCTACATCTCTTCCATGAGATGAGTAGAAGGACTTTGTTGTTTTCGTATGTCTTTAAAATAGTATGATGAAAATACTGTGTATGCTGCAAATGTACTTCACACGTGCTGCACGTTATTGAATCGTAGAACACCATTTAAAACACAAAATTCTAAGGCCACTAGAATCTTGAGATTGCCAAAGAGCACCATTTCAAACACCCTGCGTGAGCCCCCTTTGGCTTCGCAGCTGTATAACCTAATGTGATTTGGTTTGAAGGCAACAAACAAAAGTGTTATAATTTTTGAAATCACAGCCCATTCGTCTTTGAAGATTTGACACCGATTTCCTCGCTTCGCAGAAAATTAGACAGGTATCTTGGCATGGATAATGCTCTCACCAATATCAAGCGTTAAGATTTAAGCTTATGCCGCTGTTGTATTTCTTGTCTAACTGTCATTTGCAATCATATCGATGACAAGTGAAGAAAAAACGTCAACGTCGATCTTAGAAAAAAAAGTGAGAAGAAGGGTAAGTGAAAATATGTTTTTTCTGATAGTTTTTATAATCTGGTGAAATCTAACGGCTCATAAATATAGCGAGGGAAATGTTGATTGAGAAATCATTTGCGCAATGTAGTTCTGTTAACCGCTTAATAGCACAATATATGACGCCATGAAGTAAAGGAAAAAATTGGATCAAAATCATTGATTTCCCTCGTTCTCAGCTGTAAAAACAATGCGAGAGAGGTGGTTATGAGCCTTCCTGTTTGCCGATTGATAGAAGCTGGTTTTGTTGAATCCATAATAACAGAGCGGAGAATTTCAAAGTGATTATTTCGTTCGAGGAAAACAGCAAAATGAACAAAAATTTCATTTATCACGAAAATAACAAATAAAGCGAAAAATTGTAACAAACATTTCCTCTGTCATCTTGTTCAATTCTTTTCAATTAGTTTTAATTTCCGCTTTAACCACAGTTATTATATTTTTGGTGTTTATTCGAAGGAACAGAAACTTGAGTGATAACCGTTAATATCTCTGAAGATGAAAAAGGTTCGCTTTCCACGTTATTATTGTTATTATTATCATTATTATTATTATTTTGGTATCACCATTGTTATTATTTAACAATACTAAAATCGGGACGATTAACAGTCTTTCCAATAATGACAATATACCTGATGGGTTTTTGTCAATCAAATATATAAAGTAAGATTGCAAAAACTGAAAATTTATTTCTTTTTTTTCATTTTTATTTTAAGAAGAGGTTGACTGAACAGTCATATAATCCTGAACTAGAAGAGGCCAATTATTTAGCAAGATTAATATTACAATAGGAAAATGAAACGAGGTAATCTACATTCATTCTCTCATGTTTTTAACTAAAAAAATATATGTTCTTGTTTCTAATGTAAATGTTGGTAGATTTTGGTGGGTTCTATCTTCAGTAGATACTATCCCATTTTGATTGATATAATGCCTGGGGGTCAGGGACTTTAAGTTGTCAGGACGGCAACGCCGGGCGCGAGGAAGAAGTCGATTAAAAAATATAAGGACCCACAACGGCGACGGCAAAAGAAAGTGGTAAAACCAAAAGATCATATTATCGGGAAAAAGCTCTGCAAACGCGTTATAAGCTTTGTACATTTCTGAGCCATTCTCTGCAAAACAGCAACGTAAAATTACCAAAATTTGTGTGGTCTGAGAACGGAAATCTCGACAGCAAATAATTTTAGTTTCCCTTTGGAACTTAAAGCTGCTCACGCACGTTATGTTGAAGTTAAGGTTTGGCTCCTGAAGAGACGGTAAACACATACAACCATTCGCGAAGTTCTAACTAAAAATATGAATTCACTTTTAAACAGCATCCTCGTCGGCGTTGCTTCCCCTGCTGCCCAAGGTCCCCTTTGAATTTTTTTTTTTAGTTAGAATTCTGCCAATTAGTTATCTAGTTGGCACTCGGCTCCTTGACAGGGATGATTAAAAAGAGGATAAATTAAAACTACGAAATGTATCACCTAAAATGAGAACAGGTGCTTCTGTAAATCGAACCAAATGATGAATATTTACACATTATTTGCTTGTTATCGCATGAAGAATTTGAAGGCACCAAAAGGCGCTAAGTACATGAATTCGTTTATTTGTCGCTTCATATGGCACGAAACTACCACAATCATTTCAAAACCGTTTGACGCGGCTCTGGATAAAGGAAACCTAACAAAAAAATTCCTTTTTTTTCTATATGGGTAATTTAAAATTCTGTTGCCTCAAGCAAAATACATATACGTCAGTACTTATTAGGAGGGAGAAATTGAAAATTAGAGACAAACCTGTTATTAAAATGCGTTAAAGTTTCTGGCAAGATATTGGTGAAGATCCAACATCACTTTGTGTGTGTACGTTAGCGTTAAAACTGGAAGCAATTTTAAGTCATCTTGCCCATAACATCCGACGTACAACTCATCGTGTTACCGTAAGGCAAACAAGCAAAGAGACGCCATCCTGTCTGGTTTGATAACTCAAACACCATCTGTTGACACAAACTGAACGTTCATAAACTTTTTTTTTGAACTTGATGATACTATCCTTGCCAATAGATTAAGAAACGGCTAGATTGATTCTTAAGTTTGAAGTTTTTCGAGCAACACATACCCGCCTAGTTTTACATCTTTTTTTCATTTCTTGCCAGTAATAACGTCGGAAATATAGGGACGTGGGTACATGCGCCTGAGGTTTGTATTCAAGTCTTGTTTCCTTTTTCATCATTATTCAGATTTTGATAGAACCCAAGTTTAATATAACCTTCACGGCAAGCGTCGAAAGGAAAGAACTGCACTTCTTACCGTTGATTAACGTGATTCAAGATCAGAGCTCGAGTTTAGGTCGTTTTTTGTTGTCGTTAACTTCCCGTCTTGAAACTAGCAATATCTTGATATCACCGAACGAACCATTAAGTTCGCTTTTAGTTCGGAAAAAGAATTCATTTGTAAAAGTTGATTCAGTGAAAGAGGAAAAACCAACAAAGTGACGAAAGTTAACAAGAATGGTTCTTCAGTTATCCGAAATAAGTGGCTAACCATTGAAATCACAGGATGGCATGTAGATATAAGATGTTGGTGAATCAGCTAATCATGCAAGTTGAAGATTTTCTGTGTTTTGCGAGAAAAAATTGCAGATCCACCATTAACTTAAATTAATGATGTATTTTTGCATGTTTAACTTGCCAGAAAAGACATTCAAACGACGTCGAAGAGACAACGCTCTTGGCTCCCTTTCAACTCATGAGAAAAGGAGAGAGAAGCTTAGAAACATACCTGTTGAACCTCAACCTTTGTTATGACCAGCAAGAAATAGGTCTACACGGAATCAATATAACAATGACGAACTCAACCAAAGGCGGGAACTACGAATTTTACTGCCCACTCAGTCTTTACGGATTGCATCTCAGGATAATCATGTCAACGCTAAATATACCATTATCATTCACCGCTGTAATGGGAAATATTTTGATCATTGCTGCCCTTCGAAAGATACCAACATCGTCCCTTCATCCACCATCGAAATTCCTCTTCAGCTGTCTCGCATGTACCGATCTGGGCGTAGGGTTAATCACTCAGCCTTTATTCCTCAGCTTTTCATGGTCTACCGAACACTCCAAGCCTTGTTATTACCTTGTTATCTTGCTGTACACAATAGGGGGGACATTTTGCGGCGTCTCATCTCTAACTGTGACTACTATAAGTGTGGACAGACTTCTCGCCATGTTATTAAGACTTCGATATCGACAAGTGGTTACGTTGAAACGAGTGCGGCTCGCCCTTCTTCTCTTTTGGCTTCTCAGCTCTGGTGTAGCGATGACAATGTTTCACGACTTGCGCCTCTGCACAACATTGATCAGCATCATACTATCTGTGTGTCTAATGATCTCCACTGTGTGTTATGTGATAATTTATCGGACTCTCCGTCAACATCAAAATCAAGTGCAAGACATCGGTTATCATCGAGAGCTTAACAAATGGGACAATCCGTCAAATATAGCACGATACAAGAAAACAGTTTCCAGTGCTTTGTGGGTGCAGTTAGCACTCCTGGCTTGTTATCTCCCATATGGTACGGTGGCAGCTGTATTTGCCATGACTAGATGGCGAACGGCGAGTCTTGATCTCGCTTTAGATGCAACACTAACTCTACTATTCTGCAACTCGGCAGTAAATCCGTTTTTGTACTGCTGGAAGAACAAGGAAATAAGAAACGCAGTGAAACAAAGAACCAGACAGTGCCTTTGTTAGCAAGTTTTCTGGTAAATTTTAACAAAGGTCAACTCGTTTTATTAACGGTCAACGGTCAACTCGTTTTAACAACGTCAGCTGAGAGTACAGGCGCCAGACCGAGGGGGACCGGGTAGGAATGAGTGCAACATCTCCAAAGTCCACAATCGTTTTTCCTTTTTCTTGATTAGCTTGAGAGTTCAAGGGTGTAAACTATGCTGGACAGCGATTCTATTGTTCAGCACTGGAGATATGGCTGGTCCACAGACTTCTAGCACATCACACTTTACTTCGGTTACATGACCAGGTGTTTTAACCTTCATACAATTCCATGACAACATGGTAATAAAGAGCGAAAACGAACGAGTGGTTTTCAGTTTAAGTTGTACAAAACTCTGTAGCGTATACTAAAATAGTGCAGGAATATGATGTTGGTCATGTTCAACTGATTGCGCTTATAGTCTGGCTTTACTTCTATAGCGCAACCTTTAAGAGGAAATTTAATACTTGCGGAACATGAAAATAGCGCGGAGCGTCATTTAGCGTGGTCTTCAATTTCTGAGCTGTGAGAAAATTGACACTGCATGAAGTTCCCCATCCATGTTAAGACGTATCACGGAAGTAAACATGGCGCACAATTTTCACTTTCACCCGCTTCGCATGATGGGAAACTTGCCTTACTTCGCTCTACAATACAAATCCTTCCATCTCGACCAATCAGACGCAAAACAGAAAACTAATTGCGACTTAGTCCCCCACGTTTTCACGCTTTTGATTTGGATATTCTGACTACTGTGATTTTGTTTAATTTTTCTGGTCCACGTCTTGAAACGTGCAGTCAAAATGAACTCTAGAATATTGCACATGGAAAATGGAGGGTCCTGTGCTCACGTCTGATATTTGCGTCTTCCTTACATTTTATTTCATTGCGTGCAAGGCGAACGAATAAGTCACGTGCTCTTCCTCTCTTCCGCATGTCTCAGTCTTCGCGAGCGTCTCGCAATTACCACTGACCGCCTAAACAATGCAAACAAATGGCGCGTGCATATGCCTTAAAGCGAAAGATGACTATAACCAAATGTTAAAAGCAACACCTGATTTATTAACCTTTCTTATTTAATTTTTGGAGGTACAAATAGTTCACGGACAGCGTGAACCTATGTGCTTATCTAATAAATAAAAATAAAGCACCTAAAAGATTTGATTCTTTGACGTTAAAAATTTTGATATGATTCCTACTGCACTTCCGAAAATTAGCTTACGCGCGATGTTCCTCTTTTTGAGCAAAAAGTGAGTTAAGAAGATTTCTTGGCATGGAATAGACCCCATTTTTGGTCTCCACGGCCACAGCGGTCAATCTTTGTCTCCCAGTCTTCAACAAGGTATTCAAAATCATCCTTTTTGAAATCCTGTTTTGAAAAAACAGAAAACAAATAAGCAAGAAGAAAAAAAAAAAGGGGGGGGGGCTTTTAACTCTGAAACCCTACGAGTGACCAGCATCTTATTTCTCCCAAGAGCATCACCCCTGAATCAAACATAAAGGCCATGATAATATAGGAAATGATCATTTAAGAAGCTCTTGATTGTTTAACTAATTCTCTGTGACAGCACAATAGAAAATGTATAGAGGAAGGTTTGGAGAATTTACATACTGATGTTGAGGTGTAAAGATTGAAATGAGAAGATAAGATCAGTTTATTCATGAACTGTGCCTAACCTCACAATTTGACCATTAGAACTTTCCTGTTGTCACTGATTTTTTAATTTACATTTATTAATGATAAAAATGATCTATCTAGTTAAAGTGTAGCTTTAAATATTTTCACCTTCAAGAAAATGTCCCTGTCTGTTTCAAATCTTTTCCTCTCTGACTGAAGAACTTCAACAAATCTCTTGGTGTTGTCTATTGCTTTTACATCAATAAAACCAACCCTCTCAAGAAGCTATTAACGCAAAGAAGAAGACATTTCACAAAACTTGAGAAAGGAGTTTGTTATAACTTTAAAATTCTTATATTTGTGTTTCAAATTTTAACTTGTTCTGACAACAGTCTGGATGTCTTAAATCAAAGCTACATGCCTTGGCAGAAATCTTAACTATCTAATTTTTTTTAAGAACGATGAAAAGCATCCCAGTTTTCCAACAGATTCTCAGTCCTTACCTTTCCATAATCAGCTGGAGTCAGGAGGTGATATTGTCGCTTAGCAACATATGCTTTCATCTGCTCAGACAATTCATTAGCACCACGGCAGTAGTCAGAAATAAGAAGCTCTCCTCCAGGCTTCAACCATTTCTAATCAAGATGAACAGAATTACAAGCAATCACTCAACTGGAACTTATGAAAATGCAATGTACATATACAAGGGGGCATGTACAGTGTAATGTGAGAAATGATTGAATGATGATTTTTTTTCTGGTTTTGACACTGAGCATGAGCCCGCATCTAGCAGAGTTTATTTTGGCAGATTGAAGTTTACATTGAATTAAAAATTCTACGTACTTGGAATAATGCCACAAACAGTTAAAAATTGAATGAACATTTAACATAGCTGAACCTTTCTACACATGAGTGAAAACACACTCTTTCAAGCCCACATGTAGTCCACCTCACACCCATCTTATTACAATCTGTTCAAGAGATTTACAGTCAACACCTCACATATTAACCAAAGATGTGTGTCCCCTTGGAGAGTTTGTATTAACCAACAAATGCACATAGTTTCTCAACAAAATGTTTGACATTCCCTTGGGAAACAGGGCAAAGCAAACATTGGGTCAATATTACATGGGTCTTTACTTTAAGCACTCATTCATTCCAAAAAAAATGGCATACCAAGAAGTTCTTAAACAAGGATTCCTTATCAGCAATGTGGAGAATTGTGTCTCTACTGTAAATAACATCAAATGATTCTGGGGCATAATCTGCTGTTGTTATGTCAGCAACCACAAATTCAACCTAAAAACACAAAGGACAACTTGAAAGTTTAGTGCTTGAGCTACAAAGTTCAGAAACACATTTATTTAACAATACATGTACCACTTTTGAGCCTTTTTCATCTGAAACATTCCCAGTTCACATCACAGTAGTTTCCATTTGGCATATGTTGAGCTTAGAAATTTCCAATGCTGCAAAATTGCAATGACATCTTCACGACAAAAAAACACTATGTTTACATAATATAAATTGTACCATCTCAAGATTACATAAACCCTTTAACTCCCATGAGTGACCAAGACAGAATTTCTCCTTACAATATCAATACAATGTCAACCAGATAAGTGATGAAAATAAAGAAAAATATCAACTCGGGGATGATTAGTTGATCCAATACTAAATTCTCTGAACTAACATTATAAGAATTGTATGGTTGACAGTAAGGAGAATGACAAATTTGATCTGGGAGTTAAAGGGTTAAGATATTTATATGAGCTACAGTAATTTCTAGATGCATGTGGTATAAAACCTGTAAGGGAATTTCTTCTTCATGTATTATCACAACAACTTACATTCATTTAGTTGTAACATTTATTTACTCATAATGTTTACATCATACTTTAAAGTTACTGACTTCTGATTGTTAATTCTCCCTTCTAGCTCCTAAATATTTCCTTAGGAATGAGTTATAAGAATTTGGTGTTCAATCAAGATAACAACTTCTACCTGATAAGTTTGAGTATTCATTATCTGTTTGCTGGATAATGTATGAATATTTTAGGGGGAAATTACATGTTAATCACTTCTTGAAGTTAAAGGTTACATGTAAGCACATTCTACCTTGTCATCCTTAAATTCCTTGGCTCTCTGTATTCCTGTATCAATCATATTTGTTGACAAGTCAACACCCAATACTTCCACTTTAAAATTCTAGGTGAGAAACAAGATAGTCCAATTTAACAAAATATTCCACAAAAGTTGTTAATTAAAAGCTAAAAAATTTTGTTAAAAACATGCTACCATATTGCTTTCATGAATAAAATGATGATATCTGAAAACTCTTTTAAAAAAAGTAATTGCAGTGCTATAAACAAGAAGTAGTCCTACATGTAGCTCTGAAATAGTCTAAAATCTAAAGATTTTTTATTCTTAAAAAGATCCCCAACACCCTCCCCAGCCCACCCCTCTGCATACCAGTATTGGCAAAGCCACATAATGACTCAGAGCATAGGAAAAATAAAGTTGCACCACAAAAGAAAACCAAGTTAAATTATTATAGTCTAATGATTTCCCTTAGCCCATGCCCCTGAATTTGTTGATTACCTCCTTTATCCAAGTCCCCTCACAAACTAAAATTTGATAAAATCGACTCAGTGCATGAGAAATTCAAAAAATAAAGTTGTAAGAAAACTAATTTCAATTAGAATAAAATTGATTTTCCTTATTTCTTTTGCAAAATATCAACATTTCCTTTTAACTAGGAGTTCAAGAGGTTTATCCAAGAGGCGACTGAATAAACCTGAAGAGTAGGCATATATACACTGTACAATAAAAAGGGATTTATCACAAGTCATACCTTCACCATGTAGAAAGCAGAACCTCCTATTCCACAACCAACATCAAGAACTGTTTGACCTGGTCTTAAACTCAGCATTGCTACAATTTCCTACATAAAAAAAGAAAAGAGAATGAAAAAAATGAAAAAATTGCTTTGTTCCCATATTTCACTTCAGGGAGGAAAGGCTTGAAAAATTTTTGGATAGACACTACAGAGAATGAAAGATGACAGGTGTTCTACATAATCCCTGGGATAAACAAAGATACCACATCCCCTTAACTAAATACAGTGATATAAACTTGTGTATCAGGTTAAAATCACAGGGAATGAAAGATCACAATATTACAAAATCCCTGGAACAAAGGAAACAAAGGCCTCATGAAATAACCTGTAGGGGGTTAACACCACAGGAATGGTAGGGGACCTTAGTGCACAATCCCTGAGGTAAGATCTTTGTTACATGTATGTGAAGGGACCTTTTTAAGGTTACTGTCAACAATATCATGTAAAACACCTTGCAAAACATTGAGAAATAATAGTCTTTATCACACCATAAAAAAAGAAAAGATGTAAGAGACCCGAAGCCAAAGAAATCGAAATTGAGTTTTCTTTTACCCTAGCTTACTTTTCCCACTTTTCCTTTTGCTTTTCCCGATTAATTTTGGATTTCCTTTCATTCATATTCCCCATTTAGCGAAATGACCATTACTGCAAAATTTAAAGTACTTTTTTGTCACAAGACTCGCCACAAATATGAGAGAAAAATAAAACACAAACAAAAAGTCACTCCTGAGAATTCCCAATGACAGGAGCAAAAGCTGGGTTTCAACAAGGGCTGCACCACAAATAAAAAATAGAAGTCATTGACGAAAGAAAAGTTTCTCCTTCGATTGCACAATACATGAGGGAGAATTTAGATTTTCATCTGCTGGCAAAAACTTACGAACATATCTAGGATTTACAGATTATAACTCTGTTTTATGGCACTGCATGATATTTTTTGGCTCACTTCAAGCTTAATGATCAAAACTGAATTGATTTCACCGAATTCTTCTAGAAATTATTTCATTAGGGGCTGATCGATTACGAAATATTCCACGTCCGCAGTATAAAAAAATAAAAAAGAAAACTTTATTCGGGAAAGTAAAATTAGCTACTGCAAAGGCTAACTTCGAATAAGCTAAAAATTACGTTTGCAAAATAACTCTAGATTGCAGGAAGAGAGAAAAAGAGATTTTACCTCCCAGTAAAATTACTTGGATCTCCTGATGTACCTTACCTCGGTTGTTTCAAGACCTCCAGTGCTTACAAAACCACGTCCGAAAATTTTCTCGTAACGCAAGATACTGTTGTTGGAATACTGATTCTGGTCCAGAAATTGTTGAAATTGATCGCTCTGTTGGCTTGTGGTCGGCATCTTCGAAAAATTAGGGTAGAACAGTACAGTGCTGGTGTTGCGTAGAGTGTGCAATCGTATTACCGGGAAAAACCCTTCAATTTATATAATCAGTGTCAGCGGTAAACATAATTGAGATAAGCGCAAAACCTTTGTTACTTCCGTTATTAATAGTATTAACTTGGAAAATAATTAACCATGCCCATCAAATATTGTAAAGTTGCAAAGATAAGGGAGGGTAAAATACGAGCAATGAATGGCTCAGTAACTCCTTTTGGAAACAAATCGGTGGACGATGTCTTTTTTCCGATATCTTTCGAGTAAAAATGCTGCTCTTGCTCTCAAAAGCCTGTGCTCGTTAAGAGCACAGGCAGAAAGAAACGAACTTGGAAATGCTGGTAGAAAACGCTCGTTTTCAGCGTAATGCGCAGCCATTTTTGGGCTTTTTGATTTTGCCACGTGTCTTTTGGTTTTTCCACGAGTCTTTTGGTTTTCCGTGAGCTATTTGGTTTTGCCGTGAGCTTTTTGGTTTTGCCGAGAGCTTTTTTGAGCTATTTGGTTTTGCCGTGAGCTATTTGGTTTTGCCGTGCGCTTTTTGATTTTGCCGTGAGCTATTTGGTTTTGTCGTTAGCTTTTTGGTTTTTCCGTGAGCTATTTGGTTCTGCCTTGAGCTTTTTTGTTTTTTTTTGTGAGCTATTTGGTTCTGCCTTGAGCTTTTTGGTTATTTTGTGAGCTATTTGGTTCTGCCTTGAGCTTTTTGGTTTTTTCGTGAGCTATTTGATTTCGCCGTGAGCTATTTGGTTTTGTCGTTAGCTTTTTGGTTTTTCCGTGAGCTTTTTGGTTTTTCCGTGAGCTTTTTGGTTTTTCCGTGAGCTATTTGATTTCGCCGTGAGCTATTTGGTTTTACCATAACAGTTGTGAGCCACCGTACTAATGGACCTCTGGTCATTATGGGCCATGTCACTTTTTTTTTTCAATTAAAAAAAAAACATTTATTTTACTTGTATTTTTCTTTTCTTTCCTTTTTGTTGTTGTTGTTGTTGTTTTTTCGAAATGGAAAAAAATTGAAAGAAAAGAAAACGAAAATATGAAAAAAATAAATAAAAACACAAAATAGTTAGGACAGATATCAAAAAAATCTATGGCCATACATAATGGGCCACCATACACCTGAAAGATTTGATTCTTTGTCATTCATGATACGATTCCTACTGCGCTTCTGAAAAGCAGCTTGAGCGCAAAGTTTTTGCTTGTGTGCAACAACTTTTTATTTCATTGCGTACAAAGCGAACGAAATAGTCAAGGACTCAAGTTCCTCTCGCGCGTGTCTCAGCTCGTATACTAAATTAGTGTAGCAGGAAACTGATCATGTTTGTCATGTTGAAGTGATTACACTTACAGTCTGGCTTTACTTCTATGGCGCAAACTTTAAGGGGAAATTCAATCCTTGCGGAACGTGAAAATAACTCTGAGCGTCATTTAGCGTGGCCCTCAGTTTCGGGACTGTGAGAAAATTGACACTGCATGAAGTTCCCCATCCTAAGACGTATCACGGAAGTAAACAGGACGCGCAATTTTGATTTAAACCCGCTTCGCATGATGGGAACCTTACCTCACTTCGCTCTATAATACTAACCCTTCCCTCTTGACCAATCAGATGCAAAACAGAATGCTAATTGTGACTTGGTCTCCCACGCTTTCACGCTTTTGATTTTAATTCTCATTGGCTCCTTCGGATATTCTGTTCTTTATTGGCCACTAAGATATTGTTTCATTTTTCTGGTCCACGTCTTAAAACGTGCAGCCAAAATGAACTTTAGAATGTTGCACATGGAAAATGGAGGGTCCTGTGCTCACGTCTGATGCTTGCGTCTTCCTTACTTTGTATTTCATTGGGTGCTAGGCGAACGAATTAGTCACGTGCTCTTCCTCTCGCGCATGTCTCAGCCTTCGCGGGCGTTCCGCAATTACTACTGATCGCCTAAACAATACAAACAAATGGCGCGTGTACCTTAGGCTAGGTCAAGCCTTATCCAATGATAACTATAACCAAATGTTAAAAGCACCACCTGATTTATTAACCTTTCTTAAATTAGTTTTTGGAGATACATGCATGTGCTTACAAAAATAGCTAATAAATAAAAATTGAGCACCTAAAAGATTTGATTCCTATAATAGCCGTTAAAAACTTTACATATGATTCCTACGGCGCTTTGGAAAATTCGCTTACACGCGAAGTTCTTCTTTTTGTGCAAAAAGTGATTTAAGAAGATTTCTTGGCATGGAATAGACCCCATTTTTGGTCTCCACGGCCACAGCGGTCAATCTTTGTCTCCCAGTCTTCAACAAGATATTCAAAATCATCCGATTTGAAATCCTGTTTTGAAAGACAGAAAACAAATAAACAAGAAAATCAATGAACTGTTAACTCTAAAACCCTACAAGTAATCAGCATCTCATTTCTTCTAAGAGCATCACCCCTGAATCAAACATTAAGGCCATGATAATATAGGGAAATGATCAAGTAAAGAAGCTCTCGATTGTTTTAACTAATTCTCCTTGTCAGAACCATAACAAATGTATAGAGAACAGTATGGAGAATATGCATACTGATATTAGGGTGTAAAGAATTTAGCGATAAGATCAGTTTTTCATCAAGTGTGCCTAACCTCAGATTTTGACTTCTAAAATGTTTCTTATATGAATTAATGATACAAATGATCCACAGCACAAGTGTAGCTTTTAGTTTAAATATTTTCACCTTCAAGAAGATGTCCCTGTCTGTTTCAAATCTTTTCCTCTCTGACTTAAGAACTTCAATAAATCTCTTGGTGTTGTCTACTGCTTTTACATCAACAAAACCAACCTTCTCAAGAAGCTATTTGAAAAGAAAGAAAAAAATGTTACAAAAGCTTTGAAAAAGGAGTTTCTTATAACTTTAAAATTCTTATATTTGTGTTTCAAATTTTAACTTGTTCTGACAACAGTCTGGACATCTTAAATTTGAGTCTACATGCCTTAGCAGGAATCATATCTAACTAAATGTTGCTGTTGATCTAGTTCCAATTAAATTTTATTGATAAAATTATTACTGAATTCTCTGGTCTTTTGAAGAAGTGAGATTAAATGATCTCTATTATGGGTTGGTCAGACCATTCCAAAGTTTCATGATCAATTTCCCCACACTGGATCAACACTCTGGGTTTTAAAATCATAAAGTAGAATGTGCTGCCTCTGTTATATCATCTACAAATATTGGGACATTCTAGTCTTGTGGAATAAGGAGGAAAACAGAAGGCACTGCCTCCTCCATCTTCTCTGCACAGATTAACAGAAAACATGGTCTGGCCTTGTTGTTGTTTAAACAGGCCCCCATTTTAACCCTTAAACTCCCAAGATTTCATTAGTAATTCTCCTCACTGCCTGCCATACAATTTATGTGATGTTAGTTTGGAGAATTTGGAATTGGATCAACCAATAATCCCCTAACTGATATTTTTCTTTATTCTTATTACTTGTCTGCTACATATCAAACTGATAATGTAAGGAGAAATTCTGTCTAGATCACTAATGGGACTTAAAGGGTTACCAAGCTTTAAAGATGACTGGGCCAGCCAGTCTAAATATCACAAATAATTAAATCAACATTAAATTTCAAAGAAAAGTTAAGAAAGTTACAAAAGAGTAAATTCCAGTTTATCATAATTCAAGGTTCTACATGTAGGCTCCATTTTCTTCAAATTAACTTTGAGGTCATCTAAATTCATAATCCAGTCACTGAAAAAAACTGTTTTCAATATTATATGAAATACTAAACCCCTGACCACATTTTAGAACTAGCTACAGAGTAACAAACACAGAGAAATAAAAATTACAGGTCACAAAATTGGTGACTGCCAATGCAAATGTAGTCCCTGCAATTGTTTATAATTTTTAAGTACTGGTCAATTGTATTTTCAAGAAAGATGAAAAGCAGCCCAGTTTTCCAACTGATTCTCAGTCCTTACCTTTCCATAATCAGCTGGAGTCAGGAGGTGATATTGTCGCTTAGCAACATATGCTTTCATCTGCTCAGACAATTCATTAGCACCACGGCAGTAGTCAGAAATAAGAAGCTCTCCCCCAGGCTTCAACCATTTCTAATCAAGACGAACAGAATTACAACCAATCACTCAACTGGAACTTATGAAAATGCAATGTACATATACAAGGGGGCATGTACAGTGTAATGTGAGAAATGATTGAATGATGAATTTTGTTGACAACAAGCACGAGTCTACATCTTGCAAAGCTTTTTATGGCATATTTAAGTTTGAAAAATTGTAAGAACTTGGTGTGTTCTAATAATCTACTACCCATAGCTTCTTTATAAATAATTTTACATTCTCTTCTGAAACAGAGGGTGAGACAACTGTTGTGTCACAATTCACTTGGATCTTCAATTTAAGCACTCATTCATTCCCAAAAAAAAAATGGCATACCAAGAAGTTCTTAAACAAGGATTCTTTGTCTGCAATGTGAAGAATTGTGTCTCTACTGTAAATAACATCAAATGATTCTGGGGCATAATCTGCTGTTGTTATGTCAGCAACCACAAATTCAACCTGAAAACACAAAGGACAACTTGAAAGTTTAGTGCTTGAGCTATAAAATTTACCGGCAAACACATGAATACTACATGTATTACTGTGTAACTTTTAAGCCATTTTCACCTGAAAATTTCAGTTCACATAACATTTGTTTCCATGCATTTAGCATATGTTGAAGTTACAAATTTCCAATGCAGCAAGATTGCAATGATATCTTCATGACAAGAAAAAAAGAGTTGCAAATTTTCAAGAACCTACCCACAACTAAAAAAAACCTCACTGACACCATGTTTACAGAAACCAACGGAGTGTACATAAATTGTACTATTACAAGATTACATTAAAATATACATTTGACCTAATTTCTAGATGCATGTGGTATGGGAACCCATTAGCAAATTTTTTTTGATTTCATGATCACAAAAACTTGCGTTTATTTAGTTGTAACAAGTATTTTCTAACTGTGTTACATCATGCCTTACACTTACTGACTTCTGATTGTTCATTCCCACCTCTAGCTCCTAAACCTTTCCTTTGTAATGAGTTACAAGAATTTGGTGTTAGATCAAGATAACAACATCTACCTGATAAGTTTGGGTATTCTCATCATCTATTGCTGGATAATGTACAGATATTTTGGGGAGAAATTACATGTTACCATGGTAATCACTTCATGCAGTTAAAGGTTACATGTAAGCACATTCTACCTTGTCATCCTTAAATTCCTTGGCTCGCTGTTTTCCTATGTCAATCATATTTGTTGACAAGTCAACACCCAATACTTCCACTTTAAAATTCTAAGTAAGAAACAGTACAGTCCAATGTAACACAAAATTTTGTTGCAGTAGTTGTTATGACAACATAACATATGGCACTTGGCATGTTCAAAAACCCTTGTTTGGTTCCTCTGTTGCTACTTGCCATCTCACTTGCTCTGAAATTTCACTTTCAATTCACAGAAAAAAGCTAGAGAGAAGTCCTAAAAAAAGGTTGCACACAGTACAATTTGGCAGCTTTGGCTTAGCTCTGTGCTCTGTACTCTGATAGAGCCAGCTTTCTCCACCAGTGACAGAAAAAAAGGGTCAAGTCATACCTTCACCATGTAGAAACCAGATCCTCCGATTCCACAACCAACATCAAGAACTTTTTGACCTGGTTTTAAACTAAGCATTGCTACAATTTCCTGTAGAATAAAATAAGGATGAAAACAATGAAATAATGCCTTGTGTTACTCGCGTTTGGCCACCCTGTAGCAACAAGTTGTAACATGTTGGACTGTGTTGGATCAAGTTTAAAAATGGCCAAAGTTTTGTTGCAACATTTTTTGATGTTATAAGATAATGCGCGCTTTTTGGTCAAAGAAAAGTTTCTCCTTCTATTGCAAGATATGTGAGGGAGAATATAGATTTCCATCTGCCGGCAAAAACTTGCGACACATATCTAGGATTTACAGATGAAAGCCCTGTGTTTTGGCACTGCATGATATTTTTTGGCTCAGTTCACGGCTAATGATCAAAACTGATTGATTTCACCGAATTCTTCTAGAAAAGATTCCATTAGGGGCTGATCGATTTCGAAATATTACACGTCCGAAGTATAAAAAAAAAAAAAAATTTATTCGAGTAAGTCAAATTAGCTTTTGCAAGAGTTAACTGCGACAGCGAATGAGCTAAAAATTACGTTTGTAAAATAACACTAGATTGCAGGAGGAGAGGAAAAGAGATTTTACCTCCCAGTAAAATTACTTGGATCTCCTGATGTACCTTACCTGGGTTGTTTCAAGACCTCCAGTGCTCACAAAACCACGTCCGAAAATTTTCTCATAACGTAAAATACTGTTGCTGGAATACTGATTCTGGTCCAGAAATTGTTGAAATTGATCGCTCTGTTGGTTTGTTGTAGGCATCTTTGAAAAACTGGGGTCGCGCACGATTTACGACGACGTACGATTTGCAAACTACTCGTGGAAAGTAAGATTCCGGGTGAACGCTTCAAGTCTTTATCATCAGTGTCAGCGGTAAACCTAATTGAGATAAGCCCACTAGTCATCTTTGCTGCTTCCTTTGTTATTCGTTACTAATTAACCGTGCTCATCATAATATTATATAACACTGGAAAAGTAAGGAAGAGTAACATACGAGCAACGAATAGCTCAGTAATTTATTTTGGGAACGAATTGGCGGACGATGTCTTCTTTCCGATATCTTTCGAGCAAAAATGCTGCTCTTGTTCTCAAAGGATTGGAATCTTTACTCGATCTGGAAGAGCTTTGTGATGTAATCCTTCGCACAGAAGATGGTTTCTCGATATCGGCACACCGCAATGTTCTCTCCGTCGGCAGCCCATACTTCAGGGCCATGTTCTTGGGACAACTGAAAGAGAGCAGAAGAGAAGAGATCACTTTAAAAGGGGTTACCGGTGAAGCTCTTCGATGTATTGTTCGGTTTGTGTACACCTCTTCAATAGACGTGAATGACGCAAATGTTGATGATGTTCTTAGCGCTTCGGACCTTTTCCAGATGAAAGAAATTACTACCGTTTGTTGCCAGTTTCTTAAAGAGCAACTTCGGCCGTCAAATTGCTTGGGAATAGCAGCTATTGCCGGTGGCTTTTCCTGCGAAGAACTTTGGAGTGAGGCGCGCAAGTTTGCGGTAAAACACTTCAATGAGGTAATAAAATGTGATGAGTTCAAGGATCTGTCGTTAGACGCAGTCAAAGATCTGCTTTCAGACGAAAATGTGTGCATTCGATCGGAGGAAGATGTTTATAATGCAGCTGTTGAATGGTTGACGTGTTTTGGCGATCGCCTGAGATACTCGTCGGAAATACTACGTTGTGTACGGCTACCTGTTTTGTCTCCTACATTTCTCCGTTCACAGGTGATGATTAATGAGTGGGTTATAAATGATCCTGAGTGTAAGCAGATGCTAGATGAAGCCCTTTCCTATGCTTCTTCCCCTTCATCTGAAAAGCGTAAGCACTCTTCAGCAGTAAGAATGAGGCCACGAGTCCACTCGGGGTTTGCTGATGTCATGGTTGCCATTGGTGGTCTCCACCTTGGTAGTCCTGTGGCATCAGGGGAACAATACAACATGTACACTGATGAATGGTCACCTATTGAAGACATGCCTACCCTGCGGTATGGTGTTGCTGTTACTCAGCTTCATGGACAGATATATTGTCTGGGAGGATTTGAAAGTGGGAAGTACTTGAGCACAGTTGAAGCTTATGACCCTGAGGAAAATTCATGGATGATACGCCCACCGATGCTTGTGTCTAGAAAATACTTTGGTGCAACCTCCCTCGGTGGTAAAATTTTTGCTTTTGGAGGCTCCAACAGCCATCATCGGCTCAAAAGTGTGGAATGCTTTGATCCATATGAGAATCAATGGACCTTTGTCTCACCTATGCTGCGTCCAAGAATGTACTTAGCTGTTGGAACACTGGGGGGATTGGTGTATGCTGTGGGAGGACATGATGGCTTATCACGCCTGAGTAGTGTGGAGTGCTATGACCCTCAGAGTGATGAATGGAGCTACGTGGCTCCCCTAGGTATGGCTGTTGATTCTAACTTTTTACAAAAGAGATGCACTGTTATATCATTTTGAATATTGTATATACCAGTGGTGTAAACCTGGGAGTAATATTTAATTGAGCAGTCTGTTGGTCCATATGAAAATAACTACTACAGATGACAGCCATCCTTAGCTCTTTTAGCTCAACAGTTAGACTATGCAATCAAATCTTTTGAATTTGGGTTGGCAGTTGATATATCTTAGGTATTTGTCATGGAGATCTAGCCTCTGCAACCTCCAGTTCTGGGGTCTGGGACTCTCTGGTATGCTGTTCTCTCCCCTCCCCTCAACAAACATTAGGAGTAATAATGCTATAATAATTCCACATGGATGTTCCATAATTATGCTAATAGGTCCCCCCTTAGTAGGGGTTCAATATTTGATAAATCCCCTTTCCTAATGAGCCCCCTCCTTTCTATGCCCCACCCCCCAGCTTTAAAAGAAAACGAATCAGTTTGTTTCAAAAGTTTTTGATCTTTAATTCAGCTTGAAAGCCACCCTCCACTAGACATATACTTAACCAACACTCCCAACCACAAAATTTGTTTATGTCTAAGGCTTGCAGTCAGGCTTTGTCCAAATGCAATAACACATTCTCATTATAGAAGTATTGAATCAATGTCAATACCTACCCCTTCACTAACCCAAAATTGATTCTGTTGTTGGGTCAGGAGAGGGGTATGTCTTCAATTGCTCCGATATTGACATTGATCAAAGTGTGATTATAATATTATCGTGTATAACAATTTCTTCTCCATTGTCTGATAGGTAAGCCAAGATCTGTTGCTGGTGTAGCAGCCCTTGGTGGCCTCTTGTATGTCATTGGTGGATTTGATGGGAACAATTATCTTCGTAATGTTGATGTCTATGATCCTGAGACAAATTCTTGGACTGCAGCATGTCCACTGAATGAACAGCGCTCTGCTACCAGTGTTGCCGTAATGAAAGGAAGGATTTTTGCCATTGGTGGCTTTAATGGACAGTTCTTGTCAAGTGTTGAGGTCTATGACCCTGAAATTAACCAGTGGAGTTACGTAAATAATATGTCAATTCCAAGAGTACATTTTGGTGCCACTGTTGTGTAGTACATGTGATTTATTTTTGTATAAGATAGTTTAAAATTCAGTCTTTGGGGATGTTTCCATCACTGGGAGGAAATGTCTTTAGGCAGTTGGAAGTGTTCTAACCCTTTCACTCTGAAGATCTCATGAGTGCTGGTAATTCTCCTTACTGTCTGTCATACAATTCTTGTGATGTTTGGTGGGAGAATTTGGTATCTCCTTAATTGCTTTTTTCTTCATTATCATCATTTTTCGGTTGATATTGTATTGATATAGTGAGGAGAAATTATTTCTTGGTCGCTCATTGGAGTGACAGGGTTGGATCCAAGGATTTCCTACAAGCAGCAGAGTTAATAAAAATTTAGGAGGAAATAGCCATTGTGATGTTTGAATGCCCCTCTAAGTTTTATTATGGATTATGTTATGCTATATGTTTAATATCAGCAAAAATTAGCTTTTTTGCTCCCATGTTACTAAAGAAATGGTATTGATAATGTTGGAGGAACCAAGAAGAATCTAATTGCCAAATAACTGATGTTTTTTTTTTTTTTCATAATTTTCACACACATCATGCTTACGGCTTCTCATTTTTGCACCAATTAGGCACAATGCTTTCACGCTTAGAACATACATGCGCAATGCTTGCATACTCGAAGATTATGCATTTCAGACAACTAACTCTGGTTCCTTTTTTTTAGGGGGTTAAATTGGGGCGTAAGATAATCCCGAAGTTTAAAACTTCAAGATTGGTTTGGATTTATTTGGTTGTGTTTTCAGTGATCAAAAGTCATAAATAAACACTACCGGGAGCAATTAATACCCTCACATGACAAACACGCAGTTCCCTATGTAGGAAGAGAGGGCAGCCTTCGTGTAGGCTTGTCACACAACGTGTGGCGAGAGAGCAATTGCGTGATCATATTGTGCAATGACTGCGTGACAAGAATCTGTTCTTTCTTCTTTCTGTTCGTCGATAGCGTGCAAACTAAGAAGGAGGAGAAGCCTTAAAACGAGGGCATCAATCATTTCAAAAAAATTTCTTTCGATAAAAGGAAACACACCCCCTTTTTTTTTCAAAACAAAAAAGAAAATGAGAGTTTGATTTTCGTGAAATCATACTTTTATTAAGGTTTCTAACATCATCCATGCTTCATGATTCTCTGAACGATCGAATTCACTGCAGATATACGATTCTTCTAAACTCTTCGAGGTTTTATATAAGCGACTGATATCATCACTCGCTCAATTCTCTCAAAATACAATTGGAAATGTTTGGTAAATTAATTAGGACAGCCGTATTGACCAATCACGTTCAAGTCAAGTCTACGTGTAAAATTTCATCTCCATTGATAGGATGCAGCACAGAAAGCAACTGTCGGAACACCCACGTCTTTCGAAGGGTGGCTGCTTAGACAGAAATCAATTTTCGCGGTTAACTGAAACGGGTCCTATCCAGCTGGCTGATGTAAGTGATCAAAATCTTCGAAAATCTGAAAAAAGCACGCAGTTATTTTGCTCCATGAGAATAAGAAATATTTCAAAGTTAATGTTGAAAATGCATACCTTACGCAGGTGATACTCTGCTCCTGACCTACATATGATGGCAAGAGAGTAGAAACGAGCATACATGCAAAATATCTGGCTGTAAGTTCATAATTCCGCAAGAACCGATGAATTTTGGCGAACGTGCCTGTGACCATCATTTTCGTAGTCTTCCGATATGAAGGGGAAATTTTTCCAAGAAGATCTTTATTCTAGAGGTAAACTCTTTCCAAACATGATAGTTTCTTGCTGCGCCTCCGTGGGGACGCTTCACGGGAGAGTTCAATTACTCTGTCGGCGTGACACACTCGGAACTTTCGAATTAAATTTTTAGCCTTCTCAATTTTAATTGCATTCATCCATAACAAGGCTCCGAAAATATAACTGACTTCCTCAATCCCCCTTTGATATTTTCAGCTACGATTTAACCTGAATATTAACATATCTTCCATTGTTAAAGGATGCTATGACTGAACTTGGAGGGCGTTTACCGAGCTATTTCGGAATCTTTCCCCTGCTGACGGAGACGAATGAACAACGTGATTCGCTAACTTTATTACCTAAAAATGCTGTTTGCCGTTTCCTCAATATTTGGTTAGTTGAACTGTTTTGCTTGTTGGAAGGTTTTTAAATTCGGGCTTCATTTGACTATCGTGTTAGTTTATGCAGGAAACTAAGTCTAAACATACTCCTCCTTGGGTGAGAAATGAAGGACTGGAAAACGGGTGAAATTTAATTTGCAACAGACAGAAACCTCACATTTTCAATAATATGTTCTTTTTTCTGACGCAATGGATATTGATTTCTTCCCAGTTGGGTTCTATTTTCGAAGAATGAGATCGAAAAATAAAACAAAAATTCACAAAGCGTAAATTGTAAAGCCTTTTACACGGAAACTAGTGACGTGGTTTCGGCCTAACAATTTGTTTGTGTGCCTGCTGTTACAACCACTGACAATGTAAATGATTAAAGCACAATTTAGCAGCGTAGACAATTAATTGATTTCAAAAAGTACAATTTACACAGGATGCTGCAGGCAAGAAAACTGGTTATATATCACTTTTTATTGAACGCTTTTTGTCTGTATTTTCCGTTTGCAGTTTGAATAAATAATTTTTCAATTCATCAGACTAAATGAGACATTCGTTCTCCATCACCTACTTTTCAATTTGAAATTTGTGAAATCGATATCAAGTTGTTAGAGAGGTGAAGCACTAATACAGAGCTAAAAGATCTCTAATTGTTGTCAGTCTTTAAACATGCTTAGTTTCTCTCACGAAAGCTACCAGGTTTAAGAAAAAAAACTGTTAATTGATTTCTTGGAATGAAATGACTGTTCGTGCAGATTGGTTGCACTGCAAATCGATTTCATGGCTGCAGTTACAAAAAAAACAAAAACTCCAGGGTCAACTGGTGCTGAACTTTCTAGAAGTCAGAATCTGCATTAATTCCTAAATTAACTTTTGACGTTTATCACTGCACGTCCAAAAAATGCGGAGATGGTTTTGATCTAACCGCTTTATAGAGATGTAATTTCGTTTAACAACTTGATAACTTGATTGTCAGCAAATGCTAATTCTGAAAAGTTTTCACAACGAAATAACTGACATCGACATGTGTCAAACAAATGGGTTCCGGCAATCGTTTTTGTTTATTCCAGACCAATCAAACCCAAAGCTTTTATTTTCATTCTTTCAATACAATAGAGCGTGTCAGAAAAGCACGATCGTTCCCAAACATTTTTGAAGTTCTAAAGTACTCTTAACAGATCATAAATGCAATTATTATATTGGGCAGCTTTGTGAGACGTGCCACTTCGATGGTTTTCCACGAGACAATCAGCGATTAGCAAGATTAAATGAAGAAATAATTGATATTTGTGTTTTATTCATGAGGGTCTTTCAATAACTTTGTTTGCCTCGCAGTTAACTAATTGCGTAGTTGTTGAGGCAGTTTAAGGTATTATATCGGAGCAAAGATTCTTTAATCCTAAAACCCCGACAGAGAAGGCGAGTTTGGACGTCCGGAGCGAATCCACAAATATATTGGTGAGTGCAAATTAAGGATTTTCAAACATCATAGCTGAGGGATGGATATTTTTTTGAGCGACAGTGTAAGTCGAAGATTATCTCAGTGGGGGAGATTTGAGGGACAGTAAAAGTTTGATGATAGTGAGTTCAAGCTTTTGCTTCGGTTTGTTAAACGAATATGTTTGTAAACTACAAAGCCTACTTGTAACTGTACATTTGGTTTCTCGATCTCAATATTGAATAGCCGACCGGTTGAAAAGTCTCTGTTGATGGTAATTTGTAAGTTCCTTTCTGTTGTTTCCCGGCTATTTCAAAAGCAATATCGACCATCCATAAAAGCAGAGCGAAAATTTTTTACAGTTACGTTTCCTAGCATTAAATCTATTGTTCAAATGAACGATATCTGGAACTTTCAGCCTGAGATCGTTTTAGCCAAGGTATTATTTTGCGCTAAATGATTTCCACCCAAGATTCAAATCTTAAGTCGCTTTGGTTTAAAGCGAAATCTTCTTGAATCTCTTGGAGACAAGCAGTTTTCTTTCTAGGTGACCATGGGTCAGCACATTGAATTAATCCCTAAATCTGCAGCGCAAAAAAAAAAAAATCGACTGCAATCAGATGTACTTCTGTACATGTAAAACTGGGATTGTATTTCAGTAAATGGGGAAGTGACTTCTTGAGAAGGAAACCTTGCATTTTTATTTTTGGAACTTGTTGACAAGAGAATCAAATAATCCTTGAATTTTCTTAGCAAAAAGTGCAGTTTATGTTGCTGTATTTTGGGTCCTTAATCATTACTGATGCATGCACTTTAAAGAAACATTAAATTTATTCATGAGGAATACCAACATTTCCGATGATTGTAAAACGCGTTGAAACAAACTCAACAACGTAAAGTAGCAGAATATGAATCTGCGCAAAGGAAGAAGGGTCTTTGTTTTTTAATTTGAAAATATGTATATGCCATGGTCAATACGGAAAGTATATAAGACCCTTATCACCCGGAAACGAAATAATTAGGTGCTTTTGACCCCAAACAAAGGCAAATATCGATAGCTATTCAACCACGACGAAATAGTTGTCTCATTTCACGCGCTACTATAACCACTGCATGATTAGGCAAAATGCCGGGCCTTTTTCCTCATTTCAAAATCAGACAAATCGAATATCTGTGGATATTTCACGAGTGAATGAAGGTAAGAAATTACTTGAAGAAATCATGTTTCGAAGGCCTCCGGTACGGATTTTTTAGCTTGGGTTGTGTCTTGTATTCAATTGCTGTATTTTACAACAAGGTCAATTTTTTGATCACCAGTTCACGGAGGAAAAAAGAAAAAAAAAAAGCCGTTCAAACAGTAAGAATTAAAGATTTTTCTTAATTCAATAACTCTCCATGTTTATAGTTTATTTTCGATTAATTGCACGGTGGAGAACATTCTGTTGAAGATACAAAACATAGAACAAAGTTGTAATCATGCTAAAAGTGAAATGACCTATTAGGTATGTGACAAACGATTTAGGCTTACTTTCGATGTACACTCTGGTCTGAACCAGCTGTGAAAGAAAATTTTCCCCGCTAACCATGGCGTCAAAGAATTCTAACAATAATTTTTGGTTGGCTACGACTTTTGCTATATTGAGACCAGTTTTAAATCAATTTCAAAACTGGGAATTCAAAGATTCTGGTTTTACGTGGGAGAGATTTCCTCGAGCCCAATATCTCATTATCACATCGGGCAAAGTCAGGTTCTCGGCTGAAAACCTCAATGCTTAGTACTTTCGCATGCATATGATTTTCTTAGATGAAATTTTTAGAAACTTAGCTACGACATTTATCTATCGTAATTGCCTTGGTATAAGGTCGGCAATGTTTCGGAAATTTACAATAGCATCATATAATTCAGTTTTTTTGCTATAAATTATAATGCGCATCAAAAAAAAAAAACCAAAAAAAAAAAAATGAAAAGGAACTCGTATTCAAAAAAATTTTTCAGCAGTTTCCAATCTTCCGGTCTGATAAGTCTGAACGGTAAAATTTCGTAGATATAAAATTAGACCGCGAATCTATGGGTTAAAATGGTTTCATTTGCGTCTCGCCAGCGCGAAAACTGACGAATTATATTACCTATCACGATTACAGAGGTAACGACACAAAATCCTTATTTTGGCCTAAAACATATAGGTGAATTATTTCTAAACATAAAAAACTGTACATGTCATTGCTCCCTGTCAGACAAGGAACGTATTCATTCATTTTAAAATCACGTTCATCCGTACCTTCGGAAAAAGAATGCGAGCTAACGAATATAGTGCAGTAAATCAGAATATTAATTTTTTATAGCCACAACTCCCACAAATAGACCTAAAAATAGAAGAATTTCTGCTGTATTCGTGATAAATTCTGCATTTGTTTTTCAAACAGCGGAAGAACTAATTTGGGATTTTGTTACCAAGATATCGGCATCTAAATCGTTATAAATAGATTTTTATTTCCGAGAATATTATATCTGCTGCATGAGATAAGTAATTTACTTGGGTTTCCGACCTCTCGGAAGAGAGCTGAGGCTGCTGATTGAGCGATCAATGATAAATAGGAAAACTCTCTTCGCCGGATTATTTTCTTGAGTTCTTCCTATACTTAGGTTTAAAAATTCGAGTCCTAACACGCTTTCCTTAGATTGGTGTTTTTGATGTCCTCAATAATGCAAAATGCATCGAGGTATATACTCTGACATACAATTTTACACGCAATCGAGACTTCTCTGCCCTCTGATTGGCTTGTACGATTTCCTGCAGGGTTCTTTAGCCAATCAGAACGCTGAGTCTTCTGCCCCAAACATTAACAAGTAACGATCAAAGGCGATTTAGTTAAATTACTTTCCCGAGCTTTTTACATGTCGTTATCTTACAATCCGCTTTAGTTAGGAGAATTCATAAGGCTTAGTTCAGTTTCTATTTGAAAACATGACTTAAAACTGAGTGGTATCTGTGGACTACAAAAATTACTCGGTAGAAATCTTTATCGCGATAATTTTTCTCGTATCCGACAGAAAACAACAAAAACAACGAATTTAGCGTTATGCAAATTTAAGACTCGTTTTTGTTGTTGTTGTTGTTGTTGTTGTTTTGTTTTCATTTCATTTTTCTATTTAAAAAAGCTTCAATTGGATTGTGCTGATAGGATTCCCTTGAAAAGAGAAAATTAACCGAAAGCCTACTTATCTAAGCAAATCTGATCTAAAATTTTAAAATGAAGGTATAAAAACAGTCTAAAAGATATCGCTTCAAAAACGATAAAAACTGGAAACAGATGAATTTCGCTATTCTAATGCATGAATATAATTTTTTCCCTTAATTTCTTCTTTTTCTCGGCTCAATTTACTCCAAGAATCGCCCTCTTAAAGTGCCCACAGGAATGGAATTTATGGCCAAAATATATTTCTGCTTGTTTCTCTGTAGGAATCGAATAACTCTTAGAAATAATTGCAATTATAAGGTCCCCATGAATTTTTTGTCTCAGCCTAGCTAATCTGGCCAAAACAGATACAATTGAGGCTCTCTAAACAGGATGGGAAAAGCCTGGGCTGTTTTCGGCGGCGCAGCAGTCTATCGGCAGGTGAAAACAACTGTCAGCTGGAGCTCTTTTGAAGGATAGAATACGGATTATAATTTCTTTACACTTTCAATACCTCGGACAATCCTTGGGGAGCTGTTACATTGAAAAAAACACTCTCGTTACAGTGGAAATGTTTCAAATTTAATGCACAAGGGGAAAGGTGCCATGGATTTTTCCTAACTCTAGATAATAATCCTTTCAGGTGATCTTACTGAAGAATCTAAAGGTATGATTTTGTTGGAAAACGAATGTCAAATTTTAAAGAGCTTCTTTACTGCGCTGTATTTTGTATAACCTAAGTACTTAGAAATATGTGTTAAATGTGGTACAGTGCCATACAACAGAGTAGATAAAAATTAACAAAATTGATTTATTTCTGAGGATAGATAAAACTTAACGTTTTAACTGGGAATTGTGTAGGTCAGTTCATATAATTACCTCGAAACTATCGGTCAATTCTAAATTTTATTCTCTCTTCTTCGGTCGCCAGTTTGAATTTATAAAAAGAGGAAAAGGACGCCATAAATTTAGATAATAAATCTTTCATTCAAAAACTACAAAACTTCTTAGATTAAAAATTATTTATTGTCGCTCAAAGTCGTCAGCTTCACTGAATAACTCTTACAACGAAACTCACACCTAGAAAAACTAAAAAAAATTGCGGACTTGCAGATGTTTTCAATCAGATGCGGAGCTAAATCAGACAAAAAAAAATTGTGACAAAGTCAAAGTTAGTCGAAATTAAGATTCGGAGGCACTTACCACAAAATAATTAGAAAAGCCGATTAAAATTTGCTTGCCTTGAGAAACACGCTTCGGTATAAGACGGTATAAGTTAAATGAAACACGTCTTTATTTATCTTTTCTTTTGCGCCTTTTCGGTAACTATTATTTACTCTTAAAAGATTTCTTTCTCTGGTGTATAGCAACGGAGGATAAACGAGAAGACGTTATAAGCAGTCAGTAGAGGAACAATTTAACTCAGTCGAGTTTATTTAACCAAATATATTTGATGGCACTCATCGCCTAAACTTACTTTACTATCGACCCTGTTGAATAGTGCGGTAGATGTTTCACTACTAAAATTGTTGGTAACGGGCTGGTTTGTTTGTTATTTTTTTTAGTCCAATTTTTGTTTTAATTGTGGTGTTGTTAGTTTATTATTCATCACGAAACTCTCCTAAGGACACAAGAGGTTGGTTAGCCACAGAAAAAAACAAACAAATTACTACATAGTTTGATTTCCATCGAGAATCGGCACCTGTGGTCGCAAAAATATCATAGATGGTGCCTTCCCATCAGGCAGGCTGGTCTATTTAAAGATTGTAACAGTTTCGGGAGTTAATTTTCATTCTTTCAGTTAAGCAATGCAAGGATTGGTTTTTTTTTCTTTGATATTTTGCCTCACAAACGAAGTAAAATTCTAAAAAAATTTCTTTGTCAGGCAATGCCCAGAAATTTTCTTGCTCTTGATCTCACTAATGAAATTTTTTACAGAACCAAATGAGTTTGAGTGTTTCTACACGCACGCATATCTCCCTAACCATGACAATAATAACAAGTACTTCCACATGAGTAAATAAATGACACAAATTTCCAAAATTAAAATCGCAAAAGGCTCTACGTATTTGGGGTCTTAAGGAAATGTTAATTGTTTTCGAGGTATATGAGGCATTTTCAACAAACGCGCTGTTGTTTTTTAATGAAATCAGTCTTATAAGTTATTTTATGAGACATTTTCCTCGCAACTTGTAGCAACAACAAAATAGCATGATAAACTTGGTGAAGAACAGCGATTTTGCCTTTGGCCAAATGAAAATAGAGGATAGCAAACAAAGAGATAAATTATAAACTATAAATGAGAGAGAACAGATCGTTAATTTCGAGGTGTTACTCTGTAATTTACGAATAATACTTTTAGATTCTTCTGCCTCTTTTGATTTTTAAAAGGAGGACCTTGAGTAAACCACGAGGAAGAGGCAAAACAAAAGATCTAATGAGCAGAACAACAGCTTAGCACGTGCATTTTGAAACTTTGTACGTTTCTTTGCCGTCCTCTGCGAAACAACAACGTGAAATCACTAAAATCTGCGTGGTCTGAGAACAGAACCCAAGTGTTACGGTATAATCTTACCGACAGAAAAACACTACAATCCCACAAACTCAACTTCTTTATTAAATAGCGAGTAATGTTCTTAACAAGAAGCGACTCCCAAAGGCAGTGCAATACTTATCGTTAATTAACTTATTTAAGCCCACCACAGTCTAAATCCTAGCTCACCACTAACACAATCTCACTGCTGTCTCCAAAGTTCCTTGAAATGAGCAATCTTCCGCAGTAATTCTCTCTCGGTATAGCTTTCAACACAGTCGTCGCTCCGACGATAACAACTACTTCTACTACTACATAAGTAAGTCTATACATATATATATATATATATATATATATATATATGTATATATAAATTCACAAAGTGTTCTGGAACATTTCAGGAGCTTACAAGAGAAATTTTTTACTTGTTGAAATGTTCTGGAAAGTTCTATGGTATGCAAGTCAGCATGACTCAGCAGTCTGGAGATTTCGAGAAGATTATATTTACAATAGTTACTCATAACAGAAGGCAAAATATTTAAGTATCCTTGTGAAGAGACGATGAACATGTCCAGCCATTTGAAAAATTCTATTTGAAATGGTAAATTCGTTTTTTATCGAAGTGCTCCGAACAATCCTAGCCAGTAACAAAGGCTTAAAATGAACTGCTGTGGTCAGGAATAATGAGCGGCGACGTTATTTCATACAAAAATACTTTGTTCAAGAATTTCGCAGCGAAGGAAAAACAAAAACTTTCCTCATAATCTTATTAATAAAATGCTCTCCTCCTGTTAAATCTGTTTACTTGTTCAAATTGCCACGAACTGATAAGAAGCGCCAAACCTCTTACTAAGCCGTAAGAGGTTTGGCGCTTAAAACGAAACTTCCCAATTCAGTTTACATAATGGTTATTCAATGAAAATTGTCAAAATTGCGATACATACGTGGGAAGTCGCAAGCTTCTCATTATTAAGCTGTTGTTGCTCATTATTCATTTAGTTTTTTCCCAGTTTACTTCGAATTTGTAAAGAATAACATCGATCAATTCGCTCGATTGCCCTTCGTGAAGGAATTCACATTTTGCTCCGCTTGAGCGGTCGCAAGGAGTATTCCTCAGTAAATCAAAGCAATTTTGAGTTTATTACAACTGAGCTACTCAATTCGGATCAGAGAGAACACACGCTTTACTAAGTAGGAGAAAAACAATCCGCAAGAGGATATAAACTATTTATAATCTCTTGCAAGCCGCTAATCCAAATAAAAAAATCTTTGCTTGGGTCACGTACAAAATAATTCAAATTGCGACGAGCTTACACGAGCTTAGCCCTATGACTCCCATGAGTGACCAAGACAGAATTTCTTCTAACAGCAACTGAATACATATACAATATCAAGCAGAAAAGTGATAGGAATGAAGAAAAACATCTCTTACGGGATTGTTAGTTAATCCAATACCAAATTCTCAAAACTAACATCATACGATTTGCATAGAAGACATTAAAGAGAACTACAAACGGGATCTTAGGAGTGATGAAAACTAATGAGGTTCAAAAAGTACGGACAGAGAGAGATTATGCTGTTTACGTCAAATTTCTTTTTGTCTCTGTCCCTTTGTTGTTCCATTTTAAAAGAAGCAAATCGTATTTAAAGAGTTCTTCCCTCAGATTTATGGCACTTGAAAGTGGTCCAACGGAAAAAAGCACCGCTCTAAAATCAGTTCAACTCATTAAAATTTATTAAGAACGCCGGCGTAATTATTTTAACCGGCTCATCAGAATCCAAAAAACTGATTGCTGTTTCGGTTCAAAGTTCTTAACATCTGCGTTTGAATTCCTTACTTGAAGAATACGTTTAATAATCTGAAAATTTTGTCCCATCCTGCGATACCGCAGAGATCATCTTTAGCCAATAATACAGTTTATAACGAAGGAAATGTACATTGAGTGTTTTATTATTATCATTATCATTATTATTACTATCATTACTGTTATTATTATTATTATTATTATTCAAGCTAAGGGAAACGTTAGTGAAGTCTTCTATCAAAAATAGCCAAAACAAAATGAGATTGCTCCATTTGTGGTAACGTTTTGGCCATGCAAACGAAACGGATAGTTCTGGTCTGTAAGGATTTAACACTTATGTATAGCATAATTCTTCGCTCCGATCTAACTCAGCGCTATCTTTATTTAAAAGGTAATTAGATGGTATGTGATTGTGAACGCCTCGCCAGGCGGCAATAGTTTAACTTATCTTCATTACTCCGCCATCACGGACAAAATGACATGCCAATTGCAGCGCTATCTCATCTCCTTTCCTTTTGATTGGTTGGTGAATGAGATAAACAACAGAACGCACTATCTAAACAGTGCAATCATCACAAGTAAATAATCACGCCAAGCATTTTGTGAACTCGAAAAATGATACCGTGCTCGGAAAATAACAAATCAACTAATCAGACAAGATGCAAAGATATTATTTACCAAGGTAGCATGCAGCTTGGACACATCATTTAAAGGGAGCGAACACGTTTTGTTCATTTTCTTGTGGGCAGGTTGATAATTTTCTATTTTTTATTGGGTCTGTAAGCACTGACAGCAATAATTCAACTGCATTCTGATCGTTAAGGTAGTTAGTCACGTTCTTGGCGAATTCCATTTGTGAGAGAGATCGTCAAGCTTGCCTACAACTACTCATAGTGTTTTGCTTTCTTGTTTAGAGATCAGAGGTAACTAAAACGGAGCTACTATTTTGAGTTCATCTCATCCCATTGAATGCAGCTCTCTTTGTTGCAAAAGAGACGTACTATTTGGTCAGGAATTGCACAAGCAAGTTTGAGGTAAGGAACCGAGTGTACCTTAACAAACCGAGTGTGGTGTATTTGACTTTGAAAGAGTTTTGCATTCATTTAACAGTGAGCAGGGTGTTCAGGAGGTTAGGATAACGTTTTTGGTTTCACTAACTGACTCAACAATGCTTACACGATTTTATGGTTCACATACTTCCACTTCGCATGACTACAGACACTGAAACAAAAGGTTAGAGCAACAGAAGAAACAAAGAAACAATTTAAGGTTAAACTAAGCGTTTACATAAAGAATCGAATTTAAATCTTTAAGAAAAACAATCCTTCGAAGCTGAAAACGAGCGTCACATTTTAGGAGCTGCGCTCGTTAGCGGTCTATTGCGTGGGGTATCCCATCCATCGTATCTCAGACTGGCGGTGTATTATCACTTTAACACCCCGTTCTATCGTAAAGTGAGGCTCTGAAAGTTATTACATGATGTCTCGCTCAGTTCACTGTTAATTTCTAGAGAATTTGAGTGTTGTTCTAACTATTTTCACTGCACTTAATTGTTTTTCCATACCATACATAAAAGCATTTAAGATTACATTGATATCATTGATGACTTGAGCGGGTTGGCGGTTGGTTTATTATGGTTTTCTATGACGGAACGTTCAGTAACGACAGAGAAGAGCAACAGCTGTTTGTGAATTAGTTGAAATTATTTACGATGCAGTTTCTTCGACAGACATTCCAGGCGTCGGATCGGATTAAACTTCGTTAGCTACTTCTCAAAAACCTCAAATTTTATCGTTCAATCTTTCAGGAAGCCGGGAATTTTTTTTTTAAAGTGGTTGAAGTCTAACAAATTAAGTAACTTCGGAAAACACTGTGCCATCGTAGAAACCGCAAGTAAGGAGCGCAATTGTTCGATATCGCATCCAATGCTTTAGCTGCTCCAATTTCAAAACAAGCAATCATAAAATTTTTCTTTCAAAAAATGGTGGAAGCAGTTTATTATATACACTTGTTGACTTTTAAACCGCTTACATCATTTCAAGAGGTTTCAAGTTTCCGCTTTGGATGAGCTCTAAGTTCCGTTCCGAGACGAAATGGTTGGCGACCATGTTCTGTTTGAGGAGATAGCCTTTGTCGAGCCCGCCAGCTGGTAAATCATAGAAACTCGTCTTTCGAGGCTTAAAAACTTAAGGTGGCAGTGACTGTAAAATCCTATTAAAATATTGAAACCGCAAAGAGGTGCTTAACTAATACACTTCACCCTAAATTCTCAATTGCTGTGTTTACCTCGCGCTTGAATGCAAATTATTCAGGCAGTTCAGGTTGACGATGATCTGAAATTCGTGATCTGAAGAGATAATTTGTACAAAACAAAACAAATACTTGATTACAGAATGTAGAATGATCATTTTGCCGGGGAGCAAATCAGTACACATTGAATCTAATCTCTTTATCACATGTGCTCCTTCCCAGACGTAGCCAAATGAAAGACAAGACCGAAATGACGAAGAAAGAAATTTGAAGCAAATCGCGACAGAATTCTATGCGGGTTAACCCAATGCTGACAGATTTATTACGACATTTTCAAAATAAGTATATGCTTTTAGCTGGTTTTTCTACGAGGGCGAAAGAGATCGATTCGAAAGGCTATAAAAATGATCAGAAACTGTCGACCCTAAGAGTGAAAAATTAATTTCAAACCCGGTCAAGATGTCGCTAAGATTAAACTCAGTGAATATACTGCTTTTCTGGTCATCTTCTCAGATCATTTAACCACCTGAAAAATTATTTTTTCGTTTATGCAAGTATTCAGACCTATTTTTGAGAACTGCTATTGACTAAGCGATGTGACGTTCTAGAGATTTCTTAAATTTTGCTGGCACTTGTATGATATATCGATGTTCTTTATCGTTTTGTCCAATCTATTGAAACATGAAAACCCCATAAGTATCCACACATCTGAGATGTAATGAGGAACGTTGACGTACAAACCCAATTAACGCATTTTTTGGAACTTTACATCTTCCAATCGCTACACCATTCTTCTCGTAAAGCACAAAAACTTGTACTTGACGCAACGTTTGCTACCACAACGTTTGATACCGCTGACCTGGATGCCTTCTTCAAACCAAATTATTCAGCTTCACTCAATGCTCTTTGTTACTTCTGCAAGTTTTCGGGTTTCGGTTTAGAGTCATTAATATGCCCCGCTTTCTTCAGATAGCGGAAGAATTTAATCGCAGATACTTACGGCACTCTAGTGTCTCATAAAAGAACATATGACACCCATATGCCAGGACTATAAGGCGGTATATTGGCCATATGAAAAGTTGCACATTAGCATCGTATCGTTCTTGCCGAAAGAGTAAGATGGATGATTTTGGTGAAAAAGTGCTAAAGATAAAAGTATGGATTCTCTTAACACTTTTTTTCTAATCTACAGTCATTAAAGAACAACGATTAAAAATTGGTCTGAAGTTCATGCAAAAGTTTGTTTTTTAAGAGTCAGATCATGAGCATGAACCACAGAAATTGTCCAGTTCCTGTGGTGTAATCTCTTAATAGCTAAACAAACGTCCAGAAAGAACAACAATAACAATAACAACAACAACAACAAGTATCATGGGAGCCTAGAATTTTTATCAGTTAAACTGAATACGCCTTGAGGAGAGGTGCCACAATTGAGATGCTTACCTTCAATTGTGTGTACAGTACGTGATTTAAATGTTGTTGTGTAAACATCTCAACTTAATTCAAAGAATAGTTCTCAAGCTCTTTGACCAAACGACAGATCAGAACCAAAATAAGCATTTGTTTCTAACCCACTGAAAGTTCATGTCGCCTACCTGCCTCAAATACCAGAGAATAATTTCGTTTTTCTAGAAAACCTCAAAAAGGTTATCAGGAAGAGAAGAAATGTCTCGTTGAGCGGATTTGATCTCTCGATTACTTTTGTATTGTGGATAAATCGAATGTTCGTTTCTTGGAATCTTATATTCACGCATTCTTACACGGAACGCACGGAGATACGCTGGGCTGAAAATTTACACGTTTTCATTCATCACACGGATACGTTCAGAACTCAAAATACTGCAAGTTCTAAATTGCTTTGCGGGATATGCACGTGAACGATGCCACGTGATATAAACATATTTCTTCTGAGCCAGGCCACAACCGGAACCCTCGTGAACAAAAATGTGCAATTAGCATACCTGTAAATTTAATTCTTTCGACCGCATTAACATTTCCTGTCTTCATTGTTTCGTTGACATCTATTTCCGAATTGAAGCGTAAGGTTTAAGTCATTTCGGTCTATAAATACCCTCTACGCACAGCATACTATTGTTTGTAACAGAGACTATCGGTCTTCCTTGATAGCCGATACGATTCCTTGAAAATTCGCTCACCGTGCTTTATAAACAACCCCCGCATTGATCGCCTGGTTTGCAATTAACTTTAGATTGTTTGATGGAATTATGGCATTCTTATCTTAACGTAGGCTTTTTCTCAATGGCTATAGCATCCTCCAGCCGACACGACTAAGTCCTCCGCAGCCGTTATGCGAACGGCAAGATTGAGACAAAATTCAAAAATTTTCTGTTCAAACTGAGAGCTGTTGGGCACTTTAAATCAAATTTCTTTACACGTTTGACTGAGCCAGCCTCCTTCTTGAATTACTTTTAGTACAGCACCTGATCTTTCTGGCTGCAAGCAAGCCGAAAGACATTTCCTCCTGTTCATTCGAGTCGAAGTCTTCTCTTTAATTAGGAAACCGTCCAAGCAAATCTTGCTGGCCGACCAAAATAGGCCGCACTGATTAGCCTCATCGAAATGTTTTTTCAACCACGCGTCTTAATTTAATAATTTTGGTATTTCCATCAACAGTGTCTAAATGCTTTGATTGCGCTCCTTGTGTAAGGTTGATTCGTGATAAATTGTGAAAGTGTTTTGTTGGTGACGCAAATTGATGAAATGACTCATGTTTCTGAAAGTCGATTTACCTAACAGCCGTAGCAAACCAGGGAGTGGAGAGGTCATCGTGTCCTCGAGGCTATTTCATTGTTTATCCTGTACAGATGACGTCCGAATTATGAATTTTTCGTTTGGTTATGCTTCTTTCGTCGTGTAACTTGCAGAGAGAGTGTGTTTCGCTGAGCGACTTAAGACAAAGAATAGCATCTTCAAGTAGATACTTGAGCCAATCGAAACGCTGTGAATCAACATGCTGCTGAAAGATATAAGTCAGTTTCTCTATTAAGAGAACAGAAGTGGGTGCAGAAGGGTTCAGACAACAGGACATTATCTCAGCTACCCGGTTTGTTCCCTCAAGTTAGGAGGATCTTTATTTGGTTTAGTTTATGCAATTGTAACTTTTGTCTTTGGAGCTCTTAGTCTGTGGAGCGTTTCACATAGCGACAACTTGGTAATACTTGAGCACGTAGTTCCAGCAAGGTAAGAATTTTCCTATCATTGAAATTCGTTCTCTAATCATCTTTGTTTATATTGCATACAGTGTATTTGTTTAGTATCAAGGAAAACACACATAGCGGTCATTATCTGTATTGAAATCCGCTTTAGGGATTAAGGATGTCTTTAAGCACTTAGGATCTGTGGTTGGTTAGGCGAAATGTTAACCTTCTCATTTAGGAGATCTGTGTCAAGAGACTGTTTATATTATCATAACTACCCACGTAAGCGACCCTAACTGCCCATTCCAAATTCCAACGGCCTTGAAAATAAAAACTCTAACAACTTGTATGAACTGGAGGTCAATCATGAAGAAAGGCTTAACTGGAAAACGTTTCAGTAAACTTGGAATATTAATTTATTTTTGCATAAATAAGGTTGAAGTCACGGTTCTTTGCAGCGTGGCAACACTGAACCATTTCTGGTATGCAACCTTCATGCATAGAATCATTTACTTTTCAAATTTTCCAGATGCGGCCACAATAAGTTCCATATGCAAACTGTTATTGTTCAGCACTGCCAGAATCTAGCGTTTAAAGAAATCGACATTCATATGGGCTGATTGAGCTAACATTGATCGCAAGCGCCCTAGGGGATAACACTCCATACGTACTACCTGCCTGACTTACTTCAGCTAAGTACTGTGTTAAATTGTAAGACGATCGACCCCTGAGTGCTTTATCAAGCTCTACAATCGAAACCTCTGATGTTAGACTCATGAAATGATCTTTGTACATTGTTAAAAAAACTTAAACAATTTTGCAATTTTAATTGCAACAAAAATGTTCGTTTTGGTTAAGTTTTGTTTGCGTCATGTCCCATGAAGACAAAATGCTTCTATTATGGTTTTGTAAATTGGTTACCGCTGTGAAATGGAGCATCGGCTAAAAATATACCGCGGCCTCCCTTTAATAACTTTGATTCACGTACCGTTAGGTGCGAAAAATATCGAACTTATAAATGCTGTTCCAAATAATATAGTTCTCCGTTAAACGCGTAAGTTTCAAATTTAAGAGTATCTTTTCGTAACGCTTCCTTCTTGTAAATCTCATTTGCCAGAAACTATTAAAGAGCTAAGTTTTGTTATCGATTAAGGTATTTTATTTATTCAGCTATAAAACGTGAGGCTGATTTGAAACAAAACATAAGTTTTGAGAGGCATAAACTTTGAAAACGTTTCCCTATTCCTGAGATGATCCTATAGACTTGACACAACTCTAATTTAATTAATTAAATGAAACACTTTCTCGCAGAAAGCGCAGTACATCTGTTGGATGGAGCGAAATGTAGATTGTTTACGTTAGATGAAAAAGATTACCGCTGGATTAAGCGCATCAATCATGATGACAAGAAAGAGGAAGATTTAGCCGAACCTCAAAGTAATAGCTGAAGCGAACTTCCGATTAGATAACCACACTGTATTAGGTCAAGTTGATTTTACAACTTAATGTATCGAAATGCATGTTTTTCGAAATTATTGGCATACTTTTTTATTCATTGCTTTATACTCCGTCACTGCCTGGAAAAATTGGGTACTCGGAAAGCTGCTCGTTTTAGTAAGTTTTGATTTAGTCCTGATAAAGTAATGTATATCTGATAGCTGTGCGGTTTGCTTATGCCTTCACAAACAATGGAGATTTATACTTGATAATGATTATTCTGTACCGTAAACACACAGTTATTGCATCCAATCAACTAAATCTTCCCAAGCAAAGGATTGTGCATGCACTTTAATGCAACTATGTGGCACTTCTTGCGGTGACCAATTACTTTTTCCAGTGACTCGTTGGAGATGTAAAATTTAATTTCCGTTTGATACCTCATTAAAGGGAAAAGTAATAATAGTAGCACAGTGTAGGGTTATCTCTCTGGGTTATCTTCAAGATACCATTCTAAGCAGAAATATCGCAAATCCCGGCTACAATTTCGCGAATGACATGAGCGCTAATTGTAAGTACAAGCCCACGCCTGTCTAAATATTTAACAGAGCTGCTGACCAATACTTGTATCATTTCATGAGTCCTACAGCAAGACTCATGAAAGGATTTTTGCGGTGAAAGAAAACATGGCTTAACCGTCAAAGAATATATATACTTGTTATCGAGATAAAGAAAGTTGAGAAAGGTTTTGTCGGTCGCTATTATCAATGAGCTTATCCTATAAATAGAGCATTAAGATAAAGGTCTGAAAACATCATCCTCGCATGTATGCCAGCTGGTCTTTGGACCACATTCATTCAGGCAAGTTTCTTTCACTTCAAATTTTAATGCTATAGAGAGGGGGTAAAAAAGATTGTCGAAAAACTGAGAAAGAACTTGGCAAAATGCGAAAAATGAAATTAAAGGAAATAACCATGTCTTAGTCAATCAAGAATTTTTCACATTTCGTGGTTTCTAAAGCTTCATTTATTATCTAAAAATTGAATTATAGATGTATCTTTTAATCTAACCAAGCTCTGTAATTATCAGCCTGGCGCGTGTTTTGGTTGATATGATAGTTGTTCGCATACCTTGCCGCTAGGTTAAGCCCATTCAGCACTTACTTCTGGGCCAATATGGATTTTAATTGACTATCACTTATAATCAGTGCCCAATTGTAAAAACACGCCATAAAAATTTTGAAAGCCATAACTTTTCCATCAAAGATTACGTTGAAAAATTTCAGTAATTGTTGAATTTTCTATCACAGGAAATTTACTTAGTGCGGGTAAACTCATTCATGGCCAGTCTGGTCGGAGACTAACGAAAAAAGATCGAAGTCGTTTCGAGCACTTTATCGTGGTAGTTCTTTTATCAATCTTTTTGTCAAAGGTAATTGTGATGTCATAAACTCATAGCGTTCGATTCCGGTAAACTGCGTCTGTGCCTTGCGCTTCATGCTGAGCGCAAACATACACTGACAGAGGACAGGACTGATGACATCCATTATCAGAGCCCCCGCTGTGTTCTTATGCCGTTAAAATGATAACCACAGATGTGAACAAAAAGCTCGGAACTAGGCGTTTACTGTCTATTGTAAGAATAGCAACGCAGGAATCCTGCTTAAGCAAAACCTTATAATACTCCTTAAAAGTGTATATATATATATATATATATATATATATATATATATATATATATATATGATAAGAATGTTTAATAGATTTTGGTTTGAGATAACGAGTGAGTGACACTAATAGGTCATAGAGAGAGAGAGAGAGAGGTACAACACGCCGGGGGAGGGGGAGGGGGGTGGCAAGTGTTTGTGTTGGTCATGTATAACGTGTGTCTGCTCTATATATTTTAATTGCATCAGTTGTTAGTTCTACTGAGTTAGAGGGACTCGTTTGACCGGGTTGAAGGGGGCTTGTTATATCGGGGTTTATAGGGGCCTGTTATATCGGGATATAAAGTCTTGTTTCACCGGGCTATAGGGGCTTTCTATACCGGAATATGAAAGCTAGTCATATCTAGGTACAGAGTTCGTTATATTTAGTGGTTGAGGTTGGTTTTGTTAGGGTACAGGTGTTTCTTAAATAAGGTTATCATGTGTAAAATTTCTTTAAATCATCATTCATAATAACCAGACGAAAACGAATAGAGATTTTTTAACCTTATTTTCCGATAATTTACGTATACAAGCCTTATAATGTTGAAGGTAGATCATTTAAAGCAAATATTCAGACTTTGCAGGTTTTTAACCGCGACTCAACATTTGGAAGAGGTTAAAATTACTTCAGAACTGATATCGAATATCTTTACACCTAACGGCAATAAACACAATTCAGGAATATATATTATACAATTTGAGTTGCAACACCATTTAGAAGTTCTCGGTTATTGTAAATTTTCAAGCATCATTTCGGTCTTCATTTGAGTGGCTTGCTTTCTTATTATCTTGAAATGTGAATATAACAAGCTATGTTTTGAAGTGCGATTGCATTAAGGTCATTAAGGTTCATTAAACATAATTAGGCAACGCTCCAAGCAATGGTCCTTTTTCAAAAACCACCCGGTGGGCTGTTTGAAAAAGCTGTAAACAGCGTTTTTCTTATCCAAAGAACGTCTTATAATAACTTGCAATTGTATCTTTGCATTCATGACACCGCATCAGTTTGCCCATCTCTGTGAAAAACCTATATTAGTTCTGACAAGAACTTAGCGTGTGCACTTATCAAATTATCTCCAAAAATAAAAGTGTCACAGCTCCTTAAACGCATCACTGGTTTGAATCGACAAAAGATAAGACGTTTTTGAATGCATGCTCTCATCTATCTTATCGCTCAGAAACGTAACTTTACAGTTAAAATAATTTGCGACAAATGAAATAAGCATTTCTTGGTAACAGCTGAGAAGATTAAGAGGCGACCTTTGCCATGCACATAAGCATGTATGGTTGAACGATTGCAATACTCCTATGCTAGTCATAACAAAGAGGATTGAATCGCCACTGTTTGACCGGATTCGAGCCCCAGGGATAAATTTTGATTGAATGTGCCGCTCTAAAATCACTGTCTCATAGAAAAAATGAAGGGATTATTCTCAGTGCGCGTTTCTTACTGAAATCGCGTTCCATCATTTTTTACTAAATGTCCCAGTGTTTCCCGTCAGCTAGGCTACACGAGCCACCCAAATTCTGTAGAGTCCCGTCAGAACTTGTCGGGTGGTGCGAAAATGCGACCAACTCACGTTCTCTCCTCAAGAAAAATTCATCCCACACTGAAGTACGTGACCATGTGCGAACTGAACGCAGCTTGAGACAGGTATTCGGCAGAAAATCGAAGTAATTGATAGTTCGGGAAATTGGACTCAGGTGAGGTCACGCAGATATACTATCGATCCACGCGATTGTGCGAAACCAAAAACATGTGAAGAAAACAGTGTTGAGAGACAGACGTCTAGATTAATCCGTATGAAGCCTAACTGTCACGCGCTTAAGCAGCTTAAACGCTCGTAAATCCTAGCAGAAGCATGACAATAGTTTATGCTTTCTTCACTACGATTGCCGAGTTGACCTCTATTGAAAGCCATACTGAAATTTTGTCAGAAATCACTAGGGCCAATTGCTTATTCCACGAAATCATCACGGCTAAAGTAATAGTGTTTGGTTGATCTTCTTTGTTTCTTTCAACTCGTAGACGCAGCAACACCAAACACCAACACCAGATTTGAGCAGGAAACGCCGAGCCTACAACAGGAAATATTTGGTCCATCATGAGCGCCAATAACAGCAGTGCGCCTGTACCCGTACAAGTTGGGTCCTCAGAGAATAGCGTTTCTCACAAAGTCATTTCTTCCATAGCAATTACAATTCTCATCATTCTGACACTCTTTGGCAATGGCCTCGTCATTTCCGCTTTTTATGTGTTCAAAAGGATTCGCAAGAGTGTCACGAACTGGTTTATACTCAGCCTGGCTATAAGTGACATGATGGTAGCATTTATCACCGAGCCTATTTGGTTGGCTGGCGAGATCCTCTCTTGGCAATATCCACCAGAAATCGATGTACCGACCTTCATCATGCTTTGGACCTTGATCGATATAATCTGTGCAATTTCATCAATCTCTAATTTGATGTTCATCTCCGTGGATCGGTTCTTTGCTATCAAACATCCTCTGATCCATCACACGAAGATGACTCCAGGCAAGTGCAAATGGATTATCCTGCTTTCCTGGGTGCATGCGGGAGGTACATCGTGTCTCTATCTAGTGGACCCTATTTGGAAGTACGTGGTGATCTTCCTATTTGGATTCATTATCCCTCTAATTGTCATACTGTTTTGTTACGGTGGGATCCTTCACGTGGTAATCTCAAGGTCTCGACTCACACATCGTCATGGGAAACGCCTTTCCACTGAATACAAAACGGCCAAAAGTCTAGGCGTCGTGACTGGCGCCTTTGTTGCATGCTGGCTTCCATTTTTCATCGCTTCTTTGGCGTTTTGGTATTGTGAATCTTGCAGAAGAGATATCGACACCATTCCAGCAATCACCTCCGCGGTGAAATGGCTGCATTACTTAAACAGCTGTTTAAATCCCATAATTTACGCGTTTTTAAATCCCACTTTCAAGATTGCATTCAGGAATCTAATTAGGAGGATGTGTGGCAAAGAGACTTTAAACTCTTTAGAAACTGAAACTTCGTTTGCATCATTTCGTCGACGAGACACTTATGCCTCCGTGAAGAGCAACGAGAATGGAAAGGAAAAATCAGGCAATGTTCCCAATGGAAATGCATCTTTTTACAAGAGTCCCCTTTTGAAACAAGAGGGTACCAAGATGAATGGCGCAGTTAAGCATAACTCTATCAGCGATGATGGCAGTGTAGAGCGCAGTATTGAAACACCCGAAGACAAATACTTCGGAGGTGACCCATTTTGTTCTAAACCGCCTCCACCATCTTATGAGGAATGGTATCAGTTAAAGAACTGCGAAAGCAATAATGTATCACAAACAAGTAGCAGCTACGTCCCTGTTGCAATAAATAGCGATTGGAAGGAAGCACCGAAGCAAACATATCCCATACAGTACGACAGAACTGTGTCCTTTTCGGATGACGTTAAGATATGTGGCGAAAACTCACCAGAGAAGACAGCAAGCGATATGCCTGCGTTGGAAGGTCACATCTCTACCTACCATGACGAGAAAAGCAATCAGACTTTCTTACTCGTCGATGGAGTACAGATTCCAGACGGTGAAATCCGAACAACCGATGTCTAAAAAAGGAGACATTAAAACTAGGACATGAGCAAGTATATTAGGTTATTTGAGATACAGTGGAACGTTTCTGTACGACGATCAGTTTATAATACAGATCTCTTCAGTATTACCTCAAAAAAGCTTGATAGGCGGTCAGTCTTAAGCCCCGTTCAAACGGTCATGATATTTGATCATAGTTTCAACTATCAAGCGCGTTTGAACACGAACTATCATGCACTTCCATCCTCTATTATCGACTGTACGTAGTTTGGACACGTTAAAATTCGACGTGATAGTTGACGATAGTTTTTGCCGTTTGAACGAGCGAATGATAATGAATGAAAGTTTTTCGTTAAACAGTTTTTCCAAAAACGGACTCAAACCGAAATGGCAAAGGGTGAAATGACTAAAGTAGCTGTCAAAACTTCGCAGAATGTCTCGTAATTCATTCTCATCATTTCCAGGTAGGCTTCAGTATCTTTAACTCGCAACTTTGTGACTAAAATTTCAAATGCCACCGAAATTGCTTAGATCGGCGCGCCTCATATTTATTTTCAATTACACGATCTCGTTGCGTTAATTTTTCAACGGTCATCAACTATCGTGAACCGTTTGATCTAAAACATGAAAATCAATGATGGTGAATGATAGTTGAAACTACCATCGACTGTCATCAACTATCATGACAGTTTGAACGGGGCTTTAGTTCTTCCGACCTATAGCTATTTTCACGCCCAAAAGATTCATAGCTCGAAGGTGGTCGTAAGAACGGGGTTCCATTGTTCTCCCAAAAATTGTAAAGGCTAAACCATTATGGTCTGCCATTCAAGGCAAACCAGCAATTTCCTTTTTGCCATATTCCTTTGTTCAGTGATAAAAACTTAGTTCTCTATGTTTGAGCTGGACAAGGAAACGATGCGAAATTATCTGGGATACTAGTGGTCACACATAGCCTGCCATGTATGTTCAAAATTACCCGCTGTCAGAAATTAACTAGTTTCCACATAATTATCTGATTCATTAACACAGAGAAATTTGAAAGGGCTGAATATTAATTAAATGAAGGGAACATCTCCATCTACGGGACACTAACGATAAATGGAAAAATTTTTCGGTTGTGTCGACAAAAGGGACAAATGCTCTTCAAGAGACGTTTGCCTCTTGGATCAGGAAGGTCGTAATGAAAACAATAAAAAGACAGGAATATCGATTATTTTGTAAAATAACTTCTTGAGAGCCTCTCTCTCTATGAGACGATAGCCTAAGCTAAGAGCGCAATTTAGATTAAAGACAGATTAATGAATTAGTCAAACATCCCCTTCATATGATAAAAATATATACTTTATAGACATTCATCTTCAAGCATTGAGTCATTTTTTATTGAGTGTCGAAAATAATCCTAGATTGCTTTAATTTTACTTTTATTCGCTCTAGAATTGGTCTAGAAAACTCACTCCACTATCTCAACCAATAAACCAATCCCAACTTGGTCACCCGCGTTTTCCCGCACTTCGACTAGATCACTTGTTTTTACTTTGCGTTCTCATTGGCTAATGATGATGTAACCTTTGTTCTGATTAGTAGTTGTAATTACTCTGGTTTTGATGTTCGACACTCAGTTGAAAACTGCTCTAAAGAAGCAAGAGAAGACCATAATCAAACACTGATGCCACTGTATAGGTCTCATAAATAAGTCAATTCAATTTTGAGGTATTATATTTTGATTCACGCCGGGCCTATCGTTCGGTTTGAGCTTGTCTTATCTGTAGGTAACCCAGAATAAAAAAGTCACAGATAAATAAAGGGGGTAAGTTTCTAAAGAAACTGTGGTGCTGCGTCAGTGGGGGGTATAAAGAGATCATTTGATTTTATCAAATGAGTTGACAATGTAAATTGGCCACCGTAAAGAGTGTTTAAAGCTGACGTAACGAGCTTTTGACCCTCGTCAAAGAAACGAATGGCGACACGTTTGAACTCGAGCCTCCGGGTTATTAGTTGTGTGTTATTACCAACTGAACACTTAAAATCCTGATGATTAAAATTCATTTTAATTTGTCTGTGCCGTTAATGTAGGATTTTATTTACATGCACGGCTTTATCAGCAACACCCACCCCCACAAAGTAGCTAAATGATACACAATTAGCAAATTTATGGGTACCATTTACACTACGGCTCGCCACACAACACTTCTCTCACTACAACCTTACATGACGGCCCAAGTAACCAAACATAAGTCTCCTAAGGAGTTTTAAATTCACATGTGCAAGTTCCTACATATTGGCCCTTCATATTACTGCGAGTCTTTCTCACAGTTGTTCCCTACTAATAATCAAAGCCATAAACTGTTCCATATTCAATAACTTAATATTTCTTGGAAAGACTTGGATTAACAAAACAATGGCGAACATAATAATTTTCTCCCTTTACGAATACCATATTTCACTTATTTTAGCGATTCTCCCATTCACATGTGCCAGTTCTTACATCGAGTCTTTCTCACAGTTGTCCCCTACTTATAATCAAAGCCACTGATAAACTGTTTCATATTCAATAACTTAATAATTTTTTGGAAAGATTTGGATCAACAAAACAACGGAAATCATAATAATTTTCTCCCTTTACAAATACCCTATTTACTTATTTAAGCGATTTTCCCTATTTATAATAAGAGAAAATCGCGAAACTTTAACCCTTACGCCAGGAAAACTAAGATCGTTTTCTTGCATAAACCCTCGTTACTCTCTTTACGAAGTATCAAACTGTATCAAAATATTGTTGAGTAAGTACCAGCAAAAATATCAAACGTGTTAAATATATATGCTCTCCTACGCAATAATTCTACCAAACAAAACTATTAACAAATGTTTATGTGACTATCCCTAACACTACCCAAATAAATCCTTTCTGATACGACCATCTGACTGCATTAAAAAAATAACAATTATTCATTAATCAACTTCATAGAGTGTATTTCGATTGGGTGTTGCAAACCAAAACCAAAGTAATCACAACAGCCAATCAGATGAAAGGAAAAGATTACAACAAGCCAATCACATGTCAAAGAAAAAAACAAGTGAACTGTCCAAAGCGCGGGAAAACGCGGGTGACCAAGTCGCGATTGGTTTTAGTTTTGAATCTGATTGGTTAAGAGAGTGACGCAAGTTTTCTGGAAGACAATTCACAAAGATAAACAGAATGGAGGGATTTTTGGATGTTCCGTGCATCTTGCATATCTATGGGACATTCTTCCTTTCTTAAGTAAACCTCTGGCATCTCTAATCAATCTTCAATGTGCTGGCGTAGTCTTCTTGTCTCTGTTGGCGGAATTCTGGCTTCACAGACGTTCGTTTCAGTTGTCCGTCCCTGAAAGTCAAAGGGAAGAAATAAAACTTTACGTCAAAGCTGCTTGAATTGGCAAAATTCATCGGCAAGAGCTACGACGCAAAGCTATGAGAGCCAGCTTTTCACAATTCATCTAACGTTCAGTTAATTTCGTTCAACTTAAACTTCACGCAACAAAAAGCTAAGCAATTCACCTGTCGTCTGATACAAGATACAGCTTCCTTAGTGTACAACTGCCGGGTTAATAGGTTTAGTTTAGCGGCAGCTGAGCGCAACTGGTGGCCGACGTGTTAGTCGGCTAACAGTCGGGCCACGTCGTTGACCAGCGCGTTGGTTGGAATTTAAAAGTTTCAAAACCTGACTGATTATGTACCGTTGATTTTCAACCGGGAAAATTCTGTAGCTCTTCAGAGCCGGAGAGAAAATTTTCATGAACAAAGTTGTCTGTGTCCGAACAAAAACGTACCAGATAAGGTCAACCAGCCCTCCCTGACGAGCAATCTCTGTCTTGACACGATTTGCAAATTGTGCAGCGCTCTCGTCCTCCTGTAGTTCAAGGAAAATTGTTAATTGTGAAACGCCATGAAGTAAGAAGTCTGAAATGGAGCACATCAAAGTTCGCATATAAGCCCGCCACTAAAAAAGCAATAGTAAGCGTATTAAAATTCATCGACACAATTCTTTGTACCTGACGAGTCATTTTCGGAAGATACCACACATCACAGACTAGTGCCCAGTTTGTCAGCAGAAGAAATAGGTACATAGCGAAACCTTCAGAACTGGAATTCCAGAATGCATTTCCAAAAGTAGGATCGTACTAAAGAAATAATATTTATCAAAAAATACAATAAACTCTCAATAACTTGTAGACAACAATATGACGTATAAAAGTTGACACAGTTTTATTCATCTGTCTTTTCGCCCGAAAAAGAAAAAACAGCTCTACCAGTTGGAAAACAAGCCAGTCAGAGCGTACATAAAAACTGTTGCCAGCCACCTTAAAAGGGAATTTTCCACAATCACACTCAACCAATGTTTCGTTTCACTTTGCTGAGATTTTGAAGTTGGCTTTGGCTTAACGACATTCAATTGAAATACACTCTAAGCGCAATTATTTCTGCATCTGATTTCCCCTTCTCACGGAAGGTTCAACAGCACGAACTAAAAACAAATGAACAGTTCCAGGACCTTACCTTTATTGCTACAGGATAAATATCTCCACCAATTTCAAAGCTGCCCTTCTTAAACATCATCACGGATGTGTTGTTGATGCATGTTCCTGTGAAGACAAAAAAATTTTACACCACACTTTACTACTTTTGAGGCAAGGCAAACAATAGGGTCAGCCGAAAAATTGTGGCGAAAGGTAATCGATGGCGAAATACAGAACGGCAATCGACGCCGAACAATAATCGATGCCAAAATACAGAACGGTAATCGACGCCGAACGATAATCCATGCCAAACGGTAATTGATGCTGAATGGTAATCGATACCGAACGGTAATCGATGCCTCCTCACTCCCTCCCTATCTCTCAACACGGTAACCGGTCGTTTCGCTAACAACCAGTTCGCTGACGTTTCAGGTCGTTTCGCCAACGTATTAGGGCAGTTAAATACTTCGAAGAAAACTAAACTAAAAGAAACTTTAGTGAAATGACCTAATACTTTGGCGAAACGACCTATGAGACTTTCGTGAGCTGGTCGACTCGCAGGCGAAACGACCACAATTCCCAACACAACTGACTCATAAAAAGTAAAAAGTATATGTGGGACTTTTTAAGAAAACCATGACGGTGAAGGAAAAAATTTCAAAGGATGACAGATGTGAACCAACAGAGGAATCTGCTCACCTTCAGGAAATATCAACATTGGGTTTTTAGTTGCATCTTGAACATGTTCTCTTAATCTGGGGATAAAGTACCATTCGTAGTTAGTGAATAACTGCACTGAACATTTTCGCGCCGATATTTCTTTCTGCAATCACAATTATATCGCTCTAATTAGAGCACTGCCCGTATTCTACGAGGTTTTTTCAGCGACTAAAATCTCTTGAATCGTACGCATTTGAGAGAAATTGAAATTCCTTGACTAATCACGTAAACTATGTTGTCTTTAACAGAATTTCAGCCTATTCCTGGCGTTCAGTTGGCAAAACGAAGCGCGATAGTAAACAACGCAATAGCTGCAGAGGAGTAAAAAACGAGGACGATTTGGATCGGTTCTCTCGCATTCGCTCCGCCGCTTCTATCGCGCCGTTAACTATTTAGCATTATGCTTTGTTTTAAAAACTGAAATGCCTGGAACAGCTTGGTTGAAATTTAAATTGCACAGGCGTAGTATCCTAGCATCACTCCAATTACTTAATTCGACCTTTTCTTAGCACAATAAGGGCCTTGTTGACGGGGTTCAAACGTAACTTGTGTCATTTAATTTAAAAAAAAATATCATGTAGAAATACTGGATAGGTTTAAGTAATGCTATCACGGAAAACTATCTTTTTACGCGTACATAAACAATACCTTTTTGTTACAATCAATCTGTCCTTCATTTCCGTTCTTTCAAACCAAATGTGATCTTGAGTTTTAGCAAGAGTTCTCTCGAAGAAACCAAACAACCCAGGCTGTCTCTGACCAACCTGCGCGTGCAAACAAGTTTACAGATGAATGGAGGGGGGGGGGGGGGGGGGGGAAGAATTATTTCGATGGAAAGAAAATTTACACCTACATCTGTTATCACTTTAAACAACGAAAACAACGTTTGGCAGGAAAGGCCCTCACGGTTCTGGCCTGTACATTAACTAAACCGAAAGTATAGAAGAGAGGGATAAGCATTGAGGTTCTACTCAACATTTTGCTTTGCTACAATGCTCGTATTAGAACCACGATTGCTTCATTCTTTTGATACGATAAAATACGATAACTTTATTTGTACACGGTATTTCCATAAGTCAATTAAGATACCACACTATCTACCTAACTAAAATAAAATAAATAAAAATATTTAAAACATGAAAAACTACTTTTCATAGAGGCCGTGTCTAAAAATTTACCTAAACTTAAAATATTTTTCAGTTTCAGTGCTTTTAAGCGCCAACCCTCCTCAATCTGCATTTCATCAGACATTGACAAATTCTCAGTTAAGTATTTGACCATTTATCTTACCAGAGAGTAGCACCGGTCACACATTAATATAAGCACATCGAGGGGAGTGGTGTGGTTTGCCACACATATTCCACCTCCATGGGCGATGTTCTCCCTGAAAGTGAAAGCCAAAACGTTTGCACAAACCCTTTGGATTGATGTAACCACTGCTGAAGTTTATCTGCATGTGTGTAATCTAAGAATATCATTAAACATTATACTTACTAAGAAAACTCTGATTGGCCAAGAGCATACAGTCAATATACAATAGTGTGTGAAGTTGACATGATAACCCAATACCAGCAGTGGATATTGCAGTTATCTTGAACAGTTCAAAGTCTGCCTAGTTTCCTAGTTTAATTTTGCAAATTCAGAGAGAGGAGTCTCCATTTGCAGATTATTTAAGAATTTATAATACAAAAATTATTGAAAGCAGGTTCCACACAATACCATAAATTATCAAACCTTGTGTCTATGATATTAATTTTGCCTCAGCCTTCCACTTTGGCAGATAACTCAGACCTTGGCATTGAAAATTCATGATATCATGCTAAAACTAATTCAACAATTGCTTTTAAAACATAAAAAAAAATTCAAAAATCTTACTTGTTGTGAAATGTGATCACAGCCGAAACAGACCTTGCAAAAATTCTAAATGCAACCAGCATGCATTTCGTGTCCAGCCAGTTTCTGAAACTAACGAAAAAAAACCATTGACAATTAGTAAAGGACAGTGTTAAGTAAGAGTTTGATCTTTTGCTGCAAGATACAAGTCAATAAACACCTCCACAGTTGGAACAAATTGTTCTGATATCTCAATTAAATCTTTAAAGCTTAAACTTCTTTGTTTAAATGAAAGGGAAGTAATCAGTTGGAGGGAAAATTTAAACAGATGATAGCTATTTTTAACCTGGTATTTTGCATGCACATTTTGTTGGAAAGACTGAAATTTCGCAGTTTCCAATACTATCAACATAAACCCCTAAGGTGGGGGGGGGGGGGTTCCTAGTCGGCAGCTTGACTTACAGCATCTCCTGTGAGTAGTGTGGTCAAAAGTACAGGGTTGGGGAGGGGGTTAAATTGACAATTAATGATTCTAAGCTGCATTAGGTGATGTTGCGGGTATAGTAAATGTATGATTTTCATATGCAGTTATAAGAAAAACCCATTAATTAGGGAACTTAGCAAATTACCTGGATTTTGGGAGCTGAACAATAAAGATTCTTGATGAAATCAGCAAAGCCATACCAAGAAGAAATAACGTGAATCTACAAATACAACAGGGATCTTATTATCTTACATCATGCTACTGATACAAATTCATAGCTAAATCCTTCAAATTATGCTCCATATAAGGTGGAAGTTGATTGGATGTGAATATATTATATTGCCTAAGAATGAGTCAAAATAGTGGAGTGTACTCAAGGTTTTTTTGACCAAATCACAGGACATGCAGTTCTCAAGTCGTCACTCTTGTCCATAGGAACAGGACTCCCTTCTCTACAACAGGAGTTTCCTCTTCAGATAGGGAGATAATTTACTTTAAATGCTGATGGATGTAATCTAATTTTGTTAACTTAGTTCTCAGTTAATGATGAATGAATCATCTTAAAAAAGAGTAATTTGAGTGTTCCAAACAGGCATCAAATGTAAGACCTTCTGAACGCAAGTTCAGGCTCTCTGTAGCTCAGCTACATTGTATTTGACTTCTTCATGCGAGAAACATGCTACATGCTGATAGGATTTACACTGCCTTGTTGCCTTAAAATGTCTCATTGCTTTGGAACAACTTTTTACCAGCAAAAAAAGACAATGAAGGAGAAGCCATCAATTCCATGTTTTAACTTACCGCATGGGAAATAAGATAACATATCTCACAAAACAGCCCAGCACCCACATGATGGTTAACTTGACACTGGAAAAGGAACAGAGTTAACATGATCATGATCATTATCTACTTAATACTCCTAAATAGTACCATACACTTCACACCAAAGTGGTCTGAGAAAATGAATATCAATCATAGTTGCCATGCATTTTTTCCTTGATTGGTTTTTACCTTGTTCCATGTTATTACTTTAAATACATCAAGGGGCAAATAACCAATACCCTAACAATATTAAAACCTCAAGCCTAATTCCACCCCCTCCTTCCAAACCCAGCTGGAAAGAACTCTATGGTGGTGGAAAATGGGAATTTAGCAATGGACATTCCACTAGGTGGCTCTTCTTATCCACTGTTTCCGGGTCCATTTGGAATTTGGAATATTGGTTTTTGTGGAGGGAGGAAAACTGGAGGATCTGGAGCAAGGAACAAGGATGAACCAACAACAAACTCAACCCATATGCTATGCAAGCTCTAAAAATGGAACCTGGGCCAGAGCAGTGGAATATGAGCCCTCTCACCACTGCGCCATCCCTACTACTCTTTAAAGAGAAACTGACACACACCAGATACTAAGCCATTTATTACATTAATATGAGAGGATTGTCCTGAATATTGCCAGGATCTACAACACTGAAAGATTTAGAAAAGATAAATTAACAAAGGTATCAAAGTGAAGTGAACTTCTTCAACATTTCATTTGCTTGTAGACAACAACACTGACCATGGTATTTTTTTCATGGTATATGGAATTTTTTCCATGTAGCAACATGGAAAAAGGTAAAACAGCAGAAAAAATAAAAAATGTATCAACTAATCTAGGTTGATCCACATGGGAAAATACTTTGCCCTTGGTCTTGAAACTGTGTCCTTTGTTCCTTGGGAAAGGTATGAATTTGGGACATTATATAATGACTGATTTAAAACAAAAAACTACAGCATCTTACCTAATATAGTGATAATTCTCATTTGTCCTGGTGAGGAGATTCCAAGATTCCAACTCTGTAATAAAAAGGAAGAAGAGTAAGAACTGTTCAACAAAGAAGAACCTTAACACTTTAACCCCCTGAAGTGATAAACTTGTAACTTCTCCCTATAATATATTATATAAATTATCCAGCCATCAGGTAATGAGAATACTCCAACTTATCAGGAAGAAGTTGTTATCTTGATCTAACACCAACTTCTCATAACTTATTAACAAGGAATTGTAAGCCAGTTAGAGGAGTGAAATAACAATCAGACCTTGGGAGTGAAAGGGTTAATGTTAGACTCAACATTAAGTTTTAAAACATCTCACTAACTTTAAAGTATTCTTCATTAGTATGCTAGACTTCTCCCCATGAAGTCTATGAGTCACTTTTGCAAATACAACACATTTTTTTATTGTCAACAGGGAAACAAAATGAAACAACTTTGTATGAACCCTAAAAGAAAACCTTCACTTAGATTCTCCCCCAGTACAAAACTGCCATCTCCTATGAAACCTTCTTATAAATCAACTAAATTCATAGCACAATTCTTTTTTTTTTATTTCAGTAATTTAGCTGAGTTGTCAGTCTTCCATTTCTACGTGCTTCAACACTTCCAGATCAATTTTGATACAGACCTTCTGCAGAAAATCGCTTCGTTACTTCATCATCTATAATGGCCTGCATCAAACACAACAAAAATTTCACTTTCAGATTTGATTTTAATCATCTAGCAGGTAAGATTGAGAGGAATGTCTCACACAGAAACTTTAACACACCAAGTACAGGAAGCCAGTGAAATCTGAACAGAATGGTTATATGTTTTATAGACCTTTCCTTTCAGTAGGAAAATGGTTCCTATATTTTCTAAAGTACAATTAGTATGACAGGGAGTAGAGAGCAAAAAAAACTATCCTGCAAATAAAATAACCTTTTTTTTTCTCGTGTCAATGATTACATGAAGCTATTGATTGAGACAAAAGGCCTTGTAAATCAATCCCTAATATTTTCAAAGTGCAGGTCACTGAGTATCAAATGAATAAAGGGGGCAAGTTTCTAAAGAAACTGTGGTGCTGTGTCTGTGGGAGAGTATAACAGGTAATTTAGAGTTAACAACTGAATTGAAAACATAAATTAGCCACTGTAAAGAGTTTAAAGGCTGAGTATAAAGACAATGTGGCAAGTAATCAAAATTTGGTTCTGCTTTAAATTAGAACATTTTTAAAACATCCCTCATCCCCACAATAAATATGATGCACAAATAAATAATCAAAGAGTGCATATAAAATAAACTTCTCTACCCACCTCAACTCCATTAACACAAAACTCTATTGCATCACCCATATGGAATTCTCTTTGAAAGGTGCCAAATGAACGGTTTCTGGGTAAGTTAGCTTTTGTGGGTTTTGCTGGTGTTTTTTCAATAACTAAGACAACAATGAGGAAGCAAAGCATTAGGAATGTACTGTACATGTTCCTGTGCAACCTTATGGTTAGTTAAGCCTTTACACCCTCACATCAGTATCCACATTCTCTATACTGTTCTCAATACATTCCCTATGTTGCTGACAAGGAGAATTTGTTTAACAATCAAGAGTTTTTATTGTCGGTGATCATTCCCTTTTTTTTGGTGACCTTCATGTGTGATCTGGGGGTGATATTGTATGAATGAATTAGATGCTAGTCACTCTCAAGAGTTAACCCTTTAACTCCCATGAGTGACCAAGACAGAATTTCTCCTTACAATATAAATACAATGGCAAGCAGACAAGTGATGAGAATAAAGAAAAAATCTTAATTTGAGGATTATAAGTTGATCCAATATCAAATTCTCCAAACTAACATCACAAGAACTATATTGTAGACAGTAAGGAGAATTACTCATGAGATCTTGGGAGCTAAAGGTTATTGGAATATTTAGAAGCACCAGACATAACATAAATATTGTACACATTCAATGCAGTTGAAGTGTGATGACTGCAGGTGACTGAAAGGGTGAAAAACCGTGTGAAAGCCCTCAACACCAATTGGCTTTCAATCCTTTGACCCCTAAGAGTGACCAGCATCTAATTTCTCCTTACAACACCACTCCTGAATCACAAATTAAGGTCATGAGAATAAAGAAATTAAATGCCAACCAAAGAAGCTCTTGATCATCAAACAAATTCTCCTTGTCAACACCATGGATTTGTATATAGTACAGTATAGAGAATATGTTATAAATGTTTGGGTGTAAAGGGAGGATAACAACGAATGCAAATAAAATTTAAACTTGACCAGAATAACATCACAACTGATACATATTTTCCTCTCCATACCTCTTCATGTGATTATTCAAGGCTTAAGGAACAACATATCTATAGGTAATAGTGTAGTTTGATCGTCCAGGTGAGTGTAGTCCTGAGAAGGACTGTTGTCGGTAGTGATGACTGATGTTTCGACCAAACACGACTGACCTACACCACTTGAGTCTTACAGCCAATAACATCTCCGCAAAACTAACCAATCAGTGTACACAAACCGGACTAAGTACATTCAACTGACAACTACCTTTCACTTGACTCTGATGACTTCTGTTCAGGTTGTCGAAACCTCAGTCACCACTACCAACAACAGTCCTTCTCAGGACTACAATCACCTGGACGATCAAACTACACTATTGCATGTTACCTCCAGGTTCAAACCATTTACTGAATAACATATCTATAGATTTGAGTATTTTTAATCTGTTTTCAATCTGGTCAATTTTCAATCTGTTGCATGAACGTCATATACCAAAGAGGTGATGTCTGGTTCTTTTACAGCCTCACTATACTGGGCATGTGGTGCAAAAGAAATATTTGTCTGCTGGCAGCTACATATACTTTACCATTTGATTTTATTCCATGCTTTGACTGAATAGTTCTCCTACCAATCTATAAAACGAAAAAAAAGAAACAACAATGAAAACTGCTGTTTTGTTTTCACACGTTAACAAACGAGCAGCGCTTTCGAAGCAGCTAAAAGGAACGAAGATACAAAAAAAAAAATTAAAATACTGCGATTGATGTCCGCTCCAACAATAGAAACGTGCAGATTAACATAGCCTCTATTTAAAAATCCTTCGATTTCGAGAAGAAAGGAAGCTTGTGAGTATTCTTTGAATAAAATTTAACAGGTCCTTACAACTCTTTCATATCTGCGCTGTCTGAGATACCGACAACATAACAAGCCATTTACTACAGCACCAGTAGGGCATACCTCAAAAATTTTGAGCAGAGTGCCTAAATATAAATTTCTAATTCCAAAAGAAAATCCCAAAGACGCTGGGATGGCCATAAAAATGACAATGAAAGCCAAATAGCAGAGCAAAATTATCAGCCATGTGTCCGCCATTTTGAATTTCTGCAGGTTTGAATATCCGCTGACAAGCTTCCTTACGTGTGTGTGTGTTCGATTACCCACGATTCTTCTGGCTCTGGGTCAGAGTACGTTCAAGGAGCAAAGGTACTCGGTTACATCAGCTGACTTACATTTGTTAAAACACCGCTATGTAGGGAAACTGTTTGACCCTGTCAACGAGGTGGACACCCTGCAAAAGTCTTATAATTTCATTGCTTCACGCGGAAATATGAGAAGTCCGAGACGCCGGCTGGTTTAATCGTCTTGTAACCTCAACCCTTACGTCGTTTTCAAACTAAGCCACGAGTCAGACGGCATGCATAAAAAGGGTTCCCTTATTTCTAGTCACGAGTCATAACAATGTCCTATGCTTTTTGCATGACCAAACCTGCTGACATGATGTAGTAAAAAATGGAAATAAACCCTGAAACTGAAAAACCTTATAAAGATTGCTCTTCACAGAAGGGTTTATATTCGAAAAATGTATGCTAACAGATGGAAACGTTATTGGAAAAAGAAAAGAAAAAAAAAAGAAGGAGATAGAGAGAACGAAGAAACTTTGCACAAAAGGGGCGTATAAAATTCGTAATTTCTACGCAAAGAGTAAAATTCATGAATTCACTCTACCAAGGAAACACAAGCTCATAGTCTCTTGACGGTTAACCAGCCTGACGGTAAATCAAAATTATTTTGGCCATATAATGAAATTCTTTATTAAGCAAGGTTCTTGAGTCAAGATGCAGTTTTATACTGTATAGTGCAGAAGCATGCCAGGATTCCACCTTGGACCAAGGGATAAGGCCGAGATTACGAGTGCAGTAGAAACAGTGAAAAAACAATTTTGCTCGGATAACAAAACAGGTCTGTGAACAATTTCAACAACGAGGGCCAGTGATAATTGGGAGCTCAGTAACAAAATTACACAAAAAGTCGAAACTGTTCAATCACCAAAATAAATTCTAACACATGCAATTCACCAAAACACGAATTGACTTTATACCAGAAGATCTTAATTATTCAAGGAAACAAGACCAAAGAAATTCACACACATTTGAAAACGAATTGACAACCGATCACTCGGTAAGAATAAGCCTCGAATTCACTTGCTAATTGCCGATGAGGAGGAGATCATGCATAAGAATATTACATAAGAATTATTATTATTATTTATCCGACCCCCTTGCGATAAATAATGAACGGTCCTTAAGCGTGAGGGGAACGTGAAGTTCGCTTCTACTCGCCTGAAAAACGAAAAAAAAAAACAAAAAACTGAAATTAACGCTTGTCTCTCGAGTTTCGTTACAATGAGGTATTTCTCTAAACGCCCACTAATGGAATTTGCTCGTATTGTGATGTTTGCATACTGCAGCGCCGTTGCAGGAGATGTAGATTTTACCTGACTTCCGTAAAAAGTGCATATTTCGAATAATTGAGCGACGAAGTAAGTATTCTTGAATACCTCAACCCCAGAATTTCCTCAGACGTTTACATGTTTTATTTCAAAGAAACCACCAGGGAACTATTTTGGACGACAAAGTGATAACCCAATTATACTGAGCAAATCTAGGTGTGGTTGCCTGTGCGTACCTCAAACAAAACAAAGGGATGCGCTTTAAAATTTAATGTGAAGATTTTTTAGAACTTGAGGAAAAGTGTGAAACAGAAATTGAACTCAACATCCCGGAAAACCCCCCCTGGCACATGATGTTAGAAAATCCAGTTGTGTAAATATTTGTGAAAATCATTTTGACATCGTAATAAATAGTAGATTCGCGTGTCGGCTTTCAACAAAAAAATTAAAGCAATTTATCATTTCTGTCGAAGATTACCGCACCCAAGAATTAGAAGTTTGATAAATAGCAGTCACAGAGCATCACTCCTTCAACAAATAATAAATTACACCGCGGTAATGTAAAATCACAGCGTGATTTCAGCACATCATTACATGATCCGAAAATAAAAACCCAAGCCAGTTATGACGTAACTATGACGCAAATTCACTTCCTGAACGGAAATTGAAAACGATCAATTTAATCAGCGGTGAGCGCGAGCATATTTTAGAGATTGCTTTTAATAGTTATCTGCTTGTAGTTTTATAAATCATTTTTCTGCGCGAAAAGACAATAAAAACACAGGAAATTGTAAAGGATGCTCGTATTTTCTTAAAAACCAATTCTAAAACCTTGCCTGGGTCTTACGAAATATAAGATCTCAATGGGTTAACCGTTAGCCCTAAGGCGTAAAAACTGATAAATTTTAACCGTAAGTCGTAAAAAAAGTTGACCGAAAAAAAAATTTCATGTGGCAACAATAGAAAGATAGTAATCGTTAGCCGTAAGCTGGCCAAAAGTTTAACCGTTGGCAGTAAAATCCATCACCCCATTGAGACCTCCCGGATACATGCGCTGCATCAACTTCTTTCGTTTGCCGGCTCTTCATGTAGATCAAATATTTTAGTCCCAACCAGTTTCATCAAGAGAAGATGCATTGTCTCCAAGCTGTCATTCTGGAATTTTCTTGATGTTTGCGAATACGTGTACAACTTCTGTGTACTAACTTGGCCAAGATAAGTTGTCAGACTTCAAAATGCACATGATCAAGTGCCTCTTCCAACTGCACCGCTTTACAAACAAAGTTTGATAACGATTGAATGTTTTACGAGGCTATGGAACTCTCTGGTTCAGCTCCGGAAAAAACACTGTTAGGGGCTGTTTGTTCATATTTGGAATTTCTTTTGATAACAAAAGTTAGCTAATTTTTTTTTCCGATTGTATCAAAGAATAACTAAAACACACGCACTGATAAAACATACTTTGTTGATATGGTCATATCCATTGATTCAACGAGCGTATTTCCCGAGAAAAATATAACAGCGTCTTTAGTAATAAAATTATCCCCGGATGAACATGATTTTCAGCAGATTAAGATGTTATGATTGATTTCCGCAAATCAAAGGAGCCAACAACTCCTCTGTGAGAGTATATCATCTCTGTCAATTTACTAACATCTTCTATATGGCAAATCCCTTACTTGGTTTATTCGCCTTCACGACTTCAATTAATTTCAAGCAAAACAGCTTTTACTAGAACAAGTTTTTTGACTACTTTGATTTTACTGTTCTGTTTACTGCAAGAAGTTGCACGAAACTGGTCACTTAAGGGAGGACTTACAAGTGACTATGTTGACAATAACGTGGCAAACAAAGAAAAAAAATGCGAGTAGTTTGTATGACCCATTACAGGAATGCTCTTGGGCTGAAAAATACGTCTTTCAGTACCTATATTGTTGCGAAATTTAACACCCTTTGCGTCAAAAATATCTCCAGCTATCGAACTGAAAATCAAATAATCCGCTTAAACGCATTTCCAGAAAAAGCTGTTTGAGTTTCCAGTGCTTCAAAGGCGCAAAAACAAATGGCAAACACGTAGAATTCTGATAGATTCCTTGTTTTGTCTGCTCGCCGACAAGAGGCGTACCCAAAAGATCCATTAAAGCAATTGAATACCGTAGATCCCCCTATCAACTGGCACCAGACGGCAGGAAATAACTCACTGGGCAATATTCCCAAGGTGTTAATTGCTTTCGTAATCTTGCTCAGCGTTGAGATTTTTACTGGTATCGAATGATACGTCTCGAAACAGCCACATGTTCGTTTTAATCAAGAACACCAACCAAGCTGCTGTGAAATAAAAGACGCATTGCACTCAATTTTCCGCGATAAACTGCTTAGATTATTTCGTTCTTGGTAATCAATCGCTAGTATTATTGTGTTGATAGTTATCGAAAGCAAAATACTTATAGCGGGCATAAAGTACATTTGCGGACAGCTCACTAATTGCGGTGTCTAATTGTTTTCATAATTGCTCTGTTACATTCAGAAAGGAGCACTCCCTTCAGCAATGAGACCCCAAGGTTAAGTTATGAAGGCACATCACCAAATAAATACGATGAATTGTCAACCGTGAATAATTTTCCTAACTTTTCCAAAACGTTATTTTTGCTCTTGAAATAAAACAATTAAAGTTGTGATTCTAGGAATGAAGATTGAATTTTTGACCAGATTTCAACAGGAACTGTCGTTTGACCTTGTCTCCCACCAAAAGACAAAACAAAAACTTCCATCTACAAAAAAGGTTGTGCACTTAGGTCTCTTTGCAGACTTTTTCCCCCGAATCAACTACACCTTTCCAGAAAATACTCACTATAAAACCACCAAAAATATATTTACTTCGCTATGATTGTTTAAGAAGTGATGTGTAAACTACCATTATTAAGAAAAAATCTTTGTCTTTCTTTTTTAGCCATCGGCTGATGAAAAAGAACACCTTGAAAGTGGAAATGTTAAATGGACACTCAGTAACAACGAGATTGACATCACATCTTTCCTACAAAAAATGTAGGCAATTAAATACTGCCGCGGATGCTGAACTTTAGTTGACATCTGTGGGTTCCCGTGGAATGAGTTCTGTAAAATTTCGTTTCGAGCAACAATTGGGAGCAATGGGTGATAGCAGTGATTGAGCATCTGCAGGTCACATCTGCGTTCAATCGACTCCTTTACTTTTTATAACGAAGAAATTCTCTCCTTTGTTATTTATAAATATCATATTAAAAAATCTCCCAACCCTTTAATTAAGAGGCAGGCCAAAAGCTCACACAATATCTTTATTTTAGGATGTTTTTGATAAAACCTCGAGGCTCAGAATATCCTTGTCCTCCTGCCTCCGGCAAACGGGTGTAAGTACAAACCAATGCACATCAGTCTTTACCCTACTAGAGAAGATTGATCTGATGTCTGTCAAAGTGCTCCAGTCTTATCACAAGGACGAAACCGCCGATGTTTGAGAGTGGACTTTTTACCAAGTTACTTCTTTCGTTCTCGCACACGGCTTTCAGACCTCATTGGACGACTTTGCAACATGATCTATTAGAGATAATCGTTAGTCTACACATAATATAATAATAATATCTGGTAACAGTAAACTTAAAGACTGTGTCGTAAAACGAAACTAACGGAGGAAAACCATTTTTCGTACCGTAGCAATAATTAAATTGAATGAAAACACAGCGATACACTCTCCGGTTATAAAGAAACACATTTTCCCAGGGATCTGGCACATCGTAAGATAGGAGTTCTACTCTGTACCTCGAACGAGGGTACCAGTCACCGTTTAAACCAACGACCGGAACCAAAAAGGTATTCATCTGAAACGCTACACACAGAGTTTCACCATGGCTCATTGGTGTCTATGCGTTGGCCAATTCATGTGGTTTCGATGAATCCCACGCCCGTGTTTCGAATCTAGCGACAGTGTGTAACTGGATCCATTACTACAATTTGTCAAATTCACAAGTGTCAATTATTATTTCATTTCATTAAAAAATCTCAGCGAACTGTGTTGTTCCCTGTATCACTAACAATAGATATTGACCCACTCGACTTTATTATACAGAAGGTCTCCTAAAATTTTAAACTGAAACACCACATACTTTGCCTCAGTTGCAAAATACTTTTAAACAGGATACACGAAAAACCTTAAATTGCGTAACCTGTTTTATGCATGATCTAAGTGAATGGACTGAATGACTTCTTAACAATTCTCGATAAGGAAGTGAATAAAATACCTCCGTTGTTTGAGCAATTACTGAGCACGCTTATCTATGCTGATCATGCAGATACGACAAAGAACGAATGAATCAAATGCTAAAATTTCCGGTTCTTACTCTACTCCTTTAACAAAAGCGTGTCTACAAGTTCATTTAAACTCTTACTAGCTATGCGCTCCGGAAAAGCGACTCAAGTGGCCGACGAATAGCTAAGTTTCTGTATTGATAATGGACCACCATAGTGTTTCGCGCCCTCGCCTCCACGGCACCTGAGGTAAACACACTAATTGTAAAAATGACATAGTGTGTTTACTAACGCATAGAATAGGCATTTTGGATGATTTAGTGGGCGTGTGATTAAATCAGTGTCAGCCAGTGGATTGTCGTGAATGCTTCGCTTTTCAGGAAAGTTTCACAGGGAGGGTTTGGAATGACGAATGCAATTTTGCTTCCTCTGCTGGGTGTGTCTAAAGGTATGAAGCATGAAAGAGCTCGAGCAGACATATTTCCAACATTTCAGCGAAGGAGAAAAGTTAGCCATCAATTAAAGGAGAAACACTTGTTGCTCGTTACTTTGTTGCAAGTGAGATCAAGCATACCTAGCGGTCTTCATTTAGAGTCACTGTGTGTACCTAGGTCAAGGACTTTACGGCTGCCTTTTGCACGCAATATGTTATGAGCATGTATTCGAAGCCGCTATGTTTTGATCAATAGAATTTTACAAAGAAATGAACGTGAATACTTCCAAGGGATCTATGTGATACTCTTTAAGTAGGACACATTAAAGTAGAACATTACGATGCGTTTTGTCTCAAAAGTGAAATCCAACAGAATACTGAATCTTTTATACAAGTGTTACTTGGTTCGAGACTTTCTGGTCAAACAGTGGGAATCAGCGTTGTTCATTCAATGGTCTGATGTATTTGAATTGCTCGTGATTAGGAATTTAGATTTATGTCTGTTCTGTAATCATGTACAAAATCGATGGTTAAGTACGAGCAACTAGGGGGTAAGGTCCAAAATTCTAAACTGAATTTTGCACGAAGCTTCCTTCATTCCCTTTTTGTACTGATTGTATCTTAATTCATGGCAGCCACGTTATTCATGGCAGCCACACGTCGAGTGACCTACGTATCTTGTTTTTAATCAATTGGCTTAATTTTGTGCTAAATTGACGAGAAGATGTCTCGCCGGTTTCTTGCGCTGAAAGCAAGTTACATTTTGCCAATCCTGATTTCATGAAGCTCAATTCTAATGAACGTGAACATCATTCAGCGAAAGTTGGTGATGTTAATGGTGTTTTGCCCTCATCTGAAATGGGGAAAAGATCATCTTGATTGAATTAATTTACAGATATAATACAAATCCTTAAAACGGAGGAATATGGGAATGGCGGTGTGTTATATTCTTCACTTACGACAGATTGTTTGAAACAATGCTACCAAAACGCAAACAATTACTGAACACAGATGAATTAAATGGATTTTAATTCGAAATTCTATAAATATAGTGCGGTTTTTTATGCTATGAATAGAGTCGGTCAAATTGACATAATATTGTATTTTGTTCCGATTCATAGAAACATAAGTTTGGAATTTTTATATGCTGCCTTTTTCATCATTTAGGAGGCACAATTGATAAAAGCTTTGCGGTTTTATCAGAAACCAAAAAAACCACTGAATTAGACTTAACCACTTCATTTTAAAAATACTCTGATCACTAGACTGACTATGTCAAAGGTTGTCGCCTCTTGCTTTAGTCTCCCATTCCAAGTTCATGCTATGATATCTAAAACTGTGGTAGGAAATAATCCTTACATTGCGTATAGCACAATTGTAACTACTTTTATACGAAAAAATTTAGATAATAGCCGTGCAGTAAATGGAATATGTACTACATTAACTTTTCGTTCTCTGTTTCAGCTTTTTAAGTGTCGATGCTAGCTGACAGCAGTTACCTAATGTGGATATTGACTTCTTTTTGTTATGGCCAACCATCTTTAACCATACACTATAATTAGTAGTAAATTGTCTTCACCGCATTTCAGAGAGCTAAAGTTAAAGCGCCTTAGTTTAATAGGATATGGTCGATGTGGTCTTGAGAAGACCCTCTTTCGTAATGGCTTCATTCAGTGTTCTGTGCAGTCGATTTGCGGGAACTGCTTCAATTTACTGTAACTAAATCAAACAGAGAGACAAGGGATTGAAAGCTGTTGGAAAACATTATATATGTAATTCTACAATAAGAATAACTTTGTAAGTCGATACAAGACTTATAAAGAGGAACAGATTTAATGAACCATTTTCCTTATTAAATTGCGTAGAAAGTATTGTAAATGGTTTTGAGGAAAGTTTCTTTTCCTACGCTATTTAATAAACCTTTAAAATTGATGCCTGTCTTCTAGATAGTTACTCTGCTGAAGAAAAAATCAGCTTAGCTTCGTTTAAAAGACAAATCTTCCGCCCTTGAGTGGCAAAGTAAGTTCCTTTCAACTCCCAATGACTGCGTTGATGAGTTTAACATTGGTTTTTGACTTTCAAAGAACTGAAGCACAGACGTAAAGGCGTTCTGTTCCGTCCATTTTACAACGCTAACTTAGTTGAATTCCTCAACTCAAAATGTACAGTTTCTCGCACAACTACGGGACATAAAAACGTGGGGCATCATGAATGATGCAATCCAAAAAAATGAATTAGGGTTAACTGCTAGAAATCGCCTCGCTTATTCGGATAAACGACTTTCGTGCGTAATACAGTGTTATCAGGAGCTTTCGATATGCGTTTGGTGAGCAAAAGGAAGCGATTAATGTTAGTGGCCTATTTCGGCAATTTGCTGTTTTAGTAATATTGGCGTGTTTGAGGTCTGCCTATCGATTCGAATCAGCGTTCTGTAAGTCTGCAAAAAAAGATTTTTAATAGCTTTTATAGAGGCGGGAAAACTCATTTTTCCTTTGATTACCTTCAAGGCGGGAAACTGCTTAAAACAGTATGATATTTTTCTAACAAAATCGTGATAATTTAAATTAGGTATTTCACAACAAAATATCGAAGGAATGATTTGTTAAGGCTGGAGAAAGATTAAAATCATACCATCCATTTAATGAATATTATCTAAAATTCGTTCTATTCTTTTACGACGGAGATAAGCTCGTGTTTATCACAAAAATTGATCATTTTAAGAACACGCTCGCCTAAATTCCTTTGAATTAGCTTTAAATATGACTTAATGGCTAAAGTGGCTCTGCATTTGGTCAAACCATTTACGAAATTTTTTTGATTGATTTTCTAAATTAGTTTGAGGAACTTGAAAAGCCATTTAAAGTTGAGTATCAAATGAAACTTAGGAGTGAAACATACACTTTCCTTGCTTCTGTTAGACAAAAAAAGCTTCTTAATTAGGTTTTTAGACAATAATTATCCTAACTGGCTTTTAATTCTACCCTTCCTTTGAAGCACCATTAATACTGAATATACTCGATAGTGTTTTCCGCCCATGAAGTAATTCCTTAGTCAAACAAGGCTGGGTATGTATGCGAACAAAAGTGAGTGAGATAATTTTTTGTTACCCTTAATCGTTGTATTCTTAAAAATAAACTCATATTGAACTTAGCGTGTATTAAAATCGTAAAATCTCGCTATCCAAAGTTTTCGTTGAAAGAAAAGACGCTTCGAATAATAAGCTATAGGTTTTATTCGAAGCATATAAACTTGTCTAATGGGGGCACATAATGAATTCTAAGAAAGAGGAGTAGTTGGGTACTTTCAAAGAAGACACACGCCAAACTTCTGTGTATTCTAGCTTTGTTTGATGCTAGTTTATTTCGGCTCGGTATAGGAAACAGATGGCGTTTAATTGGCGAAAAAATACAATGCGTCAAAACACCGGAAAATCGATCAAAAAAGGCGAGAATACTCACGCGTCAAATCTTTTAATGCACAATGAAGACCTAAAACTTCCCGGCTGAAAACAATCTACAAACACGAATTAGATACAAGTTAATCTGTGGACAATCTGCATTTGTGTCCTTTATTACGAGAAAACACGCTCTAGTGTTAAGTTACAGACTCTGAGAGAGCCTAATGGCTTAAACGTACATCTTGATTAGCGTTATTTTCAATCAGGATTACAAGCAGTGAATGAAAAGTGTGACAAGGGTTATCTATACGGCTCGCAAAATGGCAAGGCCACACACGCAACCAACTTTGTCGCGTCGCTGTAAAAATAATTCTTTAAGTATAATTTTCATAGCCAGACCCTTTCCGAATGAAACCTTTTTGGGAGTACTTCTCCTTAGTTTCGCAAACGTGCTAAGAGAACAAACAGAGGACATCGCAGAATCGTTTACAATAGAAGTGATATGTTTAATAGTCTTTTAGGTCCATTGTTGTGAATACAGGGTGGGCAAAGCAGCGAATTGATAACTAATTCAGTACTGATTACAATAGAATCGAAACCCTCCTCAATTAGGGAAAAAGCGACCTCGTCGAACATAAAGGAACTCAATGGGTTTTCGCAATCGAACTCTAAAACAGGCTTTGTCTCTTTTACAAACAGTACAGCCCATGGTAATTATTTTATCACATCGGATTTCACACCTTTGTATTGAAAAAGAAAGCTTCTTCAATTAATTTCATACGTGCAGTCGTAGCGTATGAAAACAATTCACTGTTTTTTTAAAAGCATCGCGTAAAAAGCGTGTAGATCGTGGAGAACGGGAACATTTCACTCAAGGCGAGGAAAGGCATCAGATAGCATTTATAGATTGAATCCACTTTATCGCAAAGGCGAGAGCTCCTTGTCGCCATAATATAAACAAATAATTTTCTATCCTCTGACACAGTACCAATTAGGAATCGTTAATGGTCGGGAAAATCGCTATGTTCACCGACATCGCTGCAGATCTGAAAAAAAGTTTTGGGTCAAAAGATTGGGGAAAATGGCTTTATAGCACTCTCTTGTTATCGGTAGCCAAAGGAATAGCGTTGGTCTTCTCGTACAGAGAGGAAGAAATTGTTCAGAAACACACATCCTGTCGATAGAGCAATTAAACCACCAATAATAGGAATGAGAGCGCAATTCGCTAAAAGACTGTGTCAATCTTATCATAGGAAATGTCAAATATCAAAGCTAGCAATTATACCATGTCATGAAACTCTTAAAATTGCTTTCTTAGTATCCGAAGAATCCGCTTCGCGTACCAAGAACATACCCTCAGCTGTTAAAATAAACGCACAATGAATTTTTTGCGGGAAAATTCCGCCCTTTGTACGGTTGTTATTTAATCTCTAGCTAAGTTATTGAGTAAAAGAACAAGCCTTCATTAAACACACGACATTGTCGTTTCAGTGAGTTTATTCTTAGTAAAACTGACTAATTGCAAATCAAATCTATTACATGCTATTCAATTCATTGTTTACCTCTTTTTACACTCTATTTCTTCTATTGAAAAAGCTACCGGATTCAAAAGAAACTACTAAAAAAAACCTCCGAATTTGCGAGAACTTTCTTTTTATATACAAAACGTGTTTTGCGTATGGCAATTTCCTATCGCTCGTGGATTACTTGGCAAAAGCTCGGCAGATGATTCTTCTTTAACGTGTTATTTGCTATCATTCAGGGAACTAGTTTAAAATACTTTTGTTACTGATTACATTTACCAAACCGACTTTAGAATCAATTCTTTGCCTCACTACTGCTTTACATATAATTTCTTCTCTAACTCAAATCAAATATTTTTGTAACGAAAGGAGGAACAGTCCAATAGGTAGAGAGCGTTGACCAAATAAACGCGAACCAAATTTTGCATGGTGATTGTCTTTTACTCTGCCATTACGTAAACTCACACTCAACGTCCAGCGCGAGTCACCTTGAATCCTCAACGGTTCAGTTGCTTACGGTACAAAGTGTTTGATCTTAGAACGCTGTAAAACCAGCGTTTTCAACCTTCTTTTAAGTTTCTGTTCCAAAACATTTAGTTTAGCTAATTGTTCGAAAGAAATCGAACTTTGCGTCAGACATCTTTGAAGACGGGGACTGTCTATCCTGAATTGAATGTGTTAATGTGTGTACGAGTCCCAAATAGCACCCAAAACTTACGAAGAAGTCTTCTCTATGGCCTTTGTTTCTTCAGCTTCTAATCTTTCCGATTTCTCGCCCTGTGATTCCTGCTTAAAGCGCCTCCATTTTGCTCTGCGGTTTTGGAACCATGTTTTTACTTGACGCTCTGTTAACCCTAGGACCTTAGACAACTGTTTGCGCTCAGGTGGCGAGAGGTACTTTTGATTCTCGAAAATCTTCTCCAGTTCCATGGTTTGCTCGTTGGAGAAACGAACCTGGCCACCCTTCTTTTTCTGCGGCTTCGGTAGAAACAGATTCCAGGCACCTTAAAGTGAACAACGGACGGAAATGATTAGAGATGCAAGAAAGTAAGTAAATTTTTGCGGGTTAACTTGAGGTCGCTGTTGGGTGCGAATGAATGCTGCTAGTAATTTCCGTTAAGATTTACTCCCAAATTTTCACTTCTCTAAGCTCCTGGTGTAATCAAAAGACGAGGAATTTTAGATGCGATAAATTCTCAGTTTGGGGCAAATACAAGTTGCCTTCAGGAAGTACAGATAATATGGAATTCATACAAATCGATGCGGCTGTGCATCTGTGCACGAGTTTTCAGCACTGAATAGATGGCAACAAATTTAAACGTCTTTCAGCGTAAACTGCGAAATGGTAGAGTACGGTTTAGACCAAGTGAAAAGCGAAAAGAATCAGTTAATAACCTAATGCTCTTATCACTTACTTCGCGGCCAAAAGAAAGAACTGTGGTTATCGAAACCCCAGCCGGGACGCCAGCTAAAACGCTAATCTTGTCAATGTTTCCCCTGCTAAGAGCAAACGCGCCAGAGAAATCAACTTTATCGACAGTGCTATGAATGCAATCTTGTCAATCGGCAATTTTGATATCTTGGTAAACGAAATAGATCACTCCACGCATACGACCTAGCCGCAGAGGTTTACCTTTTTAGATACCGCGGGACAATTCGGCAATCAACACTGTACTTACTGTGATCGTTGTACGCTTCGTAGACACTGGGTATTGTCGGCGCGTGGAAACCGAAACTCCTCGGGGAATGGTAAGGCGTGAATGGACTGCTCAAGTTGGTGTAAGTTCGCGGCGGAGCCAGATGAAACGCTGGGGTGAGACAGGGTGGTTTTGGTACCTCGCACATTGTTGAAGTGCAGATAGACGCTTGAGGTCGCTGCGATCCCGTGCTCAGAATGTCATCAATGTAGAACGACGATGAATTGTACGGAGGAAAAACATTGAGACTTCTATTCCACTCGCAGTGTTGCATTTTCAACGACTCCTTCGCTGTTTACAGACAGACGGTTTGCGTTATCGACCTTCTCGCTACAGATTGTGAATACTATCTATCCCTGCTGGCCTCTGTGCACCGCTATATATCTCGTCTCCAGTGCGCGTACGAACTGAAAGGACTGTGTTATGTTGAAATTAGCAACTAATGACCGCAATTTAGATGCACCCTCGTGATTGGCTGTTTGACTTATTAATAGATGTTCCGTTTGATAAGCGGTTGAGTGACAAAGCCAAGAAGTTGACCCACTTTGGTTCGCCTGTCACAGGAGACGACAGAATTCGCTTCCGTACTGTATCACTTGATAACAAAAAACATATACTTCGAGTTTACATAGTACTTTCCCTTTTTTAATGGGCCACGAAACGCGGTGATTCTCACACCAGCCGCGGCGCTTCACTAAGAGGATTCACACCGGAAGATTCGTTGGTCGACGCAGAGAAGTCCTCGTTGGCTATTAGATTGGTTCGTTTACGAGGTTTACAAGAGTGCGTTTGATAATGGATTGAACAGCTCCCTTGGGCGCCCAGTAGACTTGGGCTGACAATAGAGGGTGTTATCAATTAGTGATAATTAATTAGCAGACATTTTACAACATTCCTCGCTTTTATTTTTGTAATCAACATTCACAAAATTGCTTTGTTCGACCAGTGAGAAGACAGGTGCCGAGCATCGAATTCGAATTCAAAACCCAAACAAGAAATTATACCATGGGTTGGGTTTTAGTGAGGTAGAGTCGTACAGGAAATTTAAGCCGATCGAATTTTCTGAATGTGATTGCAGCAAATCTTAACCGCACTGCGAAATAGGAATACGCTTATAATCCACTCTGATATCTCTATGTTGGCGAGCTTGATATGCTAACTTAGTGAATCTGATCGACAACATGATACCCTCAATCCATCAATAATTTGCTGAACGTTTCTGATCAGCTGAGGTTAGTCTCTTGAAAGGCTCTGAATTGTCGGTTAAGTGATGATAGCAAAGAAACGAAGTGATGTGAAACTCGAAAATAACCTTGAATGCAACGATCAAACTTCCCAAAAAATTCGCGACAAAAAGTTTGTTAAAAACCTCGAATCGAAAGTCAACAAATACAATGCAAGTTCTGCTCAGCCTAAATGAACCATTGAAAAGGAATCGCACATTAGTGCTAAAAGTTACACCCTTTCAAAAGTCATTTATATCTTTCAATGCCACCGCGAAACACGCTTGAAATCACAGTTGAAACACAATAAGCCTATTAAGAGAACCTTAAAACCCAGGTGTCCCAAAGCTATTATCTTCGCCACAGAGATCAGTAGCGTTTACGTGCTTACTGAGAGAGAAAAGATGCTATGGAAAAACTTTATCCATTTTCTTCGTTTCTTAACTTTATTACACAAGACTCGCGCTCAAATATGTTAAGTACCTGATGGCAAAAATTGGTGGCGATTGAAAATTTGATATGCAAAACTTATCTTAAAAAAAGCTGGACTTATAAAGAGCAATTAATTTGCCCAACATTGGCATTTTGAGGCATCGAGAAATGAGGCTACAGAAAGAATCAGGTATTCTCTGGCGTGTGTCGAGATCGTGGCCTGTGGTATAATTTGAGGTAACACAAGAAGCTGAAAGCGTGTGATCAAGACGAGCGAAGCTATTTTTTCTCTTAGCTGTCTCCTTAACACGAGGTTAGATGAAATCCCTGATAACTTAGCCCATTAAACATGGCAATTTCACAGCTCTCTCGAGAGTGAGTGTCTTATTTCAAAAATAAAGTAAACAGCCAATCTGGGCCTTTTATTAGAGGGTGTTTCACGCCACCTGCTAGCGTTGACGTCATTAAACGACGCCCAGAAAATTAAATCTCTACATGACAACCTCCATCGAAGCAAGCAAGGGTTCTGTTCGGGATTATGTGTAAGCGTGTTAATGTTGGTATTTTCTTGCTGTGATCATATCCTCTTGGGATCTGATCATCTGTACATTGTAAATATGCCTTTGTTACTGCTAAGAACCCAAGTTTTCGCTGATAAAGAAAGCAAATTGCAAAGTAGTTCATGAGATGCGTGCATTCATTTAGCTTAATGTTACGTGTTTCTCTCATAGGGGAGTTCGTTTGCTGTAATAACCAATTTTCTTGCTAGTATTGGCATGTCAGTTCAATAGACCTTAGGGATATTTTTATATCATGCCTTGTGTCAGGAACGCATTACTTGTGCCCCTGCTTGTGTACAATTTCTTAATATAATTTGAATTGTTTCCCGAAGGGCGGGTGGTGATGCTATTCAAAGAATGAGAATAAGTCAACTTTACTAATTCAAAAAGCTGAGGCACTTCGCGCAAGAATGCTTTAGTACGTTCCTCTATCGCACTATGTTAAATATATTATATTTTAAAAACTGAACGACATGCCTACCCGAATAACTCAAAAAACTGAATTACTTTTGGAGATATGGCCTTCATTGAATTGTAGCTGTTGCAGAAAAAACTAGGAGTGGATGTAATAATGATGTGATGTTATTTCCTGCGAGGAATTAACAGCAAGACAGACAGCTGTGTGGTATAATTATCATTTGATCTAAATCGCAAACTTTACACTAAGCAGAGAGCACGGTGTATAGGTTACAAATTATGAAATCTGCTCCTGAGATTCCTTATTGAATGAATTGGATTACGCTGTTCAAATTGTAAGGAAGGAATGGGGAGTCAAAAGACAACTTTGCAATCGAAATCTTTGCGGCATTCGTGTGCAGCCATCACCTTACCGCACGAATATTATTAAATCTAATAGAAAAAAGATGTACGAAGTCCCTGAATTTGTCAACCTTCAGCATATAATTACAATATTATGTTTTTCGTAGGGGATCACTTGTCATCGAAATGAAGGAGTGAAACAGAAGTTGAACTCTTCACAACAGAGATTAGACAGAGCTAGTCAAGAGTTATCTCTTGATCCGGAGGCCAACTGCACAGGGTTGCAGCGATTTTAAGTTTAGGGAAAATCTGTGCCTTGAGTCAAAGTTCAGTCAACATATGGCTGATGAACATACCTAAATTGCAGTCAAAAACATTTCCTCGCTGAAACGTTCACCGACAGATGGGAGTACTCGCTGTAAACTTCACCAGTTGAGGATGATCTATCCCAAATTGCAGATTTTCATCAGACTTCCCCTTGAAACCTCCAACAACGAGAAGAAATACCACTCTGTCGATAGTTGTGTCTGTTATCGTATTGCGTTTCTGATAAGATACTCGTTTGGCTGTTTATCTACAGTCAACGCTGCTTGTAGAATAAAATTTCAATTTTCTCTGCTAGCAATATAGCCGAGGTCAAGTGCTATCCACACTTTTATCATCGGCAGCCTTTGGCGGATGTTATTAACCAGCTTGGGCAATTCTTGGCAAATTTTTTGGTCGGAGTTTAAAGAATACACGTTAAGATAAACGCACGAAAATAGTGTGTCAGTAGTCGATCTTCACCCATTCAATGGTACCTTCTAGAAAACCACTGTATCTTCATAAATTAACTCCCTTAAGCTGCCTTCTTCCTTTAGTTAAGCTTCTATACCTTCACTAAGGATGGTTCAAAACGGCTTAGAACGCATCAATATTCTTATAATCCCTAATTCGCTAACGCTTCTTTCCCGTTATTTCTCAGGGATTATCCTGATTAACAATAATTCTGAAAATATTTTCGCTAAGTGCATGCAAGCCACTCCTTTAACTACCTACCAATTTGGCTTTGACCTAAACCCCAAAGATTGCTTTTCTTAAATAGTTTAAGGTGGCAATTTTGATTTCCAATGATTTCATATCATCTGAACGGTCAATCACTTGAAAAGGAATTGATTTCTGAAAGAAGGAAAGTCAAATCTTGTAAACTCAAGGAATTTTAATCCAGGTTACCTAAGATTTTGAATTTGTAGACTCGAGAATTGACACAGTTTGGACAAAAAAATTACGATCATTTATCATACCGTGAACAAATTTTGTTGTCAAGAAGTTCTGCGTTCTAAGAGGAAGGTGTTTTTGTTCAAAGGGAGATCAACTGTGCTGCCGCACTCATCGAATTGTTACAGCGTATTTCAACTGTACTGTTTGGTGGAATGCAATTCTAGTTACTTGTCGAAAGCTTTCGTCATATCAGTGAATGGACTATTGCAGTTACACTAACACTGTATCAATGTGATGGACTTTTAATGGCGATGGACCCAGTGATAAAAAAGACATTCTAAAAATGTTTAAACATTGTTTACTGCAATTCACTTTTTGTGATAAAAAGTGCGTCAAAATCACATATTTGCAGCAAAGATTTTAAACGAGATAGTAAGTAATTTAGAGAGACAACCTTAATGTTCTACGTTTTGAACGAAAACTCGTCTTGAAGGAGGGGAAAACTGTCGAAGGCTTGCCTTTTGTTGAGGAGGGCACCTTTTGACCAAAGATTTTCGGTTCACGATTGTGCTGAAACCTCAACAAGAGAACAGTTTCCTGTGCAAGTCAAGTAGATCTGGAGTTTATCAGCCCCGGGGTTGATCAATAACACAGAAATTGAGCTTGTTGTTAAGACACCACTCCACCTATAATTGCTCATTCAAAACTCATTTAGATGCGGAGGTAACACTAGTCGTGAAAAGAAGCTGGTGAAGTTGTTCAAAATAGGCTAAGCCATCCTCGTAGCTGGCAAACACACACACACACACAAGATCCATAACATTAAGGAGCAGTAGTTTGTCACGCTTCCGGCCTTGACAAAGGCTGAAAGATATCCTCCTATCTGTTTGTCTGGTTACAATATACTGATAAGCAAAACTGAGCTACAAGCACGTTATCGCCTTGTAGAGACGCGTGGATTCCACAGGAAGCTAGTCTTGTTAAGGTGCACCAATGCAAGAATATTGAAACCAGATTCCACTAAATAATACAGCTAACACAATCGTTTCCGTTGGAAAGTCCTCTTTATCGGCTAAATTTGCTTTTCCTCCATGTGTTTATCCTGATTTGAACTGATCGGGATTACCATCACCAAATCCTCTTTGGCCAGCTGCTTGTGATTGTGTTCCTGTGTCAAAATTCAAAATAAAAAAAATCAATAGATGGAAAAATGCTGACAACAGTTCAAAGGTGACATCCCTTAAAAGCCAAGCAACAGTTTTAGATCTCGGCCATTAATCACGGCTAAATAACCGCAGCTAATCCGCGGTACCTCAGCGCACCACAAAAATCATTGCTTCACAAAAAGAGACAGGTGGGGCTGAACAGCCCACCGGTCCTGATAAATGTATTGGGACCTCCTTTTAGAAAACCTCTCTTTATTTATAAGTAGACACAAACTTTGTTTTCGTCTGATAACATCCTCCTTTAACTTTTGTATCTGTTTTGGCCGGCTCTCGCGAACATCCGAGTCGCAGTCGGAGTGTGAATCAGGTAAAAATCAAACAAATGGAATCGGTGATTGTGGCTTTGAGTGTTCCTGAACAAGAATTTGGCGAACAGTGACAAAAACATTTACTGAATCTGATATTGTGGAGCTCTTTGAAAACTAAAGATATCCCCTGTAAATTATCATTAACTATTTTTTAAGTAAATACGAAAATATTTAACATTATAATTCTGGAGAAATGATTAGCACCTACCTCTTTTTGATCAAAAAGAAAAGGGTATTTACCCTTGATCTCAAGTAGTGGAACTGGTTGTTTAGTCAGGTATAATACGTGAGGTCCATCTTTCGAGTCAACAAGGGATACCTCTTTTCTCTGCTTCTGATTGCATCCAGCTGACGTTTCTCATGGGATGTATTATCCTCTCCCTCAATGTGTTGGAGCCCTCAATATCCCCTTTCGCAGTCCTTTGGCTGGTTCCGCTTTTTTGAGGCTCCCATCTGAATTATTGCGTTTGCGAGACATCACCACTGGATCAGGGACATCACCTCGGCATTCTTGCTCTTCTCAGTTAATATTCTATTTCAACTTTCCTGTTTTTGAAGGAGAATGATTACACCAATGGATTTATTTTTATTCCCTTTTTAAAATATTGAATTAATTAATTTTAACCCTAACCCTAAGCTTATGGTCTAACTCCAAATCAACTTTTCTCTCAAACTTTTATTTCTTGTCTCTTTCTCGAACGAATCGGTTTAAAGTCAAAAGCTTGTGACCGAGACCGAGAGACCGAGCAATGGCTGGGGTGCACGGTTATTCTCCGGAAAGCCAACTCAGACTTATCACCAGTCCCCCTGATCCCTACACTGTGCCATGGGATGAGTTAAAGAATACTTCAAGGACTGTTTTACCCCCAAATACGGATCCCAAATGAAGTTTTAGAGTTCAGACAGAGAGAGATCCAGCCTAACACAGTTGTTATTAATGAGCTAAACAAAATGTGTCAAATTGATCCACTACATGCCAAGTTTAAGGGGGCCAAAGTAAACATATGAAAGTCACGCTTAACAAAAGACTCTATCGGATATTGCGTAACACCCGCTGTGACCCGACTGACTAAAGAATCTGCGAATTTTAGAGGATTTCGCTCTCTCTCTTTCGTTTAAAGAACGTTATCGTTCTGTTACCTCCAGATTATAAAAGTAAAATCTTTAGGCTTTACGTAGAGGTGAAAATTATACCGGTAAACAATAATCTTGTACTGGCAAATAAATATTTCGTGTTGCTGACTTGCGATATTTTACGAAGCTTTGACTTCATTTTTCGAGATTGGGGAAAGACTCTGGGCCGAGTTTTGTACAACGCATGCTCTTATCTGCGCGTTACCGCCAAATTCGAAAAGAATAATAAATTCCGCGTATTTTGACGTATAATTTATTAGGATACGGTTAAGTTTCGGCCTGGCAAATGGGACTTAGGGAAGGTACGTTTTTTCTTGGGGGGGGGGGGGGAGGGAGGGCTGGGGAATTTTGGTATTTTTTCCAAAAGAAAGTGTTGGCCCTCCCTCATGTTTTGATTAAAAAACTCCTGACCCCCCCACTTTTAGGTGACTGACAAAAGTGTGACCCTCCCCTCACTACCACATGGTATGCTCCATGCCACAGAAACCTCAGAACATTTTTCGACATTTTGCTTGTATTTTGCTTTGGAGCTACTACAAAAGGCTAAAAAACGAGTTGAAAGAATTTTCCCCCGCCGAGGAAATGCTCTCAAAAGAAAGTCGAGAAAGCAGAAGCAGTATCGCCGTAAAGCCGATAAACGCAAATGCCAACGCTACGCAGAAAATGAAAAGTCAATTAAAACAAGAATTTTTAAACGTTGATGAAGAAACTCTGAATGACGAAGACTATGTCATAGATCATGGAGATTTGGAGATGAGGGTTGTGAAGGCTCATATTGGCAGAAAGATTTTGATTTCAATTGTGCAGGAAAAACAGACAAACATTCCGCTAGCCTCCGACTCAAATCCAGAGTCTGACAGTGACAGTGACAGCGACAGGGTAGAGGGCATTGTTGGATCTTCTAGTAACTCTTCAAAGCTTAATGACTCAGGAGATCAGGCAGCGGATAGACAACAGCTGGAACAAGAAACCATACCCGAGTCAAGTACGTCACGATACGGACGGAAAAGGACACGAGTACTCCGAGAAAATTATGTGCCATGGAATAATATACATGTAGACACCCAGTAACCTTGTAAAACTAGTACCTACACCGAATTAAAAGAAACAAGTTGAAAAGAAAAAAACTTAGTCTGTTAAAGAAAAATGGAAAATAACATCACAAAAATCCCCATTAAAAATTCTGGAAAAGGTGTGACCCTCCCCTTGAATAGCTGAAAAAGAGGGTATAGCCCTCCCCCTTTGGTGCTCACTTTCACTGATGACCCTACCCTCTGAGGCCCCAGCCCTCCCCCCCTAAGAAAAAACGTACCTTCCCTTAAAGTCAACGCTTTGGTTCTGTTTCTGCTACTGACCTTTGTAAACAGCTTGAGTGCGATAGATAAGGAATTCGAGCGAGCAGAACCCGGAGATGTCCCTTCATTTACGTACGAAATAAACAAGAAAGTATCCATTCAAGCTTCGTTAATTTATTCAAAGATTCATTGTGTTAAAGAGCCTTTCCGTCTTGTTTTGTAGCTACCTCATCTATACAGTCTGTAAGGAACTAGAACTAGAAGGGAAAATCGACGACTTAAGTACCGAGTCCGCTTGAAGAGTCTGCGCTAAGAGGTGTAATCATCAACAGTCGTATTATTAATGTCTTCAAGATAATTTCGCTTTTTCTCTCGGCATTGAAGAGAGCTGGTCAAAAAGGCGGTCGCCATGTTAAGAAGCCTGAAGAAAAATGGCAGAAAGAAACGTACTCATTCAAGGTATTTTATAATGAAATTGAAGCATGTCAGCTACACTAGGAGAACAGGGCTTTGCGTGGACAAAAGAGAAAGCTGGAAGCATCCCTTGCAGATGAACAGACGAAAAGGCTAAAGGTAGAAGAGAAACTCAAACAGGTACTTAAGAAGACAGAGAAGAAGGAAAAAAACTACAAAAAGGAATTTAAGATTCTAGCGCGTAAAATTGCAAAACTGCAGAGAGATGGAAAGAGAGGGCCCGACAAAAAGAAAAAATTCACCGATTATACGAAACCGTATCAGTCACGTCTTCGACAACAGATGAAGGAAAACTGTCAGGCAACACTATCCTTCCTTGGATTGTATGATTTTATTGCCACAAAAGTAGAAGTTTTCAATGGCGAAACTCAACAGTACGAGACATTTTCCTTGATTGATCAAAACGAGCTTCCACTAAAAGGACAATGACTCAACGGAGCTGACAGATGAAAATTTGGATGACGGTAATATGTGGATCTATATTAAAGATAGATTCAACATTTCAAATGAGGCTTGGCGTGAGTTGGCCACGAAAACAAAACAGATGCCAAACAATTATAGAATACCTTATTACATGAAATTTTCGCGACATGTTAATTTCGCGATTTGGAGAGTCGCATATTTCGCGACTCCTTATTTTCGCGATTTTGCGAAAATTTTGCATTTTGACTCACTTTAATTTCGCGTTTTTGAGTGAGACACAATTTATTTCTTTGTCAATGTTATTTTACATGTCCTTAAAAATTTGATCAAACAACTTAATCAACAATGTCCAAATAAACAGAAACGCAGCTGATTATGTAAACAGTAACAAGAAAGATGTTCTCACAGCGTCTAGAAGGCACGGTATGTACCTGCCCATGCTTGAATGCAAGTCACGTTATTACTGGTCAATTGACCTTAATATCCATTACATTAAATATTCCTTTCTGCTAACTCCGAGGAAAAAAATGTTGCCGTTTAGTTGCACGACTGATGCCGTTTAATCGTTTGCGTAAATGTCTTGATACGGATCAACAGGGGGTAGCACTTCTTTTCCATTTAAAACATCCTTTATTCCGGCTTTTTCCCATCCTTTCAAAACATAAACCTTTCCTTCAGTGCTGGTGAAAAAGTTATACAACTCTACCAACCAAGTGGCATGGATTGGTTTAAGGACCGATAGTTTGAGATCAACATCGACATCTTCAAAATTGATTCCACTATCCACTTGTTTCTGGACTTCTGCGGAATACCACGTCGCGAACTTGTTCTTGCAAAACTTCTTGGCCTGTCCATTGACCGTTAGATCCAAGGGTTGAAAAAAATGTGTCATGTTAGCTGGGACAGAAATGACTTCTATATTCAGCGAGGAGAGCTTCGAGCAAACCTTCTGCGTTTTCTGACCTCTGAAGACATCCCAGATAAGAAGCGCTTTTTGAGATCGTGGAAGGCCAAGTTCCTTGCGTTTCTTTACCACGTAGGGATTGATTAAAGAATCAATAAGGCCTATTGTTTCTGCCTCGTTTGAATAGTGCTTTGGGTTTTGACACAAAAGCTCTTGGGAAAACTAAAGTTCCGAGGAAGGCTAGCCTTAGTTTTACCCTGGTATATAATTTGCAACGGGAGAAATTCGCCAGACAAAGAAATCACAAATGTTAGAGTGATGTTACGCTTATCTGTCAAACCCTTGATTGGTACAGACTGAGAGTATGTTGCTGCCATGGTCATTCGACCCACTGATACGTAAGAACTCGGTGTTTGATCAGCATTAAGAATAAGTTCTGGTGGAATATTGCGTTGCTTGATGCAATTGTCAATGTCCGACAGGTAAGTGAGCTTGCATTCGTCGTAAACTCCTCTTGGAACTGGTGGCTTGGTTGTTGTGCCTGCACCGCAAAAAAAGCATTTTTTTAAATGAGTTAGATTAATTCAAAATGAGTTAGATTAACTCAAAATTTGAGTTAACTCAGGAATTAACTCAATATATTGAGTTAAGTTACTCAAATATTTCTACTAAAATTTGTCAAGTAATATAACTCACAATATGTGAGTTTATTTACTAGGTATTGAGTAAATTAACTAAAAGTTGAGTCTGTCATAAGGAATACAGGGATGAGGGATGATTTTGAGATGGGCTTTACCAGCAAAGGATGCTTTCTGCTGGGATATTTTTGCTATATTTGCTACACATTATGTAACAGTATAAAGTAACACGTGCACTATGACAAGACATAGTACACAAGCAATTGACACAAATTCGAACAATATTAAACAACCTTTACAAATCGATCCATCCCTAAAATGGCCAAAGTACATGAATAAAACACCCATAAATCATTGAAATACCCAATAACTCTTTGATAATTCAGAGAATCTAACTCAAATGTTGAGTTAAATTACTCAATCGCATTATGATATCCAAGTTGGTTTCTGAGTAATTCTACTCAGAAAAAATGGAGCATGAATAGCACCACAACATAGTTGAAACAAAAGTAATTATTTTTTTTAATAATTTTTCTTTATATTTTTGCAGCCATTTTAAGAAACTTTACTTTCTATTCTGCAATATACTATTTATCATGATTTTTTCTGTATTATTTACATGCATCAATATAGCAAAATGTAACCAAAAATATCATTACTGCATAAGATCCAATCTGTATTTCAATGTCACGAAGACTTGGTTGGCATAGCAACCAAATCCCTTAACGAGACCAAGGGGGTAATAATCTAGAAGCTCAGATTGCTTAATATATCTTATTTCGTTCAGTTGCTGAACTTTAAAAGCATTTAAATGACAGACAAATTCAGTAACATTTATTTTAAGGTACTGAAACCAAACTATGTGTCTCTCAACAACCAAAACCTTTTGGATCTTTCCCAAAATTGGAAAGCCATGGTGGTAGTCAATTACAATAACATCGCCCTTTACGTATTTGGTTCCATAAACTTTAACCCAGGATGTGCGTGTCAGTGAACTGTCGCCTTTAGTTTGGGGGTCTGCCTCTTGCAGCTCATCTTCTACTCCTGCTTCTTGAACAGTTGTTACCCTTCCAACAGCTAAAAAGTTATATAAAATATATATATATTAAAGGAAACTCTCATGATTTAGCCAATGACATTGAACATGGGGTTAAATTAATTTAATGCTTAGGTCATTAATTACTGGGGGAGGGCTGGTAAGTTTAGGGGGCTTTGATTTGGGAAGGGCCAAAAAATTTTGGACCAGCATTTAGGGAGAGGGACAAGGCTTTGATTTGGGGAGGACAAGATTTCTTGGGATGAAGGTTTAGAAATTTTACTGGCCCTCCCCCCCAGTAATTAATGATGGCTCCCTTACCAGGTCCAATTTCCAAAGACACTCTCAAATAGTTGCCTTGTGAACTTTGCATTCGATAAGTCTGAAGGGCTTGATGCCTCATAGCCAAGGAATAGGTGATATTTTTGAAATTGTTGATGTTGTCTACCAGCTTTTTAAAGTAGTTATGTTTGGCCTCGAACCTCATGGCCCAGTTTCTTACTAGGGGACCATTTCTGTAAATGGAAGATTACTAGATATTATTAAAAAACTCATTAATAATTCATAAGCCTTTGGGCCAACTGGATACACCATACATATTACATGCATGGACCTTTATACTCGATAATGTCCCCCTTTAAGTCCATCTTTTAGATGAACCTTTATATAAAAAAAATTACCTTCATTAGTATTCTTTATATAAAGAACACTAAGACAGATGACTTTATCTGAGAGGAAGTATATGTCCATGTTTAGATGAAGACTTAGAGCCTCATCAAGGTCTCATCACACCCTAAAATTCCAGATTGCCATGTATAGAATATTGAGCATGTGGGAGTTTCTTTTAGAGCTACTCGCACATGCCTGTGACGTCAAATATCTATTGAAGTATGAAAGTCCATGTATGGTGGCTCCAGTGGAACCAAAATCTTATAATTATGAGGTCTAAAAACACTCGGCTGCACCTCATGCTTCTAAACCTGATAAGACATTATTGCTCATTCATTAAACATCACATAAAACTATAAGTAATACTGCATTATATACCCATGTATAAGCTGCACTGCAAGTTTCAGAAAACTTAAATAATCAGCATGATGAAGTCTGAGTGGGCTAATAATACATATATTGAAAGGGTATGTAAAGTTATGAAAGGTGGATAAAGTGGTAATACCCTTCCCCTAACCCCCAGTAGTACAAAATGTACAATGCTTACAATTTCAATATAAAAAGACATACTTGATAATTTGATTTGGGTAATGCACCATGTAATGCTGTTTTGGGATTGGAAGCCGGTCATTGAGGTTGACATAGTCCTCTAGGTACTCCTCTATGAGAACTCCAAGATATGCAGCCAGCTGTGGTGTTGCTTTAGGAGCAAAAACAATTTCTTCAATTTTCAGTAGTCGCAAAAAGTTTTCCCAGTGCTCATCATTTTGTGGAATCAAGTCTCCTATAAGTATAGGAAACATTCTTGCCAGGCACCACATCCGAGCTGCTGGTGAAAGAAAGAAAAAGAATATGAAATTATCATGTACTTTTAGTATACAACAAAGCCTTTTATATATATTTTTTGTATATTTCTTTTTCTTTTTAAAATATAACATAATATATAATAGTAATATGTAACTCAACCATTGCAAAACATCATTCTCCTAACCTGACTGTGAAATCCTCATTGAATTGTTTGCCAATGACTGCGGCTTTATAGGACTTGGTTTATTGCTAGCATCAGATTGAGGATACCACAATCTTTCTAATCTGTCATTCACAATTTCAAGTGTGAAATAATTTTCCTCTTGAATGTACTTCTGTAACAGAATCTTGACTTCTAGGGGCAGCACTCCCTCAAGTTGGTCATGCATGACATCAAGAACAAGTCCATCAGTAATGTGGAAGTAACGGGACTGGTTGAGAACACTTCTTGTTTTTACCCCATAAGTTGCTTCTAGATTTGCATCATTTTCTACAAGCCGGCAATGTCTGTCATGGATTGCTCTTGTTCTAATTTGAAAATCTGCTTCTGTAAACTAATATCAATGTGACATTCACAATATGAGTTGTATAATAGTATATTCATCTCAAGTCCATGAACTTTGAAGTGTAGACTCATATTAACACTATTGACACAGGGTCTGATCAAAAGTCTAAACTTATTTGTAACAAAATTTAGAATGCCGGTAAATAATCTTTTACACTTGACACATTGAATAATGACCAAAAATGCATGCACACTACTACTACTACCTTTGTGTTAGTGTCTTCTCTAGTTGCCATACAAATTCTACAAATCCTTAGACCAGAAAAGCTCTCCTGAAAACCACCAAGAGAATGTGCCCCAAGATTGTCACTTGAATAAGGTCCAATGGAACCACTGAATGTTCTTTCTTGTTCATCTATCCAAAATGTTACACCTCTATCCTAGGAAGAAAACAAATACATATTTTTTAATTAAATTATAAATTAATATTAATGACAATGTGCACTTAATTATTTTTATATGGTTGAACTTACATTTAGGTGACAGTTAAGTGTATGCTACAATATACTTACTGCCTCTAGTTGATGCAGGTCTTGCATGAATGGCTGCAGTATCCTATTCATTCCATACTTTTTTATGAGCGGTACTCGGCACAAAGCAATTAGCTGAATTGAGTTGATAACAGAACGGTATTCTGGACTAAGATTTCCCAGATTGAAGTAAAAGGCTCCTGATGTTCATAAAAAAATCAATTTCAATGGCAATAGTCATAACATGTTGTGCCAAACCAAATGCATACCTCAAACAATGTTTTCCTTTGATATTTTTCAATTCTGCTTTAATTCTGCTGACTGTTTTTACCACCTATTTATGTTTAAGGTATTTGGCTCAACATACTAGGTATGACGTATGAATCAAGGCTGAACCTTCTTTAGTTTGGGTCAACACAAATGTGCTATTGTGCAGCACAACAGAAGCACGTCGTATGAACCAGACCTTACATTTGCACTTATTTTACACTGCACATTTGAGGGAACTTACTCTCATTGCATGTACGCATTCAATATTTTGATATTGAACAGGATTGAAATTTAGGATGGTGGATGTTGCATGTCAAACCTCATAAACATTCATAAGTGAATAGGATATCCCCAAAAGATCAGTTTTTAGAGATTTCTCAAAATTTCCCTGCCAGATATTGTTTAAACATGACAAACATGCAATTAATATCTTGTGGATAGTTTGGTTGTAGTTTGTTTTTTCATCATCTGCAAACACACCATCAACAAGCACACACACACACACACACACAAAAACAGGAGATTGTCAGTCAATAAATAATAATGTTCATGATAATTATTAATGCTAACAGCAACCTAACAAAACACGTAATAGTTTACATGCCTGTAAATACATGATTGAAAAGCATACCTATTTTATGTTTTTTTGTCTTTGATCCAAGCGGGTTTGTTACTTGAAAATCATCATAGTAACAATGAAGAAGTAGTGCATTACCAGGTTGTCCAAAAAGAGCATGCATTTTGTACTGTTCACTATCACAATAGTCTCTTAGAATTCCATCATTTGAGGAATGACCATTCATAACCTACAAAAGTACCCAAATTATTGAAATGTGCCACAAGTAATTTGTTATTAGAGGGACTGTCATGTAAAATAATGGTATTGATTCAATATTGTCAACTTCAAAATGATATCTAAATTGTCACAAAAACTAAGAGTTTTCCAAATCACCACACCCAAGTTCCTCCATAAAAACATGTAACCCATACACTGAAGTGTTTCAATATAACTATTAGTGCAGTTTTCGTATGACTGTGAAACGTTCACGGCATGAACAATGTCATGGGAAGGAGTCAGCCAATTAAAAATCTAGAAAACATCACGGTCACTGCAAGACACGCACTCCTCGTCCAATCAAATGCAAGAAACATGGCACGAAACACTGCACGGACACTGTCACTACGCGGACACGGCACTGCTTAGCCAATCACATCGCGCAAAAAGAAAATCCAGCCAATTAAAATCCTACGTTACGACACGACACGTTCACGGCACTGAACTTTTCACAGTCATACGAAAGCTGCTCTATACAGGGACTGCACAGCATCCTAACAAGTGTGTGTGTGTGTGGGGGGGGGGAAGGGGGGGCGCTAACATCAGAAAATGCAAACCTAACCCTACCCATCTCTGCAGTTCCTGTTATATTCCCTGTTCTACATACATCAAATAGGATGCTTACCTCACATAAAACATCTGCCTGATTGAGCAAAGATTGTAGGGTTTTCAGTATCGAGATGTAATGAAATGTTTCCTTGACCAGGCAGAGTTTTTGCTTGCCTTGCAGATAGCGATATTCAGCATATTGATTGAGGATGACTTCCTGTGGCTCCTATATATATTAAAACTCATATCAGCATAATAATCAATATATTTATATTATTTTGGTAATGCATGTGTTTATAAGAAGGCTAACACAAGTGATAAAATACATTAATTTGTCCCATATCTTCTAATCACATCTATTAAAGCCTGGACATAAGCTAAGGACTTACCACAAAGTTAAAATTCTCAACAAAGTACTTCATCTGTTGGTATTCATTCTGCAAACGTTGTTTTGCTTGGGAGTAGATACTTGGCTCATCAAGTACTCCAGATAGGCCCTCAACATCAGCAATTTCTATTCCACTGCTTTGAAGGCATGCCACCACTTTGTTTTTCATTTCCACTAAGCTACTGTCCACTAGGTCTCCTGTATTGTCAAGAATAGCATTGATTGTCTGTTGGCTTAGTTGATTTTCTTCTTTGGTTTTTAAAATAAACAGTGCCAAGAATCTTGTCACATCGTCGACGTAGTTTGTGTCTTCATTTGAATCGTTGTCTTCTCCACCTTCTTCATCAGAGTTTTCATCTTCTACGTCTTCATCGCCTTGCTCACTTACGTTCGCAAAATTTAACAGTGCATTCTTCTTCTCTTCTCTCTGGATATGGGATTTGAACGAATTGAATTTTCGAAATGACTGGCCGCATTGTCTGCATGTGATGCTAAAGTTTGGTTCATGACTGTGAATAAATTTGATATGATGTAATAACTTTTTGAAGCTTCTACCAAGAAAACTAGTACAGTATGGACAACTATGCATTTGGATATACGGAAAACCTTCGATAAACAACGACGCGCTGATGAAGGAGAACACAGAAAGACCCTAATTCAATGGCTCTTAAACGAATGTCTGGGTGCTGACCAGTAGAAACGCAGGCTCTGGGAACGAGATTGGAATGGTAGTAGGACAAAGTTTGAGACAAATCAACTCTTTTCTTATAAAAATATTTATAATATATTTCATTACAACGTAGATATTATTTTAGCCGTCTTTATTTAGGATATATTGTATGAATGAATATTTTCCAATTTGAGTTTCCTGTTGTTTTGGCGCTAAAATTTAACCTCGATGTGATGAACATGACCATGTGATAGTGGCTACCAATCAAAAAAAAGGGCGCGAATGTACGAGATAAAACTCTTGTTCTCCATGAATGCTTTCTCTCACGTAGTCCAACTCTTTGCATTGCAATAGTCAAGTGAGCTCTTTAGCGTTTTCAAAAAGATGGCAAGTTTCCCGAAGTCTGTGGACGAGGTTAAGCAGTGGATGATACAAAATGGGTTTTCGTCCCACGCTTCTACCTTTGAAGGTAAGCTATAACTAGAGAATTTGTACAATATTAGGTTAACCTGAATTTCAAGTTTATTCGTACAAAGCTCATTTGTTGTCCTTCAGTACATGCTTAGATCTGAATTTTAGGTAGAGATATAATACAACGATAAATCATGTATTATTTTAGTTTATTTTTGTGAGGATTTCTTTATTTTCCAAGGTTATTTTCCTTGAACTTCGCGCTATCTGTACCATGTACGACCATGTACACACTCTGGTAGGATCTAGAGAGCATTACCCGTTGTATTGCAAATCGGTGCCATTTTGAATAAAAAAAAACTAATTCATAAGGAATCCAGATGAACAGTAAAACCAAAAATCAAACTCGGGTTTTGGTGATTAAATATTACGAGGAGATTTGGTTGATCTCTTTCCAATGGAAAGATTCTTGGTTTTGTTCCAATGCAAAGATTCTTGGTTTTGGCGGGAACTTCGGTACCATTCATGCTATGCCGTGCTAAGCACACATAGATAGGTCTTGCCTAATACCTAAGTACAAAACTATCAAGCTTTACCCCACATTCTTTCATATTGATTCCAATTGCTCTCTTTTCTTTCATAAGAGAACGAAATCGATGGCGAAGCAATGCAATGCTTAACGGAGAATGCGTTAGTGCAACTGATACCTGTGGTCGGCCCTAGAATGAAGTTTATCAAGCAACTTGAATCTTTGAAAAAAACCTCCAGGCCCGAGAGTATTGATGTAGTTGAAGAGGGTACCCCAATTGCCAATGAAGAAATGGAAGTACAAGACAGAATTCCAGCTGATACAGAAGTAAAAGCAAGGTTTGAATCTTAAGTTATGGTATAATATTGTGCTACATTATAATACTGGATCATTATTTCTATGACTTGCTTCAACAACCTTGATAACTTTGTTTTTATAACTATTTTTGCAAAACAATAGTTTAAAAAAATAAAAGGTGCGGTCGGTTTATAGCCTTAGATCTTACAATCAGTGCTGAGCCTCTGCTTTTGTGTAAGGTAGTTTAACTGCCTTTTACCATTACTTTACTCAATTGAGTATACATTCGCTTGTAAGTAGAGACTGTTTTGTACGATACATAAGGACAGTATAAATTTGTTTTGTGCCAACATGGTTGCTGTGTAAGGTGTTTTGTAAGCACCTTTTACCAGTATCTCTTTTGAGTGCTATATTTAATAGCGCTCATCAAAGAGGACAGAAATGAATTTATACTTATTAAAATTTCAGAAAAAGGAAAAGAACTCATTCCTTGACGGCTAAGAGAAGACAAAGGCTTGCTCGCAACAAAAGGAAAAGGGAAGAAAGACAAAAGTCAAAAACGGGACTTGAATTGCTGATGAGTGATCTAAAACAGAAAAATCAGAATCTGCATGAAGCAATAGGAGTAGAAAAGAAAATGAAAGAAAAGTACTTCGAGATGTGGAGAGCTTCAGAAAGGAAAAAGAGAAACTAAAAACAACTAAATGTGTATTCCAGGGATGTGCAAGGAATAATATGAAAAATAATACTTCTAGGGAGCTTTTGCAAATCCAACCAACAATGCTAGAAGATCTTGGACCAGATGATAACCTAAGTAGTGGCAGATTTGGAACTGTGTGCTTAAAAAAATTTAGATCCACACCAGTTGCAGTCAAGTATTTAGAGTCATCTAGTGTTAAGGAAGTTCAAAGGGAAGCTTCATTTTTGGACAAATGTTGTCACATAAATCTCCCCATTATATTTGGGGTAAACACAATGCAGAAGCCTTATTTCATAGTCGCAGAATTTTATGGTAATGGATCGTTTAAGGCCTTGACACTAAGAGAACTTTTACATAAGGATGAAGAACATATTAAATCTTATGTAAATGGTCCAGAGTATTGGCTTCATTTAAGTTTCCAGATTACTGATAGTATTTGCTATTTACATACTATGGGAGTGCTCCACAATGATATAAAACTGACAACATTGTTGTTTCTGTATCACCTGTAAATGTTATCACACCTATCTTAATAGATTTTAGTAAGGCCACACTGATAAGTGAAGGGAAGATTAAAGTTCTTACTGCTGCGGAGAAGGATCGCTACCGCAAAGAGCACATGCAAATTGCCCCTGAACTCATTGAGGGAACTCATCCCCAATCTGTTAAGAGTGACATATATTCTCTGGGAATTGTTTTTGCCAGTATATATAAATTTACTAAATACAAACCCATAAAAGAATTAGCAAAAAAAAGTTTAATGCCCTTTCAAACCAGATGTACATCATCAGAGATTTTAGCAATTCTAATGGATCTTATGAAAGTCTGATTTACTTTTTTAGATGACTTCAATCTGATTTGTTTGAATTTGTTTCCATCTTACTTGGAGTAATGTTTTATGCCATTATACATATCAGCCATTGATAAGGTGTTCAGGTGTCATTGAAATGATATAATTGTTTTGCTTCAAGATGTCATGTTTGTTAAATAAAAAGTCTATTTTGATCCATTCCTTTCTGTCTTTAGGGACATCCATTATCTACAGCTATATTTTACTATTCATACAGAAAGAGGCTGGAATTTGATAACAAAGTTAGCAGTCCCTGCCCTGATGACAATATAGTGCTAAATGCAAAAATGCTTTGGCCAAGAGTGTTAACACTTCCAACCAGTTTCCGACTGGATGTTACTAGAACACTGGCAAGCAAGGAGAAGCAGAACATCAATAAGAAGTTTAGAAGAGAGTTCATAGGCTCAATATACGATCATTTTGCCCGCTACACTTTGTAAGTATACTTGTTTGATATATGTTTACCACTTTTTGATTGATGAAAAGCCATCAGGAATACATTTTATTGTGGAGTAGGGAAATGCTAAAATTGGCTTATTGTATTTTCATCAATGAGATCTTATGTTGAAGAAGAAGGTACTGGTATTAGGTTACTAATTATTGTACATTTCATTTTATTTTTTGGTTTGTGAATTGTAGGTATCCCACCAAACATCAACTCACATCTATTTGTGAACTAATAGTCCAGAAATATCCCTTCCTGAAAGATACCTCAATTGGTACTGGATATGTAAGTACCGAATAAGTACTCTAAGGTTTTGAAACAAATGATATGTTGATATCTGATGCTGTTATATGAAAACATGAAAAAGTTTGCTACATATCCCTCAAAAAAGTTTTCATATCGAGGCCTTAAAGGTTGATCATGTTCACTAGTAAAAAATGCAAACCATATGTGACCTTGCATTTTAGCTTATTACATGTTTTTTCATGACCTATCCAGAGTTTTCCAAATTGCTGACTGATTCAATGATCTAATAAAAAGGTAATTTGAACATTGACTCCCACAGTCAGAGAAAAGTCAGAGAATTTGGCATTTTTTTCAAGGTCGGGGAATTTTGATTTTGGTCAGGGAAATTTGCAATTCATCAAAATAGGGAATTTTTCTTTCATCTTTGCAACATCTTCTTGGTGATTATGTTTCCAAATGAAATTTCCCAAATATTCCTGGTGTCCTTCATAACAATGACTAACTAGAAGTGTGCCATTGGGTGATGGAAAAATTGGTTTTGGTTTTGGTCTTGGTCAGGGAATTTAACTTTTTCATAAGAGTGGGAACCCTGTTGAATTATGGCATGAAAATAATACTACAGCTACTAGAATGCTGGCACATAGTTTTTTTATTTTGATTTATTACTCCTTGAGTAGCTTTTGCGAATACTAGGAGATCAAAAAAGGAGATACAAAAGAGATTCAAAATCTGAAAAAGAAAAAATATATGTGCAGAGGATTCTAGTACTGAAATGTCATATAAATGCAAATCATCTATTACATCAGAGATAATTGATTTCAATACTATTTCCAGGATTCCTGGTACGCTAGTCTATACGAAAAGTTCCGTAATGAGAGAAAGTCTATTAAAGATGACCCGGAAGTAATCCTCAGGAAAAGAAAGCCCAAAGAGAGTTCCAAAGAGTGTGTGAAAGCTAAGCTTCGCAGAGGAGCCATAAACTGGGAGCCACCCTTTCCAGAGGGTGAGGATGAGGTGTCTCTACAACGACATAAAGATTTTATGAAGAGTGAATTTGAAAAAAGGTCTCCAGATTGGGCAAAGATAAGCAAACGAATGGCACTGACTTTCCCCAGCAGACGGAGACTAATGAATGACAATATGAGCATCAAGGAAATAAAAGAACACTACCCTACTCTATTTAAGTTTGAACAGGTATGTTAAGCTATATATTGTTGTCCTTGTGAACTATGAGTATGAGCAATCTAATTGTGTTTTCTCTGTGTCTTTCAACAAGAAAGTTGTGTAGAAGAAGGATGAGTTTAATAAAACTACCCCCACATTAGGGTGATTGGCAGTCTGGTTGTTCTGTCAGGTCAGCACAATTTGCTGCCTTGAGTAACTGGGCAATTCTGGGTGTGTTGGGTGATATGCAGACATCCTATGCTTGCAAGATGTGAATGTCCTCTCTTACTTCATATGTTAACAGAAATATAGGAATTATTATTGATGCTATTCAAACCTTTGTTCCTTAGATACTGGCTGAATTTGAAAGAATTTTGGGTCTAAATTCAAGTGTGGTGGATTCATTCAGGTCTAATTTTCAGCAAGTCACTGACCCGATTGTAAAACTAGGAAAGACAAAAAATAAGAGTAAATCAAAAGAAGAAATCCAAACGTTCCTGCACCTCCTGGAGGATGATGATAATGACATGAACGAAGATGAATCAGAACCAACAATTGGTAAGAAATATAAAAGAAAACAATATCTTATCATGCGAGCTCGTGCTTTTCCCGTGTATAGACCTAATCAGAATCAAATGCAAATTGCCCATTTCAGACAATGTGATGTTTACAATATCGTCTCTGGAGAATAGTTTCTTTGTTTTTCATCACATGGTCTGAAATGGGCAATTTGTATAGTCAAGTAGGTCTATTACAACCCATTTTCAAGTGCAGCAACAGCACATGCTCGAAAGGTCTGTCCTTTCAAACGTTTTAATATTTTTTTCAAATTTTTGGGTATCTGATGTCTTCATATCATATTATAAACAATTTACTACACTGCTAGTTTGTGTGTTACCCTGGACAATCTTACTCCTGAGCTGTATTTTTTCTTGCACCGGAAGGCTTAAAAAATACCGTCGCTTTACTAAAATTTATTCAGTGTTAACACAGAGCAGTGCAGTAAACCTCTATATTACTTTGGATCACAAATATTAAAGGGCATCATACAATTAAGTAAAAAACAGTGCAAAGATTAAAACTAAGCCAGTTTTGATGAACCTGGTCCAGTGTAAATACCCTAATTGTAGTGAAATCAATCTAAATCTTTCAATTATTTCTAGAGGAACAAGCTGAAGTGGCCATGGCAGTACTGCCATACCTTCTTCTGCCAAAGTCTGGCCTTATTTCAACAGATGACTTTGTCCATTTCGTATTTGTAAGTATCATCAAATTATATTTATTTCTGAAAGAATAGTTAAAATTAATGGTTCTAGCATCTCTATTTGATTGACAAGATTACATTATTTTAGGATTTGGGTGCCACTCAATTCCAACAATTTCATTATTGAACATATCGGTACATACAGCTTGTTAAGGTGACTGGCTACTTTTGGAAATAATGTTAAACTTTTTTTGAAACTACAATTTTCCGAAGTAAAATTTAATGCTTTATTTCAAATCTGAAAAGAAAAAATTGGTGTCCAGAACTCTTTTTGAGATAATCAGCATTTAATGGTAGCCCTACGTACGAGTTTTTGGCAAAAAAAATTGCACCACACAAAGTGACAAGAAAAAAAAGTCATAGTAGATAACATAACAGATTTTACAGCTAAATTATTATTCATATGATAGCTAGCAGTCTAATATAATTCGAACATTAATTATGACCTATCATATTGTCAGTCAAAAAGGAGGTGCCAGAAATCACATTGGTTATAGTGGTTCCCGAAATTCTGCGAACTCATTAGTTGCACATTTGGAAATAATTTGGTTTTTCATTGCAGCTAGTCAAAAATATAAAAGGCACCGGACTGATTATCATTGATTGACAGAAGCAATAGATTCAAGAAATTCTCGTCAATAAATTTGACAAGCTGTATTTTTTTTAAAAAAACAAATATTGTTTTCAAACACAATAATTATTGACTCTGGAGTTTTACTTTTTTTGTAGGAAGATGAAGATATTGATGAGATCGTGAAGATTTCCAACAAGCCTTTTCCAAGAATTGTATTTAAAGGGCAGCTAAGTTCCCCCGACGCTATCTATATAATAGCAGATCAGCAAGTGCTATGCAGCTCAACAAACACCACTCTGTTGGAGGCCACAGTCTGTTTGATGGCATGTTACTATGTGTTCCTTTATGACTATCCAAGTGGCCTCAATAACTTCTATTTGTACTTGCAAAAGTGCATATTGCAACTTCAGGATGGGAAGAAGCTACCATCCACAGTAATTAATTTTGTAAATGACATTGATGCTATGTCAAAGATCTGAAAATGTGATTTTATAATTACTTCAATTGAATGATAACTTAATTATACTTCATGTGTGGTTGATATTCAACCAATTGCATATACCTGTACACAATATATTGATTTATTTCGTAAATTATTGGGCAAATGAAATCTAGGGAGTGAATTACAATAAATGGTCCAAAGCTATTTGAAAAAGTACTGTTCCCTTGTAGGGCATATTGTTCAGATGGATTAGGGGTATTAATGAAATGGTATACCTGCATCAAAGGAATTGCACTTATTTAAAGATGGCTCTAGACTATGTATGGTAATTTACTCTGTAGATTTCAATTGCTTGATAGTGATTTGTAAAATATATTAAAATATTGCTTACAGTGTATTTTGCCCTTGTTTGAATGCCTGCATCATGTGATCAATGTTTAGATTATCATTCAATCTTTTTTTTCAAAACCTATTACAGCTTATCCAAAATTAAAGATTATTTATGATTATTTGAGTGCTCACACTAAATTCGTGTGATTCAGTATTCCCTTAAATACATTTCATTGCATGCACTCTTTAAATTAAGGATTTCTTAAAAATTGTTACTATTTATTGCTAAATAATGTTAGACCATTTTACATTCATGGAAGAGTGGACAATTTTTATAATTTTACATTTTACATGCATATCTTCAGAATTTTAGCAAACAAAAAATTATTCGTTTTGCAAATTTAATATAGCTTCATGATTTCTAGTGACACATGCTTTTATTTATTTAGCTTGATATACCTCTTCTAATAACATTGATGATAACCAATCTGAACAGTTTTATGCCATGGAGGTAACTCATTGTGAGAGTAAGCTAACTCATTTTCTGTAGTAACTTAACTCATTTTTTTGAGTGAAGTGAAGTTTAACTCAAAATAAAGAGTCAATCTGGATGCATTTCGTATGAGTTTACTGAACACATTATCAGAGTTGTCTGTACTCATTTTTGAGAAAAACCCACTCATGTTTTGAGTAGAGTTAACTCATTATTTGAGTACTTCTAACTCTTTTTGAGTTGTCCTAACTTACTCCAATGAGTTAGTTTTACTCAATATAGATAGTTAATCCAACTCAATATAAAGAGTTATTCTGGATGCAAGTTGAACTCGTTATATTGAGTTGGAATCACTCAACTTTTTTAGCGGTGTGCTCGAGAAGGAACGGTGGTCGCCCACGTTTCTGCGTTTCAAGGGACGTAACCAGTTGAACGTTTCCTTGTCTTGTTTGCGCAGAAAGTTCCTCTCGAAATGCCTTTTTAAAGGCACGCACTGTGCTTTCTTTTAAGCCTGGAAATTCTTCAATAAAGCGTTCTAGGGTTTTTTGTTTCCATTTTCACTTGCGAACTTCCCAATATTTACGCGATCCTCGCCGCTGTATTGAAAATATTTTCCCCTATTTCTCTTAGGATGTTGATTTGGTTGCGAAATCTCGGCGGGTCTTGAAAGGTTTACAACTGCGGCCGCGGTTTCCCTGTGTTCAACCACTCCTAAATTTGTATCCTCCTGCCTCGGTATATGTGATTCAAGTATTTCTACCTCCACCGAATCTTCAGGCGAAGGTTCTTCTCTACTGAGAGAGAAGCCGAACTGAAACAAAGACATGTAATGGTAGTAGACGAACGCTCATGTGTAATTTCTACAGAAAACACGTGTAGTTGTAGAATACTGTAAATGCACAATGATTTCACGTGGTCGGCAGGGATATGTGCTCGTCAGCTGTCAAAAAACCGGAAATACCTTAGATGTTTAAACCTTGAACCCTGCTAGAGTAATGGCCTCTTCATATGAGCCCGGTTGACCGGGCTAGCCCGGTTACCGAGATCTCGCCTCACTCCTATTTCCTTTGTAAAAATTTCGATGTGTTCATATGAGAAGGCGGGCCAGCCCGGTTACCGAGATCTCGGTTGTAGAAACCGAGATCTCGGTAACCGGGATGAAATATTTTCCCATATGAACACTCCAGCCCGGTTACCGGGATGAAAATTTTTCAACTACGCATGCCTTGTAAGGACGCTGACTAAACGGAACGCAGCTCACGCGACCTACAACGCGTGCAAACATGGCGGATGGCGAAGTGTCTTCCACCTTGACTTCGAAGAGATTCCGTTGGGAAACAGACACGGTAAGGCAGTTGATCGACTGTTTACTTGAATACAAATCAAAAATGGCCTATAGAAACCTTGATTTCGACGCCGATAAACAAATTCAGTACCAAGAACTGCGAGTGGACATGGCGAAGCTTCATGAGGACGATGAATCTATATTTGGTCCTGTGGCTGCTTTCAAGTTACCGGATGATTTCAAAACCCGTTCAAAGGAAGAGCAGGCCAAAGCAAAGCATCGTGTAAAAGAGTCAAAAGATATGATAACGAAAGGACAGAAGAGAGTGATGGAAAAGGTGAAGGAAATCAGACAGAGTTTCTCTAAAGCTGTAGTTTCTGGAAGTAGGAGTGGCAGTGGAAAACTTGTTTACGAATTTTACGACAAACTGATAACATTGTGGGGTGGTTCTGCCGGAACAGAGCCCCTTTCTTATGGTGTAGGAGGAGATGATTTTCTGGAAGACAATGAAGTTGTCCAATGTCACAATCCAGAAGATGACAGCTTAAGTTTGGATTTGGAAACTGCAGGTACTTCAGCTGGTTCAAGTGATCTAGGCCCTGGAGATGATGGGGGTAGTGCAAGTGGCGATGTGGCACCTGGTAACAAACGCAAAGCTAACTGTGTACCAAAGCTAATCGACAACAAAAGAAAGCATTTGGAAAAAAAGCTTTCTGCTGCCCAGAGGGATGGGTTGCTTATTAAAGAAGCTAAGGAAGATGCCCAATTTCGAAAGGACCTTGCTGAGGCAATGCGGGAGTCTACAGCAAGTTTTTCTCATAGTATTGAAAGTGTTAGTAAAGCTATGACTGATCTAGGTGCAGGAGTTTGTCGATCAATCGAGATGCTATCACAAGCATTGCAACAACCTTATGCAGTACGTGCACCTGTAAATCAGAATTTGTTCTATCAAAACCCAATGCAAGTTGCACCTCAGGCTGCTGAGGGTGTTTATGCCCAGCTGTTTAGCCAACATGGTAGCCAGCAAGATCCAGGAAGCAGTGGAAGCTTTTATTATCAACCATAGAGTTATGACATTATGACATTGTCTAATAGATCTATATTGTATATAGATATACAAACACAACTTGATGCTATGGAAATAACTGACAGAGTTTTCTATTCTATGGGCAAATAAGTTGACCTGCCAATTTCCATTTTTCTGCCAACATTTGCATTTTGTTGATATTTAATTCAATTTTAATACTCAGAGAAGGCCCTGCCTTGTTTTGATTTAATCTGTTATCAGTGGGGAATTTTTGATAATTATTTTTAAAAGTATTTTTTATTCATTGTTTTTCAAATGTAAACAGCCTTGTTTGGCATAATTTGGCCCACAGAAAATGTTTCAAACAGCATTCTAGTGTATCCAACAAAATTTCAGACTTCCTCAGTACGTGTTGTTGTTAAAGTTTTCATACTGAGTTTGACAAATTCAGGCCATAATCCACAGTTGGATTGCTCACTATAGTATTCATAGTTGCCTGATTGCACAAATCTGAGGATGTTTCAGAAAAGGATTTCTTATTACATCTCTACTTGGTTATTTTCCCAACTATATTTTTTCTACTGGTACTGAGTGCTGTTTAAGACAAACATTTTAAGTTAAAATTTTTCTTTGTAATTAACTGAAACCAATACACTAGTTCAAAAAATGGAAATTTATAGTTACAATTAAATTTGAAAAGTGCCACCTACAGTACCTACACTGTAATATGAATCGGTTTTGGCCGATCATATAGGGGCTGGTCAATGAACACTACCAACATTCAAGTGGCCTTAGTTTGTGTTCAAGAATATCAAGTTGTTGTTATATGCTAGGATCTTTCATGTCTTGACAATGTTCAGCTAGCAAATTAAGGGGGAGACCTTTAACTACAAAATGGTAGCTATGGATGACTTCTAACCATCATATCTTGGGCTCCCTTAGTATCCTTGCTTTAGTTTTTGGCCATATTTGTTCTGTTAGAGGTTGCCTTCAGTTTTGGTAGTCATGACCATATTTGGCAAGTCACGTGACCAGAACACAAAAACCGTATAAACTCACACAGCTTACATCCTTCTCCAATGGAACAAAAGCCAACAGGTAGAGTGCATTCAAATGCAAAATTTGTAGAATGGATTTGCTAAAATTCGCATTACTGAAAAAGCTATGACGTCATGAAGTTTTTGTGGTGTCATAGCTTCTTCAATAACATACATTTTAACAAATCCATTCTACAAATTTTGCACCTGAATGCACTCTACCCGTTGGCTTTTGTTTCATTGGGGAAAGATGTAAGCTGTGTGAGTTTATACGGTTTTTGTGTTATGGTTACGTGACTTACCAAATATGATCATGACTACCGAAAGTGAAGGCGACCTCCAAGAGAACAAATATGGCCAAAAACTAAATCAAGGATACTAAGGGAGCTCAAGATATGACAGTTAGAAGTCATCCATAGCATGCATTTTGTGTTTAAGGGTCTCCCCCCTTAAGTTAATTAAACTAAGTACAGCAATACATGTAAATAGGGTAAAGTTTAAGTACTACGTTAAAGATTCTTCAGTACTAATTGTGTGAGTGTTGTCCTCACAACACTCCCTTCTCCCACATCACAAGAGTAAATTGGATCAGGAGTGTTTTTAAACTGATCTTCATTTTCCTTCATAAGTTGAATTTGCGAGTCAACCAAGTCCTGATCAACATACATGTTATGCTTCTCACAATAATTATGTAATACAAAACATGCATAAATAATTGTTGGTATTGCCTCAAGTTTGAAGTCCACTTTTGTAGTGAATATGGACCATCTTGCTTTAAGCCGGCCAAAAGCACATTCAATTTGGTTCCTGGCAGAACGCAGCATGTTGTTGAAAACAACTTGTTCATTACTGGTACATGAATCATACTCTTTCATGCAGAAAGGAAGCAATGGATAAGCTGGATCACCAATGAGGTAATTAGGTATTTTGACACCACCTGGAATTGGAGTCTGAAATGTACAGGGCAATTTATTACTTCTTAATTTGGCACTGATGGAAGAATTTGCAAAAACCTTTGCATCGTGGACACTTCCAGGCCACTTACATTCAACATCCATGAAGGAGCCTTCATAGTCACACACAGCCTGCACACTTAATGAAAAAAACTGCTTATAGCAGAAAAAATCTTGTGAGTTCTCTGATGGGCACTGAATTGGAATGTGTGTCCCATCAATGCAACCAAAAGCTTGTGTCATGCCAAATTTGGCTTCAAATTCTGCTACCTTCTCCCTCATGCTTTCTTCATCTTCAGGAAGATGGAGATATTTCGGGCCAAGATAGTTTGAAATAGCTTGACAAACCTCATTTACAACAGCTGATGCAGTGTTGAGTGCTATTCCAAAACTATTGGCTGTCATTCTCAGGGAACCAGTGTCTTTTAAAAATACAATGCAACTGCAACCTTTTTTTCTGCACTCAATGCCCTGTGGTTAGGTGACTTTGGGTTTGGTGAAATGTATGGCCTTAGCTCCGATACCAGGTTCACAAAAGCAGCCCTTGACATCCGAAAGTTCTCTTTCCAACATTCTTCAGGTGCTACTCCCGTCCAGATGTTTTTCCACCACAAGTCAGTTCGACCGGGTTTATGCCAACAGCTTCGTTTTTTTCTGTACAAATCTCTCTGCTTCAGCTGCTTTACATTTCGGAAGAAATAACTTTTCTTCCGCAACAAGCCGATCCGGATTGCATCAATCTGCCTGGTTTGATGTATTTTCCATAGCAAAAGGACCCCGTGAAGTTGTAGCACTAGAGCTACGAGCGTTGATAACGCTACGATGGGAGCGAACGATATAACTGTTGAACGTGGCGCCATCTTTGTTTACTTTCTTGAATTTCGCGCTCAAACTCGTTCCCAGGGCCTCAGTCCACGTTTCGCGCCCTTTTCGACTCTTTTTCATCCCGGTAACCGGGCTGAAATTTCCCATATGAACAGACGACAAAATTCGTCCCGGTAACCGGGCCAGCCCGGTTACCGGGCTCATATGAAGAGGCCCCGAAGGACCTAAAGATCAAACAAGCCGATTTCCCGCCTCAAAGCAGGTCATATCTTGGCCTTAAAATAACAATTTTTTGTTTTTCTTCTGTCGTCAACGTCAATCAAATCTGAAATACGGGCAAAAATTGGAGTTTTGCAATTCTGCAAAGACAACACGTGTGCACTGCTAGCTACAGCTATCGGGTTAAAATTTTAGTCACCGGTTTTCTCTTCAAACGTTTTATTATGGCGAATTTCAACCCATACCAGTTTACGAATTTACGTTATTCACCTGGTTATTCGCAGTATGGGGATGGATTGTTCGCACCCTTTGGCTCGCAGATTTTTCCCCAAGACTCGCAGCCATCGACTTCGACCTCGAGCTCGCAGCCGTCTTTTGACCGGGCTTTTGAACATCGCCAGCCAATCCAGCCATCACCAGTCCCTTCAGCTGCCTCAGGTGAAGCAAAGAAGTCCAATCAAAGGGAGAGATGGAGTTTCGCCGACGAAAAAGTTCTATTGCAGCTTTGGGCTGACAATATTGAAAAAGTGGAAAGCAAAGATAGCCGCAAAGCCTGGGAGGAAATTTGCAAGGCGCTGAACGAAAGACAAGGCCTAAAGAAAAACGTCGACCAGTGCCAGCGCAAAGTTAAGCATTTGAAGAACCAGTACAAAGAAAAGAAGGACTGGAATCGTCGGCAAAGTGGGGGAAATTTGCGCTAAAGTCCTCATTACGACATAATTGATTCTGTCCTTGGCTGCCGTGATATCATCACGTGTAACAACGTGGAGCAAGCTGGCACGCAGGCTGCAGAAAACAGTGGAAGCTCGGCAAATAGTCCAGAAACAAGTGCTGCTGAAGCGTCGAGCAGTTCCAGTTCGGCTGGTCGCACCACCCCTACAACCGCTGGTAGTTCAGTGGCAAGAAGACGCGAAAGAAAAAAAGTAAAGGGTCAAAAGCGGCCTGCTCGCGTGCACGACAGCGACAGCGAAGATGATACAATTGGCGAGGCCATCAAAAAGCTTGCCACTAAAGGGGAACAAATGGCTAGTTTTATGGAGCGGATGCAAGATTCGCAAGGACAGCAAATTCAGCTCATGTCCCAACTTGTTGGCTGTTTTAATAAGTATATGGAAAATAATAAAAAGGAATGAACTGAATGAACTGTCTGAATAATGAATTGAACACACAAACTATTATTTTGTTACTGTTAAAATGCGATTTAATGCAGCGATTTCTTGTCATTACACATTGATACGTTATATGATCATTATTATTTTAAAGTACAGTGAGTTTTATTTTCAAATATCAGATGATTCCATGAAACGATTCAAAATAAACTGATTATAGCGACATGTTTGAATGATTGGGCACATTTTAGCATAATGGAATATCAAAGTTTCGTGTTATTAAGCATCAGAAATCACGAGACAAGTGGCGATCGAGTTTGAAAAAATAGACAGAAGTACAATCATACTTAACTTTTTAATTTTGTAAATCAAATAAAAAATAAACTGTTTTTGAGCGGTCTATACGTTTCCGCAGACAAAGTCCTTTAGTGCACCCCTTATTTCATCGGCATCTCCAGCAACTACATTATTGTTTCCATCGTTGTTGGGTGGGCCGTCGTCGTCGTCATCATCCCAGTAATCGTTAGCTTCTATACAAAAATTATGAAGAACAATGCATGCAATAGTAATCTTGATGGCAAAATTGAGGGAGCTGTCTAGGCGTTTTTGTAGCACTCTCCAACGTCCCTTTAAAATTCCAAAGGCACGCTCTACAACAACTCTTGCCCTGGTTAGCTCTTTGTTGAAGGTTTTTTCATCGGGATCATTTGTTCCCTCTGGAAATGGCTTTATGAGCCAGGGTGTTGGCGGATAAGCACTATCTCCAACTAGGTATGGACCTATATCATTCCCATCAATATCTTGTCGGAAATCGTGTGTTTACGTAATCAAAACATTTTAATGCGTATAGAATTGTTTACATGACCGGAAAGGGATAGGCATTGAATCTGTCATCGCTAGTAACTTAAGCCAATCAAAGAACACATTGTACAATTTGCTGTATCCTTTGTTCTAGAAATCGAAGAGTGTGTTGTAATCGCAATCGGGACATCGTGAGACACAAATATATGTTTAAAATTCTATCGTGAGTGAGTGATTCTAGCGCGAGTTTATCGGGAAAAACATTGTGTTGTCAGGCAATTATCTAATTCCCAACACAAAGTGGCACCTCCGACGGGACTGAGCGAGAAACAACGAAACAAAACAAGAGAATCAGCCAAGAAGCTCAAACACTGCAAAAAATAGGACTCTCGATTTGAGAAGGAACATTTCCTTACTCACTTATAAAGAGGAATATTACCTTGAAATAAGGTTTAGAACAATTAAAGTAAGGGTTTCAAGACTTGTGGAAAGGTATGTAACCTTATTATCAACAGAGCATTATCTAATTCAACTTAGAAAAAGTGTTAGGCTGTTTAAATTACACTTAAATTAAGAAAATGCAAAAATTAGGACTCTTGATTTAAGAAGCAACAGTTCCTTAATCACTTGTAGAAAGGGATATTACTTTGAAATAAGGTTAAGAATAATTGAAGTAAGGGTTTGAATACTTGTGGCAAGGTGTGTAACCTTGTTATAAACAGAGCATAATCTAATTTGCCTTAGAAAAAGTGTTAGGCTGTTTAAATTATACTTAAATTAAGAGAATATCATATATGTGTTACTCGAATAAAGGTACATTTTTCATTATGACCCTTAAAGCAATTGTTACTCCCTTAGAAAGAGAATATAGAAATAAAAGGTCCTCAAAAAGGGTGATGATATATTCATAGCCTTAAATTGAGTGATTACTATTAAACCTGTTTTTAATTGTAGTAAGTAATTCCCTTAATGTAAGGTAAATCAAGTTTTTCAAAGTGTAATATTCAGAGTAACCCTTCAAAATTTAAATCTTTAATGACATTCATTTCAACTCCACAACCCAACAATGACCTTCAAGAGAAGTTTTGCTTGAGAAATTCAGTGTTGTTACCAAGGCCGCCCAATAAAATGTTCCACAGATTTAGCAAATAAAAATGGTGGAGTTTAACAATAGTTTTCCAACCAATTATCCTTGTAATCAAGTTGTACATTACAAATTAAAGGCAACAGATTTGTGGTCATTTTGGATAGTTTGTTAGAAAACTATTGTAAACCTCCACAATTCGCAGAAACTATTGTCTGGTGGCCTTGGTTAGAGTAACAAACACTGTGAAACCATACATTAACAACAAAGTCATTCCAACTCAAATAACAAACTACATGTAGGTAACAGTTACAGTGAATCACATAAGTCAGTCACATCATACTTAGTGTTAATGTACATTTTTTGATCAAGTTCCCACTTGTGCAGTACTTCATGGTTTAGAAGGCTGTCAAATAAGCGTGATGACGATTTTTGACATGCCGATAAAAACTATCATACTTCTTGTACGACTTTTCAAAGTTTGAAATACCGCAGGTAATTTCAAACTCTTTATCACCAGAGTGAACTTGACGAATATGGGCCAACATTTGGCTCAAAAGCAACGCCGCAAAACCCACACACAAACCACATGTCCACATCGCCATTTTCGAGCTTTTCTGTGTCCAAAGTGTTTGTGGTCAGCGTAATTCTATTTTGTACAGCTGCTGTAAGTCACATGCTACAAATCACGGCTTTTCATTGGTCTTTTGGGGTAAAAGAATGACGTCAACGAAGAAGGCACATTTGCAGCGCTCGTCATTTGGCGCGGGTCAGGGAGTTGTTATTTCCAATGACACAACCTTGCCTGAGGAGCTTGTGGAAGTCTTACCAAGTGAATGGAATCTTGAGGATGATGAGCTACCAGTTGTACCACATTTAAAGAAATACTTCACAGAGAGTGCATGGCTTATAGTGGAAGATGGCCTTAAACATTTAAAACAGAAAGCCAATAACTCTGGTAAGCAGAAGTTCATAAAGGTCAGCTGTCAGTGTTTTAGATTTAAAGCATTCAACAATTTTTAAATGCCAGAAGCTGATCATGAAAATTCATTCTTCTATATAGCAAAACAGCTGAACTTCCAGCCATCACCTCTCTATTATGGTCACTTTACTTGACACCAGATTGACCAAAAGTGAAAATCAATTGACAGCTCTGCAGTTAAAGAATCAGGTTATTTCAAGTCAGTGCAAAACCTTTTGCTAAGTGCAACTGAATATATAAAAGATCATATATTTGAACTGCAGAGAAAGATATGATGACATGATTGATCATCGCAGTTATACGCAAATTAAGCAGCTGTAAAATTAAAGCCTAAAAAAAAAGAGGGCTAAATGGGACTCAGACCCATGACCGCTCAGGCCTGAATTTTTTCCAGGCTTTAATTTCACAACTGCGTAAGTTTTGTATAACTGCGATGATCAATCATGTCTTCACATTTTGCTTCGAGAACGAGTTACAGCTGTAATCATTTTGTTTTAGTGGCTAGTAATTTTTTTTTTAAAGTTGTGAATTTCATTTGTTAACAGGTAAAGAGATTAATGCGCTGCTCTCACTCACCAAGCTATTTCCTGGTTTAAGAAAACTGAAGAATACAGGATCTGATTTTGTGGTTAATGTTGCAGAGGTGAGCCATTACACAGCCTTTATGCATGTCAGTACTTTTATGTTATCGGTGAAAAGATCACAGTTATGTTATAGCTGTTCAAATTTCTATTGAGGTCCCAGGGAGACATAGTACATCCAGAAGTAAATTAATACTACTGACAGCACAAGTCCCAAGAGTGATCTACATTTGTTTTTTCCTTTATATACAAATAGGATATCAAGCGTACAAGTTACAAGAAAGAATAATCATAAGCCAGGAGAAATTTGCTTTATTTAACATTAAATTCTCAGATCTAGATCTTTAAACACTCTGAAAATAAAGTGGCAGTCAGTAAGGATAATTTTTGTATTTATATTGGGGCTTGGAGGGTAAAGTCTAAAAATGTACAAATCATTCAGTTCACTGACATAAAAAATAGCTCTTGTTTTTGCTAGTGAGTGTTCTTTCATATGTACACATAAACAACAGTAGAAATTGTCTGCTTTATACAAATGTGTACTAAAAGTTTGGGACAATGAGAATGTTATGTTAACACAAATTTATTATTGACATTTGGCCCTTTCTTTTAAATTTCAGAATGGCAAGTCTGTCACAGAGTTTCTCAAGAAACCCCCATCAACATCACCTTACATCATAATCAGTAAAAGAGGAAATGGCTGGCAAACATTCCTTGCTTGTGGTGGAAACTCAATACTGGAGACAACTACCATCAGCACTGGAGTTGCAGCTCTAATAGGATCATACTTTCTATTCAATTTTGAATATCCGCCTGAAGCCAAAGGTGCATTTTTATTTTTACAAGAGTACCTGCTGAATGATTTCGTCAATCAGAGGCACTCTAAGTATGCAGCTGCCCTGGTTCGGTACCAGACTGCAGCCATGAAAAACTCTAGTTCACCAATGGCCAGTAAGTCTGCAGAGAATGACAGTGCCTAGATGGACATGTGATCATGCTAAGAACATGAGACTTTGATGTTGTTGTTTACCGGTAACTACTTTCACCGAGTGTGAGGCCTTTTATGGTTGAGACTATCAAGTTAATATGAAGTGAAAAAATGTATGTGCACAGCAAATGTACTATTCATGCATATGAGGATTAAAAAGAGAGCCAGTGCTTGATATTGATCTTGAGTTATAGCCGTCCTCTCTACCTAATAAATGTTTAACTACATGTTGGCAGAAGTATTAGTCTTGCCTGAAATGAGGAACCACAAGGCCAAGTTGCTACAGAGTAACTTGAAACCTTACTAGAAGCACATAAATTAAGAAAATCCCTTGATTTCAGCTCAATGTACCCTTAAAGTGATAACCTTCATTGCACCTACAGTTAGTTCTGTGTTACTTAATGTGATGACTGTGTGCCTCGGAACAAGAAATAATTTACACTACAAACTCTTGATTTGAGGCCAATATACATTTTGTACCCTTGCAATAAGAAAGTTGATTGCACCAATATCAGAGGAATATTCCCTTACTTTGATGCTTATACCCCCTTGTAACAAGGAATGTATAAGACTTAACATGAGATGTAAAAACTCTTGATTTGAGACCAATATACCCTTGCAGTAAGAAACTTAATTGCACTAATATCGGGGGAACATTCTCTTGCTTTGATGCTTATACCCCTTCTAACGAGAAATATATAGGGCTTAATATGAGATTTTAAAACTCTCGATTTAAAAGCACTATGCCCTTAAACTGAACATATATGTTTTTAAAACAAGAACTACAATGCTATTAATATAAGTTTGAATTGCCTTCTTTAAAGAATTACAATCCCTTAAATCAAGGCTTCCATTAACCTTATACTAAGTTTGTTGTGCATCTCATTTTGAGTGTACAAAACCCAGATAAGGCCCTTGGTTTAAGAAAGAAGCTCCCTTACCTGAGGGACCTAACTATGAGGTGCCATTGCTCTTAATGCGAGTTAATTTTTTCACTTAAAGTAAGAACTTAGTTTTTGCAGTGAACAACACAACGATGGAGGCGTTGACCTCGGAGTTGGATGTCCAACTAAAGCTACTCAAGTTTACCCAAGGGAAGACCAAAGCAATCGTCGAGAAAGCGAACAGGGAAGGAATAGAACGGCATCGGGATGCTCTGCGAGCAGTCGTGAAAAAGGTCGAAAGTGTAAAAACAAAAATCGAGCAAGCGAAACTGGAAAGTGGCGTTCAGGTCGACGAGCTAACAAAATGGAGCGCCGCAGTTGAAGCACAACAAGAAACTGCTGACGAGGAGATCACGCATTTATCGGAAAGACACGTTCAAATGAATTATAAGACAAGGATGCAAGCGAAGGAAAGCGAAGAGGAGCTGGCAGAGCGAGATCGACAAAAGCAGCTTGCGTTTGAACGTACACAACTGGAGATGAGGTTAACATATCACTACGAAATTACTGCCCACTGACCTTAGAAAATTTCATATTGCTCGGTCCAGGCTTTTTATTGCGCGGCCGGTCTACTGCGCAAGCGCTGTGGTGTGAAATTTTTGAAACAAGATGGCGGACCCAGAGGGAAGGTCGAGTGTAGACTTAGAAGATTTCAAATTTATTTCTTTACTCGAGTATTCGGCGGATAACAGAAAAGTTAGTCGGAAAAAGCACTTACTGAATGCCCGTCAGGAACAATTTTTCTTACCCGAAGGACACTGTTCGTGTATTTTATGGGAAAAAAATCCGAAGGAATCCGAAGAGAAACATGTGGGGATATTGTTTCTTGGAGGAGCTAGATACAATGAGCCGTCCACATGGGAGTTAGGGAATTCCCTTACTCTAATGGAATTCATTTTATCCAGTAGTGATGTTGAAATTAATTCTTGCAATGTGTTTGGACCCGATAAATTGAGAGGATCATCTTCGTTTCCCTTGCAAGGGAGTACGCTCATCGACGCACGGTCAAAGTTACCGCCTGATCCTGAGGAGTATGTTTTGCTTTTGTGGGGAGGGATAGATACGAGAACCATGACATGTACGAATGAGCTGATGAAAATAAATGTTACTGCTAAAGACAAGCAAAATAAAAGGACAGCAAGTGGTTCTAAAAAGATGCCTGAGTCTTTGAATTTTGAAATAGACTTGACTGCTTTAACTGGGAACAAAACACCTTCAACTGAAGGTTCAGCTTTTGAAATGGGAACAGTTCCTTCCCCAAGAACAGGGCATAGTTTTACTACAATTTCAAGTAAAAGAGCCATTCTGTTTGGTGGGGTCACCTTAGAAAACCGCCTTTAGGGTGTGGACAATATCTTTAGGCAATCATGTAAGGATGGAAGGCTATATGCCTTCAACATTATGGAGAATTCTTGGACATGCTTGTCTGAGGAAATCCCTCCAAGAGCTTATCATGCTGCAGTGTTTCGGTCAGCAACAAGCACTCTTTACATTGCCGGGGGTATTCAACTGGCTGATGACCATGCAGTTGAGTATTGCAGTATTCATGAAGTTACAGCAGTAGAATTTAACTTTGCCACAAATACAATTTTGTCCTCTTCTCACCCATTCCACAAAAAGTGGGCCCAATAGCCATTTTCAATGTCTTTGTTTTGCGGAGGCCACAAGAAAAGTTATAGCCGTACATTTTTAGTGCCCAGGTAGAGTAGACATGGTAAGTTCAAAGCCCCAAATGCAAAGTCGTATGTATCTTATACCATTTTTTTGCATTTGGAGCTCAAAACCCCCTAAAAGTACTTTTTTTCAGTGTCCACGATGGAACGGTAGAACAAACATCTTGATTATAAACCTCTGAATGATCCCCGGGTAAACATTCGATATGTGTAAACCGTCCAATAGTAAATGAACTTAAAATAAATTTTGATGTTTCATAGTGCACTGCATTAGTCCGATTTTAGTAGTCACAGAATTGATGTCCACAAATTCTTTGTAACTTCCGTTACCGAAATAAGAAAAGTAATTTAACTGCGTTAGAAATCCCTGTATAATCTCTTCTTACCGTCAATTACTTATTGTTTCATCGCAGTTTCAATATTTTAAGTCATCACCTCCTTTTCTACAAGTGGCAATGATAGACTTCCCTTTGAATGAGGCCGAAGAGCACCGTATGGTTAAGAATGTAACTTCCGTTACCAGTGTTTAGCGAAAACAAAAGTTCCTTTGCTTCAAAATGTTCTGTGCAAGTACGAAGGTACCTACAATCAGTAAGCTCACAGACTTATATTAACTGGCTTGTGTCTTGGAAAGAAGTGGAGGCACAAAAGATCTCAAACTGTAACTTCCGTTACCATTTATTTTGGAATATCTTAAATACGCGTCCTTTGGTTGAGTTGCACTTTGGAACATCATCTGGCTGTCTAAAGTCGCGGCAAAATAAACATGACTGACATTATTGACATTCCAGTGTTACGCAACAACCCCTCCGTTGCCGTATTGCGACACATTCGCCAAGACCGAAGCGTTTGTTACAAATTTCTCAATTTTTCATTGTCAGTCGTTCATCGAAATTGACAAAATCCAAAGGTGAGTAGTATCAATATGATGTACATACAAAATTTATTTGCATTGACGTTTTCTTTTGGCTAAAAGCCTCGTTTTCTGTCAGACAGTAAAAATGTAACGGAAGTTACAAAAACTGGAAGTGGCTTGTTAGGGCCTTAAAACGGGTTTTGGAGTCACAAGAATGAAAATTTTGAACATCAGAGTAGAATATATCGTAAAAATAATCATATCTAAATGTTTAAGCTGTAGGCGTTTAGAGATATTTATGAATAAACCAATTTTAAACGGCGTATTTAAATAATAAAACTGAATCGTTGCGTGACATAATTGGACCTACTCTTCACACGATCGCAGATGCCAAAAAGTCGTGCAGAGATTCAAAAGGCTTACCGTGAAAGGCAAAAACAGAAAGAAGGGAGAGATTACGTGGAAAGAGAGAGGACAAGAAAAAGAAAAGCCTACATACCTGCTGCAAATTTGGATGACAATGCCCTTAAGAAGCGAAGACTGGACCAAAAAGCCCGGGTGGAAAAATTCGCCTTTGTCACGGCCCGCCATCTTGGATTACGTCATTGAATATTGTACATGAGGTCGAGGCCACGCGTGGTAAGTTCACAAACAAAATGGCGACTAGTAGCGATAGCGTTGAACTCGAATTTTGGCACAAAAATATAACAAAAATACCCAAAGTTACAAACTCTTTTGTTGAGGATTTTGCTGAGAAGAACCTACCGATCAAAGCCACTGTAACAAGAGGATATAAATTCTTTCACGAAGAATATATTCACGATATTGAAGGTGAGCCTCGTTGACCTCGTGGTAGCTTTCTTTGTTTGACTGTCTTTCCAATATTTTGTTTCTGTGCTCAGTGTTTTGAGTTTTAACTCTTTTTTCTCGGTTTTTAACAGTAAAACTTTGCAAGGAAGAGGATTCAGGAGTAGTGGCTCGGGCTAAATGCTTCAGAAGTATGAAAAAGAACGAAGATCCTCACAAGTTGTCTGTTGTGTTCGAGAGCTCCTCTATTGAGGCTAGCATCAACAAGTATATGTGTAGTTGTGCTGCTGGACAAGGTCTTTGCCATCATGTTCTTGGATTGCTCTATACTCTTGCCCATTTCCAGCTATTAGGCTTAAAAAGTGTCCCGCCAATGGTTTCTAAAACATCAAAGGCACAGGTAAAATTTAATAATAATAATAATAGATTTGATGATAAACAATAAGAAAAAACAGTCATTAATGTATAGAGATTTGACTGTATCTTACCAATATTTTTCCTTAAAAACTCCTTTTAATCACACTGCTGTTTTTAAACATAACACAATAAGCAATTTTGAATTCATATAGTATATTTGTATATTATTTTTTTGCAGAGATGGCATATCCCCAGTCGTAAAGAGGGCATTAAAGCAAGGCCAGTGACAGATTTGATTATACAAAAGTCAAAGCCAAAAGATAAATTGCATGAACCTAAAAAGAAGAGAAAGGTGTGTGGTGTGGCAAGCACGATCTACAAACCCTTCCAGCAATCATTAAGTAGCCTTGACTTGACTAGTGTGCTGTCGCCACAGTTTGAAAATCTCAACAATCAACCTGGATTTATGAGAATATGGGAAGATGAACAAAGTGAGCCTCCAATTTTAGTAGACTCGGCCTTTGGAAAGGTGCCAAAAGGCTGTGTCATAAGCTATCAACAGCCATTGAAAGTTAAGAGCAATATTAACATACAGCTACCTGCATTCAACTTTCCATCTTTAAGCTATCCAGATACAGTGCTCAATGAAAAACAAGACCTTTTCTTCAGCTCCCTTGCAATATCAGGTCAACAGTCTATTGACTTTGAAATGGAGACAAGGGAACAGTCAACTACAACAGCATGGCATGAACTAAGGAAGTTTAGGCTTACAGCTTCAAATTTCAAAGATATATGCTCAAGAAGAAAAGACCATGAAATCCTTTCTACGCGTTTACTAAAGGGAAAAGTAATCCAAACTGCAGCCATGAAATATGGGATACAAAATGAGGGGGTAGCTGCTGATATGTACAAAACACAGTTTGGCAGAGACACTCACCTAGTAGGTTTTCTTATAAACCCATGTCTCCCACACCTAGGCTGTAGCCCAGACAGAAGAGTGTTTGACGACACTGAACAACATCCATGGGGCCTGATAGAAATAAAGTGCTCTCCAGCAAGTCATCTGGATAACCTTCAGTATTTAAAGTTTAATGAACGAAATGGGTCATATTCATTGAAGAAGACACACAAGTATTATTATCAAGTTATGGGATGCCTTGGTTTAACAGGAAGTCAGTGGTGCGATTTCTTTGTTTACTGCAAGGACGAATTTCACTGTGAACGAGTATATTTTGATGAACTTCTCTTTTCTGAAATGCTGGACAAACTGAATTTATTTTTTTTTGATTATCACCTGAATACATGTGTTCAATAATTTATTGTATGTCTCTTATACAAAATAACTTCGTGCCTAAGTAACAAGCTAATTGTGTGTGACAAAGTTTGGTGGGAAGTGGAGTAAAGACATTTGAATCAGCATTCTTAAAATGTTAAAATGTAACAAGTCAAACCTAATTAGACTCAGAACTTGTTCTAGTAATTATCATTACACAGCTGTTTGCAGAAATTATTGCCACAACTTTAAAAACATTGGGTTCATGATTGGTAATTTAATAGTTTTTGTATTTTTTCCAAAAATACAATACTTATGATAATTCAGTTTCATTTAAGCCTATATGTCTGTAATATATTGTAAGCGCCATAATTTTTACAAACAGCTGTACATATTTCATTGTTTATCATGCATTCAAATACTGTGACTAAGTTGGGTGTATTTCAAGCCATTTAATAGTTTTTTACTGTTATTAAACAGAACATTCTGTACAAACATGATAAATAAAAATACATGAATGACTTCAACAGGTTTTGTATTTAAACCCCAAAAGGGCATTTTTATAATATTTGGCAATAATGAAATTTGTGAATAAATGTAAAGTTATTAAATTCATAATTTTTTTTTCCAAAAAGCTAGTTTGAAAGCTTGCATTGAATCTGTAAAACAAAAATAGTACTAACAATATAATTTTTACTGATTTTACTGTTTATTTTAATGCCTAACCAATATGCCATGTACATACGAAAAGGGTGCCCCTAGGGGATAGGGCCACCCTACTATTCACCCTTCCACATCACATGTTAACAGATGGCATAGTTCTTACCTAGGTTGGACCTAATACGTAGTGTACCCTCACTCAATGTCAACTAACTCTTAGTTGTTAAAAGTTGTTAGTACTATTTGTATTACAGATCCTTACATACTTTACTTTAAATGATGCTTACTCTTCCATCTATTTTACAACAATTGTATACATATTTAGATATATTGCTTTTCATGCAACAAAGGCCCCTGGAAATTGGTAATAAGACATGCCACTGTCCATATTTGATTAATGCTGCCAGCTACTGTAAGAGGTATAACTTTATCAAAATAGTGAAACTCTTTCACCCTTCTTATGGCCCTTTCCACATGGACTCTTAAATTATGTATCTGTTTACTGGTTGAAAGTTCTTTCTTTGAAAATTGACCCTTACTTGACAAAAAGGCAGGCATTGCTACTCCACAACCTATTGGCTTTAATAGATCCTCTATAGTAAATCCTTTATCAGCCATTATTTGATCACCTGGCTCAAGTAAATTCAACAAACCTGATTGCTTAACAAGCTCCTTGTCAGAAATACTTCCTTCAAAAAGAGAACTTACATGAATAATTTCCCCAGATGGAGATATTACAACATTGCCTTTGTAAGTTGTGTGGCTCTTATATGATGAATAGCAATTGCTATTCAAAACCATACTAGATGGTGCTTGTACCTTGATCTCTGAGGCATCAATAATACCACGGCATTTAGGATATAACAATTTAAAACACTTAGGCATATGTTTGTCAATTTTTGCCCGAGAGGGCCATATAGGAATGGTTCCCAAAACAAAATAGAGAAAGTTAACCCAAGAAATAAAAACTCTACTCACAGTTGAAATAGAAATATCAAATTCACTGGCTAGTTTCTCATTAAAAGTACCCAGCCTCAGCTTAGTAATGCATAAATAAAACTGATCAAATAAGCTAAGTTTGCATGTCTTGAGAGTGTCTCTCATGTTACTTATATCTTTCCCACTTTTTGCTCGTGCTCTCTGTACTTGGGACCATGAAAACATACTTTCAGCTGTGGGTCTAAGGGCATTGAAGGTACTCACAAAAATAGCAAATGACGAAAAGCCAGTATGGAATCTAACGCGTTTGTCTGACATCCCTTTCAGTTGTCTGTAAAAAGATTGTTTTGAAAGCAGCTGTTCTAATTGTTCGATACGAGCTTGCGCTGCCTCAAGTAGCTCTTCTACAAGCTTTTCGGGTTCAGTAAATAAATAATCATGTAGGTTGACAGTAGGTGTTATGATTGTGGTGTCAGTAGTTACGGTGGAGTCCTCCATGTGGCTGCTAGTATCGATGACATTTTCGTCTACGCTTGAATCTTCGATGGGCCCAATTTCGACTGTGGGAATGTAGAAAATAACATGTTTAGAAATATTTAGGGCGGGCCTAAAGTACGATTTCATAAAAAATAAATACCTGTAGAGGAGATTGGCTGTATATTATCCACGACATCAATCTCGGTTGTGTTAGTACGTGTTGTGCATTCGCGTTTCGTTGGTGACTTTCGTTTCTTTGATAAAGTTGTCCATTCAAAAACGGATGGTACAGCACCATTAACGAGTACACTTTTTCCTGTTAGCGTTTTTTTTATATCTGTGGGTTTAAAATGATCAGAGCAAACTCTTGTACTGTTGGTTATCTGAAAGATATCGGAAAAAATATAAGGTTTGCTATATAAACAACGCTGAAACGACGCTAAACTGAACTATGATATATAAAAGGCCATTTACCTTGAAGGACCGGCCGACATCACGCTTAATTTTTATAATCCACTGTCTTCTTAAGTCTTTGTCTTTCGGGAATTGATGAAAGGTTATATTAGACTGCACTTTTGATCTATTGTTATTGCACTTAGGAACACAACAGTGATCTTTGTTCCGCATGATCGCTCGAGTGTTCAGTGTGTCAAGAACCACGCGTGACCTCGTTTTCATGCCAAAAAGCATTACGTCATTTTCAAGATGGCGATACCGTGACAAAGGCGAATACCGGAAAGAACAGAAAGAAAAACAGTGTGCCATCGAAAGAGCAGCAGAAGCTTCATCCACTCAAAAACGTCAAACCCGGAGTGCCTCTAAAGAAGCTGAAAAAGTGCCCCATTTGATGGTAAAGTTCAACTTTAATAAAGCAAAAAAAGCAAGCGCTACACGAAAAAGAGTTAGCAGAGCACTGTCTAAGGCACACAGGGAGATTGAAAAGCTTGAAGAAAGAAACAAAAAATTGAAAAACAAAACGTGGAAACTACAGAAGAGAATTCAGCGATCTGGGTCATCAAAAGGTAAAGAGAAAGACAAGCCAAGTGCAAACACTCCTAGAAGCAGGTCAAGGGCTGAACTGCGAGAAGCAGGACTTAGCCCAAGATCCGTGCCACAAGTCATCAAACGGAAACTTGTGTTTGCGAACGCCTTGATGCAAGAGGTCAGGCAGTCCACCTCTGAAGACAAAGCAAAGAGGAAAGCCGCACCAACTATCTTGGCTGGTTCGAAAATCTTGCAGAGGTATCGTCTTCTCAGACAACTCAAAAAAGAAACTGGCCTTTCAAAACGATCCCTCCAAAATAAGGCCAAGGCTCAGGAGAATAGGGTCACAACTATTCGCAGGCAAATCACAGAAAAAGTGGTTGAATTTCTCTCAAGAGATGACAACTCTCAATGATGCCAGGGAAAGCTGATTATAAGAAGCACGAAGGCGTCAAGATCCAAAAGAGGTATCTCAACGACTACCTTGACAATCTTTATGCCAAATTCAAAGCCGAGAATCCGGAAATAAAAATTTCGCGCTCACTCTTTTGCAAGGTACGCCCTAGCTACATACTGACGACATCTTTTACATCCCGCAACACGTGCCTGTGCCAGCGTCACCAAAATGTAGCACTTAAGCTTCGTTGTCTGAAAGCAATGGGGATAAAGGTTCACACTAGTCCCGATGCTTTTATGAAACATGACGAAAACAATTCCATTGATGACGAACTTCAAAGCAAATGTGAGCCGAAAGTAAAGTACAGCCAATGGAAGCGAGTTGATGTGGAAGGGAAGAAAAAAATGAGAATCGTGCAAATTGAAGTAGATAAAGCTGATTTTATTAAGATCTTTAAGAAAGAAATTACAGAATTTGAAGCCCACGCCGAACGCGTTAAAGCCCAGTACGGCCAGTTAAAAGAACTTAAGAGCAATCTTCCTGAAGGCCATATGATTGTGCAAATGGACTTTGCAGAGAACTATACCTGCCAGTCCGTCGAGGAAGTCCAATCTGCTTGGTGGAACGGCACAATGGTCACACTCCATCCAGCTGTTGCCTACTTCAATGATGAGAACGGCTCCTTAATCCATCAGAGCACCGTCTTTATATCAGGTGGCCAACTAGCCCAGATGAAATATGGGTGGACTTTGACAAGATTCTGGGAGTCATTGAAGAGCCCTCGTCTCGTGGAAGGTCAAATCGCCACTTCCATTTTAATGATCAGACAATCCAAATGATCACAGATCTATTTGATGGCTGGCTATCAACCAATCAGTAATTTGTAACTACCGTTACTGGTAGTCAATCAATTAAACAGATAGCTTTTTAAGTATTAGTCATGTTTTTCTTTTAAAACTATTTTGATTCATGTATTCATATCTTCAATGAAAGGTTTTTTTTAACAAGAAAGGGTTTTACGTACTGTGTTGACATAAAATATTTGTTTCATGGCCAGAAATCGAGGACAACATGGCCCCTAAGCATGCGCACTCCTAGCAATTTGTGGACTTTAAATATGGCAGCTTCATAAAAGCTTTGTATGAGAGAAGTAAGAAATCCATTTGTAATTAAATCGTACATGTGAAAAGTCAAGTTCCACACATCTAAAACATGATAAAACACCCTAAACATACCTCACGCAAAGTCGCTCGCAGTAACGACGTGCCAAAATTCGGCAGCAGTGGACCATCTTTTGGGCTTTTCGTGGCGACTTAGCGGTCTTAAATTGGTAATTGATTACATACTTTCATTCCCAACAAGTTTGCCGTACGTGTCCATGAACCAACTCCACACATCTTAACTTCCTCTACGAAGGTTGCTCCTCAATTCCACAGCTATTTGAAAGCTCGTAAGTTCTCCAACATTCGGCGAAATAGATCTGAATAATGCGGAAATTCAAGTTTCGAATGAGAGCATCTCGCTGAGAAAATTTGGCTGCAGAGCGGTGCAAACATGTGTCTTAATCATGACAAGAAAACCTCCGAAATCGGTGTCAACAAACCGCCATTTTGTGAAGCTTTAATAGGCAATTACCGCTGTTTAAGAGCCACTGAAGGCTCCAGAAACGTGATAAAATGCAAATTTTTTGCTGTTTATGGCCTTCGCACAATTCCTGTAGTGTGAAATTAAGTCTCAGAACATTGATTTGGCTTGGAACTAATTCGTTTATTAGTAGACGTAAAATTTAAAATTATAGAATGTCTGACAGACCTCCACTGGAATCCTTTTTAAAATGGAAATTGAGCATCGAAAGCCCCTCTTTAAATTATGCTGCAAAGGCAGTCACAAAAAATGTCATTGTGGCAGTGGATATTCCCTATCCATTGATAAAGGCTTGGCATGAATTCCTAGGGTTGCAGAAGAAGGTTAGAAAGACAGCTGCTGTGGCAAGTCAGCCTAATCAGTCAGCATCAACTAGCAGTGATCTAAGTCCTGCAGCAGTCCAGGAATACACCTATGTTGACCTTTTTGAGTATTGTATTCCTCATCATACCTTTGCCATAACTGCTGATGAGCAAATACGAAAAGAAGTAAACAATACCCTTGCAAAAATTGCTGGAATGGTCCAGAATTTATATGCAAAGGCCAAAGGAGGTAGCAAGAGAGAGGAACTTAACTCAAAAGTGAGAAGATTCCACATTTTTGAAGGACAAACACTTTCAGTAACTTGCTTGAGGGAAGAAACTGAGGCTATTAGAGATGAACTGGAGGAGTGGAAGCAGAATTACCAGCATCTTGAAGCAGAGAGTAAACAGCTATTTGCAGAAATGTATTTAGCCATTCAAGAGAAGGAACAAAGTTTGTCTAACCTTCAGTCAAAGAATGAAGAACTCCAACATTACTTCGAGAAAATTGAAAATTCAGACAAAACTTATGTGGGGAAAGATATATCAGAGGTGAAGAAGAAGTCTCGCACTTTAAAGGAATTTATGTGTAGAGCCAAAACTGCTTTGTGGTTTGCAAAGTCATTTGGACTGGAACTAGAGTCAATGACTATGAATGAGCAAAAGACTGGCATCAGTCACACAGTAATGGCTGAAGACCAGATGTCAAATTACAATGGGAACTCAAATGCATTTGACTCACTGTCTGAAGAGGAGAAGTCCAAAGTAGAAAAGGTGCTATTTTTATTAGATAAATTTTGTGTTGGAGACAACTTTTATCATGAGCTTACAATGGTAGTTGATGGCTTGCCAAAGTCATACCTTGTAAAGCAAAGGAGAAGTCAGCTGAATGACATCTGTCATATCACCTCCACCCCCGGTGAGACGGAAGGGGCACAGACATCATTCACTGACCTTCTGAGAGACAGGGTTCAAGACTATGTGGCAAGCCATCCACATGTGGATCATGTACAAATCAAAATTTCAGGGGATGGGGCGAGAATGACCAGAAATTCTAGTTTCATACTTATGAGTTTTGCCCTACTCCATTCAGATGATGAAGTTATGGCAGCAAAAGGTAACCACACCATAGCTGTTGTGAAGGGTAAAGAACACTACAATACCTTAAGGCAGTCATTTGAAGATGTCTTCAAGGACATCAATTCTCTTATAAGTAAGAAGAAAATAGAAGTGGGTGGCAAATCAATTAATTTGGAATTTTTCCTAGGGGGCGATTACAAATTCATTTTACTTGTGATGGGTTTGAAGGGTGCTACCTCACACTATGCATGTGTATGGTGCAAAATACACAAAGACATGAGGTGGGACACAAGCTTCAATTTAGACCATTATCAATCTCCAGATCTAAGGAGAACTCTTACAGAGATGTTTGAACTAGTAAAGAAAAAGAAACAAAATGACAAATATTGCTGTGAACATGAGCCTCTACTTCATATAGAGCTCGATCATGTAGTGTTGGATGAACTGCACCTTCTATTAAGGATTTCAGATGTTCTCATAGAAAATTTGGTTCGGGATGCCTTAGACTGGGACAGAAGCAAAAACTGGGACAAGAGGAAATGTCAACAAAAAAATGAACACCTACAAAATTTGCAGGCAGCAATTCGATCATGTGGGGTCTCCTTTGACATATGGGAAAAAACAAATGCTGATGGGAAAGGGTCTGGGCAATACGATTTTACTAGCCTCTTGGGGTCAGACAAGAAAAAATTGCTTAATGAACTTCCAACCAAACTCAATGGGATTATTCAGCCAGATACAGTTGAAGTAGTAAAAACTGTATGGGAAAAGTTTAGGGAAATATATAGCACTGTAACCTGCAGGAATCCCTCCACAGAAATGATAAATGACTACTTCTGGAAAGCAAAGGAATGGGTGAATCTGTTTACATCACTAGGAGAAAAAAGGCATGGCTATAAAAGAGCTAATGTAACCCCATACATGCATGCTATGGTCTACCACATTCCCATATTTCTGCAAAACTATAGAACTATCAAACTGTTTACAGGGCAAGGAGTTGAAAAAAACAATGATATGGCCAGGGCTATAGTTCACAAAAAATCTAACAAATGGGATGCTCCTGCTGACATTCTTAAGCTTGAGTCCAGACAATGGAATCTACGCGACAGTGAGCGTGCAAAGAGAACCTACAGTAAAAGGAAAAGTTCCTATTGGGAACATGATCTCAGGGAAAACAGGAAGAGCAAAAGACTACGAGAGAAGAAAAATTAATAATGCCACCTGTGAATTGTAGTAGCATATCTTGTATATAGGTCAGAGATTTATTAATGGTAGGATTGACATGATAGTAAAACATTGTCATTTATTCTTAAGGTACAGGTATTTACAATTATATTGAGACAGAAAGAGTATAAAAACTGATTTGTATCAGAATTATATATACTGATATTGTACACAAAACCATTTACACATATATAAATAAACTAATTTGCAGAAACACGCAATGGCTTTTTCTTACAATTAATGCTTAGTTTTTCAATAAAATACCTAGGCGATGATATTATTGCTTTTTCCTTGCTCACAGTATGGTTTTTAGGGCTTCTTGACATAAATAGCCGCACTTTTATAGGAAATTCAACTAGTGTTCCATCCCCCAAGCTATCTAAAAGTCTGTCCCAATCAATTGGAAGGGAGCAGTTGGAAAAATCCTGTTTTTCCAACAGTACATTTCCAAAGTCTTGGCTTTTTTTCCCCTTTCCCCTGAAAAGATACTGGAAAACATCATGCCTGAATGGAATGATTGTTGGAGATAAACTCTTTGAGGCAAGGTTTTCCAAAATTGCAGCATGCAAGGCATCCACACTTGAACTAATTAACTCCTGGGTAGGCTTTGGGTTTAAATATGCTCTAAAAAGGGAAAAAATCAATAAAGACAATTTATTTTTGGTCAGATAGAGATAGATACCTGTACAGTTGAAAAATGTACTTGAATTTTATATACAAAAATGCCAAAGATTAACCATCAAACAGGGAAATTGAATCACTAAATATTGCCTATGACAATAAGACAACAATCGGTTTATTTAAAAAATTAGAATTTTCAAAATATTTGCTTTCACGGGTTTTAAGATTGTAACATCGGAACTTGTGACTAAATTATTTGATCAAATCGTAGAATCTCAGAAATGCTACTGTCAAGTTCCATATTAATGCCCAATGAGAGAACTTATCTTAATCAAAACACCGTTCTCACTTCAGTGCCAACGAATTAAGGTTTTCTTCTGGTTCCCAAGTGTTGGAGAGGGAGCCGTAGCCCTTCCACTTCACAAGATATTCAACCTAAGGCGTAATTGAGATATATTTTAGCCTGATTATTGACTGACTCCATTTGAGTACATCAGATCGGACAAACAAAACGAAGCAACTTACCTTGCCTTTGCGGTTTCTCTTTGAAATCACACGTTCCACCTCATAATATGGTCCCTTGGCTGATGATTTCAGCCTCTTTTGATCATTAAAAAAATCGGCAGTGCTCAAATTATTCAATTCGCGGTAAAAGGAACACGTCTTCTTAGCCGCCATTTTTAGATCGAGGCAACCTTAGCAGCTATTCAACATTCGCATAAAATGAGCCTACGGTCGGAACCGCTGGCTGTCCTTGATTTCTGGCCATGGATATGCAAATGTCGTAATTTAGAAGATTTAATGATGTAATTTTTTTTAGAAGATTGTTTAATTGTAACGTTTATTGAAAGGAAGGCGATTAGTTTTATGTTTTCCTTCGTGAAAATTCGTGCCATATGGCAGCTAAGGTATTAAACAAGTTTCAGGTCATAGCTTACTCATTTGTAACTTCCGTTACTTTTTTTGTAACTTCCGTTACCAAGCTTATGATTAAAATTTCAAGAAAAGGTCTATACGTACGTCCTAACAGACTTGAAGAATATAATGGCATGGTCTTAGCTTCTGTAAAAGAACGTAGTTGTTCTTTCTTCTTCCTCTGAAGAAGAATATAGTATAATTATAAAAAAACTTTTTTTAAAAAGAAACAATTTCAGACGGTTTAAATTATTTTTAGATCTCTATATTTTCTTCTTTGTAGGAGCAGAGCACTTTAATAGTATGATTTTTATTTACATGTTGCCCTGTATTAAGTATATACTACGTTGACTTTGAATAACTTAAAAACGAGAACTTAAAAAAGTGGAAAATTATTTTAAAGATCGGTGATTTTTTTGCCTAAAGTGATTTTCAAGTAAGTACAATAAAATGTTTCATAACTACGGAAATATATGACCTTTGGTGCTAATTTTTGAGGTATTTACTCTTCGATATTTGCGCTTTAAATTGAATGATTCGCCACGTACTTTCTGTGAAACTGATTTTTTTCGATTTTCCAAGTGACATTGGGCCCACTTTTTGTGGAATGGGTGTTCTGTACAATTTCCCATGGTTGCACCACTATATTTGTCCTCGCAGGCTGCCACAATTTGTGATAATATCATCCATATTTTTGGTGGCTATCAAGCTAATGCTAGAACAATTTCTACTAAACCAAATCAAAGTTCATGTTTGTTTTTTTGTCATAGGGGTTTCACTAGTGCTGGTGCTGCTTGCCATTCCTGATGTTGAACTTTCAGCTGAACTGGTAAAGACCTGTCTAACAAAAGGAGGTTTCTTTTTACCCCCAGCTGCAGCTCCCTCTGAATTCTCACTGGCATTTCCACTTGCAGAGGGGCTGTTGTCAGGTTCATGGGGCCTTTTTTTCCTTCGGCTTTGTCTTAAATTAAAACAGCAAATTGGGCAACTTCCCTCTTTCACATAGGAATCATGAGTCAAAAACACACAACATTTACCTTTGTCACCTGGAAACTTTAATTGACGATCGTTTCTGTTTCTCGATTTCTTGAAACGTTCAAGCTTTAAAATACAGCATCGACACAGAGACGGTGGATGCATTTCTTCACTGTCGTTGCTAACATCTAACCCATCAACTGCTTGGAGCTCCTTAGAAAAAGTTACAGCAAGCTTCGGTTTATGTCTACCTGTTGCTGGATTTGTATCAAAAAAGTTCCGACAAAACGAAGCCAACTTTTCCTTGTGACACTTGACGTCCATCTTGGACGGAACACTCTTAAACCACCAACCTTTTTCGTGAAATTAAACTATGTTCACGCGTGTGCACAAAGTAAAGAAACCACTTACTTTCCTCCAAAGAAGTCCAAAAGCAATGTAAAAGCTCGAAACCTAACCGCCATGGACCGGCAAGGTCGTTAAAACACAGATAATTTTACCGTTTACAATCTTTCGATCTAGCTTCAGCTGAAAATTTGACGAAAGCTTAAAAAATCTTAAAAAACAAACCGCGAACAACACCGATCAACACTCGAAGGAACTTTTTACACGAAAACAGCCACGCTGAATCGATTGGAAACAACTGCGCACGCTTATAAGGCTCCATTTCGCTTCCAGTCTCTTCGCGCATGAATGACTCGCAAGCCACGCAGCGAAAAGGAAATTCGGCCGCGCGTCAAATAACAACAATGGAAGACTGAAACGAGCTAATTTGCATAAATGAATATTTATAAGGACTTTTCATAGTGCACTGGGGACATTGTCCTGGTGAAGAAAACCCAGCGGATATCGGTTCGCGCGGAGCCCTTGGATCAAAACTCAGAGACGACAAACTGTGGTGGTGTGGACCGCAGTGGTTAACACCGGGAGAAGAGAAGTGGCCAGCAACTGTAGAAGACATCCGCACTCCCGAAAGCGAAGAAGAATTGAAAAGACGACCAATGTTATGGTTGTGCAAGTTCTGAGACCGCCTACAGTTGCGAACCTTGTAGACATCAATCGTCATGGATCGTTAGGGAAACTGCTCAGAGTGACCGCATGGGTGTTGCGTTTCATCAACAATGCACGTCCAGGTCAAGACCAGACAGTCAAAAGAAAGGGAAGACTGAAAAGAGAAGAATTGGTTCAGGCCGAAGGCGAATGGTTGAAAGCGGCGCAAGCAGATTTGAGAAGACAAGGAAACTTTCAGCATCTGGTGAGTGAGTTAGGGTTAGTAGAAAACGATAGAATTCTTAGATGTGTTGGAAGATTGGTTAATTCCGATTTAGAAGTCGACGCGCGCAGACCAATTATTCTCCCAAGAGACCACGCTTACACGACATTGGTGATACGGGACTGTCACGAAAGGGTCTTGCACAGTGGTGTGAGAACTACGCTTGCAGACATGCGCTCTAGGTATTGGGTTCCGAAGGGTAGACAATGTGAGAAAAAAGTGTTGAGCAAATGCGTGACCTGCAAGAAACAAGAAGGAAGGGCATTTAGCGCACCCCAGACTGCAGCACTGCCAGAGTTCAGAGTGAAACAAGTGCCAGCGTTTTCGAAAGTAGGCGTAGATTTTGCGGGACCATTGTATGTTAAGGCAGCAACAGGGGGCGTGCGAAAAGTTTACATTGCTTTGTTTTCATGCTGCGTAACCAGAGCAATTCATTTAGAATTAGTCGAAGATTTGTCAGCCGAGGCATTCAGGAACGCCGACCTTGATTGTATCCGACAACGCGAAAACTTTTCAGGCGACCGAAAAAGCGCTCAATGATTTGTTTAATCATCCAGAGGTAGCGAGCGAACTAGACAGAAAGAAAATCGAGTGGCGATTTAACTTAGAGAGAGCACCCTGGTGGGGAGGGTTTTTCGAGAGAATGGTTGGGAGCGTGAAAGCGTGCCTTAGAAAGGTGTTGGGTAACGCAAGACTAACGTTTGACGAGTTGCTAACCGTGTTAGTAGAGGTAGAGGGAACTCTAAATTCCCGTCCACTTACGTACGATTATAACGAGGTAGAGCATGAAGTTCTAACACCTTCACACTTAATCTTTGGTAGAAGAATTCAGTCTATGCCAGATGAGATAGCTGAAGAACCAGAAGAAAACGAGAGTAGTTCTTCAGAAAGGTTTCGTTATTTGACGGTGAAGTTAGCACATTTTTGGAAGAGATGGAGAAACGAGTATTTAGTCAATTTACGTGAGTTTCACAGAGCAAAGGCAGGACGTGTAGTCAGAGAAGTTCAGACAGGTGATGTAGTGACAGTTTATGAGGAGAACAAAAAGAGAGGAGAGTGGAAAATGGCAGTAGTAGAGAGTCTTATTAGAGGAAAAGACAATGTTGTAAGGGGAGCGAATGTAAGAGTCATTGCCAAGGGTAAACCTGTGCGCATTTCTAGACCGGTTCAAAAATTGTACCCCATCGAAGTAAAAAGTGTCACTCATGGGAATGACCAAATAGCTCTTATCGGAGTTGAGCACGCGAAATCAGCGGTCTCCGGATGAGCTTACGCTTAAACGAGGCTATTGGGTCTAGCTCGCTCTAAAGTACAAGGAAGCAGAGAGGGAAATTAGTAGTAGCTTGGTATTTATATAATATTTTCTCGAGTTTTTAGTTTCTTTATCCATGGTGAAATATTGCATAGCTTTTGGGTGTCAAAACCGAAGTTCCAAAGCGGAATGCAAGGACTTCTCATGGCATTCGCCGCCGCTGTCAAACAAGAATTTGCTGGCACAATGGCTCGTGAAACTGCGTTGAGAGAACACTCCGGTAAACAAAAACTCCTATGTCTGTAGTCAGCATTTTGAAGCTAATTGCTTGATAAAACCAATGGGAGGACAAAGAATTCGCTTGAAGCCAGATTCCGTACCGACAAAGTTTATATTTACTGTTGAAAAACTAAAGAGGAAAGAGCCCGCTGATCGAGCAACGTTGAACACAAAGAAAACAAAAATAGAGAAATCGCAGCAGCATTCAGCCCCCGAACCGATAAACATTGAAAACACCAATTTTAAATCTGTTTCAGATGGTATGGAAACTGAACATCTCAAAAGTGAAGGTTTATTTCAAATTGTAGATGAAAACTGGGAACATCAACTTCAGTTAAAGAATGACGAAATCTCATGTTTACTTGAGAAATGGCAAACTAAGGAGCGCGAACTGAACAAAAAAATACAAGAGCTGGAGAATCAACTTGAAGAAGAAAGAAGTGCCAGAAAGGAGCTGGAATTATTAATCGAGAAGAAAGCCCTCAGCATCGAAACTGTAAAGGAAAATGATAAATTATTAAGATTTTACACTGGATTTGAAAACTATGAAGTGTTTTCAATGGTTCTTGACTTTCTGGGGAGGGAGACAGCTGATCACTTGGACTACCAAAACACGGAAAATTTAAGAGAAATCAAGCACAAATATAAACCTAGGCCAAGTAGGGCTTTGAATATCAAAAATGAATTTTTTCTGGTACTTTGTCGTTTGAAAGTGGGGTTGCTTGAAGAAGACTTATCACTCAGATTTGGAGTTTCCCAGAGTGTGGTTTCCCAAATTATTAATACCTGGATCAAGTTTATTTATTTCAGATTCAAAGAACTTGATGTATTTCCTTCCAAAGAGATTGTTAA